>NC_067403.1:189966920-190666920 GCF_016432865.1 Antechinus flavipes | reverse complement strand
CTGTAGAATGCGTGGGGTGGAGGAAAGAATACTGATTTGGGAGTTATGTTCTCAGCAGTGGCACTCATTAGCTACCACTGGGTAACCTTGGACCTCAATTTCTCCTTTGTAAAAATAAAGAAGTTGAACTAGATCATTTATCTCAAAAGTACTCCCCACCCCCCTGTTTATATTTTAAAATTCTGTGTGTGTGTGTGTGTGTGTGTGTATTTGTGTTTGGAATGGACAATGGGACAAGGATTCTGAGAGGGATAAAGGGAAAGAGAGAAAGGAAAAGGAAGAAAGATGAGGAAAAGTGAAAGGAAAAAAAAAGGGAGATGGGGCACAATGAGACACACAGAGTAAGAAAATGGGAAAGAAAAAGAGGAAGGGGGAAGAGAAGCTCAATAGATTTTGAGCCTCCAGTTGTTTAGAGGATTCAGCTGCAATCATAAAGTAATAGCTATCATTCCTGATATTTATATAATTTTAAGGAATTCTCAGTCTTTTAAACAAATTATTTCCTTCAGATTATTCTTACCTCTTCCTTGTGATGAGATAGAGGCTTTGCCATCCATCTTGCAAGCAAATTCTTAAGTCCTACAGGCTATACTATCTATCCTGCCTCAATATCCTACAATCCCCCAATGCTGTCAGGCATATTTATATAGCCTAAGATCCCATTGAAGTATCCATAGAACGTCCATGGTTTTCTTTTCTGTAATTCTCTTTAACATCTTGTCTCTCCAGTTTGAAAGCAAATATTTTGAATCTGGGTATTTGAATGCAGTTTTAAAAACAAAAACGAAGATTTATTTAGTCCTTAGCACAGTGCTGGGCACATAGCAAATACTTGATTTAAAAAAAAAAAATGTTTGTTTGTTTTAGGGGCAGCTAGGTGCTGCAGTGGATAGAGCACCAGCCCTGAAGTCAGGAGGACCTGAGTTCAAATATGACCTCAGACACGTAATAATTCCTGGCTGTGTGACCCTGAGCAAGTCACTTGACCCCAATTGCCTCAGGGGGAAAAAAAAATCTCTTTTTTTTTTTTAAGAAGGAAAAATGTCTATTGACCTTTGAATCTTACACCAGCTAATTATCCATTATTCATAGATTTATAGTTATTCCAAGTCTTCTTCTTCTTCTTTTTTTTTTTTTTTTTTTTTTTTTTTGGCTGAGGCAATTGGGATTAAATGACTACCCGAGAGTCACACAGCTAGGAAGTCTTAAGTGTCTGAGGCCAAATTAGAACTCAAATCCTCCTGACTTCAGGGCTGGTGCTCTATCCACTGCACCACCTAGCTGCCCAGTCATTCTAATTCTTAAACTTTTAATATCTCTACTGTTAAGCAGAACCCCAAAGTTGGTCATTAGGATGAATTTTTCTCTGGGCTAAAGTGGCTGAGCAGAGCAACATTATCACTCTTATTGGCCAGTTGAAATCAAATTAAGGCCTGCATATTGTGAAGGGAATAACATTGAATCTTAGTGAGAGAACACAATTTCCTGGTGCTCTTATTTATTACCTGTGTACCCCTGGGCCAATCATAACCTCTCAAAGCTGGAATGGAGTTCGACTAAATTATCTCTAATCCCTTTGCACTCTTAAGACCCATTATCCCAATGTCTTCTAACCTAAAAGAGCCTCATCCACCCCTCTCCCAAGCAATTTTCAACCAGACTCAAACCCTGTCTTCCCTTGGGATCAGATGTCAGCCAGAGCATAGTATATGAGCATCTGTTTGTTTTCACCAGGCAGGGTAGATTGGTTAAGACTGGAACATGAAGTCCACAGCTGGGGAGCTCCGTGAACTCACACTATCATCCCTAGATTAGCATCTAGCCAAACAGCTGTTCAGTGGGACAGGGTAAATGGTACTCTAATCAGCCAAATAATTCATCTCAGGTGGTGACAGTGTGAGGCAGGCCCACCATTGACTTTGATGGGGGAGTTGCAATAGTATCCCATTGATTGTTATACATTTTTCTTCCTAGAGAATCATCAGTCAGTTGACATTTTATAAAAATATAAATTCCCATTTCCGTTGTGTGCACAACAAGGAGTGTGTGTGTGTGTGTGTGTGTGTGTTGGGGGCTGAATATTTGTGGGGATAAAAAGAATAGGAATAGGTACTTTTACAATTTAGACAGCAGAAAATGGGTGAAGTCAGAGAAATACCCTCATGCAAGCTTTGTTTAAGGGCATCATTACTCATGAGCAAATCACTGCCTCATTTAATTAGCTTCTCAGAGGTAGTTGTACCAGATGTGTCTGATACATGTTGCCAAGTTCTGGTCCTTAACATTTTGCTCACCTGTTCCTCTGTGAGTAGTTTCTCTGGCATCCTAATGACTCTGCTGAGGTCTGGCCAGGCAACCTGCTGCTTCTAAACCTGTTCACCTCAATAGTACTTTTGAATGATGACCAATGTATGATTTCACAGCCAGTTTAAAGCATGATGAAGAGGAAGAGAGAAAAGGAGAAATAGAAAAATCCAGAGAATGAATAAAAGCATAAGGCTTACTGCGGGCAAAGCACTAGAAACACAAATACAAAAGTAATACAGTCCTTGCTCTCAAGGAGTTCACATTCTAAGGAGGTAGGATGAAGGTTTCAGGTGCAGATCAGTAGAAAGGTTCTGTGTTCCCTAGACTGCAGCAACAAGGAGATGGAAAGGCCTCCTCACTAATGTCATTTTCACTAATAAAATAACAAAACAGTGTCCATCAGGGTAGGAGAGAAGATGGTTACCAAGAGAGCGCTAGTTTGACTTCTCTCTCTCTATCTCTGTCTCTCTGTCTCTCTCCCTCCTCCTCCTCCTCCTCCTTCTCCTCCTTCTCCTCCTCTTCTTCCCCCTTTTCCTCCTCTTCCCCCTTTTCCTCCTCTTCTTCTTCTTCTTCTTCTTCTTCTTCTTCTTCTTCTTCTTCTTCTTCTTCTTCTTCTTCTCTTCTTCTTCTTCTTTTCTTCTTTTTTTCTTCTTCTTCTTCTTCTTCTCCTCCTCCTCCTCTCCTCCTCCTCCTCTTCCTCTCCTCCTTCTCCTTCCTCTTTTGCTACTTCAGCTAGGTTTTCCTGTGCTGTGCCTAGAACTTGACTGGCAGTTGATAGGGACATTTGGCTCCTTCTCTACAGGAGTTGTCTCCCTGAATGATGTCTGTGAGGACAGAACTGAAGCAAGGCAGGTGCTGTCATTCCCAGGACTATTTTGCCTTTCTAGAGTGAGCAATAGAGACAAAGACAGAAAGACATCCTCAGAGCAGGATTAACTCCACAGAAGCCTAGGAGAATTGGGAGAGAATGAATGCTAGGGGAGATCATTCTTGAAAAATCATTAAAATGTTCATTCCAAAAGTATTTGACACCCCATCCAGAAGCTGCAGTCAGTTTGGTGCATATCTCTTATAGCGAAAGGCTGGGTTCTGTGTTTATAACAGGGATTTTGTCCATCCTTTGAAATGATCAGGACTGGAATAGGGCCAAGATGTGCCTACATGAAACCAGGACAGAACCAAGGAGCAGAGACAGAGGGAGGATCTGTCTGTTATAGCGATTAGAGCTGACATTTATATAGGTAGCATTTTATGATTGAAATGCCTTTTGTATGTATTCTCTCAGCCCTGAATGTGCAGCTGGGGAGCACAGCATACTCACACCAATCATCTCGTGATTAAATGTCTAGCAAAACATCTGCTGGGTGCATTAGGGCAGTTGATATGCAAACCAGCCAATCAATTCATCTCAGGTGGTGACATGTAAGGGTTCCTATTGACTTTAATTCATTTGGGCCAACATCATCCCATTGATTATTATAAATTTTCCTCCTGGGTGAATAGTCAATTAGCTGCCAATTTATTATAACAATTGTTCACATTTCCATTCAACCCTTAGTTGTTCCTCACAGTCTCTGTAGAGTAGGTTTTGGGAGATTTGGAAGTGGAGCTGTAATTTAATTGGTATTCATGATTCCCAGTCTGGAAATTTCATTTACAAATGCAAATCTGTACCCACTCTACAACTCATAGTTTGGGAGAATTGCCTATTATACTGAGAGATTAAGTCATTCGTCCAGGAGCATAAAGCCAGGATGTATCAAAAGTAGGATTCAAACTCATATCTCCCTCACTCTACAGATGGCTTTCTACTTACTTCATCATGTTTCCTTCAAATATGCTTGCACATATAATCACAGAACCTATGGAGTTTTTTTCTGAATGGCACATTGCCTTTTTTTCTTTTAAATGTACTGACATTTTTCTGGCAGACTGAGATTACTGTCATAGAAACCCAGAGTTGGGTAAAATCCCAGATGTCATAAAGTACAAAAAGGGATGGAACACACATCCCTTCTTCAATATTCTGACAAGTGAGCATTCAAACTCTATTCCAGAATCTTAAGTAGATTCTGGATCTATTTAATACTAGGTTATGAATCTTCTTAGATAGTAGATTCCCATCAATGGAGAAATAACTACAGATCTGTTAGGGAAGCTTTTATGCAGCTCTAACTAGAAGGGTTCTCTCCCTTATGTTATCAAAATCTGTCTCTAAGTGATTTCCACCCATTGTTGTAGATTCTGCTATCTCTGCCCAAGTAGAATAAATCTAATCCTCTTCTTTATGATAGCTCTTCCAGTGTTTGAAGATAACTATTGAATTATCTTTGAACTTTTCTTTTGTAAAAATATTCTCACTTCTTCTATTCTCATTTCTTCTTTGCCCTCCTCCTCCTCCTCCTCAGTTGTCATTATCATATAGCCTGTAACTAGAGTCATCCCAAAGATGCTTCCAATGAATCTACAGAAGACCAAAAGGGCAGCTAGGTGGGGCAATGGAAAGAGCTCCTGCTCTGCAGTCAGGAGGACCTGAATTGAAATCTGGCCCAAGATACTTCCTAGCTGTGTGATGCTAGGCAAGTCACTTAATCCTATTTTCCTGTTTCCTCACCTATAAAAAATGAGCTCGAGAGTGAAATGGCAAACCACCTTAGTATCTTTTCCATCAGACATGACTGAAACCTACAACTCAAAACTCATATTCAATTACACTTGACAATCACATCCTCTATCTGTGCAATAATTTGCCATGCATGAAACATTTAAGTATATTTGTAGAATGGCAGCTTGTCCTAGGATCATTTCTATCAAAATCCCATGAGATTAATACCTGACATTCATAGTATATTTTAAAAATACATCATCTCATTTGATCCTTATGTTAACTTTGTAAAAATCAGCACTCCTAGTATATAGCCTTTTTGGCAGAAAGCCTGTCCCAGCCTTTGACACTCTCACTTTTCTGCTTGTTGACATCATCCAGGTACAAGCTATGGAAATCAATATCCAGCACTCCCCAAAACTGCCATCAGGCACTGAAAAATCACCCACCTGGATTCAAAATATAGAACAATTGGATTTTCCCAGGGAAGAGCACAAAATAACTCATCTCAGAGTACATAGATAATTAAGAGTTGCTGCCTTTCTTGCATTGGGGCATTCTCTCTCAGGGACCTGAATGGTTTCCATGATCTACAATGCTGCCTTGAATTGGGTCTAAGCAAGAGAGAGCTTGGCTTGCTTACTTATCAGAAGTGCATGGAGTTATGCCAGCATTTACTCAAGAGCTCTTCTCCCTTGTTGTACCCCAGCAAACTCTTCTCATTGCTGTCAGTGTCTCTTGTTCCTAGAAGGTATCATAGGTCTTCTCTATTCCTCATCTACCAAATGGTGCTTGTTATTCCTCTCAAGAAATATTTCTGGAACAGCTAGACTATGGTATAATTCCTTTGGAACTCCAGCTGACTATATTCTTGTCCTTTTCTACCTTTAAGGCACTGACTTCTGGCCCATTTCAGTCTTATTTTGTTTTATGATGAATCCTGTAACCACATGCATCATGTGAAGGGCCTCCTCAGAGATCCATGAGAACAACCCTTTCTTGAATCTCTCAAGTAGAGCTCTGTTTTCTGCTTGTAGGGTGGTTCATGCTGTGTCTATTCTACTTACCTCTTTCTTTTTCCAGCACCTGAGGGATGTAAATTTTGCTTAACCTCTTCCACTAAACCATTTGGGATTAGAAGAGGTCCTCTCCCTTTCTTTCCAATCATCTTCTGGGGCAGCTGGACTTGGTTATACAAATTACCTCCAGACTGTTCTTCAAAATGGAAGAGAGAAAGGTAGGGTTCAGAGCAAAAGGACCAGTATTGATATCCCTACTTTACAGAAGGAGAAAATGAGGTTTAAATAGGTTAATGATTTTTCTAAGATCCTATAGCTAGTGGAAGAACAAGTACTGGAATAAGATGCACTGACTTCAAATTTTATTGCCTTTCTTACTATTCAGTGTAGATTTTCTTGTGAGGGTATCCCAGATAGAGAGCAATAGGAATGATATTAGGAATGGACATTCTCATTATCCAGTGAGGATATTGGTCATACTAGAGCAGTGGTTCTCAAAGTCTGGCCCAGAGCATCCTGGGTTTCTCTGAAATCCTTTCAGAGAGTCTACAAATTCATAATTAGTTTTTATTTTTAATGTGATCAATATCTATAACTATAAACCACATAAACAAAAACTCTTTGGACAGATCCTCAATCATTTTTAATAGGATAAAGATATTGAGAACAAAAGTTTGAGGACCACTGTACTATAGCATAGGATATTGAGGGACCTTTGTGGGTGGAGGGACCTTTGTGGGTGGAGGGACCTATGTGGGTACGCAGAGAACTAGCAAATCAATTTACATTTTTTTTAAATCACATACAAAAGATAGAAACAAGGGAAAGTAATGGAAGATGACTATAAAAGCATGACATGTTCCAGTGAGAACAGTAACAGGAATGTTTCACCTACAGAACAGATGGAAAACCTTATGTTCCTTAAGACGTAGCAGTCAAGCAGATGTTAATATACCTTGATTATTGATTTACTTGGCAAACATTAAGTTCTATAAACATTTTAAGATGTTATTAGATTATTAGTGCATGTAACCAGTTCATCATATTTTTATCATATTTCCTTAGTGACATCCTTTATTCTATTTCCTTATAGTTCTTTATTTGTCCTATGTGATATCTGTTCATACTCTCCATTCATATGTCTATTTCCTACAGGAGACTATTGAATTCTAGAGTTTGTAGCTTGTTTACAATAGAGAAGTAGATATTTTACAAAAGTGATCACCATATTCTAGAGGAAATCTAAGGCACAGTCTGAATGGAAGAGGAATTCCCAATAGATGATAAAGTCCCTGAGATTCTCCTCTTGGAGTAACATCTTGTGCTGGTTGCCTAAAGCCCCCAAACAGTGCAGAATCTCTTAGATGAAATAACTACTCAAAAAGAGTATGACCTAGACATTCACACAGGAAATTTTATGTGCATGAAGAATAATTCTTATTCAGATTCTGATTGCCATTTATATGGACAAATTAAAGAACTTGGTCAGGCACTTCATATAGACAAGTTTGGTTCTTGACTAAAGAGTACCAAAAGAGTGAACTACACTGATTTGGGGAAATTTCAAAGATTCTTTAATAACCGCAAACTTAAAATACATATCCATCTTTTAAAATCCTCATTATTGATGTATTTTGTTTTAATATTTCCTACATTTCCCCCTGTATCCTTTCCTCATGTCTCCAAAAACCATCCTATTTGACAAAGATTTTTCTTAAGGAAGAGAGGAAAAAAAATCAGCAAAATCAATAAACATTAAAAAAAAAACTAATGTTCTATGCAAAGTTCCACATTTGTAGACATCTACACTACAAAGAAGCAAGAAAAGATGTCAACTTAATATTTCTTTTCTGGGGCCAAGACTGGTCTTCATAATTTTGCATCATTTTCAATTTTCTTGGGAGTTGATGTTCTTCTCATTTATATTATTGTCAGCATTGTATATATATTATTTCCCTGACTCTGCTTAATTCACTTTTCCTCAGTTCATATAAGTATTTCCATTCTTCCCTGTATTTGTCATTTTAAATTTCTTTTAGTATAGTAATATTCTGTTCTTTCATATGACGCAATTTGTCTAAACATTCCCTAATTGGTGGACATCTACTTATTTCCAGTTTGCTACCACAAAATTAAAAAAAAAAATGCTCCTATGAATCTTTTGGCATTTATAGACCCTTTCTTTTTTCAATGACTTCCAAGCATATACTTAGCTTTGGTATCTCCAAGATCAAAGTTAGGCTCAGTTTTTAAATACAAATATGCTAATGGTCAGCAGCAGACAATAATAATACAATTAGTGGTTTCTGAAATGGTTAAAAGATTTTACTCAAAGAGAGGTTATTATTGGAAAGAGAAATAGTTTTTTCAACTCCAGGCTTCTGAGTTTAATTTTTGAGTCCTAGCAAAATTCTATTAATAGAATTCATTAATAGAATCCATTAATAATCCATTAATAAAAAAATCATTAGTGAACATCTAGGAAAAGAATGAGGAAGTATTGAGTCCTTGTAAGGTTCAACAACAGCAGGTCATGATATACTAACATGATTCTGTTTTTTGACAATATTAGTAAAATGATAAATGAGGGGGATGAGGGGAATGGTACAGGCTTTGGTTTGCCTAATTTTAACAAAGAATTTGACAAGTCTTTGATGATATGCTTATGAATTATTTCTTATAAATTCAAATAAAAGATTGAGATAAGGGATTTAATGGATAATACAAATAGGAGAATTTGAAATTGGATGAGTAGACCAAAAAGTAATTGGAAACTAAACAATCTCATCTTAAAGAATGATTGGGTGAAACAGAAAATTATAGACACAATTAATAATTTTACTCAAAATAATGACAACAATAAGACATCATACCAAAATTTGTGGGATGCAGCCAAAGCGATAATAAGAGAAAATTTTATATCCTTAGAGGCTTACTTGAATAAAATAGAGAAAGAGAAGATCAATGAATTGGGCTTGCAACTAAAAAAACTAGAAAAAGACCAAATTAAAAACCCCCAATCAATTTGAAATTCTAAAATTAAAAGGAGAAATTAATAATATTGAAAGTAAAAAAATTAAACTAATTAATAAAACTAAGAGTTGGTTCTATGAAAAAACCAATAAAATAGATAAGCCTTTGGTAAATCTGATTAGAAAAAGGAGGGAGGAAAATCAAATTAGTAGTCTTAAAAATGAAAAGCGAGAACTGTCCACCAATGAAGAGGAAATTAGAGAAATAATAAGGAGTTACTTTGCCCAACTTTATGCCAATAAATTTGATAACCTAAGTGAAATGGATGACTATCTCCAAAAATATAGGCTTCCCAGATTAACAGAGGAGAAAGTAAATTGCTTGAATAGTCCCATTTCAGAAAAAGAAATAGAACAAACTATTAATCAACTCCCTAAGAAAAAATCCCCAGAACCAGATGGATTTACATGTGAATTTTACCAAACATTTAAAGAACAATTAGCCCCAATGCTATATAAACTATTTGAAAAAATAGAGAATGAAGGAGTCCTATCAAATTCCTTTTATGACACAAACATGGTACTGATACCTAAACCAGGTAGGTTGAAAACAGAGAAAGAAAATTATAGACCAGTGAATATTGATGCTAAAATCTTAAATAAGATATTAGCAAAAAGACTACATAAAGTCATCCCCAGGATAATACACTATGATCAAGTAGGATTCATACCAGGAATGCAGGGCTGGTTCAATATTAGGAAAACTATCAATATAATTGGCCATATTAATAACCAAATTAACAAAAACCATATGACCATCTCAATAGATGCAGAAAAAGCATTTGATAAAATCCAACATCCATTCCTATAAAAAAAAAAACACTTGAGAATATAGGAATAAATGGACTTTTCCTTAAAATAATCAGCAGCATTTATTTAAAACCATCAGTAAGCATCATATGTAATGGGAACAAACTGCAACCATTCCCAATAAGATCAGGAGTCAAACAAGGTTGCCCACTATCACCATTACTATTCAATATTGTATTAGAAATGCTAGCTTTGGCAATAAGAGTTGAGAAAGAGATTAAAGGAATTAGAATAGGCAATGAGAAAGCCAAATTATCACTCTTTGCTGATGGTATGCCTAGAGAATCCCAGAGATTCTACTAAAAAATTATTAGAAATAATCCACAACGTTAGCAAAATTGCAGGATATGAAATAAACCCACATAAGTCATCAGCATTCTTATATATCACTAACAAAATCCAACAGTTAGAGTTACAAAGAGAAATTCCATTTAAAGTAACTACTGATAGTATAAAATACTTAGGAATCTATCTGCCAAGGGAAAATCAGAAACTTTATGAGAGAAACTACAAAACACTTTTCACACAAATTAAGTCTGATCTAACCAACTGGAAAAATATTAAATGCTCTTAGATAGGGCGAGCAAATATAATAAAGATGACAATACTACCTAAACTAATCTATTTGTTTAGCACTATACCTATCAGACTCCCAAAAAACTATTTTAATAATCTAGAAAAAAATAAGAACAAAGTTCATATGGAAAAACAAAAGGTCAAGAATTTCAAGGGAATTAATGAAAAAAAAAATCAAATGAAGGTGGCCTAGCTGTACCAGATCTAAAATTATATTATAGAGCAGCAGTTACCAAAATCATTTGGCATTGGCTAAAGAATAGATTAGTTGATCAGTGGAATAGGTTAGGTTCAAAGGACAAAACAGTCAAGAACTATAACAATCTAGTGTTTGACAAACCCAAAGACCCCAGCTTTTGGGATAAGAACTTACTGTTTGACAAAAATTGCTGGGAAAACTGGAAACTAGTATGGCAGAAACTAGGCATCGACCCACATTTAACACAGTACACCAAGATAAGATCAAAATGGGTGCATGATCTAAACATAAAGAATGAGATTATAAATGAATTAGAGGAACACAGGATAGTTTACCTCTCAGACCTATGGAAGAAGAAGGAATTTATGACCAAACAAGAACTAGAGATCATTACTGATCACAAAATAGAAAATTTTGATTATATCAAACTGAAAAGTTTTTGTACAAACAAAACTAATGCAGACAAGATTAGAAGGGAAGCAATAAACTGGGAAAATATTTTTACAGTCAAATGTTCTGATAAAGGACTCATTTCCAAAATATATAGAGAATTGACTTTAATTTATAAGAAATCAAGCCATTCTCCAATTGATAAATGGTCAAAGAATATGAACAGAATATTTCTAGCCATATGAAAAGATGTTCCAAGTCATTATTAATCAGAGAAATGCAAATTAAGATAACTCTGAGATATCACTACACACCTGTCAGACTGGCTAGAATGACAGGGAAAGATAAGGCGGAATGTTGGAGGGGATGTGGGAAAACAGGGACACTAATACATTGTTGGTGAAATTGTGAATACATTCAACCGTTCTGGAGAGCAATTTGGAACTATGCTCAAACTGTGCATACCCTTTGATCCAGCACTGTTACTACTGGGCTTATATCCCAAAGAGATACTAAAGAAGGGAAAGGGATCTATATGTGCACAAATGTTTGTGGCAGCCCTGTTTGTAGTGGCCAGAGACTGGAAACTGAGTAGATGCCCATCAACTGGAGAATGGCTGAATAAATTGTGGTATATGAATATTATGGAATATTATTGTTCGGTATGAAACGACTAACAGGATGATTTCAGAAAGGCCTGGAGAGACTTACATGAACTGATGCTGAGTGAAATGAGCAGGGCCAGGAGATCATTATATACTTCAACAACAATACTATATGATGATCAATTCTGATGGACCTGGCCATTCTCAGCAATGAGATGAACCAAATCAGTTCCAATGGAGCAATAATGAACTGAACCAGCTACACTCAACGAAATAACTCTGGGACATGACTAAGAACCATTATATTGAATTCCCAATCCCTATATTTTTGCCTGCCTGCATTTTGGATTTCCTTCACAGGCTAATTGTACAATATTTCAGAGTCCAATTATTTTTGTACAGCAAAATAACGGTTTGGTCATGTAAACTTATTATGTATCTAATTTATACTTTAATGTATTTAACATCTACTGGTCATCCTGCCATCTAGGGGAGGGAGTGGGGAGGAAGAGGGGAAAAATTGGAACAAAAGGTTTGGCAGTTGTCAATGCTGCAAAATTACCCATACATATAACTTGTAAATAAAAAGCTATTAATTAAAAAAAAAAAAAAAGAAAGAAAGAAATTGGATGAGTAACTTGCTCCAAAAAGGAGTCATGAATGGGTCAGTGTTAATCTAGAAGGTCTGTGGTGGAATGCCTAAGGAATCTGTGCTTGGCTTTCTACTTCTAAACATTATTTATCAGTGACTTAGACAAAGGCAGAGATCATGTGCTTATCAATTTTGCAGCTCATACAAAACCAACATACTGGTTAACAGTGTTTGAACTCAGGATGCTCTTGACACATTAGGACATTGTATATAATTTAATAAGATTACGCTTACATTTAAAATCTAATACATGAGTTTTAAATTGTGTGCAAGTACACAGTGGAGAAGGTGGAATGGAGAAGGTGGGGTGTGTGGTAGACAGGAGTTTTAAAAGATCTGGGAATTTCAGGGGATTATAAACTCAGTTTGATTCAACAGTGTAATATGGCAACCCCCCCCAAAAAAGGTAAAATTATCTTAGTCTCTGCATTAATAGAAACAGTATAGCTACCCCACTCTCAAAATGCCTTGTTTTTGGAAAGACATTGATAAAACAGGTCATTGTATTCAGCTTGTACCACATTTTACTAAAGATATTGAAGTAAGTTTCAGTAGCCTAGTACAGGAATTCTTAATTACAACCTTTTTTCACCAAAGGCATTTTTATGTGAACTTGCTTGTATTAGCACATAAAATAGGTATACACATCAAACATTATTGATAATAAATCATAAAAAATATGAAACAATTATTTGATTAACATATAATTTTACCATTTATTAAATATGAAAACAAATTTACATACTAATGAGATGGATAAGATTATTTTTACATAAAAAATTAAATCTGGGCAAAATGTTTGATCTTTTACTTTTGCCAAATTTTTTGTGACGCCCACATTCAGTTACATCACTCTATATGGGATTGTGACTATAGTTTAAGAAGATTTGACCTAGTGGCCTGAGTGTCAGGAAGACCTGAGTTCAATCTTTCCTCAGATCCTTACTAGCTGTCTGACCCTAGACAAGTATCAGTGTCCCTTTCTTCTTCTGGTAACGAGTGATAATAATGGCACTCTCCTCCTAGGACGTTGAAGCTCAAAGATGATAATCTTTGTAAAGTGCTTTTGCAAACTTTAAAGCACTATATAAATGTTTTATCATCATTCTCATCTAGAAAGTATCCAGAAGGGGGCAACTAAAATGGTGCAGTGTCTCAATAGCAAAATTTGGAGTTGTACTTTAATCCAAAGAATACAAGTTATTTCTCCTAAATACACAGAAGTCCTGTATGTTCTATAAAGCAAGGCTTCTTAAACTTTTTCCATTCATGACCTCTTTTTGCCCCAGAAATTTTTATATAATGACAACTATATAGGTATAGAAAATAAATGTATAAATCAAATATATCCTGATAGTAAATCATAATTTCCCAAACACTACTTTCAGTTACCCATATGGAGTCAGGACCCAAAGTTAAAGAAGCTTTGTTATAAGTCAATTGGAGATATAATCAAAAGAGCCCCAGGGAAAGAAGACTAAAATGTGAAATCCAGTTCTGAACTTAGTAACTGTGTGATCCCGGGCAAGTCGCTTATATTCTTCATGCCGAAGTTTTTTTCATCTCTAAAATGGAAGTCATAATATAACTACCAAATCTGAGGATCAAATGAGATGATCTATGGCAATTATGATAATGATGGTGACTCTGCATATTGTTAATAATCTTCAGAAGAGAGATTCACTTTAAAATCCTTCACAGATACAAGCTCCTGTGTTTTTATATGTCTTGTCTATAAGGTGAGTTGGGGGACAGATGAGAAGAGCTGACTTCCCTCTCTCAGGGCGGATTATGGAGGAAACAACACAGGACTGAGTATTCTCTTGGCTCCAAACCCTGAAGACTCCCTACCTCCATTCCTGAAATCCAGCAGCAGTCCAACCTAATCTAGCCTAATGCTGCCCATCTTATGACTTCTGAGAAAGAGGCAAGCCCTCCTGATCCATCCTCTTATAGCTAATGCTTTAAACTCTTGTTATTATTCAGTTACTTGGTTCTGGGATCCAGACTGCGTCAGGAATGGGCGGTGGTTGCCTGGTTCCTGGAAATAAGAGATCAGAATATACTGCTGATTCATGACACTCCCCTATTGAGGACACTCCCTTTGTGTCTCTAACCTAGAGCATGGGGCTCTCAGAGCTCTAGGCTTACAGTCACTAGGTTCAATCTTGAGGGATAACTACAGAAATCAAAACTCTCTGGCTTGTTTTATCTTTGTTCATTATAGTCTCTAGGAAATTCCCTTTTCTGGTTCAAATATAACTTGTGTTTAGTTCCCTACAGATAAAAGTAAAAGTATCCCTGGGTATTGTATTGCCCATTCGACAGAATAACGGATATTTTTGGTAGAAGATGGCTTTGATTTGATCCCACAGAGTGGGATCACCTAAGTGACTTTGATGTTGTTGTTGCTGTTTGTTCTTTGGTTCTCAAAGAGGACCAATGACATAAAGGAGTAATATCTTGATTTACAAATGAATTGGATTTAAGTGAGGGAGGGCTATGCAAAGTCTACTCTGGAGCCATTGGAGTCCAGTGGCAAGACTTACAATAGGATGACTGGCAATGGCTCGGATGCAAGAGAGATTGTGGTCTTTATAAACTAGTTCTCCATTTGTCTGAGGCAACACCCATTCAGTAGCTAAAGGCTAGCTAAAGGCTAAAATGACATATAAATAAGCCATGTAATTCCTTCTGCCTTCTCCTTTCCAGAGTCTTACATTGATCTCAAGATCATTATTGACATCCTAGGGTTTGGTTTTTGTTTGGAAGGGCAAGTGAATTTGGGATTGCTAAGAAGGAATCCTTCCTGTCTTATCATTCATTCTACACTACTTGAAAAACAATGGCTGTAGGAGAAAAGTTCTGATTTTTGCTCTAGTGATGCAGTGTATAAATTACAGGTCCTGGAGGGAGAAAGACATGAGTTCAAAGCCAGCCTCGGATATGTTCTTGCTGTGTGTCCCTGGACAAGTCACTTAATCCTGTTTGCCTCTGGTGCTCATCTGTAAAATGAGCTGGAGAACAAAATGTCCAACCACTCCAGTGTTTTTGCCAAGCAAACCCCAAATTGGGTCATGGAGAGTCAGGCAGAACTGCACACAACAAATTATACTCTAAATTTGTTTTCTGCTTCTCTAACATTGGATTTTGGCACTCTTCCTAAGAGTCTGATATTGCCTAGAGAATACCTTCTCTTGCTAAAAGGCTTAATTAATCCTTAAATTTTTGAATTTGGGATTGCTGAGGAAAGGGGGAGGGGTGTGATCCCTGAGGGATTGCTGCACTCCCTGTCACATAGAGCTGTGCTATGGGAGAAAATGCACCAGATATCCCAAGGAAAACCATTTCCTCAAGGTTTAGATATGTATCACATTATTAAGTAATACAAAGAATCACTTTTCCAACCAAGGAATCCCTAGAAGGATGCTAATGATTTGCAGAAATCATGAGATAAACAAGTCAGGTAGGTCAGTAGTGAAGGGCAAGAGGTCCTTGGAGCTTTAAAGGATCTCCAGCACTCCTTACCTGAGCTTCACAAATCCCAGTCTGTCCAGCCCAACCCAAAACTTTACTGAGCTCATGACTGTAAGGAAGGGACTTTTTAGATGGGTAGAGAAGCGCTCTCTGACCAAGCCAAATGGCTCCCAAAACCAGACCAAGCCTTCCCAAAGCCTGTTAAGGATTGTCTGGGTCCAGCCTGAGAGAGGACCCAGGACAGCATCCCAGAATCATTCTGAGACCAGCCTATCCCCAACACACCTAGCCTGGCTGAGAGAGCAACCTCAAGATGCTCTGGATGAGAGAAAGATCCTCAGCAAAATTCAGCCTGAGCAGTCCTGAATATTTCTGAGAGCCCAGAACAGGAGTCAAGGAGTAATCCCAAGCCTAAAGGGAGAAGAGCCTCAAATAAAGTTACAGAAGAGAGAGAACCTAGAGCATTGTGACAAGAAGAGCCTGGGAATAGGAAAACCCAAGACAACTTCAGACTAGGAGCCTAATTTGGACCACTTTATTCAGGACCAGGCAGTCCCAGGCTACTATTCATTTGTGGATTTTGACTCGTTTCTCCCACCATGAGCAAACTAAGGATAATTCCAAACACCATGAGCAAAAACCGTTATATCCCCTACAAAATGTCAAGATAAAACCTTAAGGGAAAAAATGTATTTTTGTCATAGGGACATTACAATATTGGAAGAAATGAAACAAGACATATAGAATGGAAAAGCTAGGAAGAAAAAGAATGATGAGGAAAAACTGACATCTTTGAACTGATGGTGGAAAATCTTACTCTAAGTATTTAAATTAGAATAGGCCAGACAGAAAGCAATGACTCATTACGAAATATGAAAAAAATATGAAGAAAAAAATGGAAGAAAATCTTTTAAAAATAATAATACAAAAATAATTTGTTCTGAAAAACAGATCAAGGAGAAACAATTCAAGAATTATCAGACTACCTAAAAATGATGGAAAAAAAGTATGGATATTCTATTTCAGGAAATTATAACTAAAATTATTCAGAATTTTTAGAACTAGAGGGCAAAGTGAATATAGGAAAAATACTCTACCAATTATCTTTTGAAGGAAAACCCCAAATTAAAACTCTCAGGAGAATCATAGCCAAAATCCACAGCTTCCGGGCCAAAGAAAAATACTGCAAAGAGTCAAAAAGATTGAATTCAAATTCCAAGGTGCCACAAGTATTACTCAAGACTCAACAGCTTCCACTTTAAAAGAGGGAAGAACCTTGACTATGATATTACAAAAATAAAGAAATAAAGGTTTACAATGAAGGATAACCTGTTTGGGGGTTGGGACCCATGTATAAAGCACTTAGGAGATAATGACTACACTGAGCACTTTACAATTATTATCTAATTTCACCTTCACAACAACTTTGGGGACTGGTGCTATAATTATCCCTATTTTACAAAAGAAGAAGTTGAGGCAAACAGGAATTATGTGACTCACCCAGGATTATGCAGCTAGTAACTAAGTACCCAAGGCTGGATTTGAATTTAGGATTTCCTGACCCCAAGCCTCACTCTCTTATCTATTGCATCACTTCATTGTCTATAGGCCAAAAAAAAAAAAAAAAAAAAAAAAAAAAAAAAAAGGACTTTTAGAATGCTCTTAGAATAGAGGATTTCCAAGCATTCCTGAGGGAAAATACAGAACTGAAGAGACATTTTGAAATGGAAGTAAATGAAGCTTCAAAGAGGAATGTAAAAAAGTACACGTATCTGATTGAAAAGGAGTGTATGTATTGTTTACATATCACTAGGAGAATAAAACAAAAAAAAGTCCTTTTAGAGATGGAAAGTTAAGCAATTTGTATGAGTGTCACACAACTAGTATCTCTGATTTTCTTGACTCGAGTCCATTTTAGCCATCATGCCATTATGCTACCTAGCCAATTTGATGATGAATGATGAATTCTAGATGAATGATTGAAAAGTGTGAAATATTTCATAGAAGGAGGCTCTCTTTTAGATAGTACATTTTATATTTAAGTATTTTGATCAATATTTCATTCTATTGGTATCTTGAAGCCTCTTAGAAAAGGGTCTTTTCCCACAAATTCATCAGAAAGACATTGATAAGCCCTTGCTAATGACACAAGTAAAGTTCCACATAGTAAGAAATTCAAATATTGCAATCAGTTAAATTAAAAACTCCCTTGTGAATTAACACAATCACATTTACAAATGCATGAAGGGTTAACAATAAGCTTTCCAATCAATTGATCCTCCTGTGGGTCCAAGTTCATGATAATAATAAAAATTCACATCTATATAGCACCTTATAACAAAGTTTTTGTAGGTATTTTCAAATTTCATCCAACAAATTCTATGAGATTATTTTTCTATTTTATAAATGAGTAAAATGAAACTCACTTTCCCCAAATTTATATAGTGAATTATCTCTGATGAGACTTGAAGATAGAGTTGGATAAGGGAAATAACCTTGGACTATGTTCTATCTCCAACTCTACATCTCAAATAATCTAGAACTTTGTGACATTGGAAAAAAATTACTTCCCTTTTCTAGGCCTGTTTCTTTTTCTCTGTGAAATAAGGCATTGGACTAAATAATCTCTCATGTCCCCTCCAACTCTGAAATGTCCTTGTTCTAAAAGTAAACAGTGGAAAATAAAGAACCTGGTTGATTCTTGATTTAGGAAAGCATGGTGTACCACACAGAAGCCTGGTCTTATAGCCAGAGGAATTTGATTTACACGCTGGCTTTTTTCCTTTTTGGATTTGTGATGCTAAGTAAGTCACCTTCCCATGTGGGATTCAGTTTCTTCCTCCAAAAGGAAAGGTGTCATAAAGCTCTTTCTTGCTCTGTAAGGTTATGAAATTTGGGTTGTTCTCCACATACTTCTTCCTGGGGATAGGAATATATTTATCCCAAATCTTACCAGTCTGAAAAGGGGATTCTTAAGAAGAAAACAAGTCATTGTAATATTATTATGAAAAAAAAACCCAATAAGGTATGATAGAAAGATTACTCAAAAATGTTTCATTCTGCAATATTCTCTTCATAGAATTCTAGATTTTCCCTTGAAGAGAATCATAGATTCATTGTCTATGATTTGATGTGCAAAGATTATCTTTATCCTTTGGGGAAGACTCCCTGTTATCCCAGACAATGATGAGTACACTCCGGGTTTGGTTTTTTTTTTTTTTTTCAGAGAAGATTCCTCAATGTCCCTTGGGAGCCCATCCCAATTTAAAAATGACCCTTTCTGGCATGATTTCATTTTTCCCAATCATCCTGGACTGTTTTCACCCATGGAATTCAATTCTAATTATCTTATCCCTGAAACACAACCAAAACCCAGTGTGGTTGAGAAAATATGGTATCTTAACACTTTTTTGAGGAAGGCGCAAGAACCAGAAGTCTGCCTTTATGACTAGATTCTGGAAAATTGTCATTTATCTTCCTTTCTTGTCAGGTTACACTCCTGAGTGTCTAGACTTTCTCTATTACACCTTTCATCATTTACCTTCCTTTAAACTTTCTTTTATATATTGTCTTCCATTGTTAGAATGTAAGCTCCCTGAGGTCAAGAACTATCTTGTTTTTTGTTTATATTTGCATGTCCCTTAACACAGGATCCGGAACATAGTAACTGCCTAATAAATGTTTCCTGATTCAATTCAGGAAGCATTGCCAATGAAATCCTTGGATTTTTTTAGAGGTGAGAAATCCCCAAGATTACTGGGCCCTTTTGTGCCATATGCAATTTTTTGATTATAGAATTACACAAAGATTAAAAAAAGATACTGTCAAGTACCTAGACAGAAATACATGGTAAAGGAGTGATGGGGGCAAAAGAAAGGTAAACAAAGTGTTTTTAGAAATTTTTGAGAAAGGAGGGCATATTTTCATTAGGGTACTTGAAAGGAATCAAAGAAAGGTTCATGGATGAAGTGATATCTGAATTGTCTTGTGAAAGAAGAGAAGAATTCTGAAAACTCAAGTTGACGAAGATATTTATTTTAAATCTGAACAGGATATCCTGTGCAAATGCACAGAGATAAGAGATAACATGTTCATTTTGAGGGACTGCTAGTAGTCACATTTAGCCAGAATAAAAAGTATATTGGGGGGGGGGGGTGAAATAAGATTAGAAAATAGGTTAGAGCCAGATTAAGGAAGAATTTAAACAAAGAGTTTGTATATTTTCCAAGAGGCAATTGGTAGTCATGGAAGGATTTAGGGATAGGAAATAAGATTTATGGAAAAGTGCATTAGGATTATTTTTATAGCAAAGTGAAAGATGGACTGGGTAGATCAGAGCTTGGAGATAGGAAGAACAAATAGAAACCTATTACATAATCTGGGTAGGAGGTTATAAACACTTGAACTGGAGTGGTGGCTGTATGAATGGAGAAAAGGGAGGGAGGTAGATGTGTGGAGAGAAGGATTTTCCCTGTGGAGATAGAATCAATAAACTTTGCAATTGGATATGGGGGGTTAAATAGAAGGAAAAGCAAGAGATGATTTCAATATCTTGGACTTGAGTAACTAGAATGATTCTGTAAACAACAGAATTGGATTCCTAGGAGTAAAGACAAGTTTTGGAGGGGCATGATGAGCTCAGTCTTGCTCTGTTAAATTTAGATGCCAGAAGGACAATGAGATGGAGATATATGGTAGGGAGTTGGAAACTGAATTCAGAATGAAAGATTAAGGTTTGATTTATGATCTGGGGGGATGAAATCAACAGACATAAAGAAGAGCAGGGGGGAGAGGGGAAGAGAGAGAGGGAGAGAGACAGAGAGAGAGAACAGGATTGGGGAATTGGGTATAGGACTTTGGGGGATATGCTTAAGGGACATGAAGGACCATCAAAGAAGACTAAGAAAATGGGTTCATTCAGGAGGAAATCTAGTAGTGAACACTATCCTAGAAATTAGAGAATGGGTGAATATTCAGGGGGCAAGGAATAGTGTTAAATGCTGTAGAAAGCTTAAAGAGGATAGAATTGAGAAAAGCTCATTTATTGAATTTATCCATTTAGAAATCATTGTGATTTTGTGGACAATTTTTTTCATTTGGGTGATATGATAAGATATTAGATGGTAAGACAGTGAGGAATAAGTGGATAATGAGAAAGTGGAGATAGAAAGAGATAACTCTTTCTCAGATCTTGTCAATAAAATGAGGCAGAGCTATAGGATGATCATTTGGAAGTTTGGCAGGAAGAAGAAAGAGAAAAGCTTTTGTTTGTTTTACTTAAGGATGGAAGAGTCTTAAGCATGCTTTTAGGCAATGGGGTAAGAGCTAGTAAATAAGGAGAGATTAAAGATAAGAGGAGACAGAAAAGGCAGAGAGAAAGAGGAGAGAAGAAAACATAAGAAGGATAGAGAAAAAGGGAGGGAGAGGGGGAAAAGTAGACAGAAGGAAGGGGAGAAAAGAGAGACAAAGGAGAGAGAGACACAGAGAGAGAGAGACACACAGAGAGAGGCAGAGACGGACACACACACAGAGAGACAGAGACAGAGACAGAGAGACACAGAGAGAGACAAAGACAGAGAGAGAGAAAGAGAGAGAGAGAGAGAGACAAAGACAGACAGACAGACACACACACACACACACACAGAGACAGAGAGAGAAAGAGAGAGAGAGAGACAGAGAGAGAGAGAGAGACACAGAGGGAGAGAGAGAGAGAGAGAGAGAGAGAGAGAGAGAGAGAGAGAGAGAGAGACAGAGAGACAGAGAAAGAGAGAGAAGGGTGAGGGAGAGACAGAGACACAGAAAATATGGATAGGGCAAGCTCTCAAAAGACATGGGAGAAGAAAAGGATGATGGAAAAGTAAAAAAGATTGAGAGAAAATATGAAGATATTTTAAAGTGAGGAGATGAGAAAGGTAAAGATATGAGGGAGCTCATGTATCTGGTCTCCTTAAAATCATGTTAGGAAAGAAAAATATAGAGGTAGAAATTGGGGATTAAAAGAAAAGTGAGTTTTGGAACATCTGCTGTCCAGAGCATTCTAGGGTTTAATCAGAGATGAATCAATGGATTGTTATATAGCTCTGAAGACCACTATACATAAAATAACATAATTACACTACAGCTATTATATACTATTTCAGGACTCCCTTTAGGAGCATTGAAGGACTGGGAATTAGAGTAAAGCAGGAAGATTAAAAACTGTCACTCAGGATTGAATAGGTTAGAGTAAAGAAGGCAGATTTAGGATTTCTTTAGTGTGGGGAACTTCCAGGGTTGAATTCCCACTGCCAAGGTAGGCTGGCATCTTCTCTGCAAATTAAAGTCTTGATGAGCTGACTAGAAAATCAAGAGTTTAAGTGACTTGCCCACAGTCACATCATCAGTTTGTGTCACTTGGGGAGTTGAGATTTCCCTGATGTATTCTTTCCCTAGCCTTCCCAAAAGTTCTTTTCTCTTCTCTGTCCTATCTGATAGAAAAATGGGTGTGGCTGTTCAGTTGTTTAGTCATGTCTGACTCTCTGTGACCCCTTGGACTATAGCATGGCAATATTATCTGTGAGGCTTTCTTAGCAAAGGTACTACAGTGATTAATCTCCAGTTGATTAAGATAAACAAGTTAAGTGACTCGTACAAGGTCACTTCCTAGCTAGGAAGTGTTTGAGATTGGCCTTGAATTCAGGTCTTCCTGACTCCAGACCCAGTGCTATATTCCTTGAGTTTCCTAACTTGTCTCCTACTGGGTACAGGTTGAGTTCTTTTTCTTCTTTAAAATATATAAGATGAAGTTTCTCTCTGGGGGAGAAGGTTTCTCAAGGAGATTTTCTGGAGGCAGCTTTAGTTTCATTTAAGAGTAAATAATCACCCAAAATGCAGCCAGGTGATAAAAGTTCAAATCTTTTATTGTCTCCAATATAGCCCCGTTAGCTTAGAGCCTATCTCTCTGCTTGGTCCCAAGAGCTCCCTCCGAATGTCTTCAAATCCAAAGGTTTGTCCTTCAGTCCTCCAGCCAGCCAAGTGGAAAATGGAATGGATCTCGCTCTTGCCTCGGAGAGAGGGCTTCTGGCTCTCAATCTCCAATATAGCCTGGTTAACTTTTTTTAGAGGCCTCTCTCTCTCCTTGGTTCTAAGAGCTCTTGCAGTTTTGTCCTTTGCTTCTGCCTCTGCTTTCTTCAGCCTTCAATCCAGCTCCACTCTTCATGTAATTCCGCTGAAATCTGACTGAGAGCCTCTGTGTGTCTCTTTTATATAAGAGAGAGGAATTGTAGGATAGGAGAGAAAGGGATTGTGGGTTTCTCCCATAGTGCCCTCTGGCCCTAAGAGCTTCAAGAGAGGTGTGAATTCACAAAATTACACAGTTAACTTTGTGAATCTCCCATACTTGTGAATTCCAATGAGTAAAGGTGTGAACACAAGCATTGTATCAATTAGTTCCACTTAGTACCTTGTTTCAGGTTCTGGCCCAAAACAGCTTCTTGTAAGATCAGATCAATAATCTATCAACTCTAATGAGTTAGCAGTTTGTAAAGATTCCAACAAGTACATATGGATTAATGTTTCTATTCTATATTTTAGTTTTCTCAAAAATCTGTAACCAATGCATTTGAGTCCTTGTTCTTACACGTAATTAGCTATGTGACTATGGTCAATAATTAAAATATTCCTGAATATCAAAAATATCAATTTTTTTGCCCAGAACCTCATAGTCAGGAGGTGCAAGATCAGGTCCAATTAACTCCAGTTAAACTTTCTGTCCAGCACTTGTACTTGTCCCCACTCCCCCCAAACCCTGAAATCTGTCCCTCCTCATTTCCACCTCTTGGCTTTCTTCAAGTCCTAGCTAAAAATCGCACTTTCAAGAAGTCTTTCTCAGTCCTTCTTAATGCTAGTGCCTTCTCTTTATTGATGATCTCAATTTATCCTGCATATACCTTGTTTGTACTCAGCTGTTTGTATGTTATCCCTCCCCTCCCCATTAGACTGAGAGCTTCTTGTGAGGAAGGGCTGCCTTTTGTTGTTGTTGTTGTTATTGTTGCTGTTTATTATCCCTGGCACTTAACATAATGCCTGGCATATAGTACATACTTAATAAAGGGTTGTTGATTGACAATAATAACAATGAAACAACACTGATGGCAATGATTCTTAGATCAATCTTGGCCCCAGAGGGCAGACAACGTAATAGATTTTCTTGCTCTCCATAATCAAATCACTGGGAAAATAATTGTGATAGACTAAGACCTTACACAAATAAAAATTAACTTAACCAAGGGAAAGAGCCAGAATCCATTCCTTTGTTTATAAAATATGGTGTGAATGAGGAAACATGCTATCATTGCATGATAACTGCATCGGGAACAGGTTTTTGCTGGTAAGCATCTAAAAACCCTGGTTCAAGGAGGGAAGGAAGGAATTTGGCCTTTGGGTGGCCAGAGCCAAATAAACCAGTTGGAAACAGGAGAGTCAGGAATCAAAACTAAAACAATCAATCAAATCAATTAATCAAAATTAAACAGAGGTTTAATTTCAAAGTGAGAAAAATGCTTGCAATAGAAGTTCTTGTGAGAAGTAGGGTTTGTGGCTTGTAGCAGGGGTAAGGTTTTTATGCATTAAAACTACAAAGGGTAGGACCAGAAAACAGTCATCTTAGATCTTGAGTAAATAGCTCCCTTGGCAGGTCTATACATGTGGGTATTTTAGGGATAATATAGGTGTTTTGGGGTTTTGGGATAATATAGACGGGGAACAGTCTTTTAAATGATTAGATTCACAGATCCTTGTGATTGTCTCAAGTCTTAAGGATCATTTAGCCTTGTGATCATTCAGTAGGATACAGAACTAGAATTAGCATGGTGGGTATAGGAGTACAGCACCTGGTTAAGTTCACTCAGTAGGTAAGAGCACAGGAATTGTTCAGTGTCAGCAAGTGTGATTGATCCCTTTCTGCTACAGCATGTTAGCTATAGCTCCAGCTCTCAGGCAAGGATCTTCTAGAAAACAGGAATAAGCACTTAAATCATAAATCCCAGTTTAGGAGTTTTTCTGTAGATCATCCAGAGGTCAAATGCAAAGAATTGTTGTAATATCAAGCTCAGGGCACAACTTGCTTGCTAGATCTTAGATATGGAAAACAGGGTTTTTCCTGATATCAGGAAGGAAGAAAAGAAGGAAGGAAGGAAGGAAGGAAGGAAGGAAGGAAGGAAGAAAAGAAAAGGAAGGAAGCTTACATGCTTTAAAGGTAAATCTGAATTATCATTTTCTTGATCACTTTCTTAAATTAAGCTCTTATTTGTTGTAAATTTGTTGATTTCTGGACGAGTAAATGCTCATTTAACAACTCCTGAGAGCCAGTCCAAATGGGCTCCAGCACACCCCTTCGTGGAGAAACTGAATTTGAAGCCAAGTTTTACTATATAATTTTAAATAGCTCACTTTGCTTTCCTGAGCTTTAGTTTCCTTTTTTTGTCCAAAGGAGAAGTTGAACTAGATGATGTGAAAAGCTTCTTCCAGCGCCTTGGGATCCTAAGCGTCCTCTCTTTGCAGGACCCTGTACTTTGATAAAGGTAAATCACATTTGCAAAATGTGAATATCCAAACTTTTTATTCCTGGTTGGTGAAAGTCCCCTTATCAATTTCCAGACATAATATATATATTTTTAATTTTTCAGAGCTTAATATTGCTTCACCAGACCAATACAATACTTTATGCCAATCTTTCCCGTCTTCTTGGCTTCCAGGATCACCTGGAAATTGTAAAGAGCTATGATTGGACCACACCCAATTGGACCACACCCAGGTCTCCTAAAGGAAACCCAATCTATTGAAAATAAATCCTATCCAGAATAAAGTATTTCAGAATTTAAGAAAGCTTTGTGTTTGAGATTGTGCCTTCTTAAAAAATAGTATAAATTGAATTTTAATTTTAAAATGTAACATATTTGCCTCCTTATGAGTTTCAGTAGAAGAATTTAAAACTAAAATAACCATTTAAAAATAACTACAAGCAGCAAAGAACAGGAGGGATGGAATACTGGATTGGAAATTAGGAAATTGGAAAATTAACCTTTGTTATTTAACTAGTTGTGTAACTCAGGGGAATCTTTCCTTCTCCCAAACTCATGTGAGAAATGGGAAGACATTACTGGTATTCCTTTCCTTAAATAGAACTGGTGTGAGAATCAAATGTCACCATGATTATAGAACATTATTGCACAAAAATGACATTTAAATGTAAGATTTTGTGTGCGTAAATCCCTGGGGAGTAGAGATTATGTCATTCTTTATACTTAATTTCCAGTGTGTGACACATAGTTGTTTAGAAAATGCTTGTTGATTAATAATAATAATAGCAAACACTTATAGAGAGTTTACAAAATATTTTATAAACCTCATCTCATTTTATCCTCACAACATTAAGAGATAGGTTCTATTATGATTTCCATTTTACAGAAGAGTAAACTGTGGCAGAGGTTAAGTGATTGATGAATGCTGTAGGATTGAACAAATCACTTTTAAAATCTCTGGGCCTCAGCTTCCTTCTCTACAAATAATGAAGTTGGGCTGAATGAGCTCTAAGATCTTTTCCAATTAGGCCATTCTGTGATTTCACAATGATGACCCTAATTTTACCTCAATATGCTTGAAAATTTTAAAATATGACTTTTCTGCTTGAATCCAACATTATATCCTTTCAAAATTTTTTTCCTAAAAAAATATGTTTTCAATTAAAATGCATTTTCAGAATTCATTGTCTGAACATGCTGAAGTTTTTAATTAAGGTTGAAAGCTTGCCCTATGACCTCCTTGGGCAAATTTTCCTGTTAAAGCAGTTGAAAGAGGATTACTTTTTCCAAAGCTCAATATTGCCCTCTTGTGGTATTCAAATGAGGGTTCAGCTCCTATAAGCAGATGGGAGCTTCTCATCCAGGTTTTTTGAAAGGAAAACTGAATTTTGACTTCTTTTTAGCTATTTCTGTCTTAAATTCTCCATTTGAAGGACAAACATACAAACAAATGATAAATCATGTTTCCAGAACAAGTCAATTATTTGGCTCTTCACTGGCACTGGCTAAATCCTGCTTTTCAGGGAAAGGTATTAAAAAATCTGCCACAAACAAGAGCCTTTAAAAATGGCAGGGTTAGGGAGATAGATAGTTTGAGAACAAGCACGTTGGAACTGGAAGGAACCTTAGAATGTGGATTTCTAGAGTTCAGAGACCCCCAGTTTAGGACCTTCCACATTTTTAGTATCACATATTTCAATCTGGAAGGGACCTTAGAGGACCATTTTACAAACCCACGACTGGCCTAAGGTTATAAAGGTAGGAAATCTCTTCTAGTTCTGAGTCTATAGCTGTATACCTCTTCTCGCCGTATCTCCCGTCCCCAATAATTTTGCAAATTGGTAAACTGAGTCACAAAGCCATTAAATAATTTGTCTAGGTCATAAAGATTAGGATGTGAGTGCGCTCTTCTGCATTAAATGCTGCTCCTTCTAGTCCAAATATCTCACTTTACAGATGAAAAAATTAAGGCTAAAAGAAAAAAAAGAAAATTAGGCTTGATAAAGGATTAGAGTTCTCAGGAAGAAATTAAAAGAACCATAGTTAATTAAGCCTCTATCTAAAATGGCACACTCTGATTTGGTAGAAATGAATTAATCTCCTTTTAGCTACTCAAGAGCTATGAGAATGACTTTTAGGATGGCTTCTTTCAAGACAATTACATTGTTTATTCAGAGACTTCTCACTCTTTGGGCTGTGGCTGAATCAGAATTTCAGTGGACAGAAAATCACTCGATCTGACTTACTGAAGGGCAAAAATGGATCTTTTGGAAATGGTTAACAATTGCCTACTCTGAATTCCTACAGTATTTATTAATTTTATTATAAGTGGTACTGGTGACAATGTAATAGGCTACATATGCTGTTGTATAATGAACATAGGATAGGGTCTGGAGGCAGGAAAAACTGAACTGAAATCCAGGCTTAACTCACTAACTATTGGATACTGGGTGGATCACTCTATGTTTTCTCATCTGAAAAATGGGGATACTAATAACATCTACTTTCCAGGGTTGTTATGCAGATTAAATGAGATAATATTTGTAAAGTGCTTTGTAAATTTTTAAGTGCTGTATAGATGCTAGCTATTTTTATCAGGATGATTAGGTGGCAAAATGATAACTGCCTGGAGCCAGGACAGATATGGTCTCAGATACTTACTAGTTGCATGATCCTGGGCAAACTAGTTTACACCATATACCTCAATTTTTTCATCTGTAAAATGAGCTGGAGAAGGAAATGGCAAAGCACTCTATTATCTTTGCCAAGAAAACCCAGAAAAATTAAAATGACTAAACAACGAATCATTATTATCAGTGCTTTACAAAGCACTTTCACTATAGTCATATTCATTTTCATTCTCCAAAGGCTCTATCAGATAGGCAAAACAAGTAGAATTAACCCCATTTTGCAGGTTGGAAAACAAAGGCCTTGAGATGTTTAGAAGTCACCCAAAGTAACAATACTGTTAAATAAGGATTAAAGAGAAAGGAATGAGATCAAGAGGTTTTGAGATAGAGAATTAATGAAGAGGAAGCTCGGGGTGAACAATCCTTGTTTTCTTAGTAAGATATGACACAACGGTTTTATGCTGAGAGGCTTGGAGGAAAGGATGTCATGGAAGGGTCGAGGAGAAAAGAGAAAGTTTGAAATAATGTCTATGAAGAAGTGTGATAGAAAGCCTATTGGAGAAGTTAAATCAAGTTACCAAACATTTAAATATTTACTATGTGTCTGTAACTGTGCTGAGGTTGGGAATCCAAATAGAAGCAAAAAGATAATCCCTCCTCTCAGTAGCCTACATTCTGTTAAGGAAAAACAGTATATCCAGGTTGCTGAAAAGTGTTTTGGGAGGAGGGGAAGAAGAATTTGGAGAGTCAGAAGCAGAAGCAAAAGAGAAAGAAGGAGTGAACGTGACTGGCCCAGTTCTTTCTGGAAATAGAAGTTCCAGAAGGAATTGCCAAATGAGGAAAAAGTCACATGGCTATGGTGAGAAAGCTGCCATTGATGGATGATGATGGCATCTTCCAGACTCAGAAGGCTGCTGGGGAATGATGGAGAAAGGTCCATGTGAGATCAAGTAACAATCAAAGTGGTTCCATTTGGTAACTAGGAAGCCATTTTTCTTTTCTTTCTTTTTTTTTTTTTTAAATTATTATAGCTTTTTATTTACAAAGCATATGTGTGAGTAATTTATCAACACTCACCCTTGCAAAACCTTCTGTTCCAAATTTTCTTCTTCCCTCCATCCCCTCCTCTAGATAGCAGGTAGTCCCATACATGTTAAATATGTTAAAGTACATGTTAACTCCAATATATGTATACGTATTTATACAGTTAGCTTGCTGCACAAGAAAAATCGGACCTAGAAAGAAAGAAAAAACCCAAGAAGGAAAACAAAAATGCAAGCAGACAATACCAGAAAGAGTGGAAATGCTATGTTGTGATCCACACTCAATTCCCACAGTTTTCTCTTTAGGTGTAGATGGCTGTCTTTATAACTGAACAAGTGGAACTGGTTTGATCATCTCAATGTTGAAGAGAGCCACATCCATTAGAATTAGTCATTGTATAATCTTGTTGTTGCCGTGTATAATGATCTCCTGGTCTTGCTCATTTCACTCAGCATCAGTTCATGTAAATCTCTCCAGGCCTTTCTGAAATCATCATGTTGGTCATTTCTTACAGAACAGTAATATTCCATACTGTTCATATACTATAATTTATTTAGCCATTCTCCAATTGATGGGCACCCACTCAATTTCCAATTTCTGGTCACACAAAAAGGGCTGCCACAAACATTTCTGCACATGTGGGTCCCTTTCCCTCCTTTAAGATCTCTTTGGGATACAGGCCCAATAGTAACACTGCTGGATTAAAGGGTATGCATAGTTTGATACCCCTCCGGGCATAGTTCCAAATAGCTCTCCAGAATTGTTAGACCTGCTCACAGTTCTACCTACAGTGTATCAGTGTCCCCTCCAACATTCATCATTATCTTTTCCTGTCATCTTAGACAATCTGAGAAGCATGTAATGGTATCTCAGAGTTGTTTTAATTTACATTTCTCTGATCAATTGTAATTTAGACACCTTTTCATGTGGCTACAAATTGTTTCAATTTCTTCATCTGAGAATTGTCTGTTCACATCCTTTGACCATTTATCAAGTGGAGAATGGCTTGATTTCTTATAAATTTAAATCAGTTCTCTATATATTTGGGAAATGAGGCCTTTATCAAAACCTTTGACTATAAAAATGTTTTCCCAGTTTATCAAGGGAGCTGTATTTCAATTTCACTCAAAAGTATATAGGAAGTGAATATGGCATATGGTGGAACTAGACTGGGGTAAGGCATGGGTGGTGATGGTTGGGGGAAGGGACTGGCAAATATAATAATAAATAACACTAATGAAAATGACTTCGATTTCCATGGCACTTTAACATTTACAACACATCTGACTGAAAGAAAAGAGTATATGTCAGTATCCCTGTTTTACAGATAAAGTTACTGGGGCCAAGAAATGTCACAGAGCCAGTGCTAGATATGGGCTGAGATTTTAGCCCAAATGTCCCAATTCCACTTCCAACACTTTTCTCCAACTCTCTTTGCTTTACAAATTGACTAGTATTTCAGCATCACCAATGGAAATATTTTCTTCAATATTTGGAGTTAGTAACAGACTTTATAGCACTCTTCTTGTGATAGATCAACATCATTCTCTGATTTGTGCTACCTTTGTGACTAGAAAATTCATTTAATCTCTTTGAATTTCAATTTCTTTAGGAGAGGAAGCATCCAGTAACACCGTGGATAAAGCCCTTGACTTGGATCTAGAGTAGTCTCAGATGTTTATTAGTTGTTTGTCTCTGGAAGCTCTTAATATGTATCTGCCTCAGTTTCCTCAACTGTAAAGTGAGGATAATAGCATATTGATAATACTAATATTAATATTAGCAACAATAATATTGACTTTCAAATGAAATAAGATTTATAAAGGGGATAGCAAATCGCACATGCTTAATAAATGCTTGATTCTTTTCTTTCTTTAGTTCTAAGAGGAAAATAAATTGTACTCTCTGTAGCATGTAACATCCTTCATCACCTGTTTCTCTTGGACACTCTCCTAGGTTTCTGTGATTCTACTTTTTCCTGGATCTCCTACTCTTAAGTAATCTTGTTTTTCTTTGGTACTTGTTTGTTTATGTTATTCCCAGTAACCTTCTGTGCCTCCCAAGCCCCCTCTTCTTTTCACTTTAGATGATCTCATCAGCCTGCAGGAGTTCCATCATGAACTTTATTCAAAGATTCTCTGGTCTCTATATCCAGACTTTTTGCTGAACTCTAGTCATTTCTAGCTGCCTCTTGGATATCTTAAACAGGATATCTCATAGATATCACAAAATCAACTTGTCCAGAACATCTCCCTCCCCCTGAACTCTTCCTATTTTCCTTTTGCTTATTTATTATTATTATTATTATTATTATTATTATTATTATTTTTTTTTTTTTGCTGAGGCAGTTGGGGTTAAGTGACTTGCTCAGGATCGAACAACTAGGAAATGTTAAGTATTTGATTTGAACTCAGGTGCTCCTGACTTCAGGGCTGGTGCTCTATCACTCACTGCACCACCTAGCTGCCCCTTTTCCTATTGCTTTTAAGGTCACCACCATCCTCCCAGTTACCTAGACTTTCTAAGAGTTTTTACCTACTTTTACCTTTCCATTTCCCACCTCCCCCCCAAGTTATTCTCTTCCATACACAATAGTCTAGCTACATTGACATACTGTCAGTTCCTCAAACATGACAACCTGTTTCCAAGTCTTTGAACCAGTTGTCTGTCTGTTCCCCATGTTGGAATACTCCATCACTTCCACTTTTTGTTGCCTTGGCTTCCCTCAAGATTCAATTCAAATCTCACCTTCTACTAGGGATCTTTTCTAGTCCCTCTCCCTTTTTACTAGTGTCTTTCCTCAGGCTACTTTCTATCCATTTTGTGCTAGTTTTGTATGTACTTGGTTGTTTATTTTCATGTCACCTCTTCCATTAGAATGTATGGTCCTTGAAGGTTTTTGCCTTTCTTTGTACCCCCAGTGCTTAGCACATGTAAAGTGTAAGCACCTTATAAATGTTTATTGATTGCCTAAGACACACAGGCTGAGAATATGGTCAGAGGGCTTGACATCCATACTTCTTCCTAGAATAAGATTCGATGCTTGACAGACTCATGGTGCTATTTGGAACCTCAACATGAGAAAAAGGGAGGAAAAGATGGAGGTCCCAAACCTTACTCAGATCTTGAATCATAGAATCACAGAGTTTTAAGTGACCAGCTAGGCTAACTCATACCTCACTATAGGAACCCCTACTATACTACATCTGTCAAGATGCCACATAACTTGTAACTGAAGCTCTCCAGTGAAGGGGGAACCAAACTACCCCCTCAAAATTCCACTTTTGGACAGATCTAATTTGAGAAAGTGTCTCACACAAGAAATCCATCTGTATTAACATCCATTAAAACATGTCTTTCCTTAGCACCCTAACAACTTTATTACAGACCATGTCATTCCGAAGGGTAATTCCTAGGTGTTGGATGAGAAATTGAGTATGATATTAAAAAAAAAAAAAGTTGACATTAAATGATCATTATCAGAAAACATATTCTTAACTACCTCAAGACATCATCAAATAAATCATTATTTATTTCCTTTCAGATGCCAATACTAATTTATTTGAAAAAAAAGTAGTAGGACACTGAGGCATTTAAATACATACAGAATATATTTTAATGCAAAATAATAATAATAATTCTTTAAGTTATGGTTACCAGAGAGACATCAATTTGTGACACTGGATTTTTCATATATTAACAAATATATGTCTATAATACATGTGGATTTGTCATTTTTTTAAAAACAACACATAATATGGGGAGGTGATTTCATGCATGGCTTTTGGACACAATCCAGGCTGCCCCCCTGTAAAATCGGTCGGGGCCCAAGTTGATCCTTCGAACATTCAGCTCTGTCGCAAAGGTCCTTGCTTTCTGGTAGAAAAAGAGGGATTTCTCTCGGTCCACGAGAAAGTTGTGATAGATTGTGGCCAACCTTGTATAAATTTTCAGCTGAGCCCTCTTGTTACCTAAATCCATAGCAGCTGCAAGTGCAAGGTGGTAATAACCAGCAGCATCAAATGGGTCCTGAAATAATAATAATAATTGTAATTACAATAAAAATAATAACCATATAACAGATATGAGAAATAAGAAATCAGGTACTACCAATGTGGGAATTCCCTTTACCAATTTTGCAACTGATCTAGAAGTTAGCAAAAAAGTCCTAGTGAGTTCTAAGACACACAGAGGTTAAGTAAAATCCAGAGTCACACAACTAGTAAATGTGAAACCCAACAATCTACCCAGCATACACACTCCCACAAAACAGAAAATGTTCTCCTTATAAGTCCTCATTTTGTAAATGAAGAAACTAATAATCACTTAAGTTAACTGGTTTGCAAAGGATCATGGACCCAATAAGGACCAAAACAGAATTTATTGTCAGGTTTTCTGAATCCAAGTACAAAGCACTTTCAATTGTACTGCAATCATTTAGCTGTGATCTCCACATGGAATGACAATAGGATTACCTGAATCTGTAGATTTATGGACTAAAGAGATATATTTTCTTCTGGGAATGTTATACATTCATATGTATAACACTAATTTGTAAACTCTGCATTTGCTCTCAACGTCAATTTATTCTTGGACCTGATCTGCTCCAAAACCAATCACTTCCTGCTCCAGGACTCCCATCATTATTTAGTAACCACATTATAAAGTCCTTTATAATGGCATTAGTCTGTTCACCAGAACTCCACGACATTGCTTAGTATTCTTTTTGGATAATGTTCTATTTGAGGTTTACAAAGTTACATTAGTTAGTAATGGATTCTGGGGTCATCAGGATTAATATTTATAGCCCCAAATCTGCATTTCATTATGCAGTGCATTAAAACTCCGTAAACATAAGCTTAGACTACTCTCCCTCCCCTTCAAAAAATAAACCTTTACAAGGCTTTAATTGTGAATGATTCCCCAAACTTCATCTCTCCATTCCTGCATTTTTATAGTTGGATGGTCCAACATTACCACACAAGCTTTAATTCAGTATTCTAGGATCTGTTATTTCATCCATTTCATTTTTTTCCACTTACTACCCACCACCCACCTTTACCAATGTGGATCACAGTTCCTCTGTGACTTAACAGCAGTAGATTGTTAAACGAATTTTTCTGACTAAACACTTTTATCCACCAGTGATTTGTCTCCTAGTGTTGAGGTTTTCTGAACCTCAACTTAAGATTGGCTTAAGTGCCTACATCATTTTAACAAAGGGCTTCTATCACAGATTGTTGTTTATCCTTCCTTCTTGAAGAGAACCATGAGCAGGAGGCTGAAACCATGACTTGCAAGTAAAATGGATTTAAGTGAGGGAGAGCTGTGCAAAGTCACTAGTCTCAGTCTCTCCTGCCAAGCCTGCTGGATCCAGTAACAAGTTATAGATTGGAATGCCTGGTTGCAGTGGAAGATTTTGGCTTTTTAAAGTTAAGGTCTTTGCCAAATCTCATTTTGATTGAAGCAATATTCATTGAGTGATTAAGACTAGGTAAGAAATGAAGCAAAGAATGGTCTTTTTTTTTTCTCCATAGACCTTTTGAAATATTCATAGATATAATGGGGCAGAAATTCCATCTTCGGATTCCTTTGTAATCCTATTTTATTTTATGTATTTAATGCTAATTCTGAGAAGGGGTCATAGACTTTATTAGACTGCCAAAGTGGTCCACAGAACAAAACATTAAGAATGCATTTTATTTTGTACACTTAGAAACATGATTCTGAGAAAGATCCATAGGCTCCACACAACAGCCAAAGGGTTCTGGGTGACATAAAAAAGTTAAGAGTTCCTGATCTAGTTCTACCTCCTTCACAATGATGAGGAAACTGAGTCCCAAGAAATTGTATCTTGCTCAAGGTCACACAACTAATAGCAGAATTAGGATTCAAACAAATCAAAATTAACAAATTTATTAACAAATCAACTTAGAGGATCAAGAACTGTGCCTAAGAAAGGCCCCTAATAAGTCAAAATAGTATATAGGCTTTAGAACCTGTAATAATGATAACAATAATGATAATAATACATACTTAAATAGAGTTTAAGGTTGACAAAGGGCTATTCTCAACAACTTCATGAAAGAGGTAATGACTTATTCATCAGTGCACAGCTAAGAAGTGTCAGAGACAAAATTTGAACACAGATCTTATCGCCACAACTCTAGTATTAATTTCATGACATCATGCTACAGACTATATAAACATTCCCCTTATATTTCAGAGGACACTACTGAGGTTCACTTACTTGCCTAAGGGGCTCATTAAAGAACAGAAATAGTACTGACATAAAGAAACTAGATGATGTTGCAATGGATAGAGTGCAAGGCTTTGAGTTCAAATTCAGCCTCAGATATTTACTAGCTGTGTGACCCTGAACAAGTCATTTAAATCATCTGTAAAATGAACTGGAGAAGAAAATAGCTCACTCCACTATCTTTGCCAAGAAACACCCAAATGGTGTCATACATAATGGAACAACAAAATGAGTAAAACTTATTGGCCTTCTGATTCTAAAGTCAAAGGTCTTTATACACTCCATTTTTCTGAGAATGTTTCTGAGAATTATACCCAATAATTCAAAGGGGATTGAGTACCTTCAATCATTCATTTATTTTTGAAATTTGATAGGGAAAGGAGAGGTCTATAGCATACAGCATGATCAAGGTGTTAGGATATAAGCACTGGCTGTGCTTGAGTCTGTGGATACTGAGGTGGGGATTATAAAGGGACAATAAAGTAACGTATTGAGATACTTGAGTTTGTCGCCTCTACTCCCTATCCCCAACCCCCAGCACATAGCACAATGCTTTTTCGAATTATAGACAACAGGCTATGGACAGACACCACAGGTTCAAGCAATATCATGGCATAGAAGAAGACCCTGGCGAAATCTGGGACCTAAATTCAATGTCTAATTTAATCTCTTATACCAATATGGTGGCAAGACATTATCTTTCTGGGCCCCTGTTTCCTCATCTTTAAAATGAAGACACTGAACTAGGTGACTTTTCTGAGGTTTTTTTTTTTAAACCTTTAAATTTATGATCCTTGGTCTATTTTACAAGCTGACCTTCAGATCCTTTTAGGACTATTTACTATTTGGGATTTTATGTGGATACCAAATTGATCATGGGATCCTTAAGTTCAGGACTATTCTTGTATTTCCTCCAACAAGCAGTGCTAAATGAAAGTAGTTGGTAGGCTGTCATTGAGTTATTTCCTAACTAAAATGTGACATTTTGTCTTTGTGCTTCCTGTCACCTTAATTATTGACTTGTATCTTGTGATAGCTCCAAGCAACAACAACAACATGGTTCTGAACACAAAATGTAGAGGACTCTCAGTAAAAGCTTATTGAAGGAATAACTCAATGTATTGGGCAATAATAACAAATAACAACATAAATGGTGGAACTCAAATTTATATATTGCTTCAAGGTTTGCAAAGCTCTTCGCAGCAAGTCATTTCATTTAAAAGTAAAGGGTATCTGTCTAGGGGTCTAAGTTTTCTTCTAGCTTTTCCATTTTATGCTCTTAAGATTTAATAAATAGCAAAATGTCTTTTCCAATTAACTTCAGAAGAGGCTGCAGTGAAAAATTCTGGTCACTAGCTGTCGCTGTGCACTCAGGTAGGGTAATCATTGAGCAAGCCATCATTGTGAGACAAGTGATACAGGGATTTTAGTTTCATGTCAGAGGTAAAAGGACTTGTGAATGTGCAAAGTCAGAGATGGAGGACCATCTAATTCAACACTCTCAGACTATATAGAAGGAACAAAATTTGCTCAGGGTTCTACAGAGAGATTTTGAGCTCTAATTCCAAATGTCCAATTAATCACTACATGGAAGACCAATTGGCATGTCAAACTCAACTTGCTTAAAACTAAAGCTGTGAGACCTCAAACAAGCCCCTCAACTTCCCTGTGGTTCACTTTCCTCAATTGAAAAGTGAGAGGATTTGACTTTTCCAATCTCCCACTCAAATTATGATTCTATGGATTCATCATTATCTTCTCCAATCCTGATCTTCCTCTCAACTTTCCCGTTTCTATTGATGTTAAGTTCTGTCAGTCATCCAGCCTCAAATTCTCACTCAATTTGGACATTTTCCTCACAGACCAATAGATTGTCATCTAACTTGATAAATGCAATGGCATGTGAAAATTGCTTTGCACACCTTAATAAGCTATATAAAAATTTTTATTATTATTAATCAATTTCTCTGTGCAGTAAATTTATTTTACCACCCCTCTCTTCTTGTATACTCTTTCCTGCTTAACTTTTTAAGCTACTGATCTCTTCTGGATGTGTTCTGCAGGTTTCTTTGTTGAATTATCATCCTTTGCCCTTCCAAAGCATGAGATCCAATTTGACTTTTCTTCTTTCTTTTTTTTTTTTCAATAGTTTATCTTTGGGGTAATTCATTGGCTCTTATAGGTTCATATATTTTCTTTGTATTGCTCAGTCATTCAGTCATTTTTGACTTTTTATGAACCTATGGACCGTAGCATATCAATACAGCCTCTGGGTAAGGCAGAAATTTGCCTTTTTCTTCTCCAATGCATTAAAACAAACAGATATAAAGTGCATTTCTCAGGGTCACACAGCTTGCATGTGTCTGAATCTGGATTTGAACTCATTTTCTCCTGACTCTAGAGACAGCACTCTCTCCACTAAGCCATCTACTTGCCCTCTTCTCTATCTAGCTTACTACAAAATCTATATCATCTGGTATCTCACCCTTGATGACTCATAGGGATCTCAAATATAACACACTGAAAAAAAAAAAAAGTTATTATATTATCCTTTAAACTTGTCCCTTCTTCAAACTTGCCTTTTCTGTTAAGGGCACCCCTATCATTCCATTTATCTAGACTCACAAACTTCGAATTATCCTAGATTCTTAGTTTCCCCTCATCCCCTATACTGAATAATTTACCAAGTCTTTTTAATTTTACCAATATATCTTTTCTCCTTCATAAACCACCCCTTTAGCTCAAAACCTCATCATCTCTTTCTTGGACTATTATAATTACTTCCTAATTATTCTTGCTGCTTCTAGTGTCTTGCCACTTCAACCTGTCCTCCAAGTAGCTGTCAAATTGGTATTCTATTTTATATCTTACAATATCCTGCTCGAGAAATCTATAAAATGCTTTATAGGACAAAATGCTGTAAGACAAAATACAAACCCCTCATCCTGGCATTTAAAGTCCTTCACAATCTGAGAAACGAAGAAAAAGATGGATGGGCAGATAGGGTTAGAATACTTGGTAGAAAATGGAAAAAGCTTCCTAGTTTTGGACTAGAAAGTTAAGATGCTGCCCAAGAAAGATAGGCCAGGATAAGGGACAAAATACTCTAAACAATAGAAGATCAATGGGTGGGTTTTATTTGGCATATTTTTTGCCAGGCAATGCTGAGAAAGATGGAATATGGGGAGGGCATTATAGGCAAAACCCATTCAAATCAATATTATGCCAAAATCAGCCCTTTGTCTTGACTAACTCAGAATAGCAGTTCTATGAAAGATAACATAATTGCAGATTCCACTATATGGCAAGCCCTAATAAACATGGAGGTCAGAAATCCTGGGTTCAAATCTTGGCTCTATAACCTGGGACTCTTGGAACTCCAGTTCCTCATCTTTAAAATAAATTCAGGCAATGGACGTAAAGTGATCTTTAAAGATTTTTCAGCAATAAATCTTTTGTAGCCATAAAATGCTACCTCTTCTATTAGGCTTCCCTTATATATCTCATCCTATCCTTCCCTACATTCTGAAAATATATGAATCTTCTTCTCATAAGGGCTTCTGGAATTCTATACTTTTCTAATGCACTGGTCATATTCTAAACTGCATTATATATTACTAATAGATACATCTGATAATACTACTTTTCCCCCATGCCATCTTTTTTTAGAATTTTAAAAATTACTGTCAAGGATACGGCCATCTTTCCAGTCTCCCAGGAATACAACTACAATGTTATTCTTTACTCATTTTACTCAATTTACTCATTTTAGATATCAAATCAATTGTCAAACCTTGTCATTTCTATCTCCATATTATACATACCTTCTCTACACTCCCCTAATTATTTCAAGAGGATAAGACCTCATTACCTTTTTCACAGACTATTGAAATATTGTTCATCTAATTGGTCACTCTGCTTCACACATTTCTCCATTATGATCCATCCTTGACACAACTACCAATGTGACCTTCCAAGGATGTCGATCTCACCCTATTGCTACTAGTAAACTCACTGGGGCCATATTACCTCTAGGATCAAATATAAAATTGCTCTGTTTTGCATTTCAAGGCCTTCACAACTTGGGCTCATTCTTTTTTCCTTCCATCTTCATCCTTTCCATCCTTTTTATGTCTTACTGGCCTCCACACACTTTATTCTATGGTAATATTGCTCCTCACACATGATGGTCCTTTCCCAATTCTTGGTACTGGTTACCACCCACACCTGAGATGCTCTCCCTTCTACCTCCACCTCTTGGGAAAATCTTCTTGGTTTTCCTTTAATCTCAGCTTCAAGGTCTCCTTCCACATAGGATCTTTTTTATTTCTCTCTGAGTTGCTAGTGGGACTTTTTTCTTCCGAGATCACCCTGTAGCTGCTTTTAAATCTTTTTTTATGTACCTATATACAAATTTTATCTCCAAAATTTGAATCTAACCTCTCTGAAGGAAAGACTATTTCACTTTTGGTTTTGTAACCAGGATCTGGGAAAGGAAGGATTTAAATAGGCATGAGGGAAGAGACTTTGTTTAGTTTATCTTTAAATCTTCAACCTAAGAATCTAGCAATGAACAAAAGTAAATACTTTACAAATATTATCTTATTTGATCTTCACAGAAGCTCTGGGAGGAAGGGGCTATTATTGCCTCCACTTTATATATGAGGAAACTGAAACAAATAGTGTAAGTGAATTGCCCAAGGTCATTCAGCTAAGAGACATACTGGATTTGAACTCAGGGACTGCTAAATTCAGCACTGGACCACCGAATTGCTATTCATTGGTACCTTTCATTACAAGAAACTTCATCTCCTCCTGAATCACTTAACCCACAGTTGAGGATTTCTTTCCCTTCCCCAATCCAACCCAAAGCAGTTCTTGAAAATGTTGATAAAGCAGGAATTAGGTCTGTCCAGAACCCCAATGTCCAGTCTGCTCCCCATACCTTTAGATCATAGAATATGAGGTCTCCCAAGATCAGGTACACCTTCACATAATACAAAGTCTCTTCATCAAATTCCAGGGGTGATGAGCACAGAGACAAAGCCTTGAGGTAAAAGTGTTCAGCCAACTCACACTGCCCCAGGCGGTGGTGGACCGCAGCCAGCCGATGGTAGGCCACACGTTCATTTAACCGGCTTCCTGAGAGAGGTGACATGGGGATGGGGGAAGGTGAGTTAGATCAGAGATGCTGCCACAAATATAGGACTCAAACCTAAGGAGTATGTTTTTTCTTAAACACAGCCCAAAAAAAGAACCCAGAGAGAGAACAAACAGACTGGATCACCAAAGCTCCAGGAGAACAGTGACCATCTAGCAACCAATCATTTTTTAAAAACACTATTTGCTTATTAATTATTCTCAGAAATTTGGCTGCGAGCAGTGGAGGAATAACTATGGTATGATAGAAAGAGACGTGGCCGGAAGTTAATCAAGAAACTTCCTAGTTACATCGTTAACTAGCTTTGTGATCTTTTAAGCAAGTCATTGAGTAACTGTTTCCCTATCTGTAAAGTGGAGAGTTTGAGTATATACTTTCTAAGACTCCTTCTAGTAATGATAATAAACAGCACTCTTATAGTGCTTTTTCAGTGTGTAAGACATTTTTCATGTTATATAAAACAACCATGGGAGGTAGTTGCAATTATTATTATCCTCATTTCATAGATGAGGAAACAAAGGTTGTTGCTGATCCTTCATACTGGAAGAGGACCAAGAACATCATGATATTGGGGTCAAGGTACATTGTGTTTGCCTGTGGCTGATTAGTGAATACAAGCTCAGAAGGCTCTTATAATAGGTCAGGCACAAATTGTTTGATCATTTGGAGATGTCTCTAGATTTGTGCATCAAATTTTTCCTTTCTGCTATTTTGATTCTGCTTTGCCAAGTGAGTGCAGGGTCCTCTTTAATGCTGGGAACCTCTCATGTCTCACATTTGATGCTAAAGTTCTTCAGAGTGACTTTGAGAGTCCCCTTGAATTGTTTCTTCTGAATATGTTAAGTGACTTGTCTGGGAAGTCTGAGAAAGGATTCAAACTTAAGTTTTTTCTGATGTCAGGCCTGACACTAGTCCTTGCACCATCTAAGTGCTTCTAACAGTCTGTATTCTTGGTTTTAGGATTCCTTTAGTGAATAAAATCTGGGTCTTGAAGCCAAGAGGAATTTTGTTCAAATTTCACTTTTGATACTTCCTAACAATATGATAACAGGGTAACTCTTATGAGCTTCAGTGTCCTCATGTGCACAAGGATAGGAATATCATTGCCTTTTTTGCAGACTCATCCTAAAGATAAAGTGAGATGATGTATCTAAAGTACTTTGCCAACTTTTAAAAATAATATAAAAATATTTATATATATAAATGCATGCTGATGATGCCCTTCTCCTTTTAATAAACAAATGAGATGTCTGTAAAGTTAATTAGCACAGTACCTGACATAGAGAATGCATTTAATAAATGCCTCCTTTCCCTTTCCCTTCCTTTTATCCTCACTTCCTTCCTTCATTCTCCTTTCTTTCTTCTCCCTTCTCCTTCCTATCTCATTCTATTCTATTCCATTCCATCCCACCCACCCCATCCCATCTCATCCCTCTCATCCCACCCCATCCCATTTCACTTAAGCTAACCTACCACCAGTCACTACCATCATAATTTTGACAGTTGGCAAAGATGAGACAAGGAACAATAAATGAGAGTAATGTTCTCATTCTAGAAGGTCAGTAGGGCCCAGAGCTTACCTAAGTTTATGCTGAGGGCAAGAGAGGTATGTGCAAATTCTAGACATTCCTGGTGGGATTTGAGAAAGTACAGCAATTCCACCAATTTGTTGCAAAGTCGGAGTTCTGTCTCCTTGTTACCAGTTCTAATAGCAAGAGGAAGAGCACGGTCCTGGAAAAAATAGCCACCAATCCTAGTCAATAATAAGTTGTAACAATGATTCTTTCAAACATCCAGTCTCTCAACCTTGGAGTTGCCCTCATACTGGTGTACTAGTGAGTTGCCAGATCATTCCAACTTCATTTCCACATGTCATAGACCAGCATCCTTCTCTATAACATAATATTTATAAAGCACTTAGCACAGTTCCTTATACAAAGTGGTATAGAAATAGTAGTTATTATTATTATTATTTAATTTCTTACATAATCATCAGTCTCATTTAGGTCCTATAACCTTTTTGTCAAGATTAGTGAATTAGACTCCCAACTGCTCTCACTGTTTCTAAATTCTCTTTCCATTCTCTGCTTTCTCTCCAACATAACCTTACTACAACACAGAAGCTTCTGTGGCTTCCTAATATGTGGCTTCCTAATAAGATAAAACACCAATGCCTTAGTTTTTATAATCTAGTTTCAAAGTAGCTTTTCAGACTTATTTCATATTATTCACCATTTCATCCTCTTCCTTCCAGTTAAATTGAACTCCTTCCTATTCCCCAAACTCAACATTTTATTTCTCATTTTCATATATTTGTACAAGCTGTGTCCCCTCCACCGATATCTACAATAATTGTCCTTCTCAGCTATATCTCTTGGAACCCCTAGCTTCTTTTCAAGGTTATGTTCAGATGCCATGTCTATCATAAAGCCATTCTTAACATCCCTCCCACTCCTAAGTTATTATTATATTTTTTACCCCCTCAATTACTTTGTATTTTGGATTTATCTATGTCCATATTATCTACTTTCAGAAGAACAACAAATAAAACAGCTAGAGTGGCAGCCTCCAAAGATTTTGGCAAATTGTGCTTTCACTTAAAAAAAAAAAAAAGAAAGATGCTTCCTGCCTTAAGGTCTTACCCTAAGAATTTTAGACTATCCCAAAAGAGAAACACACCCCATATTGTAATGAGTCCCCCTGTTTTCCACAAAGTAGAACTTTATAGTATTCCTTGTGAAGCCCCTGAATCTTATTGTACATTTCCCAGTAGAATATAGGTTTTTTGAAGTCCTGAACCATTCTATTGCTTTTCTTTTTATTTCTAATACCTAAGACAAGTGCTTTGCACATGGTAGGTATTTGATAAATTAAGGATGAGTAATTTGGCCTTACTGATAGTGGATGAAATGACTGACTTAGATACATATGGATCTGAATTAAGGATAAATTGGTTGACTTAGATTGTTGAGACTCACAGCTACTCCTTGGTTCTAGGGCTGTAAAAAAGGTTAGCCTTGTCCATGTGATACTGAAAGTGTTAAATATAGAGAGCAGCAAAACTAAGAAAAGACTTGGACTCCAGAAAAAGGAAAACCTGGACATCTTTACAGCAATCCCTTCGTCCAAAGGCAATAAATGGTTAATCTGGAATTTCAGAACAGTGTACTCTTCCTTATACAGCCCAACAGGATAGTTCCTAGACTATGGAAATCTTCAAGAATTCTTGGCTAATAAAATTCTGGAATCTAGCCCTAATAAAGGAAGAGGCCCCCTTCCTTGAGTGGTGTCAACCACTTAGGGAAGAGAGTATCTTGGGGAAATGAGTGTCATCATAAAGTTAAAGGAAGGGCAAAGATCTAAATCTATAATATGAGAGAGCAAAAGACCTAGCCTAAGATCTCTCTGCTTACTGTGAATTATGAGAACAGTAAAGATCTGTTGGGTTGCCACTCTATAATCCCCAAATTTGTTTTCCTTCTGTAAGAACTTAAATTCTTTGAAAATACTACAAAGTTCTACTTTGTGGAAAACAGGGAGACTGATCACATTGTTGGGGTATGTGTTCTCTTTTAGGAGAGTCCAAAACCCTTAGAGTAAGACCTTAAGGCAGGAAGCCTGTATCATCTTTTTAGGTGAAAACATAATTTGCCAAACTCTTGGGAGGCTGCCACTCTACCTATTTCATTTGTTCTTCTTCTGATAGCAGTGTAAACCATAGAATAGAGCTTTAAGACTAGAAGATAGCTCCTGGAGCAAAGGTGGGACTCATGGGAGAGAATTATATTGATTATTTATGGATTACAATGAGCTCTTTGATGTATTTCTGAACTTTCCATGGAGTGAACGCATATCTACATGGTTAGCTTAAGTGCTTACAAAGAAGTAGGAACTTTTTTGGTCCATATCTATAGAAACTTAGACACTAGCTATATTGGATTTATTTTCTGAAATTTCCCAGAGGGGGAAAATGAGCCACAGGGAAACTGACCAAGACTGAACGCAGCCTATGAAAGCCCAGAGCCTTAGGTTCAATAGGTAATTATCACACACACACACACAAAAAAGACATCATAGGTCTTTTTGAGGCAGATTATGAAGGACTTTGAATGCTAATATAGAGTCTCTATTTGTGAATGAGGAGCCAAAAAGGTTTCTAAGGAGAGAAGTGACCTCATGAGGTTTGTATGTTAGTAAGGAAGATTTGTTAACCTGAAAATACTATACTAGACAGAAAGAAATTTCTTTAAGGTATTTTTTTAAAAACAGCATTCTGTATATTATTTCATTTAATCCTTACAACAATCCAGTAGAGGGTGTGTGTGTGTGTGTGCATCTAAGTGTGAATTCTGGAGGAAGGAAGATCTGAATTGAAATGAGGCTTCTGATATCTACAAGCTGGGTGAATGTGGGAGTAAGACATTTAACTTCAGTTTGCCTCAGTTTCTGCATCTATAAAATGGGAATAATAATAGCACCCAACTACCAGAGTTGTTGAAAGGAATGAATGAAATAATACTTGTAAAGTGTTAAGCACTGTGCTTGGTACATAGTAAATACTATATAAATGTTAGTTTTTTACAAATGCACAAACATATGTTCCTATACATTCACACAATCTTCATGTGTGTACATATGTAGATATACTTCCATATCTATGTATATGTATCTCTGAATATATATGTGAATGTTTGTGCAAGCATATATATTCACATACACAGTACCATAATACCTTTGTCTATTATGATCCCCATTTTATAACTTAGGAAACAAAAACAGAGAGATTCAAAGTTTTACTCATTGCTGCACAGAAACTCAATGTCAGAAATCAGTTTCAAACCCAGATTTCTTCTGCCTTCAAGTAAAGAAGTCTATCCACAATCCCACACCTCCTAGAGGCAAGAAAAAACACTAGGAAACTATTTTTAAAAATCCAAGCAGATAATACTGAATGCCTTTTAGCAGAGGGAGTAAAGATGAGATAAGAAATGCTAGGAATATAACTTAGGATTGTGGAAGTTAATTGGACATGGATAACTTTTGAGAGAGATGACTAGAAAAGGGAAAAGGGGAAGATGGGAGAGAGAAGGGAGAGGAATCAAATGTTTCTAGATTTAGAGGTAGAAGAGAATCCATCTTGTCCAACCCCCTTATTTTTCCAAAGAAGAAACTGCAATAGAGAATGGAAGAGGGGAGGGTGAACAAAGAAAGAAGAGAAAGTCAAAGATGATGGCATAAGAGAATAAGACAGGCCCTGTTCCTAAGGAGTTTACAAGTTTGGGAGAATAAAAGTGTGAACAGAAAACAATTCCCTATTTGCATGTAGCCCTAGTCAAGGTCAAAGGGAGTTTAGATACTGTGGTACTTTTCTGGATCCAGCAAAAGTCATTTGAGTTCTGGCTCAGATGCCTAATTTTTCACTCTTTTTAACCTTCAAGGAGTACTGGCACCCACTCACCCTGTAGAAAGACACTGCTTTTTCTCTCTCCCAAGAACCATTGAAGAATATGTCTCCAGCAGCTTCAAACATTTCCAACCCCAGGCTGGGATCTCCAGTGTAGAGTGCAGCATCTTGAGCCACCTACAGAGAACAGGGAGCCTTTTAATGAGTCCCAGCTTGTCAGAGTCATAAATTCCCAACCCAAGGGGCCCATTTCCAAGTCTATTAATGGCCCAATTTGATTTCAAAAGTAACCCTTCTCTCTGATCACACATGGAGGTTTCCTCTTTTCCCTCTTCCCAGTTTTACAAGCCACAAACCCCTGCCCCACCCTCACTGCCCCCCACCCTAACCCATATGTACATCATAGGAATAAATTGCTTTTATTTTAAAGTCATAATCTCTTTCTGGTGGTCAGAAAGCAAAAGGAGAATATAATCTCTTTGACCACTTCCATTTCTTGAGTATTGCAATGTGCTGTAGCCTTGTGATGTAGACTATGTAAACATGATCATTCCCAGTTTACAGGAAAGAAAAACGAGGCCCAATGAATTCATTGGGTGACACAGGTAGGAAACGTCAGAGCCAAGATTCAAACCCAGACTTCAATCTAATCCAATTTTAAAATCTGAGCACAATTAGGTCACAATTTAGTACAATTTAGTTAGCCTGACATGGTGACATAATGAATGGGGGCCTAATAAAAGGTGATAGCTTACTTCCATAGTTTAAGTTTAACCTAGTTTACAAAGTTCTTTCCATACTTAAAACTTTAAAACTGAAAGCAACTGGGAAAAGAAATTAAGACCAGGGAGGAAAATACTCAAAGTACATATTAGAATGAGAGACTAGAAGAGACCTGATTCTAGCATAAAAGTCCAAAAAAAGAGGGGAAAAAATATCAATAGCTTACAAGTATCTATAGCCCAGTGTTTTATAATCTTTAAGTGTTTTATCTGTGTAACCCTATTTGAACCCATCTACAATGCCTTGAAGCAGATAATAGAATTCATATTCTTCCCAATTTACATGTGTGAAAATTGAAGCACAGAGAATCAATCCATCAATAAACCTTTTATTAAGTGCCTACTATGTGCCAAGCACAAAGGATAGATGACATGACCCAAGTGTCAAAATACCAAAGTTGAGATTCAAACTCAGATGTCTTGATTATAAACCATAATTCTGTTTATACTTAAGCACAAAGAAACCCAGAAAGATAGAACTAAGAACCCATTCTGACTTCAAAGCATTTCACTGAGAATCAGGGAAATTTTAGTCACATAGGACCCTCCCCTCATCAGATTCTATCTAGAGCACTGGAATCCAGAAAGAGAACTGAAAGCCATGTTCTTTAAGGATTAACAGAAAATTAGGAAACTTTAGGCAGAAGGTGAAAAGACTTGTTTGGGGATCTGGAGGCAAGATTTCAAGAAGATAATGTGAAGAATTTTTTAACAATGACATGGGTTATGATAGGAAACAGTCTTGCTCCCCAACTTGAAACAATACTTTCCATGACACTTGTGATTTGGATAGGTAAAAGACTTGGTCAACTCTGAATTCTCTTCCAATTGAAGAGATTCTCTTCCCCAATACTATTTTTTTCAGACCATTTCTACAGTAGAAGAAAGTATTGGTTATATGGGAGTTATGCTGCACTTAGCAAATCTGTGAATTCTCTTCCAATTGAAGAGATTCTCTTCCCTAATACTATTTTTTTCAGACCATTTCTACAGTAGAAGAAAGTATTGGTTATATGGGAGTTATGCTGCACTTAGCAAATCTGTTCTGACCTACCTTGGGGTTTTGGTATAGGCTTCCTGGGGAAGGTGGACCCTAAGTTGAACCTTGCTAGAAGGGTATATGAAAATACAGATTTATGGAGTTAAAAATGGTGATTTTAAAATGTTAGCTTAATAAACTACTGTATCCTAGATAAATTTAGCTTGACAAAAATTTAGAGAATTTTTGTCCAGTGCTTTATTTTCCTGGACAGTCAACAGATATTAATTAAGTCCTTATTATATACCAGGAACTACAAAAAACCAGGACATGAGGAATTGATATGATTTGTATAAAGTCACACAGATAACAAGCAACAGAGCTAAGATTCAAACCAAGGTTCTCAGATTGCAAATTCACTTCTGATTCCATTACTGCACATTAAGTACTTGAGTACTGGGGAGGAAAAAAATGAGTAGAATAAAATCACCTGTCCTTTAGAAGCTTATAATCTAGTAGGAACTGGGAATAGAGAAAGAAGTACAAGCAAGCCTTTGAGCTTATCTTTAATAAAATAACTTTTAATGTTCTCCCCTCCTGCATGATGGCGATAGCTAGGTATAATAGAAAGAATATTGGACAAAGAGTTAGGAAGATATGAGTTCAAATCCACCCTCAGATACTTACTAGCTATGTGACTGTAGGCAAGTCACTTAAAACTTTTTCTCTCAGAATCTTCATCTGAAAATGGTGATAATAATAGTAACTACATTACAGCATTGTTGGGAAAATAAAAAAAGGTATTTGTAAAGTGCTTATCTTAAAGAGCTATATAAATGCTATTATTAGTAGAACTAGTATTAATATCAACATGCTTCATATACTTCCAAAGTAACATATTTAAATTTAACTTCAGTAATCATTCAAAAACTCAACCCACCTGAATGTATAAATCTACTAATTCAGTCTGCCTCAGAATGTAATAGATCTTTCCTGCCTGGAGCCAAGCATGGGCCTCTTTTTCTTTCTTCTGAAGATCTATAAATATTCCAAGACTTCTCTTAGTATATTCAAGGGCTGACTTGTAAGCTCTGGAAAAAAAAAATATAATAAAGATCAAAGTCATAAAACTACTTTTCCACTCATTAAATTTAAGAATGGGATTTTAGAGTGAAAAGGGAAGTTGGAAATCATCTAACTCTCACCTTTATTTTCTATAGATATAAACAGTCACATAGAGAAAGAAAGTAATTCTTCCACAGTCATACATTGAAGGACAGCTAGATGGCATCCCAATGGATAGTGCACAGAGCCTAGAGTTAGGAAGACTCATCTTCATGAGTTCAAATTCAGCCTTAGACATACTTTCTATCTATGTGACCCCGAATAACTAATTTAAATGTTTGCTTCCATTTCCTCATCTGTAAAATGAACTAGAGAAGGAAATGGAAAACCACTTCAGTATTTTTGCCAAGAAAATTCCCATAAAGAGTAAGACATGACTAAAAAACAATGAAGCAACATAAACATACAACAAACAAGTGATGAAGGTGGAGTTTAAACCCCAATCCTCTGACTACAAATTCAGTACTCTTCCTATCATAGACTACCTTTTTGCTAAAGACTATTTTTCAGATATATTGTGTATTTTTTCTTAATGAGTCTTCAAGAAAATCAAGAGATTTTCATGCATTCTGCATTATTTCTTTCCCTCATCCACTACTCCATGCTGCCAGGAATTAAATTCTCATATAAAGTTTCTTTCCACTAAGTACATTGTGAGGAACAAGAGCCAAAATCCATATATTGGGTGGTCTCCCACATTAGGGCTCATAATTCATCTGCTGTGGGAAAAGGCTTTAATTAGAGAAGAATGGGGGGAAAAACACATTAAAGAAACAAACAGTTCACATTGAGAGAGAATGTGATAGTTGCAAAGTACTTAATTTGCATCCTCGTTCATCAGAGATGACCAGTCTAGTATAGGAAAGCATTGCCACTGAATAACCAGTGGGATCTTGGGTAATAATAACTAGTATTTATCTAGCAAATGTTTGGCAAATGGCCAGATCATTTAAGATGGAAGTACCCAAGTGAAGATCCCAGTCCTCTTGTCTCCCAGAAGGAGACTCTAATATGGGTACTTCCACATTTTGTAAATCTTACATTTACACAGATTTATAACTTTTTAAGATTTACAAAATGTTTTATCTAACTTATTTCAGTTGATCTTCACAATAAATTTTGGAAGTAGATATTCTTCAAGGGATAGTTTACCTCTCAGAAAAGGGAAGGGAAAAAAAATGACCAAATAAGAGACAGAGAACATTATGAAATGCCAAATTTGTTATTTATTTTGATTATAATAAATTTTAAAGGTTTTGCAGAAAGATAATGCAACCAAGAATAGAAGGAAAGCAGAAAGTTGGGAAACAATTTTTACAGCCAATGTTTCTGATAAAGATCTTATTCCTAAAATAAGTAGAAATCTGAGTAAAATGTATAAAAGTACAAGCCATTGTACTTGGCTTGATAAATGATCAAAAGATAAGAACAGTTAGCTTTCAGATGAAAAAACTGAAGCCATTTTAAGTATATGAAAAAGTGCTCTAAATCACTATTGATTAGAGAAGTGCAAATTAAAACAACTCTGAGGTATCACCTCATACCTATCAGATTGGCTAAGATGACAAGATAATTATAAATGTCAGAGAAGATGTAGTAAAATGGGAACATTAGTGCATTTATTATAGGTAGAATGGTGAATGGAACCAACCATTCTGGAAAACAGTTTGAACTATGCACAAATAGCTATAAAATTGTATACCCTTTGATTCAGCAATAAAACTATTAGGTCTGTATCTGATAGAGACCATTAAAAAGGGAAAAGAACCAACATGTACAAAAATATTTATAATAACAATTTTTTTTGTGGTGACAAAAGACTCAGAAATTAAGAGGATGCCAATTAATTGGGAATGACTAAACAAGTCATGATATTTGAATGTAATGAAATGCTATTATGCTATGAGAAATGATAAGAAGCAAATTTTTAAAAAACCTGGAAAGATTTACAGCAACTGATACTAAATGAAGTGCAAAGAAACAAGAGAACATTGTACATAGTAACAGCAAGATTGTGACGATCAACAATGACAGATTTAGTTTTCCTCAGCAATGCAATGATCCAAGATAATTTCAAAAGACTCAGAATGAAAAATGCTATCCAAATCCAGAAGAAAACTATGGTGTTTAAATGCAAATCAAAGCAAAGGGTTTTTTTTTTTGTTGTTGTTGTTTTTGGTTTTGTTTTGTTTTGTTTTGCTTTGTTTCCTTTCTCATGGTTTTCTCCTTTTGTTCTAATTCTTCTTTTACATTAGTAATGTGAAATTTAATATTTGTACATGTACATGTTTAACCTATATTGGATTGCTTGCCTTCTTGGGGAAGGGAAAAGGAGGGAGGAAGAGAGAAAAAACTGGAACTCAAAATCTTAAAAAAATGAATGTTGAAAACTTTCTTTCCATGTAATTGGGGGAAAAAAATACTATTAGATGGGAAAAATTAGTCTTGGCTCTGCCTTCAACTTTCAATGTTAGGCAACTCAATTCCTCCCTAAATGCCTCACATTTTTTCTGTTAAAATTAAGAAGTTGAACAAGATAGTCTTTTAAGGATGCTTTTAGCTCTTCTCAGTTGATTTTCACTTATGTTCAACTCTTTGGACCTTATCTTAGGTTTTCTTGACAAAGATACTGAAGCCATTTGCTATTTCCTTTTCCAGCTCATTTTACAGATTGAGAAACTGAGGCAAACAGGATTAAATTACTTGCCCAGGGTCACAGAATTAGCAAGTGTCTGAGGTTGGATTTGAACTCATGTCCTCCTGACTCAGGCCCAGAGCTTTATCCATTATATCAGCTTGCTACCTGATTTTAGTGCTAACATTCTACATGTTATGATCTTTTCCAGTGCTGACATATTAGAGATCAACAGCTCCTTTTCTATGTGACCATATGCAAAAGCATCCAGCCCTACCAGTGAACTCCCAAACTATTCAGCCTATTTAGTGGTTCTCACCTTTCTGTACCTAAAGAAAGATACAGCTGACTGATGGTTTCCAATAACTGCCCTTCCAGCACTTTGTCTGACATTCTCCTTGCCAAAGAGAGTTGATATTCATTGTAGATGACACATTGGGCTTCATTTGGCATGATGGCGCTGTAAAAATGACACAGCAACTGGATTGCTTGAAGTTGGCCTGGGAAAGTCAGTAATAAAGGAAAAAAGAAATAGTGAGGAGCTAAGCATGATGTAATCTTATCTATAGCCAGACTTTGATTATAATTCAAGAATTATGACCAGAAATAAAAATGGTCTGGAACAGATAATGTGGTGGTGGTGATGGGGGATCTACAGCATATAACAATGGCAGTGCATATGTCCTTTGCACTTTACAATTATGATTGAATTGAATTTGTAGTTTTCCTCCTAGCCACTTTGTGGAGTAGGATATGCAAAATATCACTATGGCCATTTGAGAGATGAAGAAACTGAGGTTTGGAAACTTGACCCCTAATGGGCAAAAAGTGACAAAATGATTCCTCTGAGGTATGACATTTTCAGTAAGCATTCATTCAAAGTTTCACAAGGAAATAAGCATGTTTCATGATTCTGAATTGGTCTGGGAAATGGGTCCAAGAAACCACTGGAACTTTGCCATAAATTCTTCTAGAAGCTCCCAGATTTGCCTGATTATTTCTCAAGGTCTGTTTTAATTCCAATGATCTCATGTTCTAAGGTCCCTCCTTAGAGATGTTCTGTGGTTTTGTACCCAGGCCTGTAAGTAGAGAATTTTTGTACCAAAGACAAGGGGAATTCAAAAGGAGAATTCTTACTGTGACCACTGAGGGGGCAGAAGGTGGGATATAGAAGCATGAGATTTCTTTGATGCTGAAGATCTTTTTGTGTTCTCAGTGAACCTTTAAATCTCAGCACACTAGGACAAAGGCCTGCTTAATCTTTCATAATTATGACCTTTACCTGTACCTCATAAATCACAACTATGTGTGGACATGCCTTTCCACTCAACAATTAGAATGTCATTTCCTAACTATATCAAAGGAAAGAAAGAGAAAATGAAAGAATAGCCAAAAAAAGGGAAGAAAACATTGAAAAAGAAAGGAAATGCTGAGAAAGGAAGGGAAGAAAATGAAAATGAAAAAGGAGGAAAGGGAAGAGGGAAAGACAGGAAAAGGGAAAGACAAGGAGAAAGAAGGCAAGGGCAAGGAAGGGAAAAAAGCAAAAAAAAAAAGGAAGAAAGGTAGAGGAAAGGAGAGGGAAGAAGAGAAAGAGAAGTAGGAAGGAGAAGAAAAGAAGGAAGAAGGGCAGAGGAAGAGAAGGAGAAGGAAAAGAAGAGAGAAGAGGAAAAAGGAAGAGAAAAAGAGAAGGGAAGGGGAAGAAAAAGGGAAAAAAAAGAAAAGGAATGAAGGAAAAGGGGAAGGTAAGAAGAGAAGAGGAGTGGGGAGGGAAGGGAAATGAGATAGAAACGGGGAAGAGAAATAGAGGGAAAGGAAAAGAGAAGAGGAAAAGAAGAAAAAGGGAAAAGAAAAGGAGGGGAAGGGAAGAGGAAGAGGAAAGGAAAAGAGAGAAAGAGAAAAGGAAATATAAGGAAAGGGAAGAGTAAAGGAAGAGGAAGAGAAAGGAAAGGAAGAGAAAAAGAGAAGGGAAGAGGAGAGAAAAGGAATGAGAAGGAAAAAGGAAGATAGAAGAGGAGGAGGAAGGGAAAGGGAATGGAAGAGAAGAGAAAGGGAAGGAAAAGGGGAGGGGAAACAAGAGAAAAGGAACAAGGAAGGGGAAGGAAAGGGAAAGGAGAAATGAAAACCAAATGTGATAGAACTTCAGGCAGATCCGAAAGAGGATAGAGCAAAAGCATTTCCTTTGTTTGTTTATTGTTGCTTTATTAGGTCCTGACCTATTTTAGAAGTGTCATATATTTAGAGCTGGAAGTACTTCAGACACCAGTCCAACTTCTTCATTTTACAGATAAGAAGACTAAGTCTAATATATGTTAAGTGACTTGCCCAAAGTCACTAAATCCTATACCTTCTCCCATACTCCCTCAATATTTAACTACTCAGTATTACAGGCAGCAGCTGCTGGTCAAACCTAACTGTGCCCTGAATTAGGAAAAAGACAAATATGTTTCGACTCCGAGTGGGCGCCTGGGGAAGTTGAAAGCAATACTTACTTTCAAAATGGCTCATTTCCATGGCCACCAGGAATGCCCACTCGAAGTAGCACTTTCCCTTCTCCTGCTGAGCTCCGCCAGTATAATGCTGCCCCAGCCAGAGGAGAGCTTGGACGAATTCTCGACCACACACAGTACTTGGAAGTTGGGAGAAGAGTTTTACTGCTTCAGTGAAATAGTGTTCGGCCAGACCACTGGCGTTCAAGTGCAGACACAGCGCCCCGAAGTTCGCCAGAACGACTGCCTGGTTGTGCACCGCGCCAAGCTCTTTGGAAACACGGAGTGCTTTGTAGTAACCCTCGGCCGCTCTCTTGGTACTGTTCATTCTTTTCAGAGCGATGGCGGCCATGTTATGAATGATCCCTAATTGTTGAGGACTACTTTTAGAGGACTCGACAATGGACTCTAAGATGCCCAGGGCTACTGGATTTTGTCTGTGAAGAATGTGTAACCAAGCGAAAGAAACTAAGTTGTCAACGACCCGGCCCACGCTGGCCGAAGCATCAGCTTCCACGGCTTTCCACCCGTACTCAATGGCTTCTTCGTATCTCCTGTGGTGGCTATAGAGTTCTGAAAGGCTACGGTAAATGGCTCCACAGAGCCTTTGTTCCTGAGAAGTCACGGCAGAGGACAACGCTTGCTTGAGGTAGTGTGCAATTTGGGATGGAAGCACGTGGTCCACCTTTCTCAGGCCGTAAAGTCTGGGGGTATTCTGAAGGACCAAGTGGACGCTCTCCAAGGAGCTCATGAAGGTTTGAGAGCTTTGGAAAGAAGCAACTTTGATGCAGCTCAGTGTAAGGTGAGGCAGACATTTTCTGCTGTAGATCTCCCCAACGTGGAAGTAGCAATCTGTAGACCATGAGCTGTCCCATAAACCCAGTTCACCATTCAAAAACAGCAGCCTCTCTAGGAAGGGCAAGGCTTCTTCTGACTGCTTGAGGTTAATATAATGCTTGGCCAGCAGGAAACAGATCCTGGCTTCAGCCTGTTGGCTTTGCTGGCTCAAGATGACCATCTTCAAAACAAACCTGAGGAGATCGGCCTCCGTTTCAGTGCTGCAAATATAGCTGGGAATTCCCAGGAGCAGAGCCGCTACTTTGCCAAACACAAGGGCGCATTTCTCTCTGTTTTTCTGCTTCAAATAAATGGCAGTAAGATTGGTGTAAATGGCAACCACAAGGAAAAGGTCACTGAAGCTGCCTCTCAATGCTCCCAAGGCTTCTTCAAAATAAACCCGGGCTTGGGAAAGCTTGAGTTTTCTGCCACATAGCCTCCCAAGGAGAAAGCACAATCTTGTCAGAGCCATGGGAAGGTTAGCCTTCTTGGCAGCTACCCTTGCCTGCCCCAAGGAATAGACAAGTTCTTCCTCCTCAGTATATCCACCAAACATGGTGTTCAGACATGAAAAAGAGAAGTCATACAGGCTCCTGTAGCATGGCTTGTATTCATCCTCATTTAGGAATAGCAGCAAGAGGAGAAATCTTTCCGGGTTATTGTCATTTTCTTCCACCTTGAAGCAAAAATGGGGTTCCTCAGATATCGGTGAGCTCTCGGGAGTTGACGGCTGGTCGTCATCCTCTCCCTGGATGTCTGTCTCTTGAGGACACAGCTGGAGAGCCTTGTACCTCTCTAACACAGCTTTCACCTTGTCAGTCACTGGACTTGGGTCAGAACTGAGTGGAGGCTGAGGCACTTCTGCAAGTTAGAAGAAGGGTACAATGTGAAAAATGCTTCACATTTGTGTGACATTTTAAGGTTTGCAAATATGTTCCCATATGATTCTCACCACAATCCTTGGAATTAAATGCTTATTATCTCTATAGAAGTTAGGGGGTATAATGCAAAGCTTCTTAAATTGCAGGGGGGCACCCCATCTGGGTTCACATAACTGAATGTTGGCCACAATAAAAGGTATCAAATATCCCACCAAGATTTAATTCTTTATGTAAAAGTAAGCAAGCATATCTATTTCATTAATAGGCAAATTTGCTTTTATCTTTAATAAACAGTAACATTATACACACACACACACACCAACAAATTGTTCTAAAATAAATTTCTTAGGGGCAGTAAGATGGTGCAATAGAAAACCAGTTCTGAAGTCAGAAGAACCTGAGTTCAAATCCAACCTCAGATACATAAGACTTTTTATCTGTCCCTGAATAAGTTGCTTAATCCCAATTGCCTCACAAAAAAAAAAAAAAAAAAAAAAACCTACAAATAAAATAAATTTCTTGTGGATTTCTTGGACAAAGAGAAGATCTAATTCAGTTTCAATTGATCAATGAAGGACAGAAGCAGCTACACCTAAAGAAAGAACACTGGGAAATGAATGTAAACTGCTTGTATTTTTGTTTTTCTTCCCGGGTTATTTTTACCTTCTGAATCTAATTCTCCTTGTGCAATAAGAAAACTGTTCTGTTCTGCACACATATATTGTACCTAGGATATACTGTAACATATTTAATATATAAAGGACTGCTTGCCATCTGGGGGAGGGGGTAGAGGAAGGGAGGGGGAAAATCGGAACAGAAGTGAGTGCAAGGGATAATGTTGTAAAAAATTACCCAGGCATGGGTTCTGTCAATAAAAAGTTATTAAAAAAATAAGTAAAAATAAATTTCTTTATGATTTATTATCAGCAAATGTTTGATTCGTATACCTACTTTCTATACCTATATACTCAAGGTCACATAAACATTTCTCAGGCAAACCAGGATCATGAATGGAAAAAGTTTAAGATGTCCTAGTATAACAGGAATGAAACTTGGACTTGATAATACCTGAATTTGACTTCTGCCTCAGGCACTTACTAAATTCTACAAACTACTTAATCTGGGTCTCAAATTTCCTCATCTGTAAAATTGAATGTAATAATAGCACCTCTCAGGATTATTGTATCAAATGAGACAAGATAGTAATGCATTTGCAAACTGTAAAGTGCTAGATAAATGGTAGCTATTATTACAGATGAGCAAACTGAGGCTTAGAACGATTAATTGACTTACAATGAGTCACAGAGCTGACAAATGTCTGAGGCAGGATTCAAACTCACTTCTTTCCAACTTTGGACATAGCACTCTTCTCTACAACAAAAATTTAAGGTACTTTTAAAGTGATCTCATTTTGAGGAGAGATACTGAAGTATCATCACACAGATTTAATAAGAAAAGAATTCTTTGCTAAACTCTGGACAGACTAGACAACAGTATAAGTTTAGTGTTTAATGGCAAGTCAGCCTTTGGACCAAGCCATACCCAATTATAGACTAATATTCCACATGTTATTATCATATTTCTTTTAAAAAAAAATCTCCTGGGGCCCTCGATTCCTTAGTAAGTAAAGTGCCTACTTTGCTATACTAGGGGGATGTCACAGCCTAGTACTTCTTTATCTTTTTGATAAACCATACCTCTTTTACCAAACTGGACTTCTCTCTACTTGGGATGAATACTCTCTGTCTACAATGTCATTTTTTCTTCTTTGCTTATTGAGGTCTTTCATTTCCTTTAAATGCTTATTGTTTATTGAGTTTTTCCATTTTCTTTAAATGCTAAATACTCCACGAAGCCTTTCCCAATTCTCTCCCAATTGTGATTACCACCTGTATTGTATCTCACATAACATTCGAAGAGCACTTTAATAAACTATAAAAGGTACTATGGCTGGGGCATGGTGATCTATAATTGGGACCTATCCCGATGCTAGGATATTGAGCTCCAACAGCCCCATTTTAACTAGACTTTTATCTTTTATGCAACTAGCAAAGTGTTCTGTAAACAGCAGATATTTAATAAATGCACTTCATATCAATCAGTAAAAAGACATTGAACTAAAGAGAAACATGTTTGGAAGAGAAGAATAAAGACTAAAAACAGACTCATCTGCCTTAGTTCTCCAAAAGGGGAAAATATTCAAAACAAACTCTTTAGTGATCTCTATAGATATGGGATAAAAGTACAAAATTTTGTTGAGCAGCCAAGTTTTAAACTGTTTTTCTTTATTAGATTAACTCATCAAGATGCGGCCAGCTCTGACAGCCAGGAAACAGCTGCCAAGGTTTGTGTTTTGCATGTTTTCCTCTAGGCATTTTGATAGCCAAGGAAGTCACTATTTCTTTTCTTGCCAAAAGGGATTTTGCAATATGTAGAACTTTACACCTTAAAAAAATATCATCACATTTTCTCATTTCCTCCAACAACAAACAGTCTGAATTGTAAGCAGGGGAAAGAGTATCTAAACCAGATGGGTTTAGATGGACCCCTTCAAGATTTAAATGCTATGCTTAAAAATTTCTTAAGAGACTAACAACTCAGATTCCACTCAGGTAAGGAAAAGAGAATCTTATGTTTGCCTTGATTCGGTTTTCTTTTTATTGTTTAACACATTTCTGAAGGCAAATTGAATTTTTTTTCAAACAAGTTGCAACTGGAGAGTCTCCATCACCAAATTATATATTAGAAGAAAATATTCATAGCTCAACCTGAAGTGGGTATTTTCCGGCCTCATCCTTGGGACAACACAAGGAGTTTGGGCCATAGCTAAGGAGGGCTGTTAGTGTATGAAGTTCTTTTTTGGTGTTAGAAAAATGTCATCAGTCTTACTTGTGAGAATTATAAAATCTCGGAATTGGAAGAAGCCTTTGAGTTCACCTAGTCTAAATATGCCCATTCACTTTCCATCCTTTAGGTTGAGTTCTCTTTTACTCAAAAGATTGTTTGAACCCTTCTATTGAGGCTGAGCTTATAAACTCCCCATGATGGGGGATCATGATCAGACAGTTTTTTTGCTTAAGAATTTTTTCTTCCATTGAGTTGAAATCTTTCTCCCTGTGATTTCCCACTCCCCTTGCTTCAGATTCTCCCTTCTGAAAGCAAAAAAAAACAGCATAAACTCAATCCCTCTTCCATATTTTAGCCATATAGTTGAATAGATGAATACTTGAGCAACTGTGCAAGTCATTTCACTTTCCTAAGTTTCTTTTTCCTCATATTTAAAATGGCATTATATTTGCTGGACTGGAGAATCGCTGAAGATATTTTCTGACTAGCAATTCTATGATTCACGACTCCAAGCATGTTCTTTGTCTGTCCCCCATGTCTGGACCACTGTCCTTCCTCCATTCTGACAACTGATCTTTAAATCCAAACTAAAATCCCATTTCTTAATAAAGATCTTACCCAACCCTCTTAACCCCAGGGCCTTTCCTCTTTCTTGTACATTGCTTGCTTTGTATATGTGGGTTTATATGTTGTCTCTCTCAGTACAAGCCCTTTATAAGCAAGGGCTATCTTTTTTCTCCTTTTGTATCCCCAACATTTAGCAAACTTCCTGGCACACAGTAATCAGTTAAATTTTTATTGATTGATGAATGGATCCTGTATATGACTGAATGAATGAATTAAAAAATATATTTATTGCTTATTATGTGCTAAGCACTGCATAATGCTCTAAGTAGCGATAAGTCTCAATTATTTCACATAACAAATTTCCTTTGAAGAGATGGCATTCTTCAAATTCACATGCCTATTTCCATTGTGCTAAAACCATTGACCAAATTTCATGTGAATTGTAACTTTAATACCATCAATTTAAATATGTGTAACCACTTCAGAAGACCATAATTTGTACTAATTGGGGCCTAACTGTAGATTCAAACCCAACAGCCCTTTTTCCTTGAGCGACAATCTACATCCCCATCTTGGACAAGCAAACATATTAATAGCACCATTTCAAAGGTCATACCTTGTTCTTGGGATTTCTGAAATTCCATTTCTTCTAATAAGTCTGAATAGGAGAGAGAGAAAAAAATGACTAAGTTAACAGCTGGTTTATAGTGGAAAGATGGTTAGAAATAGAATCAGATAAAATTGAATGGAAAAAAATTTAATAACAAGATGTTTTCAAGTACTAGCTATGAGCCATTAACTAAGTCACTTCCCCTCTATGCCTCTTAATTTCTTGGTTTCCTTGTTTGTCTGAAAAATGGAGACAATGAGAATAACAAAATCTGGTCTGTTTGCCTCATAATGTTGTGATAGATCCAGTGAGGTTTTAGAGCTTTTGCGTGGTATCTAGGGAGTAGAGTTGGGTTTGTGTACATATTATACATGCTACATTCATTACTAAGTTGAATCACATGGGATTCATTTATGAAATTGTTGATGGCTATATGGCTCTGTACCCTGGAACTGTTTTTGGGATATGTTATAGGAAGGACAGCACATAAATTATATACTTACCCATACTATATGCTGTACAAACAGTAGAAGGGGCTGTTTTCCTTAATAACTGGATCACATCATTTTCTGAAAAATTCTTTTTGTTGATGAAAAACAATCTTTCCTCTTCATCCAAAAAGATCACATTTGCTAACCTGCAAGTTAGGATATATACTGCATTGATTTTATTCCAAGTAACCAACATGTTTCCATTTTCTTGAAATTTTATTGCTATAAAACAAAATCCCATTTCTAGGATTCTTTGGGAGCTTAAGGCCCAAAGTTTAAAATAGTATATAAATATATGTAAATATATATAGTATACATATAGTGCATATTGTGTATGTATATATACATATATATAGTTTGCTAATATACATATATGTATATATATATATGTATATACATACATACATACACACACACACACACACACACACACACACACACACAAACTACTGTCCATCACCAGACAAGAGCATATGGCAGTGGCCTGAGGAAGAATGTATATTTCTCTACTCACCTGGAAGCTTGTTTACATGCTTGAATGTGACTGGTCTTCACAAAGCCGACCTGACCAGTCATCAAATGTCTTCCTAAAAACCACCCAAGGCAGGAAACAAGGACACCCAGGATCTCGATCTGATCCCCATCCTGGAAACTCATCTCCTCTGGTACTTGACTATAGTGATCCATTATAGCAAAACACGTACCTGTAACTGTAGAAAAAGGACCATTTTTAAAATTAACATTTTAAGGCAATAGAAATGAGGCTTCTGCCAAGCCAAAAAATCCCCTTCCAAACACAGTAAATGTTTTTCTCCTCTTGGATGTGTGACAATGACCACTATTCCAACTAATGAGAATGTGTTCAAGATATTTGCATTGTTTTAGGCAAAAAGATGGAGGGGGAAAGCATGAATATGTATCAGAGTCTCAGAACTGGAGGAATATTGGAACATTGCTATTCAGCATAGTACAGTACTCTCCCCCCCCCAAAAAAAAAAAAAAAAAAAAGCTGTGGTGTATTATCCCCTTTGCCAACTATAAGCTCTTTGAGATCAGGGTCAATATTTTACCTAAATTTGGAATCACTCCAAGTTCCTAGCATATACTTGTACACAGTAGGTACTTAACTTCAATTGTATGTTCCAATTTGTCAAAGTGCTTATTAAAATGTGGAATATAGAAGAGTACCTATGAGAGTTCTTTAGCTGCAGTATTTGGTTAACTTGTAGAAAATCTAATTTGAGAAGAGAACAGCAGGGTTCTCAAATTCTCACCTGTTTTTGAGACTTAATGTTTTTCCCTCATGCTTCAATGGGAGCTATTCTCTTTAAAAAAACAAAAAAACAAAAAACAAATAAACATGTTGCTTGTTTGCTTTTTTTGCTCTTTCTCGTTTTTCCCCTTTTGATCTGTTTTTACTAGTGCAACATGATAAATGTGGAAATATGTTTAAAAGAATTGCACATGCCCCAAAGAGATACTAAAGAAGGGAAAGGGATCTGTATGTGCCAAAATGTTTGTGGCAGCCCTGTTTGTAGTGGCTAGAAGCTGGAAAATGAATGGATGCCCATCAATTGGAGAATGGTTGAGTAAACTGTGGTATATGAATGTTATGGAATATTATTGTTCTGTAAGAAATGACCAGCAGGATGAATACAGAGAGGACTGGCGAGACTTACATGAACTGATGCTAAGTGAAATGAGCAGAACCAGGAGATCATTATATACCTCAACAACAATACTGTTTGAGGATGTATTCTGATGGAAGTGGATCTCTTCGATAAAGAGAGCTCATTCAGTTTCAATTGATCAAAGATGGGCAGAAGCAGCTACACCCAAAGAAAGAACACTGGGAGATGAATATAAACTGCTTGCATTTTTGTTTTTCTTCCCGGGGTTATTTTTACCTTCTGAATTCAATTCTCCTTGTGCAAGAAGAAAACTGTTCGGTTCTGCACACGTATATTGTATCCAGGATATATTGTAACCTATTCAACATGTAAAGGACTGCTTGCCATGTGGGGAAGGGGGTGGAGGGAGGGAGGGGAAAAATCGGAACAGAAGTGAATGCAAGGGAGAATGCTGTAAAAAATTACCCTGGCATGAGTTCTATCAATAAAAAGTTATTAAAAAAAAGAATTGCACATATTTAACCTATATTAAATTATTTTCTGCCTAGGAGAGTGAGAAGGTGAGGAGAGAGGGAGAAAAATTTATAACGCAAGGTTTTGCAAAGGTGACTGTTGGAAACTATCTTTGCATGTATTTTGAAAAATAAAAAGCTATTATTATAAAAAACCACATAGGGTGGATAAGCAAACAGATATAGGTAAAGCAAGTGACTTGACTAAGATTCTTTAGCAGGCCTATGTCAGAGCAGGCATTGGAATCCACATGTCCTAACTTTTAATTTACTACTCAAAACATAAAATCATTAACTCTTGGAGTTAATTTCAAAGGGAAATACATAAGAGGTTATCTTCTTCCACTTTCTACCTAAGGAAAGCAGTCCTTCACCCCGCAACTCCTGCGCCACCCCAAAAGTGGTGATCAAGTCTTTGCTTCAACAGCTTTAAGAACAGGAAACTTGTTACCCCACAAGACAAGTCATTTGTTCTGTTTTTGGACAGCCCTTATTTTAAGGAAGTTTAATGTAGAGCAATAATTATATCCTCAGTAAAAAAGTCAAGAGTCATGATAAAATAATAGTCCTAATATATTTATATAAAGATGTAAATTAATTTGTCCATTTCTCTGCTTTTTTATAACATTTTTAGGAATATTTCAAGAGTGGTTATAAAATTTGGGGACATGAGGAAGTATGATATAGTGGAAGACCACTGGAGTAATAAGTTACTTCTGATTAGCTGTGTTAACATGAGTAAGTCACCTCCCTAAAGTAGTATGGCAAAATAGAGAGAATTTTTGATTTGGACTCAAAGAACCTGAGTTCAAATCCAGCAAACATAGTATCTTGAGACAATTAATGAGTTTTTTGAGGCCTCAGTTTCCCCCTTTGTAAATTCAAAGGGTGGAATCAGAGGGCTAAGATTCCTTCTACTGCTATCTCCATTGACTTTTAATTATTTTCCTTCTTTACATCTCAGTTTTCTTTCCCACAAAATGTAAGTATCTCTGCTTCAGTTTATCTTAAAGGACTGTTGTGAGCAAATTAATGCATAAAAAGTGAAATATTATTGAAGTGTGGACTTGAATGCAAGCTACTACATCTGAGGCCTACTTCATCTTAAGTCCACCATAGATTAACTTGGATTGAAATTCCATTTCAGATCAGTATCTAAAAATGATTAAAATAGGTTCACCAAGCACATTTAATAAAATTAACATAATTTCACTTTTTGGTATAATGGGATTTTTGTTTGATTTCAATCTTAGAAAAAAGTATTTGGTTTTGGTCTGTGAATGGTTTAAGAGTTTACACAAAAAATAAGGAAAGAAATCTAGTTAAGAATACAAGTCAAAAAATATACTCAAAATATTTAAATAATCAACACTATGTGAAATAAAATTTGAAGTGTTTCATTTGTTATAATTGCTTAAATATATTAAATTACATAAAAATTGTTATATTTATTAGAAATATTAGTGGGAAAGGAACAAGCATTTATTTAGCACCTGCTGTGTGCCAGGCACTGTGCTAAGTGATTTACAAATATTATTTCATTTGTTCAAAGATTCTGAGTGCATTAGTGCCTCATATTTGAACCTGATACAAAGTGAAAATTGTCTTAAGTGGGAAAAAATTTTTTTGGAAGATTTTAATGAAGATATTTAATAGCTATGTGACCATTTGAATGGAGAGAACACTAGTTTTGAATTGAGAGATCTAAGCATCAGTCTTAGCTGGGACATTTTCTATGTGACCATGAGTAAAAACTTCCTTTCTGACTCAGTTTCCTGCTTGACAAAATGTGTCATCTCCTTTAGCAGTTCTGCAGGAAATGTCTATTAGATATTTAAATCATAGATCTACAAAACTTAGAAGATGTAAGCTGCCATAGAAACACTGAACTGATGATCATTCATAAATGAGATCACAGAATATAAGAACTGGAAGAGTCCTTCAGCAATAATCACATAGTCTGAGCCTTCTGTTTTACAGAGGGAGAAACTAAGACCAGAGAAAAGAAAAGATTTCATGATCATAATAGATGTAATCATTATTAAATTATCTTTCTCTGAAAAAAATTAAGGATTTTATTTGTTTTTGTTAAGATATAACAATCCAATAAAAATCTAACCCAGAATCAGTGCAACATCTCATCATCTTATCTATCCTAAGTGATTCATGTATACTTGAACACTTGGCAGTTCTTTCAGATACATTCAGCCCAAATTAAGTTTCTCGGTTCAACTGAAATTAATCAGACTGGGCAGAGAAAGATAAATAAGCTTTTTTTTTTTTTTTGTACCAATTTGATTGCAGATTGTGGATCCAGCAGCCAAGACACCTACAGGATCAGATTGTACTTTAAGACACCACCTTGGGGAGAAAAAGAGAGAAATTTTTAGAAAACACATACGAACACCAAAGAAATGACCTAAAAGTTAGCTGGCCAATATTTTTCATTACCTAAATAGTTTCTTAAATAATAAATCCTATTAACTTTCATCCTTCCAGGTGGAATTCATCTAAAAATTTTTATTAAGTGCTTATTGTATGCTAGGCAACAACAACAAAAGCAAAAACTATTCCATGCCTTCAAGGAGCTGACAGTGTAGTGGAGAGAAGTGGGAAATCACATGTACATATATAGGTATATAAAAACAGACAAAAAGATGATTTTGGGAGGGAGAGTAATAGAAACTGAGAGGAAGGGGATAAAATCTTCAGGTAGAAGATGGTGCTTGAGCTGAGACTTGAAGGAGAATGGGGATATTGGGGGATGGAGGTAAGGAGAAAGTACATCTATGCTTCACGCAAGTCCTCATTTGGTATAAATCTTAAGAACAATCCTAAAACAAAAGATTTAAAGGAGGAAGAGACCTTAGAAGTCATTTTGCTTACGTTTCCCTCTGCCACTTTTACTATTTTATAGATGAGGAAACTGATATCCATAATGACTTGGCTAGGTCCCACACAGTAAGTGACAAAGTTTAACTCTTTTGAGTCCTTTCCTTAATCTAATATATTATGTTCTAAATTTCCTCCCAACTCTGACATTCTGTGTTCCAAGGTCCTTTCTTATTTACTTCTCATTAACTGAATCTCAATTTTCTCAACTGTCCATTGGAGATAATGAACCCTGCCATGTCTTCTTTGGGGGACTATTGCAAAAATTAAAGAAAATAGTAATTCAATTCAGCAAACATGTATTGGGTACATACTATGTACAAGGGCCTGCTTAGCAAAGTATATAAAAAATACAAACTAAACAATAAGATATTCCTTTTCAATATTCTCCCCAATTCTCCCTCCCACCTCACCACCTCCATGTACAAAAATACAATCTGATAAGGTGTGAAATGTTTTTGTTAAGACCCTGTAAATATAAGAGAAAATTTATTTCGGTACCTACTGATGAAATGGAATCAATAGTTCTTCAGAGGCCCCTTCAGTTGACACAGGAAGGCTATTAGACAGTGGCTGGGTAGTCAGTTTCTCCCGACAGTTTGGTGATGCAATCCGACAGGGCTGACCAGCCTTCCTTTGGCCTCTTGGAGTCATGATCTCTCTTATTTGGTTGTCAGGACACAATACAAAGAATGACCCTTAAAATGTACCAGAGGATTTTCTTTCAAGTCAGCAAAAAGAAAAAATTTATTGATATATTGTATGGTTTCATTGCTTCTGAGAATTTGTTTAAATCTTTGCTTAATCTTGAAATATTATTACTTTAAGGTGGTTCAGGTCTTTAGGTAAGACCTTTAATGAATCAAATCGGTCTCCAAACCCTATTCATTGATTTATATTCTACATAAACTAAACAATTTTCACCAAAAGACTGTACCTTGTTTTACAACAGTCTTGCCTTTTTTTCTTCCAGTAAAGTAGTAGATCTTCCAAAAGTAGTGAGATCCTTATCACAGGATCACTAGCCAATAAGCTTACTTATTATATGCCAGGCACGATACTAAGCACATTTCAAATATTATCTTATTTGATCCTTAAAACAAACTGGCCACATGTAGTGTATCACATTTAATTTAATATTTTATTTCCCCCAGTTACATGTAAAACAATTTTTAAGATTTGTTTTTAAAACTTTGAGTTCCAGATCCTCTCTCTTTCTCCCTCTTTATCTCCCCTCCCCAAAGAGTAGCACATGTGAAGTTATGCAAAGTATTTTTGTAAAAGTCATGTTGCCAAAGAAAATATAGATTCCCCCTCCCAAAAAAAACCTCAAGAAAAAAAAAGGTTTTTTTTTTTGTTGTTGTTGTTGTTGTTGTTTGTTTGTTTTTTAAGTAAGCTTTAATCTATATTCAGATCCAATCAGTTCTTTCTCTGGATATGGATATCATTTTTCATTAAAAGCCCTTTAGAGTCCTGGATCATTGTATCACTTAGAGATATCAGAGCTGTATAAGGTGATAAGTCTGATTTTGCATGTATGCTCATAGAATCAATCTCATTAAAAAAAAATAATTTAAGGTACTCCCCCTATTTCCCCATTTCTGTCAAGGAAAATGTCAAGAAGCACTGGGGTCATTGGAAAATGAGGCAGGTTGAGTTATTCAGCACCCCCCAAACTGGCAAGCTCCCAGGTAATGGCAGCTGAAGATGGGGGGGGGGGGAGGAGAAGGGGAGAGGCTAAGGAATAGGGAAAGAATACCTAACTTAAGAGTTTGGATAATATAACAGAGATAGAAGAAATAGAGATGGTGGAAAAAAATATTGTCTATGAAGTTAGAGGATTTTTGAAACCCTTATTATCTAAATGACTTTGAACAAAACACTTTACCTCCTTTCTTATCTGTAAAATTTAGAGATTGGACTATATGACCTCTGAAAGTCCCATCCAGCTTTTAAGTCTGATCTTATGATATCCAGCTTTTCGGATCCTATGATAATCAAGTCACTAATGATAATATCATCAAAGGATTCCTGTCCAGATAACAGAGCACTTTCCTTACCACCCCAATCCTTATGCCATCTAAAGTAGGTGTGTGCAAAATTAATCTAATATAGATTCAAGAACATAACATGAGTAAATGACAAAAGTTGTGGCACACATTAGGACCTGACGTAACATTTGGGGAGGGATGGGAGAGGGATGACTGGCATCTGAGACTATCATGGAAGATGGACGGCGAGAAGCTTTATCTTATTAAATCCTAGGGAAAACTGGAATTGGGCTCTGTTGATGTAGCAGGCTTTTTCCCTATAGCTACTGGCTTGTTCAATGTGAATTTGATAAAATATCTGGATAAATCCAGTTCTCCTGGATTTTATTCAAGATCCTAAAAAAATCATCCCAAAGGGAAGTGAAAATTTCAGATATTGATATCTTCTAGCTACAGCATCATGGGAAAGTTCATTTAATCTCTCTGAGCCTCAATTTCCTTATTTATCAAATGAGAACAATATTTGTCCAGCTGTTTTTGTGGATTTGTTTCGAGGAGAGCCCTTTGTTCCTAAAACTCTATTGAAGTGTGAGTTATTACTGTAGTTGTTGTTGAGAGGCAGTGGAATAGTGGATAGGGAGTCAACAATTGAATTAGAGAAGATCTGTGCTCAAGTCCTATCTCTGGCAATTTAACTCTAGACAAATAATTTAATCTCTAAATGCCCAAGGCAACTATCTAAGACTACTAGCTGCAGTAAGCTGCTGATCTTTATTCCCAGAAGGAGTTTCTTTACCAGGGAGCCCCCTTCTTCAAGGAAATCAAAGATCCAGATCAAAACAACGACAACAAAAAATTTCTGTTATTACTACATGTTTCCTGAAACAATTTTAGCCAAAGAACAAAGCTGAGTAACATCATTATCTATTATTAAGCAATTTCTTAGAATTTTAATGTTAAAAGGGCTAAAATGAGTTGCTAGTTCAGCCCTTCACTTTAACATACCCAAAGTCAACTCTGATGATCTTTACTCAGTTCTCATCCTTTCTAGATGATTATACTGCTTTTGATACTCATGATCACCCTTATTCCTACTGAATACTCTCTCTTCCTTGGGTTTTTACGAAACAACTCATTATTTTCTTAATCATCCACCCCTCTTCTCAGCAGCTCTACTATATCATACAATCTAACTTAGGATATAGTTCAAAATGTTATTCTGGACCCTCTTCTCTTCTTTATTTATATATTTTCTCTCAGTATCTTCATCAACTCCAATGGGTTTAATTATCATTTCTATATAGATAATTCACAATGTATATCCAGTCTGGACCTGTCTTGGGTCCCAGTTCTACATTATTCATTACAGATAAAAAATTTCAGAAAAGGCATCTTGAAGGAATCCCAACTTCAATATGACAAAAACAAATCATTATCTTTTCCCCAAAGCCCTTCCCTCTACTAAACTCTTCTATTTCTATTAAGAGAATCACCATTCTCCTACTCTCCCAAATTTATTGCCTTGGCATTATCCTCAACTCCTCACCCCCTATATTTAATTGGTTAGTAAACATCACAACTGTTGCATCAGCAAATCCTCTCATATCTAATTCCTTTTTATTCACACAGCAACAATCTTCAGCCTTTATCTCCCACCTGGAATATTGCAATGGTTTACTAACTGATTACTCTACGTAAAGATATACCCCACTCCAAACCATCAGATCTGGACTATTTCAGTGGTTTTTTAATTAATCTCTCTACTTTGATTCTCTCTCCATGCCAAAGTTTGCTTCACAGAGCTGCCAAAGGCATTTTCTTTTATGCTCATTCCAATCACATCAACTCCCTTATTGCATAAACTCCAGTGATTGCCTATGGCCATTAAAATAAACAATAAATTTTTCTTCTTCTTTTCTTTTCTTTTTTTTTTTTTTTTTGCAACTTTTAAAGACCTTCAACTTCTATTTCCAGTCTTATTACTTTCCAATATTCATCTTAAACTCACACTTTATAGTTTAGCCAAACTGAGCTTCTCTCTGTTTCTGACATGTCAATCCATTCTTCCAACTGTATACCTTGGCAGTGAGCACCCCTGAAGCTTAGAATGTCCTGCTCTGTCACTTCTGCCCCAAAGAGACACCCTCCTCCTTCAAGACTCAGCTCAAAAATTGTCTTCTACACAATTTTCCTTTCATTATCCTTTGAGTTGCCCCTTCCCTTTTAGTCTTAGTTTTAATTATCTTGTATTTATTTTGAATATACTTCTATATGTATGTGTTTTGTCCCCCTATAGAATATAAACTTACTGAGAGTTAAAATTATTTATTTATTTATTTTTTTGTTTATGTTCCCACAGTCTAGGACAGTTCTTAGATCATGGTAGATGTTTTATTTATTGTTAATTGATCATTTCTACAATGGACCTCACAGGGCTGGATTTTGATTTAAAAAGCTCATATCTATTATTTACTACCTGTGTGACCTTGGGCAGGACAATTTACCTCATTAGGACTCATTTCCTCTTATGTAACAACAACAATAACAATATTCATATCTACAGCAATAATAATATTAATACAGATGGTACTTTATGAGAAGGTTGTATTTAATGGTCTCTAAAGTCCTTGCCAGGGTAAGCCAATTATTCCATGAACATCTTCAGTGACAGGGAACTTTTCAGGGCAACCAATTCCATTTTTGTACACTTATTACTGAGAAAAATAACTGAAAAATTTAGAACCTCAAAATTTCAAGGTATACATGGGTTTTATTTTTATCCTTCTTTCTTCCTAGCATTCTGAGGGTGGAAAGAAAAACAACAGCATTCTAAATATACTTTCATTCAGGCAATCCTCACCTTCCTGGATTAAGAGGCTCTTATGCATTAACTGTAAAGCTTCTTCATCAATAAAGACATCAATCCCAGCATCGAAGTCTGAATTGTCCCCACTGCTCTTGTAACTGGAGAGAAGCCAGAAGTCTTGGTCCATCAACAAGTTTTCCATGCAGTGGTTTATGAAACCTAACCAACAGAAAGATAAAATTAGAAAGCCTTTTATCTTTTCTAGACTCTTTGCAAAAGGGAGGTGAATGTAGCCATCTGCTAAGACTACAGTCAGAATTCAGTACAGGAAAACTATTTCAACATTTGCGGAGAAGGGACATGTCTTAGTTAAAAATGTACCTAACAAATCCTGTTAATATATTGGATTACTTGCTATCTTGGGGAGAGAGAGGAGAAAGGGGAAATTTGGAACACAAGGTTTTGCCAGGGTCAATGTTGAAAAATTATCCATGCATAGGTTTTGAAAATAAAAAGCTTTAATTAAAAAAAAAGAAAAAAAATCCTGTTGAGAAGTAAAATTATGAGAAAATAAGTGGAAGCAAAATTATGAGAAAAGAGCTGTGAGCCAACAACAGACACACTAATGGATGATCATGATTATGGTAATGTAACACATACAGCATTTTAGAGTTCACAAGGCATTTCGCTAACTTTATCTCATTTGAACCTTTAAAGTACCATATGAAGTAGAAGATGTATTATTACACTAATTTTATAGATGAGAAAAGAGTAAGAGAAGAAACAAAACCAATATCCAGAGCTCCAGACCTGAAATGACAGTATGGTAGAATAAAAAACTTAAGGAATAAAAGGGTATGGATTCGAATTCTGGTTTTGGCAATTATTATTCATGTGATAACTTTATGAAAGAAAGGCAGCAGCGTATAGTGAAAAGGGAGCTGACTTTAGAGCCACTGGTATATAATGCTGGTATGGCCATGATCACTTTTGGGTGCTTGAATCAGCTCTTTCAGACTATAATGCTGAAGGAGGGGAGGAGAATTTAGGTGGAACAATGCTGAAAGCACCAGTTCTGGAGTTGGAGGACATGAATTCAAATCCAGCTTCAGACACTTGACTCTTACTAGTTGTATATTCCTAGTAATTCACTTTACCCTGATTGCCACATCAAAAAGAAAAAAAAAGAAAAGACTATAATGCTAACCTACATTAGTCTTTATTTGGAAGTTCCCTGTAACAATGAAATGACAAGTCCAGTTCTTATCCCTGCCCATTATATTTTTATATGACAGGGAAAATCATTAATTCCTTTCACTTTTGTATTATCCAGTAGCATCCAACTCTTTGTGACCCTATGAAACAACTGTCCGTGAGGTTTTCTTGGCAAAGATACTGGAATAGTTTGCCATTGATTTTTCCAGTGGATTAAGCAAACCATGTGCCTAAGGTCACACACTAATGTCTGAGGGCACATTTGAATTCAGGTCTTCCTAACTCTAGACCCAGAGCTCTATCCACTGAGCCACCTATCTGTCCCTTGGTTCAAGTTCCCTCAAAATAAAGGCGGTAGGACTGGGTGAACTTTAAGGTCCTCATCAACTCTAAATTCCCATAAATACTAATGTCTTTTGCATTAAACCATTCTATCAAAAGTTCATTAAAAATACTTTTCCCAAAGGAATATCCTGGAGTTAGAAGATATATTTATCTCTGTGTCTTAAATGTCAAATTATTTCAGCCTGGGAAACTGGTCCCTGAAAAATGCGTGAGTTTTCTTTATTTTGTTCAGAACCAGGCAAGCCCACCACTTCCTGACCATTTCCGTGTCATGTCCCGACATGAGTTTCTCCATAACCTTCACTCTCTTTCCAGTTCTCTTTTATTTCTTGCCTTCTCCTTTTAGAATAGAAGTTCCTATTGGCTAAGGAATGCTGTTTTATTTGCTTCTCTTTGTATCTCTAGACCTTTGCTTAATGTTTGGCATACATTAAGCACTTAATAAATGCTCTATCTTTCCATGCTTATAGTACTACCAAATGATAGCAAGAGCTCTGGATTTGAAATCAGAAGATTAGACTTGTGACCATGGTCAAGTCATTACAATTTGCTGATCACTGGTTTCCCTATCAATAAAGGAAAAGAGAGAATAATACCTTTATTATTTAACTTAAAGAGCTGTGAGAAGTAAATGAAAAAGGTTGTGATTGAGAGCATCATTAAATATCATTTATTATTATCTGTTTTTGAAAAACTGCTGGATAAGTTTTATTAGCAAAAATCATCAAAAATACAAGTGATTATCACTATTGCTAAATTATTATTATTTTTAAATAGTTATTTATTAAAATATTTTCCCAAAGAAATTTTTGATAACAAAAACAAGATGAGAAGAATGATTTTTATTTATTTTTGTTCTGTTTTTGGAATTCTTTATAATTTCATCTTTAACTATCCCCAAACTGCCTGTTTCAAGGTCAACAATTAAGTACCTGTATTTTGGCACTTTAAAAAGTAGCATTATGTTTTGTGTCTATATAAGTATACACTCATAGATGTATGTATATTATAAATATATACTATATATAAAATCTTCTCCCAGTCTAAATTGCATTATTTTTATAGCAAACTCTTGCATAGAAAGCAAAGAATGCTTTTTATAATGATAATTGGTAGCATTTATCCAAAAGATTAGGGTTTACAAACCTAATGTTTATTAGGCATGTTAACTCATTTGGTCTTCATAACAAGACTAGGAGATAGATGCTATCATTATCCCCATTTTACAGATGAGAAAACTGACACTCAAGAGAGCTTAAGAGATTTACTCAGGATCACACAGCTGAGACAAGAGTTGAACCCAACGAGGATAATGAGAAATAATTTAAGATTTCTCCCTGGGATTTTAAGTGCCTTACCTAGACAGTAATAGGTGGAAAACTTCCATATTTCTTCAAAAGTTTTAAATGTCACTAAAATAAGGTCCTGGTCACTGTGAATGGACAACAGCCTGGCTGACAGCTCCTGAAGGGGAAAAAAAAGGAAAAAAAAAATTTAATACCAAAGTTGGCATTATTCAAAGGTTAGTTTGGGGCTGTTATTAAAGTATTAATGATCAAATAGTCAAGATTGTTAGAGGAAAATGGGAAACAGTAAATGTCAGATAACAAACTATCTTTGATAAATATAAAGATCTCTAAGTTTTGATTTGTGCTGCCATCTCTCTTTTCTTTCTGTTGTTGAGTTGTATCTGACTCTCCATGACCCCATTTGGGGTTTTCTTGGCAAAGATACTGGAGCAGTTTGCCATTTTTCTTCTCCAACTCATTTTATAAATGAGGAAACTGAGGCAAACAAGGTTAAGCGACTTGCCCAGGGTTACACAGCTTATATCTGAGGCCAAATTTGAACTCAGAAAAATGAGGCTTCCTTACTCCAAGCTCAGCACATTATGTACTATGATACCACTTAGCTGATGGAAAAGGCCGTTTAAACCATTCTTTATATTCCCTTGTCACAGTTCATGGTACGTAGGAAACATTTAATAAATATTTTTGATTAGCTAATTTCCTCTGATCCTTCAGATAATTTCTCGCTTGAAGTCAAAGATGGGTTATAAGAATGGTAATAATTGGTTATAATAAATAATAATAATAATTAGCATTTATATAGTACCTATTATATACCACCAGGCACTATGCTAAATGCTTTACAATTATTATTCCATTTTACCTTGGAGACAATCCTAGAAGGCATATACTATTATTATCATTACTTATAATTAAGACAAAGAAGTGTTAAATGACTTGTCCAGAGTCACACAGCTAATGATACTTATCTAAGAAAGTGTAACCTGTCTACCAAGTCTAAAAGTAGATCGGAATTGACTTCAAGCCCAATGTGTTTTCCACTGAGGCACATGCTGGCTGTGTGACCAATTGTGCTACCATTCTGCTTTCCTTTCTGTTGTTGTTGACTTGTGTCTGACTCTCCCTGACCTCATTTGGGCAAAGCAACCCACTTTTCTCATTTCCTTCCACTGTAAAAGGGAAAATTGGAGCACTAATATTCTCATTTCCTATCTCAGAGAGTTATGAGGAAAGTGTTTTATACACCTTAAACGTTCCAAAGAAATGTGAACTATTATTAACACCATCACCATTATTCCATTATTTTCTTATAAAATAAAATACACAATACTTTTGATTTTTGCCCCACAGGGGTATTTGAGAACACTAAAAGAAGTATGAGCTGTCACTATCACCATAAAGGAATCCAAGGAGGTGATTAAGGGCAACACCACAAAAACCTTCCCTTGGATGTGATTTGACAAAATCACTTCTCCCAACAAAAATGAATAAGCATAATTGCACAACTGACTAAACAACTAGAATTGTACATGACAACCAGCCTCTTCTCATTTTGTGAATCAGTTACTTTCACTCAAAACTCAACTCTTTGACAAAGAGGCATGTATTTATAAGAAAATCACCTTAAAATCATAGTTAATTAGTCAGGTAGACCCAGGTTTACCTGGCTTACAGATCAGCCCTTTCTTCACTACACCATGACTTGGGAAGGAGAGTTAAGGGAATGTCTCCACATTCTATAAATTTAAATGATTAGGACTTACACTGAACACAGCTGAAACCTCCCTGCTGTCATTTTCCAAAAGTCGGAGTCTTCTTCTCAGTTCTTCCTGCAGACAAGGATCAGGAAGGCCACTCTTTGATTGCACCATAATGAGCTTCAAGGAAATGTCTGGAAGAGATTAGATTGGTCAGAGGTATTAATTGAAATTGACTGAAATGGGCAGATCATGTGACCCAATTGAGGACCCAAACAGATCATTAATCTCCAAGTCTAGGAATTGTGGGAGAGATCTTCCCCATCTTCCCTGTTTTCAGCGTGCTTGTGATCTTGTTCTACCCTTTTCTGGGACCTGCCTTCCCTTTTAATCCCTGTGGGAGCAGTTGGCTAGTGGACGGCAGAGGGGCTCAGGAATGATAGTCTCTAAAATACATCAGAAAAAAAATATATGCCATTCAATTATAGGAAAGAAATTTCTTTCTGGATGTCAGGACCAGGGACAAGGATCTAGTTCTCTTATTTGAATTACATATGTCATCTAATACATATGATTTTTCTTTATTCATGGCAATAATCGCTGAGAGTTGACAATAGTTATACTGTCTCAGAAGGAAGAGGAGTTTATTTTTAGAGATTCAAGAACTCTGAAATCTCTATCTTCCCGGAACACTTAAAGAATTGAAGTATATAATTTATATAAAAAATATATAAAATAATATATATAAATCTGACACTTATTAACTGGATTATCCTGGGCAAGTCACTTAATCCTATTTACCTCAATTTTCTCATCTGTAAAATGAGTTGGAGATGGCAAACCACTCCAGGATCTTTGCCAAGAAAATGCCAAATGACATCATGAAAACTCAGACTGAAATGACTGAATGACAAAAAATGCAATCTAATGAATAGTGAATCAGCCGCAAAGCCAAAATAACCTGGGCTCAAGCACTGCCTCTGACATAGAATGTCTGTGTGACCCTTATTATTATAAGTGACATATAGGCAGATCATTTACCACTCCAGTGCTCTAGGTAATTGTCTATACCTCTAAGTTGAAAGAAAGGGGTTACATTAATAGAAGGACTTTTTTTCACTGAAATATTCCCTATAAGAAATACTCATTATTTGATATATAATTATGAAAAACATAGTGTTTATATCAAGCGTGGTTCAGAAAAAAATGTTAGAGTATTTGTTTAATTCTCTGATGCTTTTTTTTAAAACAGCTTTTTATTTTTCAAAATACATGCAAAGACAGTTTTCAAGATTCACCTTTGCAAAAACTTGAGTTCCAAATTTTTCTTCCTCTCTCTTTCTCTCCCCCCTCTCCTAGACAGCAAGTAATCTAATATAGGATAAACATGTGCAATTCCTCTAAACATATTTTCACATTTATGATGATGCAAGAGAAATCAGATCGAAGAGAAAAAAATGAGAAAGAAAAAAATAAAAACAAGCATGCAAACAACAACAAAAAAAGGTGAAAATACTATGTTGTGATCCACATTCAGTTCCCATAGACCTCTTTCTAGATACAGATGGCTTTCTCTAACTCATAATTTTTTTCTGCAAAATTTTTTGCGTGTAACATAAATACTCTCTTAACATTCTCCAATTCCTTTTTTGTGATAATGACACACACACTACTCTGAAGCTATAGGAGGGGTCCACAATTTCCTCCCATGCTGGAAAGACTTCAAGTATCAGGTATAGGAATGAACTCTAAATCTATTGTCATATGATTAGAGAGGATCATCCTGAGCTTAGCCATGGAATGGGAAATATTTTGACTCAAGAACAATAACTGCTGTGTTACAGAAGGCTCACAATGTGCTCTGGTGAAGAGAACATTCATGGCAATACAGCAATATAGACCCTTGAACTATGGAGAAATTATCATGAGTGATGATAATAATAACAGTTGATGTGCATGATTTGTCTTTCTATTATGTTAATTAATATAAAATAAATGGGCCAGGAAAGAACAGCCTTTCACATTATGATACTTTATTGCTTCCAAAGAATTCTGAGATAATTTCACTTGAGAAACTATTACAGGGAATAAAAAATCATTATCTTTGTTATTTATTGTCATTGTTATAAATATTATAATTAATAGCATAATTACTATATGTGGGGCATTTAGATGGTACAATGGATATAACACCAGGCCTGAAGTCAAGAAGAAGTAAGTCGAGATATGGTGTTAGACAATTATTAGCTCTGTGACCCTGGAAAGTCACTTAATTCTGTTTGCCTTAGTTTCCTCCTCTGTCAAAATGAACTGGAGAAGGGAACTGACAAGCCATCCCAGCATCTTTGCTAAGAAAATCCCAAATGGGCTCATGAAGAGTCAGATATGACTGAAATGATTATACATGCCTACATTAACCTCGGATAGTCAAAAAGATTATTCTATTAATCTGGAATCATTCCATTTCTGACCAAGAGTGCTGGAACATTTATGTCTATGTCCTTTTTGACATATGGCAAGATATCTACATTTCTCTTTCCCCTCAGAAGGGATTTCTACAAATGGAAACCTAGAATGAGATTGTCTCAGAGTGTGGAAGCCTGAAATACCTAGAATCTATTTTATAATATATATTTATAAAATATAAAAATATAAATATTTATATTTATATACATTTATTTAAAAAAATTTAAAGGGACATGTTTAGCAGCAGATTATAAACACCGATAGGTCAATGGAGAGAACTTTAGACTTAATCCTGCCTCAGATGCTTAGCAGATGTGACCCTGAGTAAGTCAGCCTCAACTTCCCCATTTACAAAATGAGAGAATAATAATTGATGACCTTTAAGGTCCCTTTTTTATATGATTGTGTTATCCTATAAGTTTGATTTTCTGAAAAATATTGGAATAGGTATTTCTAAGATCCTTCTAGCTATTACCTCCTCTGTTCTAAGGGTCCTACTTGCATTTTATGATAATTTGTCCAATCAACAAACCAGCATTGTGATATAAAAAGAAATATAAGCCATGGTTATTATTCTCCAGCAGCTTAGCCTAGAATCTCATTGGGGAATGTAAGGCACCTATTTTAAGGAGTCTTGAGTAAAACAAGGATTTCTTTTGTCACTTTTGTGTTCCTGTCCTTGAAGACTTCAATGATTTCAAAGTGGCATTAATCCAGAATAGTCTGGCAGTACTACATTGTTGTCATGGGAAGATCTGCTTGGCCCTTAACCATTTAGGGAAATGGATCCAACAGGGAGGCAAGACATGAGAAAAAGATGCTAGCATATGGCAGCAAAGGTCACTTCTCACCATGGTGGGACCATGTGCATTGTGCTAAAGGATACTTCTACCCTAGGAAGTCTAAACCTGCATCTTTTATAAATTCTTTCAGTGATTCAGGAGGGAGAGGTAGCAAAGCCATACAAGGGCTCCCTTTTCAAAGCTTTTAGAGTTTACAAAGCCCTTTCTTTCCTCACAACCACCCTGTGAAGCAAATAATTCAAGAAAAGGCTTAGAGGAAAAAAATGGCTTACTAATAATCTTGGACAAAGCTCAAGGTCAAAGCAGGGATTCTCTCCATTCCCAGTCCAGTGGTTTTTTTTGTTTGTTTTGTTTTGTTTTTTGTTTTGTTTGTTTTGTTTGGGTTTTGGTTTTTTTCCTTTTCTCTCTTTTACTATACTGTGCTGCTCCCTCCGCATCTTGAATAATCTTATGAGCAATTTCCAGCTGTCTTGTAAATCTTAGGGAACTACTTAAACTCAAGTTATTATTACCATCTTCTAATAAATCTCGAGTTCATCATCACTTAGTTGAAGTTTTTTGACTGATTAAGACCTTCTGGAGACCTTATCACATAAGCCCCAAATCACATATCAAAACCAGCATGATTGTATCAGAAAGGAGTTGGGCAACTTTATCTTTCTAGATCTCAATTTGCTCATTTATAAAAAGTCTGAATTGACTGTCTATAATAGTAATAAATTATAACAATAACAGTTTTTAAAAGTATAAAACACTTTATAAATATTATCTATTCAATCTTCACAATAATTCTATGAGATAGATGCTATTATTATCTCTACTTTGTAGAATGCAAAACTGAGGCAGTCAGAATAAATAACACACAGCTAATAAGTATCCTAAGCTGAATTTGAACACAAGTCTTCTTCTGATTACACATTCAGTGATTGTGTCCACTTACCAGCTAGCTGCCTCTATGATATTACAGTTTCATCAACTGTCCATCTCAAACCACTGAAATCCTGAATTTTTTTTAAAGGAATAATTATCAAGTTGTATAAAGGAGGGAAAGGATGATAGTGCTGGAGAAAGACCCAGAGGAAATGCTGCATGAACTTTGGGGACCTCTAAGCATATCCTTTGTGCATCTGCTAACTAATGGGTCTCTGGGTCCACATAGAAGAATCCTTTGGTCTCTAGAGATGTATAAGTAATATAGCTAGTAGAAAAACCACTGGATTGGGCCTTAGAAGATTTGCCTTCTAATTCCACAAAACTACTTACTACTTCTCTGACCTCAAGCAAATTATTTCATTTACTGGGTTTCAGTTTCCTTAATCTATAAAATAAAGAAGTTGAATTACATAACTTCTAGGACCCTTTGACTCAAAATTCTGAATCTGTGACTATGAAAGACTAGTAACTCTATTGATTGTTATTTAAAAAAAAAAAAAAAAAACTAACCCAAGATCTATCTCTCTCTGACTGACTGACACACACACACACACACACACACACACACACACACACACACAATTCAGTGAGAACAACTTGGTTATTTTGTCTCTTTAGTCTTGTGTGCAACAATGAAGCCAAAGGAATAAACTTCAAAATTAAGTCCCATTTTTCTAAACTCCTGTAGTACTTATTGGCTTTAGTTTTATTACTTATTGTGGTCTGAAACAGTTACTGAAGGCTTCATACAGATGGTGGTGCTTGCAATAATTTCACTTTGGACCCTAACTGAAAAAATACTTAGAAAACCAGAAGAAGGGCTTCTTTCAGTTCTGCAGTTTCTGCTTTTGGACCTTGCTGTCTAGATGGGTGAGATCTTGACATGGTCTACTGCATCTGGTAGTGATCCAGCCATGTTTCCCTCTACTTCCTGATCAACATCTTGCCATTTGTCTCATCTCCCATTCCCACCTGCTTTTCGGTTCCGGAATCATAATCAAATCTATAATCATTGTTATTAGAAAGGGTGTGTATCAATCTCTTCCTCCACTCAACAGGCCATTCCCCCACCATTCCAAACAGAAGTGACCACAGCTTTACTGTAGGTATTGTCTAGTCCCATCAGGATATAATAAGCTCATTGGAAACAGATACTTTCTTCACTTTTATATCTATATTCTCACCTCTCTGAACATAAATGCTTAATAAATACTTTTTTATTCATTCATCATTGTAAAAAGAAAATTCATAAATTTCTCTGATGAACCTCAACAGATTCTTGAATTCATTGACAAGCAATTCTCTATATCTAACCCAATTTCTTCTTTCTGTAGTTCATATACTGTACTCTCACACAGGAACATATATGCCTACTGTTTGCTGTCCCTTCCTTAGCATACATGAAATTTCACTGCCTTTTTTGTAAATCTTAATTATTCAGAGTTGAGATGCTGGAAATATCCCAGAACACAGAACTAGAAGGAACTTGAGAGCTTAGCTTGCCAGAATTAGAAGAAGCTTTATAAACCAAAGAGCCCAAATCTTTCATTTTACAAATAAGGGAACTGAGAACTAGCAAAGTCAGCCAAAGTCACAGTATGTTACTATTTGGCAAAACTTCTGAAAAATTTCTTGTTCCAATACAAAAGGGATCATTTAGCTTAATAATTATTACTACAAACAGAAACTGTTGTCACAACACATGATAAATTTATAGAGATGCTGGAGTTTATTTTGCCTAAGCTATGAAAAAGCATTTTGTTTCTAAATTAAATACAGGGGAATATTTGTGGTCACTCATCAGCCATTCAAAGGACCAAAAAAACCCCTAGGAAATAACCATCTTCATCCTGTACTCATAATATTCCCTTCTTCTATCTGCCCACTACTCTTCTTACTTTCCTTCAGGACCAATTCAGAACATCCATGGAACCCTCCCTCACCCCAGACATAAAGAAGATGAATCAGGTGCTTGATTATTTGTGTATAGAAATAGTTTTTTTTTTTTTTCCTCTTGCAAACAGACTCACCCCAAGTACTCTTTAAATAATTAATTTACTGGGTATATTTAAATTAAGATTAAAGTTTGATGAGCTTTGCTAGGAACACCCATGTTATAGGAAGTGAGGGATGCCTGCATTGTATCTGAGATAAAAATAGACCCTGTGCTGAGGTTTCAGAGAGCGACTGGCCTGGTCTTAGATGTGGCTTTCTACAGAAATGAAAAGAGCCAGAGAGAAACAGAAAGGAACCCATATTTTATTCAAGTTTAGATTCAGAGTAAGATATAATGAAAGTGATGTTAGAAGAGTTAGTAAACCTAAACTAGACATTTTGGTGCCCCCCAAAAAAACAGCATGAAAGCAAAGCACCTTGTTCCTTTAGGATGTGAAAATAATAAATGAAATAAAACAAATTCAGTTAGTCTACAAACATTTGTTAAATGCCCACTATGTGTCAAGCACTTTTCTAAACACTGAGCTAAGTTGTTCCATGGGGTACTGCTAAAGGAACACATGTGTTAAATATATGCACCTTCTAAACTTCAGTGACCAGGAGAAAACCCTAGTTACCCCACCCTAGTTAAAGCTGTTACTATGTAATGGTTGGTACCTGTTGGAAAAGTTCCCATCTGGCCGAGAGATGTCCCCACTGTGGCCCTGCAGCCATCAGAGAATCGAGTATCTGTAAGAAAAAGAATTGTGAAAGTGAACAAAGTTTCACAACCAAGTTAAGAATGCCAAACTTCAGCAACATGTAGAGGACTTCAGCTCTCTCTCTGTATCTCTCTGTTTCTGTCTCTATTTCTGTCTCTCTGTCTCTGTCTCTATCTGTCATTCTCTCTCTCTCTCTCTCTCTCTCTCTCTCTCTCTCTCTCTCTCTCTCTCTCTCTCTCTCTCTCTCTTTCTCTCTCTCTCTGAAAGGAACTTTCAAAATACTCTATTCTAATACCCTGATTTCCCATGGAGACAGAGTCCCAAAGATAAAAAGTTGACTCCTAAGACCACACAGTAAGTTAGCAGCTACACCTGGCCCAGAACCCAGTTTGTTGTTGTTGTTGTTTTAAAATATATATTTTATTTTATTTTATTTTATAATAACTTTATATTGACAGAATCCATGCCAGGGTAATTTTTTTTTACAACATTATCCCTTGCACTCGCTTCTGTTCCGATTTTTCCCCTCCCTCCCTCCATCCCCTCCCCTAGATGGCAAGCAGTCCTATATATGCAGAACCCAGTTTGAATCCAGCACTTTACAGCCACATTTTCTTTCCTAAAGTTCTGTTGCCGTATTATTCCTCAGCGCACACACACACACACACACACACACACACACTCTCTCTCTCTCTCTCTTTCTCTCTCTCTCTCTCTACCACCACCACCATCACCACCACCACCACCCTGTCCATTGTTGAAGAACCAGCTTTGATAAGTCTGGAGAGACTGAGTTGACAGGGTAATCAGAGATTAGACAATATAAGTGGACAGAGAGCTGACCTTAGGACAGAAAGACCTGATACAAAGTCCTGCCTTAGTTATGACCCTGAGCAAGATATTTAAGTTATCAGTGCCCCAATAAATCCTTCAAGACTAAAAACTTCAGTGGAGCTGATGATCTTCTTTGGTAGAAGTTCTCATCCTAGAATCCCTACACTGATCAGATCTTGAGTCCTGTGTATGTGTGCGTGTATGTGCACGCACATGTATGTATGCATTTATATATTTACACATACAATGTATGTATATGTACTATGCATATATATTATATAGTTATGTGTATGTGTGTGTGTTTCTATGTAAACATATGCATATACATATTGACACATTGTGTATTATGAATTTATACACATGTTTACATATAGACATTATATGTATGTTATATATACGTGTGTTTGTATTAAGTATATATGTGTATATATTGTGTACATTTAAACACACACATATATATTATCCACTTGATTATCTATCTGTTATTTATCTATCTATCTAGATATCTGTCTTATAGTCAGTGGTCTTACAGCATTGCTAAGTTGTATACTTTGTGATCTACTTTGATAAAAGCAGGGTTTTCCATTTCTTTGAAGCACTGAATCATGTATGGGGAGGGAAAGGGTGAGCATGACAGGCCAAAGACTTGGACCATAATGACTACAGATTCAAATGGAAAGTTGTCTGATTAAATCCTGACACTGCTTTCTTTCAGCTTTAATCAGAGTACTCTCTTTCTCCTCAAAATTGGAAATAGAGACTATACTTAAAATATTATTTTCCCCACTTAAGTTTTTTCTAGCTCCCCCATGGCCTGCCAAAGAATACTGGATTTGGAATCTGGGTACCCAGATTTGCATTATAGTTCCATTATTTCCTCTGACCTCCTTAATCTCTTTGAACCTTTTCCCTCATCTATAAAATAATGCATTGGACAAGATCACTCCTAGAGTTCCCTTTCCCCATCTCTCCCTATAAATCCATAATCCTATAATGCCTGTGCTTGACATTCAAACCCCTGCAATGTTACCAGAATCAAAACTTTCCATTTCCTCCCCTTTCTCACTATTCTTTTATGCATGAGTAATTCCCTCCAAGGACAACTACTTACTGCTTCTCTACTCATAAATTATTCTGTTCTGTTGAAACACCTTGCTCCCATCTCCCCACTGATCTAAACCCTTCCTGTGGTTTGGTGGAAAAAGTAGCATACCTACTGTCAGAAAGACTTAAGTTCAAATCCAGCCTCAGATATTTACTAGTGATGTAAAATCCATAATTAATTCATGCCTTCTTCAGTTTCCTCATCTATAAAACAAGGATAATAATAGCTCCTCTTTCCTAGGGCTAGTATGAGAACAAAATAAGATAAGATTGTAAATTTTTTAGAAAGCCTTAAAGTGCCATATAAATGCAATGATGATGAGATCAGGATGACAACAAAGATGAAGATAATGATGTGAGCTCCTTAAGGGCAGGGTTTTGTTTTGTCTTTATGGAAACCTACATCTGGTATTTAATAACTTTTGCTTAACAAACTAAATTGATTTGGAGTTTTCGGGTCAAATTTTCTCTCCTCTATTATGTCTCCCCAACCACTCCAGCCCAGGCTGATTGGTCTTAGCTGAAAATTTCTCTAGCCTTTAATCCCCATCACTACTTATTTAAGAGTTTAACATCTTAGTTTCCTCTCAAAGCTATTTTCTATCTCCATTAAGACTGGATTGCAAGTTAATCTTCTGGATGATGAAGCAGATCTTAGTGTACTCATTTCCCACTACCCAAGCCCCACCTCTCTAGTACTTTCATAACCATGATGGTCTTTCATCCTCATGACAATGTTATGTAGGCATCATGATTGCACACGCCTCCTTATCCATTGAGGGAAATGAAGGTCAGAGAGGTTTAAAAGATAATTTGTCAAAGATCATCTAAGTGGCAGAGACCACATGAACCCAGCTCCTGTCTCCAGAGAATTTAGAACTCAAATTTAAAAAAAAAATGTTAACTTTTTTTTTACATATAACTGGGAAATATTTAAATAAATAAATCAAAATATATTTAAAAACTAAAATTCACAGGCACAAAATCTAAGATCTGCCAATCATTGGCTATAGGATTTTAGTATGAAATAATGCATAACAAAGGAAGAAAAATGAGGAATTACAATAAACAAAAGATTGCAATGATGTCAGCTAAATCCAGATGAATTTTAATGAATAATTGCAATCTCAAAGAGATGGGACACATCTCTGAAACACATCTCTCTCTCTCTCAGTAAAAAAGTGGGGGACTATGGGTAAGGAGTATATAACATACAATTGAGGCAGGGTTGATATTTTCATTATTTTTACTAAACTGATTTTCTTTGTTACAAGCTGTTTTTCTTTGCCTTTGTTCTTGAAGAGGACTGAGTTTCTGGGGAGGTGATGCCATGACAAGGAAGTGAATTGGATTTAAGTGAGGGAGGGTTGTGCAAAGTCACCTGCCTCACCTTCCCCTCCAGAGCCATCTGGGTCCAGTGGCCAGATGCAGATCAGGATGACTAGAGATGGCCCTGGATGCAGTGGGAGACCTTGACCTTAAATTATTATAAGCTATCAAGGAAACGATGGGATATTACCTGATCCTGTTCCATATATAATCAAGACAATTAGGATGTTTGAAGCAAATGTTTGCTTTGTTACAAGATTCAAGGGAGATATGGGGATGGTGAGCATATAGGAGGAAATGACTAATAAAAGTAAAAAATATACACATTTTTTGTCTTGTTCTAGATTATACTTGTTATTTCTGTGGTGTGGGATACACCTGGTAAAGAAACCATTAAACAATTCGTAGAGAATTGGGGAGTGTGACAGATATAGGAGCATAGAGAAATTAAGTATCTTGCTTAAGGTCATCCATTTTTTGTATCAAGTTTGACTTGAACCTAGGTTTTCATGATTTTGAGGCCATCTCCTGATGAATTATAACTTGTTACCTCTCACTAAAACTTAAAAATAAATAAAATTGAATGGGGTAAAGAAAGGAAGGGAGAAAAGGCAATTAGACTATACTTTCTTAGCTCTAAATCCTATAAAATTTAATTTTGTTTGGACACAGTATCCTTATATATCCTTATATAAAGAATAAAGTATTCTTTAAAACTTTCAGAAAGAGAGAACAACCCCTTAATTTCACACAAAGGATGTTTCCCACGAGCCAATATTTTCTCCTCTCACTTGGCTGCCAAAGATTGGAAAACTCCCATTTGAACTGGGGGTTATTTCAGAGGAACTTAACAGGACAAATACCAATGCAAAAATGTGTGTGAACATGGGCAAGTATTTTACCCTCTCACCCTGGGAGTAGAAAAACAAAGAAAAAACAAAATAAAAATCAATGCAGTAATTTTGGGGCAATCAAACCTGGCCAATTTTAGTTTGGCAGATTTTTAACCCTAGCAAGAGGGTGAGCTGAGCTTAAAGGTGTTAGGGCTGGGCTATAAGTCACATTTCCTAGTTAAGCTGTCACCTTTCTCTCTTGGTCCACTTCCCCTGTGAGTCATAACCACATGGGGAAGCGGCTGAAGTAACCTCTTCTTATCTTGTCCTTGCTTATCTATAGGATGGAGAGAGGACCTTTCTCAAAAGCGGTAGGTTGAGTTTGAAGCTAGAATTTCAGAGGATCTGAGTTTGGAGAGCTGGGAGAAATCATCTAATCCAAGAATTCTTAACATTTTATGTGTCAGTGGCCCCCTATGATGGTCTAGTGGACCTTAAAGATCCACTTCTTGGAATCATCTTTTAAATTCATTTAAGAAAATGTATAGGATTATAAAGGAAAAGCAATTGTACTGAAATACAGGTAGCAACAAAAAAGGCCAGGGACCCAACATTAAGAATATCTAAATCCCATCTCCATTCCCATTTTAGAATATTAAGAACTGGGGCTCAGAAAGGAAAGTGAGTGTGTTTATAGTGATCCTGGAAATATATAAGGTAGGTATACAATTCAAACATTTACTGATAATAAATCATAATTTTGCAACTCTCACATTCAGTTACATGACCCCCAAATGGAGTCATGACTCACAGTTTAAGAAGCTTTGATTTAAATCATCTCTAAAGTCTCTTCCAGATCTGAGTCCAGGATGGATTTACATGTGAATTCTACCAAACATTTAAAGAACAATTAGCCCTAATACTATATATAAACTATTTGAAAAAATAGGGAATGATGGATTCCTACCAAATTCCTTTTATGACACAGACATGGTACTGATACCTAAACCACGTAAATTGAAAACAGAGAAAGAAAATTATAGACCAATCTCCCTAATGAATATTGATGCTAAAATCTTAAATAAGATATTAGCAAAAAGACTACAGAAAATTATCCCCAGGATAATACACCATGATGAAATAGGATTTATAACAGGAATGCAAGGCTGGTTCAATATTAGGAAAACTATTAGTATAATTGGCCATATTAATAGCCAAATTAACAAAAACCATATGATCATCTCAAAAGATGCAGAAAAAGCATTTGATAACATGCAACATCCATTCCTATTACAAACACTTGAGAGTATAGAAATAAATGGACTTTTCCTTAAAATAATCAGTAGCATCTATTTAAAACCATCAGTAAACATCATATGTAATGGGGATAAACTGCAACCATTCCCAGTAAGATCAGGAGTGAAACAAGGTTGCCCACTATCACCATTACTATTCAATATTGTGTTAGAAATGCTAGCTTTGGCAATAAGAGTTGAGAAAGAGATTAAAGGAATTAGAGTAGGTAATGAGGAAACCAAATTATCACTCTTTACTGATGATATGATGGTATACTTAGAGAACCCCAAAGATTCTACTAAAAAGCTATTAGAAATAATCCACATCTTTAACAAAGTTGCAGGATACAAAATAAACCCACATAAGTCATCAGCATTCTTATATATCACTAACAAAATCCAACAGTTAGAGTTACAAAGAGAAATTCTATTTAAAGTAACTACTGATAGTACAAAATATTTAGGAATCTATCTGCCAAGGGAAAATCAGGAACTATATGAGCAAAACTATAAAACATTTTCCATACAAATTAAGTCTTATCTAACCAACTGGAAAAATATTAAATGCTCTTGGATAGGGTGAGCAAATAAAATAAAGATGACAATACTCCCTAAACTAATTTATTTATTTAGCACTATTCCAATCAGACTCCAAAAAAAAAAAACAAAACCTATTTTAATGATCCAGATCTGAGTTCTAGGATTCTAAGAAACTATAGCAAAACAACAATACATTAAGTCTGTGAGTCAGACATTGAAAGAGCATCAATCTTCTATTGTATTAATCCCATCCAAAAGTCATCATTGGTACATGAGATTGATATCCCTCACATCTCCACTATCCCACTCCAACTCAATTGAAATCACTGCTAAGCTCATTCCAATATAGCTTTTGAAATCTCTGTTAGCAATAAAGTTTTCAGTGTCCTAAAGCTTTTTAAAAAATGGAAACCCTGCACTCCCATTAGAGATATATATCATATTCCTGGCAACTCTCTGGCTTATTTTTTTCTCTCACTACTCCCAATTTGCAGGCGGGGAAGAAAGGCAGGTATACTTTCTTTTCACTTGCATAAAGAAAGAGTGCTGTATGTAGAATCAGAAAACCTAGATTGAAATCAGCTTCCAAATTTCTGTGACCTAAGTCAAAATTCCAGTCATCTCCCAGTCATTGTATCTCTGCTATGATATACTACTTGCCACTTGTATGTCTTTGACCAAATGTTCTATATCTATCATCCTAAGTTACTTGCCCTGTCTTGATCATAATTTTCTGCTCTATAAAGGAGATGGTTGGACTTGTTGATCTTTAAAATCCCTTCCAGGTCTAAATAATCATTCCCCTTTCCACCATCACCCAGATTATATTCATATGAATTATTTGTATCCAACCTGTCATAGAGCTTTTCAAGCTCATAACGATCTGATTAGCCACAGTTAACACACTGAGCCTTAATCTGACATAACATTTGGACATCTTCAAGAATGAGGGGCACCAACTAACCAACTAACTAATCATCATTCAATTTATCTTTCTAGGTCTATGAAAATGTGTTGTATCAACAACTCCTACTGAATCTGGTTTTTGGTCTTCTCCGCTTTACCCCAGGCTATCATTATTATCATATCAACAAGCTATTAATTAATTAATTAACAAGCTTGTTAATGTCACTTATAAAAATAACTGGACCGAGTGTAATTCCCAATATGACCTAACCAGGGCACCTTTTTTACTCCTTATAAGCACCATAAAGACAAGCACTTAAAAAAATTTTGATTTCAATTGAATTCAACAAGAGATAGGAGAGATATCTAGGACTGGCTATATCCTTCTAGAATGCCATTGTTTTCTTCTCTACTACTCATTAGATCCCCATAGAGGAAAAGTTTTCAATCTGCCTAATTATACTATCACCAAGTACCATTCCCCATCTTATTGCAAAGGATATGATGGATTTTGTGAAACATCTTCCCAAAATATAGGTCAATTATATTATTATATATATGACATTTTCCTGATCTGCCTAATTTTTTTTGTGTTGATGGCAGTGGGAGAAAAGTTTGAACCTGATATTTTTTTAGCATGGGGAATATCTGGTAAAAAAAAAAAAAAAAAAAAAAAAAAAAAAAACTCCCCCACTTAGGCAACTTCTATGTATCTTATCTTCTTTAAAGAATTCTCTAGGCCACTTGTTATGATAGCACAGCCTATATAAATTGAACCCAGGACTTTCTGAATCCAAAACCAACCCGCTACCCACTATGCCATGCTGCATCCACCAAGTCTGATGATGTTCAAAAAAAAAAAAAAAAAGGATATGAAATTAGTCTCAAATGATCTGTTCTTGCTGAACTCATCTTAGTTCTTAATGAGCATGGATTCCCTTCCTAAGTACATACAAACTGTCCCATTAATAACATGTCCTACAATTTTGTCAGAAATTGACATCAAGCCCAAAGTTGATGGTTTGGAAGTTTTACCTTCTTACTTTAAAGAAAAAAACTGATGCAGGAAGGAGAACTTTTGTCCTATATAGGATTTAGATGTGGGAAAGCCCATTAATTTTACAAATAAAGAAATTATTAGCTAGAAAATTGAATGAGTTGCTCAAGATCACACAAGTAAATTCAATTTCAGATCTCTGATTTCCAATATCATTTTCTTTTCCCTGTATCATGTTACCAGCACCTTTCTACCTCCTTACTTTTCAAACATTTCCAACTGGATTGAACCATCAAAAAAAATCACATGATTTTCCGGTTGGAAAATATTTTTAAAACCATTCCCAACTTATAGGAGGCCAGACCAGTGGTATTCAAACCCTGCTTGAAGATCTTCAATGAATGAGAACCCGTTATCTCCCAAGGCAGCCCATTTTACTTTAGGACAGTTCTAATTATTGGGAAACTCTTTCTGTCATCAAGCCTAAATCCATCTCTTTGTAATATCCCCAATATCTGTCTCCTGGATCTTTCCTCTGGATCCAAAGAGAACAAGTCTAATCCTTCTTCTGAGAGTGCTACTTCAAATACTGAGAGAACAATCATGTCCCCCCCCCCCCCACCAGTTTTCAATCTTATTATCCCAAATTGCTTCAAATGGTCTTCATCCAACATGGACTCTAAATTATTATCCTTTTAGCACCATAGTTTATAATATGTTCAAACTAGCTGCTTTCAATTGACTGAAAGAAGCTTGAGATTCTCCCAACATCAATTATTTTGTCAAATTCACTTTTTCCTGTGTTTGAAGTCCTTCTGTTTTTGTACAGATCATCAAAGAATTTCAGCGATCACAAACTCTCAGAGCAGCAAGGGAAATAGATTTTAGAGAAGTTTCCTAATCACTGAAGCCAGAAAGAGTTAGCTTTGATAAGCAGTAAGTTCCTTACTGCTGGAAGCATACAAGTGGACGCTGGGATGCTATTTCTCTGCATGTTCAGTGAATAAATGAAAAATGAATGCCAGTATTTATTAAGAACTTATGTGACTCCAGTCTCTGGCATAAGAACTCACTATTTGACAAAAATTGCTGGGAAAACTGGAAAATAGCATTCAGAAACTAGGCATTAACCAACACCTAATACCTTATATCAAGATAAGGTCGAAATAGACTCATGATTTAGACATAAAGGGTGATACTATAAGCTAATTAGAAGAACAAAGGATAGTCTGTCTCTCAGATCTATGAAGAAGAAATGGATCTATAGCCAAAGAATAACTAGAGAACATTATGAAAGGCAAAATGGATAATTTTGATCATGCTAAATTTAAATATTTTTGTACAAACAAAATCAATGCAGTCAAGATTAGAAAAAAAGCAGAAAGCTGGGGAAAAAAAATTACATTGGATGTTTCTGATAAAGAACTCATTTCTAAAATACATAGAGAACTGAGACAAATTTATAAGAATACAAGCCATTCCCCAACTGACAAGTGGTCAAAGGATATGAATAGATAATTTTCAGATAAGGAAATTAAAGCCACCTATAGTCATATGAAAAAAAAATACTCTAAATCACTATTTATTAGAGAAATGCAAATTAAACAATTCTGAGATACTAATTCATACTTCTCATATTCGCTAAAATGACAGGAAAAAATAATGATAAATGTTGGAGGAGATGTTGGAAAACTGGGACACTGATACATTGCTGGTAGAGTTGTAAACTAACCCAGCCATTCTGGAGAGCAAACTGGAACTTTGCCCAAAGGGCTATCAAACTGTGTATTCCCTTTGATCGAACAATGCCTATGTCCCAAAGAGATTGTAAAAAGGGGAAAAGGACCCACATGTGCCAAAATGTTTGTAACAGCTCTTTTTGTAGTGAGAAAGAACTCAGACATGAGTGAATGCTCATCAACTGGAGAATGGCTGATTATGTTATGGTATATTAATGTTATGGAATATTATTGTTCTATAAGAAACGATCAACAGGATGATTTCAAAGAGGCCTGGAGAGACTGACATGAACTAATGCTAAGTAAAGTGAGCAGAAACAACAGAACATTATACATAGCAACAACAAGATTATGCCATGACCAATTGTGATGAATGTGGCTCTTTTTAACAATGAGGGGATTCAGGCCAATTATAATAGACTTGGGATGGAAAGTGCCACTTACATACAAAGAGAGAACTGTGAAGACTCAATATGGATCAAAGTATAGTATTTTCCAAAAAATATTTTTTTTTAAAAAATTGTTGTGCTGTTTGATAAACAGTAGTATTCTGTTTAGTTGCTCCCCTCCTGTCTCTGAGCTTCATGACCCCTTTTGGAATTTTCTTGGCAAAGATATTGGAGTGGTTTGCAATTTTCTTCTACAGTTCATTGGACGGATGAGGAAACGGAGGTAAACAAAATTAAGTGATTTGCCCAGAGTCACATGGCTAATATTTTGATGTCAGATTTTAACTCAGGAAGAGTAGTTTTCCTGACTTTAAGCCCATCATTCTATTCACTGACTGAGCTACTTGTCTGACAAAAATAGTAGCTTAGGTTTATTTATGGCTTTAGTTTCATAACATTTATTATATGTTACTTTAAGGTTGGCAATATGCTTTATGCATGTGATCTAATTTGAGCCTCACAACAACCCCTGTAAAGTGGATATCATTACTACATCAATTTTACAAATGAGGAAACTGAGGCTAAAAAAGCTTAAAACTTGCTTGGAATTACAGAACTAGCAAATATTTGAAGCAGTTGAATTTGGAGTTTCCCGTCTCCAAGCCCAGCATTCCATCCACTGAGATAATCAATCTCCAAAATCAACCCACTTTAGTAGGTACTCCAAAGAGGTCAGAAAACCTGTTTTATCACTTCTAGATCTGTCAACAAGCTCCACTTGCTCAGACTTTCTTAAGGATAGGCAAAGTTCTCCAACTTTTTCTCACCTTTTAAAAAAATCACCATAGTAAAAAGAATAGAAACTTGGATTCTGTAGTTTTAGATTTTAATCCTGGCTTTACCTTGATAGTTGTGTGATTTGGATAGACTGCATTATTTACTGACTCAAATTTCCTGAACTTTGGAGTAAGAGAGTTAGATTAAATCAAGGCTTTGATTTAATCCCCCATCCCCCTCCCCCATCATGGTACCCTTTGGAGATGTGGTGAAATCTATGGACTTCTTCACAGAAAAATGCATTTAAATATATAAAATAAAATCCATAGGATTATCAAAGAAACCAATTATATTGAAATATATTTATCAAAATAACAAACAATACAAGTTCGTGGACCTTAAATTATTAATCCGTGGACTAGATGATTCTTAAAGATATCTCTTCTAGCAGTACATTCTAGCATGTTATAGGGTTTATGTTCTAAGTTTTCTTCCAGTTCTAAATATTTGTCCTTCTGTGTTCTAAGGACCTGCAAGCTTTAAAATTCTGTGATACTCAAACTGTGCATACCCTTTGATCCAGCAGTGTTATTACTTACTGGACTTATACTCCAAAGGAATACTAAGGAAGGGAAAGGGACCTGTATGTGCAAGAATGTTTATGGCAGCCTTCTTTGTAGTGGCTAGAAGATGGAAACTGAATGGATGTCCATCAACAGGAGAATGGTTGAGTAAATTGTGGTTTATGAACGTTACAGAATATTATTGTTCTGTAAGAAATGACCAGAATATAGAGAGGCTTGGAGAGACTTACATGAACTGATGCTGAGTGAAACGAGCAGAACCAGAAGATCATTATATACCTCAACAACGATACTGTATGAGGATGTATTCTGATGGAAGTGGATATCTTTGACAAAGAGAAGATCTAACTCAGTTCCAATTGATCAGTAATAGATAGAAGCGGCTACACCCAAAGAAAGAATACTGGAAATGAATGTACACTGTTTGCATTTTGGTTTTTCTTCCCGGGTTATTTATACTTTCTGAAACCAATTCTTCCTGTGCCACAAGAGAACTGTTTGGTTCTGCACACATGTATTGTATCTAGGATATACTGTAACCTATTTAACATGTATAGAACTGCTTGCCATCTGGGGGAGGGGGTGGAGGGAGGGAGGGATAAAATTGGAACAGAAGTGAATGCACGAGATAATGTTGTAAAGAAATTTTTTTCAAAATAAAAAAAAGATTCTGTGATACTAATATTCTTTTATTCTGTTAACACAATAAATGCCAACCTGTTCTTTCTTTCCCCTATCCCTTGACTATACCCTCACTTTAGAAAGGGGAAAAAAAGGCAAGGCTAGGAGAAGATATCTGTCACCCTGTGAGGAAGAAGATGAGATGAAAAACAAACAGAAAAGGAAAACCCAGAGAGGGGAAAGCCAGTGAAGATGAATGGAATTCCTACCTGTTTTTCTGAACCCAAAAGTTTCTTCATTTTCCTTTTCTCCTAGAAGCTTGGGAGCTTGGATGGGTCTGTTTGGTCCCTGAAGGCCATCAAGAACATTCGTCCTCCAATCCTGGTCTCTCCTTTCCAAGGACCCCATCAGCTTTCTTCCTATCAGGGGAGTCAAGCGCTTCTGCCATCCTTCCTCCTCTTCCTCCTCTTGGTTAGGCTGCGGTCCAGTGTCTTGGGTGAAGCATTTTACCATAGCATCAGACGGTACCACTGGCCCCTCCATGACTTGTTAATTCACTCTTTGCTATAAGATCTGCATGACCAGCTGTGCAAAAGAAAAAAGAAAAAAAAAAGTTTTCAGAGAAGAGGATCATGTAGTGAAATATCCTGTTGTTGAAAAATCACCCTCAGGAGAACAGGAAAGAACTTTCCTTCCTTCCCGATTATGTGCAAACACTGGGATTCCATTTGTCCTGCCTCTTTCCTCAGTAACATGGGGAATAATTACTTGCTTCCACACACAATTCACATCCATTACCAGGCTAAATTGCCAAGTAGAATCACAAAGCAGCAGAGATTCTCATTTCACAGATTAGGAAACTGAGACCCCAAAATTTTATTGACTTGACCAAGTTTTTAATATAATGAAAGCAACAGCAACAATATTTGCATTTTACTTTGGTTTTATCATGCTCTTTTCTCATACCAATCCTATGAGGCAGAAAAAGCAAGTATTCTTATCACCATTGTGAGGTGAGGAAATAGGTTCAGTGCCAAAGGTCATAGAACTAGAAAATGACAGAAACCTGCTTCAATCCATTCATCAACAAGCAGTTGAACTGCCAGAGATCTGTTAGACACTGGAAATACAAATACAAAGAATAAAACAATCCCTACTCCCAAGAAGTTTGAGATCCAATAGGGAAGATAATCATCTTGACCTTTGGCAGCTTAGATAATTACTTATGACCTTTGCCACTGAATCTATCTTTTCACCTATAAAATGGTGATAGTAACACTTGTTTTATCTGTCTCATAAGATTGGTATGAGAAAAGGGCATTGTGAATTCTAAAGCAATATGTAAACATGAGCTACTGTTACTAGTATAACAGTAATTATAGATAGCTAGGTGGCTCAAGGACTTAGAGCATGGGGTCTGGAGTCAAGAAAATCTGAGTTCAAATCCAGCAAATCACTTAATCTCTACTTTAATCCCCTGGAGAAGAAAATGATAAACTGCTTTGGTATCTTTGCCAAGATTGTGTCATGAAAAGTAAGGCAAAAATGAACAACAATGAAATAATAATTATTCAATTGAATTTAAAAATTAATTTAATTGAATAATATTCAGTTCAATTACTGAATAAATTTTCAATAAAAATAATAATTATCATTTCATTATATCCTCAAAATAGTTCAGAAAGATAGATGCTATTATTATCCTCATTTTACAGATGAGAAAACTGAGGTAGACAGGTGTTAAGTGACTTGTCTAAAGCTAGTCTGAGGCTACATTTGAAATCAGGTCTTCCTGACTAAGCTCAGTACTCTATCTACTATGACACTGAGCTGAATAAATGTAAAGGCCATAAATAAAAATATATATAAACTAGTTAAATGCAAGATAGTTTAGAAGGGAGGATACTAGCAATTCTGGGGATTAAGAAAGACTTCATGCAGAGGCTGATGCCTGAACTAAATCTTAAGGGAACAGAAAGACTGTAAGATGCAGAGAAGAAAAGAGAGTAAATTGGAGCAATAGGAAAAAGCTAGTATAGAAACAGAGGGAGAAGATGGAAAGTATGTGAGAGGAAAAGAGAGAAGAGCAGCTGGTTTGGGGAAAACCCCAAATGTTCTTCCTCATTGTAACTGATAACTCCTGAAGCCTTCCTTCCTTATGCAGCTCTTTCCCCTTCCTCCCCACCTGCAGCCCCTAGTTGATCCATCATCTTTGGGAAAACAATGACAACAAATATTTCAAATCTGTCTTTCTCTTTATCTATTTTCTAAATGAGAATAAAGCGTCAGAGAATATTAAAACTGGAAAAAACTCAACTATCATTCAGTCCAACCTTATTTTACAGAAGCTTTATTAATGTTTCATTAAATAACTTTATTATATTAAGTAACTATTGACACTTTATTAAGTAATTTTATTAATGCTTTACTATGTACTTATTGATACTTTACTAAGTAAAAGTATTAATGCTTTAATAAATAATTATTGATGTTTTATTAAATAAATTAATTAGTGCTTGATTAAGCATTTATGATACTTTATTAACTTTAATGCTTCCTTAAGTAATCCTATTAATGCTTTATTAAGTAACAATTAATGTTTTGTTAAGCATTTACTTGTTTACTTCAAATGACTTTAATTAATAAACTTAATATGGCACTAATAACTTAATGCTTTGTTAAGTTATGTTTTGTTAAGTAACTATTAATGCTTTATTAAGCATTTACTATGTTTACTTTAAGTAATCAATAAACTTAAAGCATTACAAAGTTATTTAATGCTTTATTAAGTAATTCTATTAATGTTTTATTAACTATGGATGCTTCATTATGTAAGTTATTAATGCTTCATTAAGTAACTATTAATGACTTGTTAAGCAAGTGAATGGCACTGACTCCATCTAATGTCTGGGCTACCTCTCTGGAGGACCTTGGGATCATCCAGAGTCCTTGGTCTTTAGCTGGAGAAGTGAAAGAGGCAAATTGTGTTAACTTTTTATGAATTAATATTAAGTCCAGGAAATTGTGTGCAGGTATATTTTGAGTTTTTTGCTTTCTTTCTTTTTTTTTTTTTACGTTTGTGTCAGCACCCAATTCCAGATCTGTTGAAGTTCTTAAGGCTATTTTAAGGTCTGTATTTGTAGTAAGGGGATTTGATATCTGTTAGTTTGCAAAAGATGGGGAACTTCTGATGTATAATTTAGGTTTCCAGGTTATGTCTTGAGGAATATTTTGTATTTTTAATATTCAGCAAAACACCTGCAGTTTCTTCTATTTTCTTACATAATCTGTAGTGGTTAATTATGACTTTAAAAATTATTATTACATTGGTCCAGATTTTGAATTTCATCATTATGGAGGGGGAAGGGAGCATGATTCCAGGTAGGGAAGCTCACTCCATTGATGCAGATTAACAGCTCACCATAATTTATATTCTTCAGAAATGCTCAGACTTATTGAGAAGCTGAATGACCACCCATATTCACAGAGCTAGTATATATCAAAGATTGAATGGAACTTGGGTCTCATCCCACGACTGGCCTTCTGTTCAGCATTATTTACCCTCCTCTTGTATTTTATATAAAATTATCAGATTATTACTATCACAGTGAACCACTCCTTCCTCTTGGACTGTATCCTTTGGATTTTGAGACAGTGTTCTTGTAGTTCCCTTCCTGAATGACCATTCCTTCTGAGTCTCCTATATCCACATCAGGCTTTTCCTATCCTCAGAGTGTGACTGTTAGAGATCTGTTTTGGACCTTTTCTTGGAGCTGTACTTTCTCCTTTTATGATTTATGCAGAAGTCTCCAAATTCTATATATCAAGCCCTCACCTTTCTTTTATGCTCCAGCACAATATCACCAATTACTCAAGGGCATCTCTTCCTAGAGCCTAGCAGGATCTCAAAATCAATGATTAAAACAAAACAGTCTATTTTCCCCAAAACTTTCTCCTGTCTCCAAACTTCTCTGCTTCTGTGGAAGTCTATCCTTCTAGTTACCAGACTTACTACCTTGGAATCATCCTCAAGGTTTCTCTCTCACTATTACAGCATATTTAATCAATGGCCCACTCCTGTTGCTGCTGAAATTCCCTTTCTCATCAATTTCTAGTCAATTCCCATAACCTCTACCCTATCTTTAATCCTCATCACCTCTAGCTTGAGTCATTGCAATAATCTCCTAATTCAACTTCCTGCTTCTAACCTCTTTCCTCTCTAACTTATTCTCCATACAGCTGCCCAAACAATATTCCCAAAATATAGATCTGATCATATATATACTCCTACTCATAATCTTCATTGTTTCCTATTAGCTACTGCATAAAACAATACAAAATCCAAAGTCTGGCTTTGAAGGCTTTCTTCATTCTGAATCCACACCTATTTTTCATATATCTCCCACGTGAATTCTCCATCCTAGACAGAATAGCCTAGTAGCTTATTCCTCATGCATGAAAATCTTATCTGTTGGCAGGAAAGGCTTTGAACAGGTGAGTTACATTTCTTCCTCATTGCTGTCTTAGAATCCCTAGTCACCTACAAAACACAGCTCAGATACTACTTCTTAAAGCCTCCCTAATTGCCCTAATTGTTAATGCTTTTACCTTCCAGAGATTACTTTGTATTTATTTGTATATATTTTAATTAATTTAACTGTGGTTATATTCCTCACACCCCATTCCAGTTGAACATAATCTCCCTGATGTCAGAGAAAATTGGTTTTGTATTTTTTGTACCTAGTTCTGGTAAATATCAATCAATCATTCAATAAATAAATACTTCTTAAGTGCCTGATATGTGTTAGGCACAGTGTCAGCTTAATTCTTAACTGAATTAATTGTTGACTTTTATGTAGTATGTTAAAGTTTAGGATATATTTTCACGTGCATGATCTCATTTCCTCCTTTTAACAAGCCTGAGAGGGAGATGCAAGGATTATTAGTCCCATTTAACAGAGAAGGGAATTAAAGCCCAGAATGGGGAAATTATTTGTTGAGGATCATGGAGCTGGTCAACAATAAAATCAAGGCTTTGATCCAAGTCTTCTAACTTTAAGACCAAAGGGTGATTTAATCTAGATGGGACTTATGATCTGTCAACTCAAGTAGGCTATGTATCGGAGTCAAAATGGCAAAAATCGGGAAGAACCCTTTCTCTGATCTTCTGGTTCTCTGACCAACCTCAGATCCGTCCCTACCATACTGAGTCCATAGCACTGACATGCCTTCAGTCACAGCCAGGAAAGGAAATAGATTTTCCCTGGTGCTGAGAAGCCACCAGCTGTGGGAGGGAGGAAAGGAAGGAAGCCAGTAAGCAGATCTGTTTTTGCAGAGTTAGATAAAAAATTCTAGCAAATGGTCCTACATATTGGGAAACATCTAAAAGGCAATTTATCACTCACAGGAGGAAAGAATCTATTTTATAAGGGGGAGGAAGATAGAGGGATTACAAAAAAAGCAATTTGTGTTAATAAATATGCTTTAAGGGACTATGCCCATGGTATTATGTTAGGTGATGAAGCTACAAAAAAACAAAAATAAAATGCCACATTCCTTAGAGGAACATAGGGTCAACCATGGGAGCATGGAGAGTAGGGAAAGGAAAAGAGAACAGAGATATAACATACATAAATTTCAATGGATCTATCATCTCACTGAAAGGAATACTTCATCTATTATTCAAAACACACTCTATTCATGTCTTTTCATCCAGTGTGACTTTTGACCATTTCCTCCACAAGCAATCCAACTAATCTATATAAGGGTCCTTCCTCTAGATCTCTGGAAATTGCATGAAAGTCTATGGAGCAAGTGGTCTGTCCATTGGTTATCACTCACTCTTGCCATATGACCTAAATTCTTTCTTTCTCAGGAATATATTTCTCATGCCACTTTTCATGCATGTAATACTTACTAATGTATCGTAACCTATTCATGCACCTACGATGTGCCTGTCCATTGCTCTTGAGTGATGGATAGTTTTATTCCATGACAGTTCAGAGCATCATGAGAAGAATATTAATATTCTTTATGCCTTTAAGTTTTTGTGTGGATATAAAGCTATAATTTGCTATAGTGACGCATTTGTTGATGCATGGTTCTTTCCTTTGCAAACTGTTATCAATTATACATGGACTATTATTGTAAAAATTTTATAGGATTAGAAAAACAGGTATATAGATTGGTCATTCTTGATTTTTGCAGTTGCCTTTTTTGAGTAACAATACTTGAATTAAAAAAAAAAAAACATTAACATACATTTATTAAGCACATACCATGTGCTAGGTACTATACTATATACTGGAAGTACAAAGACATAAGTGAAAAAGTTTCTACCTTCAAGGAGCTTACATTCTATAGTAAAACTTATAGAATTCCAACTCTTTGTTATTTTTCCCTGTTTCAGATATCATGAAAACCTAATTCCCCAATGCCCTCAAAATTGTGATGCTTTTCTGTTTCTCTTCCTGCTCAACAAATTGCAGATGGCAAAAATAGGAGTAATGAATAGAGGAACTGGGGAAAGACAGGGGACACAAATATACCATTAGTAAAATCATGAATTCTCAGCAATTCTGGAAAGCACAATGGAATTATACCAAGAAAGTGACTAAAATGTCCATAGTCTTTGACCCAGAGGTCCTCCATTGGACAATGAGAAAAAGAAAGATTCCATATATACCAAAATCTTTTAACAGCACTTTTTGTGTGAGTAAAGAACTAGAAACAAAGCAGGTATTCTTTGATTGGGAAATGGCTAAACAAACTGTGCTACATGAATGGTATATTAATGTGAAACAATGAGTGTGATGATTACAGATACATGGAAAGTTCATGTGAACTGGTGCAAAGTGAAGTAAGAACCAGAAAAACAATATATTTATTGATTACAGCAATGCAAGTAGACAATAACAAAATAATCTGAATGTTGTGATCAATCTTGGCTCCAAGAAATAGCAAAAGCTATAGCAGCATTAATTTTAAGGTTTGCAAAGTACTTTACAAATATTACCTCATTTAATCCCTACAACAACCTTGGTGGGGATGGTGCTATTATTAATTTTATAGATGGGGAGAAAAGAGGGAGGAAAGAAGGATTTATTTTGTTTTGAGGCAGAGTTAAGTGACTTGTGCAACATGTCTGAGACCAGATTTGAATTAAGGTCTTCCTGATTCTGAGGCCTAGTGCCTTAGCCCCTGCACTACCTAGCTGCCCCCCAAACAAGCATTTAAGCACCAACTATATGTAAGGCACTGTGCTAAGCATTTTACAGATATTATCTTATTTGATGGGAAGACGGTAGTTGAGAGAGGTCAAGTGAATGATCTGAAATCATACAACTATTAAGTGTCTGAGGCACAATTCAAAGCCAAGTCTTCTTCATTCTATTTCCTTCTTTCCTTCTTGGCAGAAGTAAAGAATCATGAACATAGAACAATATTTTAAAATATATAAAATATGTTAAAAAGAAACACAATTATATGGGAATTATCAAAGTATTTGTTTAAATTCATGGACTCCTTTTATAAAAGAGCTTGTTGCAAGGGAAGATTAGAGGAAAAGGGAAATTACATTGGTAAATATAAAATAAAAAGAAAAGATACCAACATTTTTTAAAAATGTCTTACCTAAAAAAAAAAATACCTTAGGAAAGGAGTCTTAGAACCAGAAGCAAAACAAATTAAGGTGAGCTCTTATCCGAACAGGTGTCTCTTCTCTATTATCTCTGACAATTGGTCATCTGGCCTCTGCTTGAGAGTCTCCAGTTTTTATTAAAAAGTCACCTAAAGTTTAGCCCTTAAAAAGTTATTCCAGAAATACTGCTATTAGTATTAGCCCATTATTTTCAGATCTTTGGTGGCTTTCATTTCTGTTGTTCCTATCTGTTCTTAATGTGCCCTAGCATCCTTCACAAGCATCAACTTGTGAAACCTCTGAAATACTTCCCCATGAAGCTATCTTGTTTCTTCTCAGTCCCATTGAAAGCAATGGCCCCAAGTCAATCTTTTCCTCCTTTGAACTCCCTAGCACACTTCAGGTATGTGTATCCAAACCTTATCTTCCTCATAAGAGCAACTGGCAATCCCTCTTATTATCTCCTCTCTTCCCCCAGTGTCCTGCACATGTGCCAGCTCTGTATATGTTGGATGAATGAATGTATTTTGAATTCCAACCAAAAAAAGAGGACTGATTATATGGGAGAAATTTTCTTACCATTATTTTGTCTTTTACTAAACACTCTCCAAGGATTATAAGCAGAAATTTCTTATCACTTACTAGCCTTTAAAGATTGGCAGGATAGTTTTATGCTTTTAAGAAAATAAGCTTCTCCTTTATCACTATACACACAACTCTAGTCCAGTCTTTAAAAACTTAGATTTTTCAATGCAATGTAGAAGAAAGAACAATGGACTTGGAAACAAGCAAGACTTTGTGTCTCAAATCTCAATTCTTTCAAACTTTGTGACCTTGGCTTTCCTAAGCCTTGTTTCTTTATCTGTACAACGGTGATAATAGTATTTCTACTTTCTATCATCCAGGGTTGTTGTGACCAAATGAGAATGCATTCAACAAATATTCATTGAACACCAATCACATGTTAGGGACTAGAAGTGCAGAGACAAACTTGAACCAGGTCCTGGCCCAGGATTTTATATTCTATAATGGATATAAAGTACTATTTTTAAAAAATTAATGGAAATGTTTAAAGTGATTATCCATGTATAAACTATATCAGATTGCTTGATATCTTGGGAAGAGGAAAGCTAAAGGAGGGAGAAAAAAATTTGAAACTCAAAATCTTACCAAAATGAATGTTGAAATGTAAGTAGAAAAATAAAAATACTATTGAGGAAAAAAAGTATTTTATTTTAGTATTCACTATCAAGTCTTTTCTCCTTTGGTTTTATACAAGGAATTCCTGTCTCCAAAGTATTAATTATTTCACAAACAATTTTAAGATCAAAACTCAACAAATAAGATGGGTTGGGACAGAAGGAAGATGATTAGCTTGAGAATGGGAAGAATTAATATCCTGCTTATAATCTGCACAGGAGAAGCAATATAGTGTAGAAGAGGGGCAGTATAGGACAAGTGCAGTAGATAAAGTGCCTGGAGCCCAGAAGACTCACCATTGTAAGTTCAAGACTGGCCCTCATACACTTAACTAGCTATTTAAACCTGGATTTTTTTCATTTAACCTTTTTCCTCATCTATAAAATGAGCCATAGAAAGAAATGATAGACTATTTCAATATCTCTGCAAAGAAAACCCCAAATAAGTGTCACAAGGAGTAAACACAATTGAAATAACAACATCAACAAAGGATTCAGAATGAGAAGACCAGAGTTTTAGTCCTGGCTCCTCCATTTATTTAATAAACATTTATTAAGCACCTACTATGTTCCAGGCACTACAATATGTGTAGGGATGGAAAAAGAGGTAAAAATAGTCCCTGGTTTCAAGGAATTCACATTCTAAAGAAGGAGCCAATAAGCAAACAAATATATGCAAACAAACTATCTACAGGGAAAATAGGAGAGGGAAGGCATGAGAATTAAGGAAGAGTTAGGAATTTAGTTGAGCCTTAAAGAAAGTCAGGGTAGTCAGTAGGAAGAAGGAAAATGATAAAGCATGTGGTCAGTCAGAGAAAATGCCCAGAGCTAAGAAATGGAGGTTCTTGATCATGGAACAGCTCAGAAAACAATATCATTGGATCAAAAAGAATGTGTTTCCACCAACAAAATTATGTAATGATCAACTGTGATGGATTTAGCTCTTTTCAACAAAGAGGTGATTCAGGCCAATTCCATGAATTGGACCGAGAGAGCCATCTGCATCCAGAGAGGATCGTGAGGACTGAATGTGGATCATAACGTAGCATTTTCACCTTTTTATTGTTGTTGGTATTTGCTTGTTTGCTTTTTTGTTTCTCATCTTTTCCTTTTGAAATAATTTTTCCTATCCAGCATGATAAATGAGGAAATAGGTTTAGAAGAATTGTACATATTTAACCTTTATTGGATTATTTGCTGTCTAGGGGAAGGAAGAGAGAAAAGTTTTGAACAGAAGATTTTTGCAAGGGTGAATATTGAAAACTATCTTTGCATATAGTTTGAAAACTAAAAGCTAGTAGTGTAAAAATAAAATAAAAAAGATCTTAAAAATAATAAAAAACCAAAGAGATATGTTTAGGAGAAGTCTGAAGAGGGAGAAGAGCAATATAAGTTGCTTTGAGCACCAGAGAATTTTGTATTTGATCTTGAAATAATAGGAATTCATTGGAATTTATTGAGTAAGAAGGGTGAAAAGGCCAAAAAAGTGCTTGGGGGTAATCACTTTCACGTGTTTGAACTCAACTAGCCATGTTATCTTGGGCTAATCAAGGCTCCTTTCTAAACCCTAGTTCCCTCATATGTCATATGACAAAGTTGAATGAAATGATCTAAAGTCTCTTCCTGATTTAACTCTGAGCAAATGTATGTATTAGAAATCAGCAGGTGGGCAAGTCTCACTTGTTTATATCAAAATAGCAATCCACAACTTGAGGGAAGTGAGTCAGAATAAAAATTAGGAAGCTAGGCAAAAAATAAATAAAAGACAGAAAAAAGAAAGGGGGCTGGATATCACCAGCTGTTGTTCAAAGCTTTTGTCTTTAAGCTAAAGAACAGAAAAATTTCTTTCCTAAACAGGTGAATAGAATACCTTATATAATATACATTATATTTATATGTTTCTATTCTATTAAAAATCTATTAACTACTATCTACAATCTAAAATCTACAATCTATTATCTTTAATATTGTCCTGTACTGAGTAATGGGGTAGGGGGCATGGGAAGAAAAGTAACAATCTCTGACTTTAAGGAGCTTCTAATCTCCTTGGGCAGTAGAAATGATTTATGTCCACAATTATGTGAAGATTCAGACAGTGACCTAAGAAGTAGATTGAGGGAAAGAATCACTTCTAATTGGAGTGGGGAATGACTTTAGTGTAGGACCCTGAGACCCCAACTCATAAGTAAGAATCCCTGGAAAACTTAGGTTCAAGGTATTCCTTTGAGTCTGTTCCTTAAAAACATAGGTCATGAGACCCTACTGATATATTTATCTTCAACAGTCAAAGTATAGTTAGCTCAAAATTGAGGCATTTGCTAAAATGGCATAGTAAGAAAAATGACAACACATATTTTCTCATACAAAAGAGACCCACCATCTTCTGCTTATCACCAGCAACAGCAATTACTGCTGACCATCCCACCACACATAAGGCAGACAGATTAGTCTAGCTGAATTAGCAAGACACCATGAAGGAGAAGCCAGAGGCAGCATGTGCTGGGCAGGCCAAACACTTGCTGTTATTTTGATTACCACTTCCCCTTTTACTCTAATACAGCATCCTAAGAGCCATGGGAATAGAAGTGCCATTCCAAGACACCAACCATTCTTCTAGCCCATTGCTAGTAGTCATCATCTAGGGGAGCAAGATATTAGAATGTAAATTTCTTGAGATCAGGGACTTTATTTTTTAAAATTTGTATTGCCAATGTTCAGCATACACTAAACATATAATAAATGCTTCCATTCATTCATTCATCAGGTATGGATAGAATTGTTTGTCATGTAATTCCCCTTCCTATCCAAATTCCATGAAGTGACTTGCCCAATGCCAACTACTGAGTTTATAGTGGATCCAGAATGAAAATCCCTTTCTACTCTCCATCCCTTACCATGTCTCTTGTAGTATGTGGTAGAGTATAGGAGCCAAAGAAAAAGCACGGTAGAGTTGGAAAGGAAGTCAGTAGACAGCCTGCTGGAGGTTAAAAAAGCCGACAGAATATATAGGGTTTGGAGAGACTCAGGAAATCAAACCCCTAAGGACAGACCCTCCAAAAGAAGCAAAGTGCCCGCTCCTGATACAACCCCTTATTTATACCTGGTCATGGCTCTCTGCTAAGTCATTAACCAGTCCCTGAACAAGGCTAGCCGTGTATAAAAACAAGTAATATCATGCAGGCAGAGAAGAGAAAAAGACACTTCTCAACCCCTGATTCCTAGTCGCTGACCATAAAGTATCTGAACTAACAGGGATATCACAGACCATTAAATCCAATGTCTTCATTACACAGGCAGTAAATGAACACCCAGAAAAAAGTTTTCTTGGTAATGGCAGAATCACAGATCTCTGTGGATCCTGGACCTTCCTCTAGGCAGCTCCAAGAATACAGGACAGGCACAGGTACTTTGGTCATCTTTCTAAGGGAGACCCAGGAAAGCCTGGAAAGGAGAAAGACCCAGCCACTGCCCTCTCCTTCCCACCTCCTCCCAGGGCAATGGAATGTCTCCAAATACATTCCAAAGATACCATACCTCTGTACTTCCTGGACTGGGACATGGAGAACCTGAAGAACCACAATAATCTAAGTAACTAATTCAGTCTCACTTCAGTGACTCTCTCTGACCCCCTAAATCTTTGTAGTTAAAGGTCAAAATTCCTGCTCAAACAAGCTATATGCAAGAAAAACTGGAAATAATGAAGCAAAGTACTAGAACCATATTCCCATACTCAAATATAGGCATAGAGTTGACTCCCAATTCTGCCTACTGGATTTCAAGGTCAAGAATAAATAAGATTATAGGGTTTAGAGTTTGGTGGGACCTCAGAAATCACCTAATATTACCTTTTCAATGTATCTGTAGTTGAGAAAATTGAAACCAAGAGAATAAGGAATTTCTTCAGGGTTACATAGCAAATTAGCAGGATTTTAGCAATGAGGCAATTAGCACAGTGGATAGAGCAACAGGCTTGAAATTTAAAAGACTCAACTTTCTAAATTTAAATCTAACTTCACACTCTTAGAGTTGTGTGATGTTGTTTCCCTAAGTTTTGTCATCTATAAAATGGGCTGGAGAAGAAAATGGCAAACTACTCCAGTATCTTTGCCAAGAAAATCCCAAATGAGGTCATGAATAATGGGATACAACTGAAATGACACAAATGGGATACAAATGAAATGTTAACAAATCAATAGAAACTAAACTTGTGATTTCATTGAAACGGGGAACCCCTAGTAAAGAAACTCTCTCTACCAGGACAGATGAACTTCTCTTCTCATCTTATAATCCTAGAGAGCTCCCTAATACACTAAATGATATTCCCAGAGTCACAAAGTCAGGATGAGTCAGAGACACATTTTGAATCCAAGTTTTTCAAGCTGGCTCTCTATCCATTATTCCACATTGCCTCTGATTTTTAGAAAGGCAGCATTTTATAGAGGAAAAACAAAACAAAGCAAAATGCTGAATTAGAAGATATAAGACCTCGGTTTAACTGTCACTTATAAATTGTGCAAATCATAACTCCAGAATGAGCTTTAATCTCTTTCTTTTTACAATGGGGATAAAATAGAAGTGAATCAGCTATCTCATAGGATTGTTGTAAGAAGAGGACATTTTAAATTTTAAAGTACTACATAAACTTAAATTACCATTGTTATGATAAAGTTGATGATAAAAGACTCCTTCTGATACAGTGACCAAGCTGGCTCATTGCAATCCACCTTTCACTCAATCATCAAATTGATTTTTCTAAACTACTAGTCTAATCACATTGTCAGCCTGTTTAGTAAACTCCAGTGGGTCCCTAACACCTTTAGGAGCAAATATAAAATCCTCTGTTCAAATTTTGAAGTCCCTTTTATTTATCACTACCCTTAATATACATGTCCTCCTCATACAGTGACACTGGCCCCACACAATATACTCCATCTCCTAATTCCAAGCATTTTCAATGAACATCCTCTATATCCCTCTCATCTCTGTCTGCTTCCCATCTTTATTGGTTTCCTTCAGATCTCAGCTAAATCTACAAGATGCCTTTCTTAATTTTCCTTAATGTTAATGCCTTCCCTCTATTAATCACCTCCTTTTTATCCTCTACATATCTTGTTTGTACATAGTTTTTATGCAGTCTCCCCCATTCAATTGTGAGTTTCTTGAGAACAAAAACTGTCTTTCACCTTTCTTTGTATTTCTATCATTTAGCACAGTGTCTAGCACATAAGTGATTAATAAATGCTTATTGACTGACTGGTTAATTTACGCACTCATTCTTTACAATAACTCCAGAAGTAAATAGTGCAAGAACTGTTTCTTTTCTATAGAAGAGGAAACTTTTTAGAAGCTGCAAAGTAATTTGCTCAGACTTACAAAACTAGTAAATTTCAAAGGTAGTATGGCAATCTAAATCCTCTGGCTTAAATCTAATATTGTCTCCCAAGATATTTTGGGGTTTACAAATTTATTTTAGGGATCATGCCCTAAACCCAAAACACTCAGGCTCTCATTGATTGGCCAACTATTGGTCCCAATCAAGCCTCACTTGGTCACTATTTGAATTCAGGTGTTTTAGAATGAATGTAATAGCAATTACTTCCGTATGGGCCAGAAACCCCATAATCTTCCCCTTCCAGATTGATTTTGGTTTTTTTAAATAGATAAAATAAGTTATTTTTTGCCTCAGTTTTTTTTTTTTTTAAACTTAGTCTTAAACACTGAATGTATGTTGCCTCAAACTAAGACCTGGGCAAGACTTTAGCTTAAAAAGGCCAAAGAATATTACTCCCATTTCATCTGGGCCATCTCCTGCCATGCTGATTTATATCTTGCCGTTGAATCCAGATACAAGATAATTAACCTAAATCCTCCAAAGTCACCTTATAGTAAGAGAAATTTTTTTTTTTTTTGCTTTGTCCCAGACAACCAACGGTAAATATGAAGGTGATAGATGATAGATATATGATAAATAGGTAGATAGATGATAAAATCACCTAATCAATTTAATAGAATCATAAATCTAGTTCTGTAAAATTCATAACGAAGCCAACTGATTCAACTCCTTATATTTTATAGAAAAGGAAACTTGAGTCCCAGATCAGTTAAATGATTTTTCCCACATAAACAGTAAGTGTGTAAAGTAGATTGAATCTGGAGCCTCTAGTGACTCCACTGTATTATTATTTTCCTTCTCAGCTGACAACAGAACTATATTGAGAGTCACCAAGGCTTCAGTGAAAAGGGCCTCTCTCACTAGTTACTTGCATAGTTGAGAAACACATCAAATTTAAGAGTTAACACAAGTGGTAGTAGAAATAGCATGGAGCTGCAGTTAAGGAAACTTGGCTTTTAATTTTTATCCTTGCAACTGGCTGAATGACAGAGCAAGTCACATGCCTCTTTGGACAATAAATCATCCATAGAATGTGAGAAGGTTCCCATATACTCTAAGATGTTTATAGTAGTCCTTTTTATGATAGCAAAGAATTAGAAACAAAGTAGATGTTGCTTGATTGGTCAGTCAATGGCTAAATCAACTGTGGCCATGAATGTCATGGAATATTATTTTGCTGCATGGAGAAGCATGCACAGATTTACTTGAATTTATTCTGAAAGAAGCAAAACCAAGAAAACAACATACATAATGACTAAAATGTATGTGAAAAAAAAAAACAACTAGAAAAAAATCAAAAGTCAATGTTGCAAAATCACATAGAATAATTATGACCCCGAAGAAAAGACAGGAAGAACACTCCCATTCCACTTGTTTGCAGAAGTGGGAGATTCACGGATGCGAAATACTGCATATTTTCAAATTTTTTCAATATATCAATTTTACTAGTTTTCCCCCTTGTTTTTTTTTTTTCTCTCAAAAGCGGTTTGTTTGTTTACTTTGTTTTTGTTGGTTTGTTTTTAATTGGGAATGGATCTCTAAAAGTAGGGGAGGTATGATTCTAGGAGAAATTTTGGCAATATTAAAAAGACAACAAATGAAATTTTATTTTTAAAAAGAATAAGATAGTGATAGGAGATCCCCTTTTAATTATAAATTTCTATGACCTATTTTTAAGGTTTCTTCTAGCACTAACATTTTATGTCTCAAGTTTTTTTTTTTTTAATTATATATTAGTCCAGAGTTTAAATCCAGCCTCAGACAGTTACTAATTATGAAATCCTGAGCAAGTCACTAAAACTTTTTGTCTCATTTTCCTCAGATATAAAATGGAGATGATGATAGCACCTATATCACAAGATTATTGTGAAAGCCAAATGAAATAATATTTGTAAAAAAAAAAAAATGCTTAGTGCATTACTTAACACATAGTAAGAACTATATAAATGTTTATTTCCTATCCACTTCCTGGAGTCCAAGTATTATAAAAATTCCTGTGCTTGACCCTGCCACTAGTAAAGACCTACTACTTTCTAGACTACAGAAACCATTTCACCTCTTTAAGTTTCTCTGAGTATTTGAGTATCTGTTTCTGTTTCTATCTCTTCAATACCAGAGGAGGCTTCCTAGATCTGTTCTGAAAGAAAAAATACAAGTCTGGAGTCTCAGATCACATTTTAGTGGTCACTTAGATTGACTGGTACCAAGGGCCTTAATGGCTAAAATCTTCTCCCTCTAAGGCAAGTAGTCAAATGCAACATTTGTGCAAGAAGTTTCTTGGTGCAGTGAAAAGAACCTCAAGTGTGTAGTCAGAGGACTTGGAATCAAATTCTATTTAGTACTTGTGTGATTTCGAACACAAAATCCCTCTCCCTAGGATTCATTTTCCTTACATCTAACATTTAAAGGGTGAGGTTTAGCTTCCTTCTGCTTCCTATGATTTAAAATTTAGGTTTCATTTTGACAACTGAGAATGATAATGAGGAAGTGAGACAGGTTTCTGGGGATATTGCTATTTCTTGAATATTCCCTCTTCCTTAAAGTGGAATTTAGAATTGCAAGATGGCAAAGGTAGAATTGGACTTCAGGGACATAGAACATTGGAACTGTTAGATCTGGAAGAGTCCTTAGGAGCCATGGCATTTTGGATGTTGAAGCTCAAGAAGCTGAGAACAGAATATTAAAGATGGAAGATACTTGAGAACATTGAACATAAAATGTTATGCCTAGAAAGGAACTTAAGACACAGAATGTTAAAACGTAGACATTAGAGATATAATTATCCCAACCCCCTTGTTTCATTGATATGGAAACCAAAGGAAGGCAAGTGAAATTACCCTTCCTACGACTATACATCAATTAATCACAGACTCAAGTACCCAGATCTTCATCTTTCCATTCTAACTTCTCTCTATTGCAGTTTATCCATTTATACCATAGCTCTTGCTGTGCTGATGAAATCTGCTATGCTCAGGAAAGAGACCTCAACCTAAATATAAGAAAATCCTTTGGTGGCTTGACCTCATATATATATTCATTTGTTAAGAGAAAAAAAGAATCAGTATTTCAAGGTATACTTTGAGATAGGCAGAAGTCTTGACATTGTCCATCCCAACAGATTCCATGTGTTATCTTTAGTTAATTTATTATCATGAGACATTATAGTAGTCTTTCTTTCATGGCCAAGGACATGGACAGCAGAAGAGAATATACAAGCTTCAGGATAGGGCTGAGAGTAAGAAGCTTGGGACTCTAAGCCTAACTTTGTCTCTACATTTTGCTCTGTGACTTTACCCAAGTTTTCTGTCCTCTCGATTTCCTCTTTATATAACGCAGAGATTGGAACAGATAATTCCTAAAGGTTTCTTCAAAACCTAACATTCTACTCCCAAAGTTTTCAGGAACTTTTTGCCAGAATCATATTTTTAAAATAGTTTTACACCTGCCTGAATTAATTTCTGAATATATCCTTCCTCCTCCTCCATCCAGTGAATTATTATAACAGAAAAAAAGAAATGCACAGCCATAATCCTCTACCATCTGTGAAGAAGGAAAGCACGTGCATTCTTACTTCTTCCCTGTGTATAAGCTTTTTAATTATTATGACGGAGTATTAATTTTATTTTTTGTTCTTTTCATTTACACTGTATCTTTTGCCTTTTCTAATTCTACTTGCTTTATTCTACATCAATTCCTATATTTTGCCTGAATCTTTACCAATTCCATCTTTCACAAGGCATATAGCAAATGTGAAGAAATCAAAGAACTTGGTATGGAAGCAGATTCATTTTCCATCTTTCATCTTTTGCTCCAGCTCTAGTTCCACAGTGCTTCTGCTAATGCTATGCTCACCCTTGGACTGGCTCCCCTCCCACCCACTTAGCAAGCATCTGAAGCAACTGAGCTATATCTTAGGAGAAGAGAGGATGTTGAACATTTCAAAATTGCAAGGGATTCAGAGTTCAGGGGATTTAACTCTTTCATTTTATAAATAAGGCAGAATAGAAAAGGAGAGAGCAACGTACTCGTGGTCAGGCACTAGGGCAAAAACAGAGCTAGATATTAGGTCTCTTGTCTCCCAGTCTAGCATCATTTCAGCTGCTCTGTGATCCAATGCTTCTCTGACTATTGAAAAAAAGTTAACTTATGACATCTTTTAATCTGTTCTTGGCATTTGCAGCAAATATTTCATTTGTGGTTTATAAAGACTTACCACAATTATGAGTTCCAATATTTCATCTGCTCAAAACAAAAATGAGCAAAACAGAAAACAAAACTCAATGAATATCATTCTGAAAGAACAAGCCACACCCTTCTTCAATACAAGTACTCCTTTATAAAAAGATGATGGCTATTTTAATCGGTTTGCTAGAGAACCCTACCAATGACTTGGGAAGCTTCCAAAGATCACCATAAAACAGAACGGTACACATTGGGAGAACGTTGGGCTTAGGGAGTCAAATGTCCTAGCTTGACCAGTCACTAACTAAATGATCTTGGGTATGTCACTGAAAAACCCAGAGAGGGAGGAAAAATGCTACCTCCAGTTCAGAGAGGAAGTAACTGAGGTTCAAGAAGGTTGAGAGGAAAATCATCCTTGTAACCTACAGATTATATCATTGAATTTGCTACCATTATCCTTTGAATTGCTGTTTTGTTTAGTCATTTTCAGTTGGAAACAACCCTTTATGAGCCGATTTGGGGTCTTCTTGGCAAAGACATTGAAATGGTTTGCCATTTCCTTCTCCAGCTCATTTTACAGACAAGGAAATTGCAGCAATCAGCAAGTGATATACCTAGATTCATACAGTCTCTGAAGCTATATTTGTACTCAGGTCTTCCTATTCCAGGCCCACCACTATCCACTGCCCCACATATCTGCCCTTGAAGTATTGTAGTCAGCTAAAAATCTTGCCTTTTTACCTTGTCTTCCAGTAACAATAGATCTATATAATTATACAAATGTGTTTACATATATTGAATTTAACATATATATTAACATGTATAACATATATTGGATTATTTGCCATCTAAGGGAGGGATTGGGGAAGAAGGGAAAATTTGGAACATAAGGCTACACAAGGATCAATGTTGAAAAATTATCCATGAATATGTTTTGAAAATAAAAAAGCTTTAATAATAATAATGAAAAAAATAGCTCTATTATTCTCATACCATTTCTCATCCATAACAGAAGGATTTTTCCTTCAGCGTCTGATAATAATATGACTGAAGTAAACTACCTAAAATATTACCTAATATTTCTGTAATACTTAATTTTTCATAGGACCATGAAAACAGCCACAGATTTGGGGTCAGAAAATGCGGGTTAATGATCCAGCTTTGCCATTGATCAACTGAGTGAACTTTCTCTTCCTCTGAAATTCTACTTTTGTCACCTGAAAAATAGTTATATTTGCACCTCACGATATGGTTTTGAGGTTTGAATAAAATAATGCATGTTTAAGTAGCACATTTGGACTTTTAAGTACTCAGTAATCATGTCATTTGAGGAAAACAATGAAAAAAAAATTTGTCACCATTTCACATATAGGGAAAGTAATAAAGTCAAGGATAAAATGAAGTGATTATCCTTAGGTACCTAGCCTGACAACCTGCTGTTTAATTAGGTGCACTAGAGACCTCAGACCAGACTCCCTAGTTTGAGCTAAACCAGGTTTAAATATAAATGGGAAATATTTAACAAAAGAAATGAAAATATCATAAAATATAGATAACATTATATTTTAAAACTATTAGTTGATATCCTGTGGGGATGCTTATATATGGATTAATGGCCCCTATTTCTGTTTGACATCAGTGATATACACAACAGCAGATGAGAGAAGAGCCCTTAGACATTGGACACCCAGTCTCACTACATTTCTTTCTATATCTATTATATCAGGATCAGTCCCTCAAACTTCAAAGGCCCTCTTTACATCTGAATCAAAAAGTACTTGTCTGCAAGATTTGAGAAGAGGGACTGATTCATAAATTGGCAAGCTCCGGGTAGGAAGCCTGAGATTGGATGAGGTATGAGAAGAGAGTTATGGGAGCTGAGGTAGCAGGAATTCATTTGCTTTCTTTTTTATTTATTTATTTTTTATTTTTTTAACCAACTTATGATTTCAGGGGATTCCCAGTGAGAAAACTCTCTCCATCAATTCAGATCTTCATTTGATTTATAATTAAATTCTTAGTGAGTTGTCTAGGCTACTTAAAGATTAAGCCAAGATTTCAATATAGAACTTGATAATTTTTAAGACTTCCTCTTTGTCCAGTATATCACAATTGCCTCTCCTGGAATTCATTTTATTTTAAAATAAGTGACAATTAGGAAAAATGAAAGGATGGGAGGAGAAAAGAAGGGACAAGGCAGGGAAGACTAGAAAGGAGAAAAGAAAGGAAGGAAGGAACGAAGAAAATATGGTATCAAAAAGAAGAAAGCTTGTTCCTGCTAGGAACACCGACAGCCTTCAGTCACCCTCTGAGAGATCACATCCAAGAGCAGAAAGTACAAGATCTCTTGTTCAACAATTACACAAATAATTTCTCTCACACACTGGCGACCAGAGCCCACCCACTCCACATTTGCTGCCCTACCTTGTCAGAGGACGCTTCATCCTTCTCTGACCCTGCTGTCTGTAACACAGAGCCAGCCCAACCTCAGCTCCAGCCCCACAGGCAGAGACTTCCCGTTTGTGTACACATATCTTCCTGCCTGCCCTTTTTTACCTGGCCTGCCAAGGAAATGGGAAGCTCAGTGTGGTGGCTGGCTGGCTGAAGAGTTGATCATTAACTCGCCGATGTTCCCATACATTCCCCCAGACAGCTTGCTCGTTGCACCCCTTTCCCAAGCACTGATTGTTTCAGGGCACCCTTTTTTTTTTTTTTTTTTTTTTTGAGAAGGAAGCCATGCCAGAAGATTTCCTCTAGAGAAAGGGGAAATCAGTGGTAAAGAATTGGGGAAGTCTATCTGCCTATCATTCACTCTGGATTGAGTCACGCATCTCTCTCCCCCCCACACCCCCTTTTATTATACAGTATCATGGAAAACACATGTTTTCCATGGTCAAAATATTGTACCCGTTCCTTTGAAGAATACCTTACAGGATCTCTTGACCTATTCGGCTTGGTCTGCAAGTTTCCTTTTGGGCTTTTTTAGCCAGCTAGGAAAAACAACACTTTACTTGGAGCCAAAGTACCTTCAGTGGGAAGAATACAGGATTTAGTGAGCCAGGAAACCCGAGTTCAAATTCAATCTTTGCCATCAACTAGAGGTACGATTGTAGGCAAATCATTTCATTTCTCTGACCATCTTAATGTTTATGTTATAAAAACTGGAAAACAATCCATTTCCTGCATTATCTTTTTAAAAGTGGTTTACTATTTTTTTTAAACCCTTCTGCTGTTTACATAATCCTATTTGTACAGCTGAAACGAAAGCCTTCCCTGATCTTGAGGAGGAACTAGCTAGGAGACAGCTTGATGTAATAACAGAACATTCATAATTGGATGAACTGGAATCTATCACTTTATTCTCCTTTAAACCTCAGTTTATCTACAAAGGGAAAGAAGGAACAAGATTAGATTAGTTAGCCCTCATAGTTCCTTCCACTACTAAATGTGTGATCTTTAACTTAGGTTTATACTAAAAAATGTTCAAGAATAGATTGTTCTAGTATTCTCTAATTGTATATTATTTTATTTACTTGTTGTGAGCAAAACACTTTGTAAATTGTAAAGCATTATAAAAATAACAGCTATTTATTATTATTTAGAGGAATGAGTGTCATATTTAGTTCCAGAAAGTACCTTATCAATTGCTTAGTCCAATCTTTTCAGTTTATGTATAAACCAATGAAAGTTCTGTGAGTTCAAATGACTTACCTGAGAAGGTCTCTAGTTAGTCTGACAGTCTAAGTTGGCTCATCTAGAATTCATTCAAGAATGTTGTACAGAGATCACATGCTAGGGCTCATGGTACTACATTCTTGCATAAAATTTGTTCCCAGCTTTGCTGGCATTCCTGTGCTTGCATTCTGATTGGGAGCAGAGGACCCAAGAATCATAGAATTTGGATTTTAGAACTAGGAGGGACCACAAGTAATACTGGGGTCTAGACCAGTTGGGGCATAATAGAAAACACTAAATTTGGCATCAGAAGTTCTAGGTTTGGTTCCTGCTTCTTTGTCTTAGTAGCTGAGTGGAGTTTGAGCAAAACATTTTCCTTACTTAGACCTTAGTTTCTTCATTGGGGAAATGAAGGGATTCTAATTGGTGTCTGGGGATCTGCCTGGCTCTAATCCTGTAGTCCCTATGATTCTCTCTCCATCATCACAATAAAGGAAAGACTACAGTTTTATAAATGATTGATTGAGACCCAAAGAAGCTAGATAACATGCCCCAGATAACATCATCCTAGAGCAAAAGCTGGATCTTCTGGTTCACTGGTCAATGTTCTAACAACAGTAATACTATACCTATTAGTTCTAAAATGCTTTTCAGATGTAATTAAGAAGCATCCCCATTGCTGCTCTCATTAGGCATCAGAAACGTTTATTGATCACCTACTTTCTACATCATGTTTATAAACTCTCAGAGTGTATGTACAATACCTTATGCCATTATGTATCCTAACAATTGGGTTGAAAGCAAGGAGTGACTGTCATTCAGAAGACTTAGGTTTGATAACTTGTTTTGTAACCATGGACAAATCACTTCATTTCTCTGTGTCTCAATTCACCCATCTGTAAAATAGGGATATTATTTGTTTTACCTCACAAAGTTGTCATGAGAATGAAAAAAATACTATCATCAGAATTAGGATTTCCAGAAATCATTTAAGATCATAGAACTTAGAGCCAGAAATGACATAGAATAATATTCAATTTTTGTTGTTGTTCAATCATGTTCAATTTTTCACGACTTTATTTGGGGCTTTCTTGCAAAGATACTTTAGTAATGGTTTGCCATTTCCTTCTCCAGCTCATTTTATAGATGAGGAAACTGAGGCAAACAAGGTTAAGTGACTTGCCCAATGTCATACAGTTAGCGAGTACCTAAGGCTGAATTTAATTTTACAAAGGTGAGTCTTTTTGATTCCAGGTCCCAAGCTCTATGGTACTATGAAGTCACATAGGGGTCTTCCAGAACAGTGAATACTGGACATGGACTCTGTAAAACTTTAGATATATCATAAAGCCCATCATTTTATGGAGACTGGGAAGTTTAACACTATATTGTGATTTTATTGGCAAAGGGAACTACCAGAGGAAGGAACTCTCTACAAGGGAAGAAAGAATGAGTAAACTATTAAGCACTTACTATGTGCTAAGCACTGTGTTGAGTACTTTACAAATATCTCATTTATCTTCATAATTCTAGAAGACAGGTGCTATTTCTTTCCATTTTACAGTTGAGAGGTACTATATTCTCTTTATAGTTGAGAAAATTGAGGCAGAGAAAGAAAGATACAATGAATTGCCTAGAGTCAAACAACTAGTGAGTGTCTGAGACTGAATTTGAACTCACTTCTCATTCATTGCACAACCACCAGAACTGGTCAGTGCCTTTTCTTCAAGGATAATCTTAGAGTTGTCTAGAACATTAAGGGATTATATATGACTTGTCCAGCGTCAGGATAGGTCAAAGGCAGCAACTGAATCTAGATCTTCCTAGTTTTGAGGCTAGCCCTTTATCCACTACACCATAATAACTCTCATTTTATAAAATCATTTAAGATAATAAAATCAGTTAAGATGATATAAAATCAGTTAAGATGATTAAAAACTTTACAAATGGTCTCTCCTTTGAGTCACATCATAGTCTGATAACATGGAAGTTCTAGTATGATTACTTCTATTTTACAAAGAAGGAAACAGAAAGGTGAATGATTCAAATGTCTCATTCTAAACTGGACAAGTAATAAGGAGGCGAGCCCCATTGTCAGTGGTTTACCTGTTTTCAGATATAAACAAGAAGCATCCTCATCACTGCTCTCATTAAACACCAGAAACGTTTATTAATAACCTACTCTATACATCACACTTATAATCCCTGCTTGTGATTCCTTCTGCTGGGGGAGTCTGAGGCTCCCTCTAGATTGCTAGAGATCAGAAGTTTTGAGCTGCAATAGGGATAAAGACAGCTGGGGGTGCACACTAAGTTCAGTACCAATGTGATGGGCCCTATGGAGACGGGGGGAGTACCACCATACTGGTTAAAATTGGGGAAACGAACCAGATCACAAACAATGCAAGTCAAAATTTCCCCACTGATCAGCACTGGTATTGAGCCCAGTTTGGCTGGTACACTCCCAGACTAGGAGAGATATAGGGACTCAACTTTAAAAAAAATAAATAAGTTATTGTTCTCATTTGAAAATAACCTAGTTTCAAAGGTCATCCCCAGAGAGGCACTCAGTAAGTTAGTCCTGGTCTTTCTTGGTCATAGTTCAAAGTTTACTCCACCCCTCTTCCTGTTGTCCCCACATTCCTTGGACTCTGCTTCTTCCACTCCATAAACACAGTGCTGGGCTAGGAGTTTTCTTCCCAAACTTCCCAAGAATGTCAGCACTGAATAGCACATGGGAGAGCACCTAGCCCTGCCCCACCCAACTAACTTAACCAGAGAAGATCTAGACCCAAAGACAGCTGAGCACTCTCCTGAGCTCATATAGCCAGTTAATGGCCTAGTTCAGTCTTGGATGCCCATGCTATTTCCCTTACATTACAGTTGCCAAAACAAACACTTGCAAACCACAGATAAATCTTCTCTTTTCTCACAGCCTCCCAATACCTATGCAAGTAAGTCAATAAACTAAAGATGATTCACAGGTAAGCAAGAAGTGGGGCGTGACATTGGGAGGTTTGGTCTCAAAAGTTCCAATCCTTGGATTGGATTCATGACCCCATTTGTGGTTTTCTTGGCAGAAATACTGGAGTGGTTTGCCATTTCCTTCTCCAGATCATTTTCCAGACAAGGAAACTGAGGCAAATAAAGTTCAGTGGCTAGTCAGATTGCTAGTAAGTATCTGAGACCAAATTTGAACTCAAGAGCTGAGACTTCCTGAATCCAAACCCAGTGGTCTATCCGCTGTGCCATCTCACTACCCACCTGGGAGGGGGATAGCTTCCCTTTCATTTCTGGCTGTCTCCTCTTTGAGACTCCAGGTTTAAATGGCTCGTTACGATTGTGTTGATGCAGATCTGGCACAGGTATTTCCTACAGAAGTTGACTTTAGAAACTAGGAGTAATGTATGTAATTCATTGTAATTTTTTACATTATTACATTGTAACACGTTTACATGTTACATTATAACATGTAAATTCATATGTAACAAGGAAAGTTTTGTGTGCAACAAAGAGTTATTGAGAATTTGTGCTTTTCAAGGCCACTTTGGTAACCAGCTGGTTATCCTGGGCCTTTGTGTTAATGTGTGACCAGGTAACCTCTTAGGTTCCTTCTAGTAGGCTCCATTCTACAATCCCTCGGAATTACTGATATTATCCAAAGCTGCTTCTCAGTGCTGACATTCAGCAATGGCTATCACAAGTACTTTACATTCTATTCTGCGCACCAGCACTATTATAGAACCCCTTACTCTTTCTGAGGTTGCAACATTTTACTGCGCCTCAAACAATTATCAGGGACATGGACCAGCTAATGGGCTTTTGCTAATTTGGATTAAGCAAAACTCGAATAGTGAGAGGAGGATATACAGCAAAGGCAATATAATAATAGTAGTAATAATAGTTAACATTTATATATGAGAATTTTAAGGGTTATAAAGGACTTTATCTCATCAATCATCATACACATATCAACCATGGAATGTTACTACTATTATTATCCTCATTTTACAAATGAGGAAATTGATTAAGGCTGAGAGCGACTTGTCCAAAGTCATATCATTGTAAGAATTTGAAGCTGTATTTGAACTCAGGTCGGACTTTGAGTCCAGCAGTCTAGTCACTAAAAAACCTAGCTGAAAAAATACTAGTATTAAGGGGAATAAGGAAGGAGTAGGGAAAACAAGAGCTTTGCTTTGAAGGAACCTAGGGATTCTTTTTGGAAGTGATGTTAAGAGGCCAGGAACTGCAACCATCAGAGGGGTCCCAGGATATTTCCTTTCCTCACCACTGTGTCCTTTTGGCATTATTACTCAGTTTCCTGTTTGTAAGGCTCTCTACAGCTGCAGGCTTGGCTAGGAATGGAAGGGATTTTTCAACAGCCATTGGTTTTTTTCACAGGTCCTGAAGAGCTCAGAGGAGGGTGGGGGAGGCAGGGAGGATAAGCCTCTGTGTCCAGGAGAACATATTGCAAAATAGCCACATATGCTCCAGCCTTCTCACTGGTCCTTCTACCTCCAGCCCCAATCTAATCAAGCTGTTATTGAGTCAGCTGCCAAATGATTTCTTTCTTTTTTTAAAAAAAGTTTAATAGTATTTTATTTTGTTTTTCCAATTACATGTAAAAAATAGTTTTCAACATTCATTTTGTTTGAGTTCTCTTTTTTCCCCCCTCCTTCCCTATGTTACATATTCTCTTTGATCCAATGTCACTGGCTTTCTGGCTGTTCCATAAACAAAACACTCCATCTCATCCAATTATTAGTAGATTCCCTCCTAAACTACCTGGTATTAAACTATTTTGCATTTATTCTTGTGTGTGTGTGTGTGTGTGTGTACTTATCCCCTATTAGAATATAAATTCTTTTAGGAGGGATTATTTCTACCATCATATTTCTATTTGTAGCACTTTCTAGCAAATAACAGCTATTTAGCAGATGTTTATTGATTGATCATACATTAATAATACTTATTAACACCTTACTAATTTGAGGAAAGCAGCTTAGCATAATGAACAGAGAGTTAGTGTCAGAGTCAAGAAAAATTCCTATGATAAATATTGATTGTGGGACCCTAATCAAGTCACTTAAGCTCTTGGGGTTCTAGGTTCTAAGTTGTAAAACTATAAACTGCAGAGGAAGTGTCCATGTGCATTGGTGAAAGGAATTTCTCCTTTGGGAATTCCCTCTTCCAATGAAATCACAGCTTTAGTCCCTATCCTCCTCCCCCTGAAATTGAAATGAGGATTGAAGCCATACTGTAGAAGAACTTAATTGCCAGACTAAGGACATTGGGCATTATTATGGAGGCAATGGAGATGGCATAGATTTCTGAACAAGATTATCAAGGTAACATTTTAGAATGATTAATCTGGCAGCTGTGGGAAAGACAGAACAGAGGCACAGACATCAGCTAAGAGGCTATTAATATAAACTAGGCAAGAGAAGGGCCTGAAGTGGGGTGATCACAATGTGAGCGAAGATAAAAGGACAGATACCTCAAAGGAAAAACTGAAGAGACTGATACAGATATACATGGAAACTATCCAACAATTTAGATTTCAGGAAGGATGTTGATAAGCTGGAGAGCATCCAGAAGAAAACAATTAAGATGGTGAAGGACTCTGAGATTCCAGGAGGCCCATTTTTTTGGCTTATTGATCTGATGCTGGAGGAGAACTCAAAGGCCATGTAATCCAACCCCTCTTGTTTTACAAATGGAAAAAATTGAGAACTAGGAAGTTGGATGGCTTGTTCAACTTCAAACAAGTACCTAGCATCCAAGGTGGGATGGGTGGGAGGTTCCTTGACTCCATAGCTAGTCTTATTTCTAATATACCAAACTACCTACTTTGAAGGATCTGGCTCTTTAGCTTAAAGAAAAAAACAAAAAACACTTAAGGCAAGTGGAGAGACCAGGAGAGTTCTTTTCAAATATTTGAAGGGTTGTTTTAGAAGAGCGACGATACTAGGTAACAGAACTAAGAACAGAAAAGGGAGTGAAGAGGTGGGGGAGCAATGGATTGATTATTTAGAGTGATCATTTTTTTCTTTAAACCGTATTTCTGCAACACCACTCAAACTCCTTGGCCACACATTCAGACCGGCCCATAATATGTGACAACTGCCCCCTTTGGAAATGGTGGAAGAAAGCAATTTGTTCCAATTGGCATGAAGGCAGCTAAAGCAGGCTCTATGGAGCGCTTAAAACTTGGTCAGATATCAAAGATCCTAAGGTCATCCAATGCATCCTGGGTCATCACCAGTCATCCTGACTTTTTTCTGGCCACTTGACTTTAATGACTGGAAAAAAGAATGACGCACATGGCTGTGCATTTCTGCCTCATTTACCCAGTTCACTCACAAGTCAAGACATCACTCCATAATGTCATTGGTCCTCTTTGAAAATGAAGGACAAACCACAAATCTGAAATATCTTTTGCAAAGAAGCTGGTTTTCTTACTAAACCTAATCCCGTAATTAATGCCTTCATAATTATGATCACATTGTCCCTCCATTGTGGTAAGATTTTCACTCAACTACAAATCCTACCCATCCTTCAAGTCCCTTGAACCCCAAAGAGATTCTTCAACTTTTGTCACTCATGACCCCTTTTCACTCAATATTTTTACATGACCCCAAGTATATAAAATAGATATACAAATCAAACATTTACTGATAATCATTCATAATTTCATGATCCCCACATTCAGTTACAAGACCCCAAATGGAGTTGCAATACACAATTTAAGAAGCTGGGATCTAGAGTACTAAAATTTGTAGTCCTGGCCCAACTGCTTAGTTTCTGTGACTTGGGTAAGTCCCCTCTGCCATTGGGGCCTCAATTTCCTATCTATAAACTGGATTAAATGATCTCTGAGGTCCCTCCCAGATATACATTCAATGTCCATTAAGAAAAACTTAAAATTAATTTTATCCCAACGATTCCAAAAGTGCTTGGGCATCTTTCAGTAAAGTCCATTTTAAAGGATCTCTATAGTATAAGCTACTAGAGTAATTGGGCACTAACTCTAATTTTTTAGTTCATCATAATATTTATTTCTATAATTAAATTGTTTTTAAATTATTAAACTAAATTATACTTCCTATACCTTTTTAAATTTTACGAAGTATTTTCCCCAAAACAATTCTGAAAAGAAAGAAAATATTACCCTCATCTCATTGACAAAGAAATGAAATTTCAAAAAGAAGATGCTGTTTATTTGGGGTCACTCAGCTAATAAAAAAGCAGCATCAGATTTGGATCCTGGCTACTGTGGTCCAAATCCAGAGAGCTTTTCTTTTTTTTACTAAGCTTTCTCCCCTACTTTTTTCCAGCAGAATGGCAAATGCCCCAGAATATGCTAGGCAATTGATCTAATTTGCAAAGGTATCTATGAAACTGGTAAAGGAAGGGTTTCTAAGGAGAAAAGCGGAGGTTGGCCAAATTCTAGTCTAAACCTCCCTCTTTGTCTTTATTTTCCTATTCTCCCTCTCACATATCCCATATTCCAAATTGTTATTACTTAATTTTCTCTTAACACACTCCCTGTTCTCTTCAGGCCTCAGAGATGAAAAACCTTGCTTCTAAAGACTTCCTAGAATTTATCCCATCCTTCAAATGTGATTGCTCTTTGCTTTGAACCCTTAGGAAGACATTCCGTTTTTGTCCCTCCGGGGCTGTGCAGATATGGTTAACCCTTTCTAGATGACAATCTTCCTGAGGGAAAGGGCTATCTATGTTTTAATCTCTCTGAATCACCCCCTCCCAGATCTCCCACAGACAGCAGCTGACATGCAAATATTTGTCGAATAGCAAACTATTTGAAGATTCATTGCTTTTCCTTGTCCCCTAAACTTATATTGAAAACCCTTTTAATACCAAGTTTAATACCAAGAAAAAAAAAGTTAATGCCACACACCCCCACCCCCCATCATCAAATCATTTCTTATGATGAAGGAAAGCAAGGCCAGTGATGGCTGATAGCACATACAGACCTGTAGTTCCTCATCTCTCTACTAAAATATGTTACTGTAGTTCCTTAATAATGCATGGAACATCTAATTTATAACAGACTTGGAAGGTAAATGATACAGGTGTTGATTCCAACTTCCCAGATGAGTAAATGAAGTAATAGAAAGAATGAAATTATTTGCTCTCAGGATCACAAAGTTAATATGTACCAAGGTCAAGATATTGTCTCAGGCTCATGGCTCTAAATCCAATGATTTTTTCATAATTCATAATTGTTGGGTTTTTTAAGTAAGTCAAAAAATTACATTCCTTGTAACTTCACCATAGGGAAACATGAATCCCCTTCCTAGTCTGGGACCTTGACCTGAAATATGCTGAACCCTTCATTCTCACTCCTCCTCATCATAATTCTCTTCTTATGGAACTTTTTTTATTATTCCCTTTTAATTTATAATGGTTTATATATCATTCATCTTAAAGCTGGCCAGTTTTTCCTTTTCATTAATTTTACATTTTCCCTAGATAATTAGCATCTAACAGATAGGAATTAGTCAGCACCTTGAAATTCCTCTAAATAGTTTAAAGCACGTCTTTGCATAACTCTGCCTCACTCTACTTCAGTCTACAAAACCAACCAGTTGTCAAATAATGCTTTTCCACAGTGTTTTAGTCTCTTTCCATTCACATAGCTAGTACCTTAACTCATTGTCACCCTTGATCAGATGATTGCAATAACTGTACCTAACTGGTCTTTCTGCCTCAAGTTTCTCCTGTAAAGGAACTTACAGACTTCAAACTTATCAGTGAATTAGGAGGGTGTATACCCAAGCATGTGAAGACATAATCTGACAGAATAGGTGAATGAGAACAATTTGTGGCAATGGTCATGAATGTGGCTGAAGTAAGCCCTTTGCTCTATCATATCATTTATTGATCCTCTTCAAAAATGAAGGACAAACAACAATACTATATACTGCTGCCAAAGTGATTATCTTTAACTATATTTGTGATCTTGTGATTCCCTGTACTCAACAATTACTTTTGGTCCCCTTTGGTTTCCCTAAAGGAAAATTATCTTGTTTAATTTGTAGACTTTATACAACCGGCCTCAAATCTTTTTTTCCTGCCTCACTGAAAATTATTCCTATTCCTCCATTCTATGATGGATTCAAATTGACCTTCTCTCTCTTGTTCACACAGCGCACACTATGTATCTCCTTACCTTTGTATTAGTGGTCCAGTAACTGGAATACATTTTCTACTCTGATTTGCCTTGATATGAGACCTTTTCCCCTTCAAGATATAGCTGAAGTGCCACCTTTTTCTTCATGAAACTTCTCAACTACCTTTATCCCCCTCAAATTACCTTGTATTTGTTTATATTTCTACTTTTTATATTTCTACCATACTGACTGATTTTTAAAAAGCAGTTAAATGCTTACTTTGTACAAAACACCATGCTAAGCTCCGAGAATATAAATTTTAAAAGGCAGTCCTTGCTTCCAAACCACTCACATTCTATTCAGAAGAGAATGTCTATGAAAAGTTCCATTGACAAAAATCCATTGATTGTTAAGGGACAGAAGTAAAGCAGATGATAATCCCTCTCCTTTAATGTCATTTCTGTTAATAATATCATATCAGTTTCTGATATGCATTTGACAGCACCAAGGATTTTGGTGGCAAGAAATTTCTTTTCTGGGTCATCAGTAGCTATGATAGCAACATGGGCAGAAGCATATGCCTATAAGGGTTGCCTGCTAGGGTGATAACTAAGGAAGTCTGGGAGCATTTTGCCAGTATCAGGGCTCTTGGGCTTAATCTGCTCATTGGTTACAGTTGGTCAGTAATTGTTATTAGTGGTAACTAATTTATTTATAAGGATAAAATAGATGACATAAGATTCAAAGGATTATTCTCCCCATTTTGTAGGTGGAAGAAACTGAAGACTTTTTAACCCAGATTCTGTGGGTCTACTGACTACAAGTTCATCACATTTCCCACTCCATTGCCGTCTGAAGAGGACACCATCAGGCTAACTGCTTGGCACAGAACCTTAGAGTCACTAAGATTATAGGGAGATGAAAGAAATCTAAGTATTTCTATACCCTTCACTAGGAAAGTCAAATCTGAGACATTGGTGTTATCTGTACTGTCTCATATATTCCAGGAATCAACAGAGAACTGCAGCTGTCTAGTCTTAACAACACAGCTACTTTGTGCAATTACCCAGGCTTACCATAATGCTCCCTCCAGCTCTTTTGACATATTTACAACATAGAATGTTAGAACTGGAAGAGACATTGGAGATAATAAAAGTCCACACAGGGAGGAAAATAAGTCTCACAGAGGTGAAATGCCTTGTCTTCCATTACACAGCAAATGAATAACTCTAGTATTTGCACTGTATTTTAAACAAGGGAGATAAGAGAGACTTGGTGCAATAGAGGAATAGGAAAGCTAGGAAAGAACCAGATTCTAGGCTGAGTTTTGCTGCTATATTACTGTAATGAGTGTATCATAAAGAATACGTGAGCCAGAAGACTGGGATTCAAATTCTCCCTCTGTCGGTCTAACTAGACAAGACTTTGATTAGGATAAAAAATTTGGTAAATGAAGGGAATTAATAATCCGATTGAATACTGTTTAACATTTCAAGCAGTGGTTGAGACACAGAAGACATGTTCATCAAAACTGGCAGGGAGGGATGGCTGATGTAGTGGATGAGTCAAAGTCCAAAAGGGACAGAGGACATTCATCCTCCTGGATTTCATCTTACCTGATCTAGCCTTAAATCTTACCCTTGGGCTCAAACAATCAATTGTATAATCAGAGAAGGAAGAGGAATGTCAGAGAGAGGGGTGAGGGGAGGGAATAGTGAGTAGATCTCAAGTTCTATATGAGTCAGTAGTGTGTTGTGGCAGCCAAAAAACCTAAGGCAATCTTGGGTTGCATTGAGGAAGATCAGCCGCTTCCAGGAATCAGAAGGTGGCAAATTACCCTGTTTTCTGCCATGGTCAGGCTACCTTTAGGATATTGTGTTTAGTTCTGGGTGCCACAGTTTAGTAAGGACTTTGATAAACTGGAGGGTGTTCAGAGGAAGACAACAAAGATAGAAAATATCCTGGAGTCGAGGTCATAAGCCATAGACTTAGAAAGGAGGAGGAAAGTTTGCAGGAGGCGGTGCAGCTAATTAGCTTCAAGTTCTTAAATAGAAGACATTAATTTGCTCTTTTTGGCCCCAATGGATCTTTCCCACAACAATGGATGGATTGAGCTAATTTATGATTGATAGTAGGAAAATCTACCTACCAATTAAAGCTGTCCATAAATGCAATAGGTTGTATCAGGTGTGAATGGCTACTGGATCATAGAAGTAGGTCTTCAAGCAGAGCCTGGATGAATCTTTTTAGGGGGAGAGGGGATATATGTTATAGTAGGGACTCCTTTTCAGCCTGGATTAAATGGAAGTCCTTTCCATCTCTCAAATTCTCTTAATTTCTCTTTTCTATGTCTTCCTTTCCTTAGCTATAAAATAGAGAGATTTGGACTCGACAATTTCCAAATCCCCCCTTCAGCACTTTCATTCTACATCCCATTATATTATAATCTCTCCCAGCTCTAACATTCTGAGTCTGTTAGATGTCCCCACTTCCCAAAAGTCATCAGGTTCTTCTATCTGGCCATTGTTCTATGCTTCAGGGAAAATAAACAGTTCAGAAATTCAAAAGCATGAAACTCCTCTATGGCCTGTATAACCAGCCTTGTCACCTAAAACAATAGTAATAACCTTCACATCTCTATAATCCTTTAAGGTTTACAAGCACTTTTCACAGAATCCTCCTGGGAAGGAATGGCCACAAAAGCATCACTGTCTTTGTGTTACATATACACACCAAAAAGACACGGAACTGAAACTGAGAGAGGGAAATAACTCGAGGCAAAGTCGGAGCTAAATTTAAGATCTGGAATTCTGACATTAACTAACTCGATTCTTTTAAACAATTATTTTTAATGAAGATGCTTAAATAAACAATTTTTTTAAAATAAGCATATTTTATCAAGTCATAGGGATCAAGAGTAAGGAAGGAGTTAAAAGCCTGACAGAAATGTTGTCAATACTTCCCATCCCAAGAGATTCATGTGCCTTATTTATTTCTATCCTACACATACACACACACTCACACAGACACACACAGACACACACACACATTTTTTTTTTTTTTTTTTGGTAAAACAGAAGAGAAGTGACTTCATGTTCTGTATCAAACTGTAAAAACAGAGACCAAAAGAGAAAAATACAGAATTCAGGGTGTGAGGAAATGTTGTTGCCCAGCAGTCTAGAGGATAATGCTGACATCAGAGATATCCAGCTGTGATAGGAGCATACTATACACGACCAGATGCTGAGTTTCTTGGAGTAGGTAGGGAGAGAAATCAAGAAGGAATAAAAAACAAACAAACAAACAACAACAATCATAACAGGAGGGGTATTTCATTTATCTGCTATCCAACATTATCAGGAAATTAGTAACAGCTTATTATTTATGGAGAAATTCCGAAATGACAATGCACTATGATGGAAAGAGTGAGGGATTTGGAGTCAGAGACCCCTAGATACTCCCTGTGACTCCTTGATTAAAAGATGGCCTAAATATCAGCTTGCTCATCTTCAAAATGAAAGGTTTGAAGCTCGGTGGTACAATAGATAGAGCGCTGGGTTTGCAGGCAAGAAGACTCGAGTGCAAATTTCACACTAGTTATGTGTGTGTTACTAGTTACCCTGGGCAATCTATTTAACCTTTTTCTGCCTCAGTTCCCTCTTCTATCGAATGAAGTTAAATCGAAACATCCTTCCACAATAGGACTGTTCCTGTTGCAGTTTTGATATGTCACAGGTTGGCATAAGAAACTAAAAGAGAATTTGGGGGAAGTTGACCAAATACTTAAATGAGTATTTGGGGACAGTTTTGTGGAAGCTGCAAATGACACTTGAAGGCTAATAGAGCCTATGACCAAATAATTTAATGGGAATTTAAGGGGATTTTTGTTAAGCTTAACTGACACTTGAAGGCCACAAAGTCTATGACCAAATAATTAAATGGGAATTTAGGGGGAGTTTTGTGAAACTGCAGATGACACATGAAGGCCAACCAGAGTCTATGACCAAATACTTAACCAAATTTTACAATAAACTGCTGAAAACATTGCATAAAAGAAAAGGATAAAAAATTCAAATATCTTCTCTGATATGAAGGAAATGACCAAAATATTTTACATGTATTTTCCAACTCATGGGACATTGGTCCCTAACCCCAGTGATGTGGAATGAATAAATATAATAGCACCTACCTCCCAAAGTTGTTGTGAGAATAAAATGAGATTTTTGTAAAGCACTTTGTAAACTTTAAAGTGATATATATGTGCTAGATGTTGTTAGTGTTATTATTATTATTTAACCTTAGTATTATATTTCTACTACAATTCTAAATCTTAGGACACTTTCTTCATAGTTATTACTTTACCAGCAATTTACTGATGGAAAAAAAACTGAGAATCAGAAGAACAATAATGCCATAGCCAAGGTCATACACAGAATAAACATTAAGAATTGTGTTACATTGATTCTACCAAAAAAAAAAAAAGAAGAAGAAATCACTGTCAAGTAGGGAAAATCCCTGGATTTCATGGAAGAGTTAACATTTAACTGAGTTTTGAAGAAAAGGATTTCAACAAGTAGAGAAAAGGAAAGAGTACTTTATAAAACTTAGAACAATGTACATAGCAGGCCCTTGATAAATGTTAGTTGACTGGTTGATTATAGAAATGAAAGATATTCTGTCCAGAACCAGGAGAGGTAAGAGTGAGATCAGTAATCTTGGGGACACATATATCAGGTCAGTAAACATGGTCATCAAAATTTTTTTTTAATGATATTGTAGGAGGAGGGGAAGGTGAAAATCTATAACTTATATAGCCTTTCAGTTTGCAAAGTTTTGTCATTCTCTAATCTCATTTGATACTCACAATAACCTTATTTTAAAAATTAGACAACCAGGGCTGGCTGAGGAAATTAAAGGCTTTTCCAAAGTCAGACTCAATAGAAGCCCTATCTTTGGACTCAGTTTAGAATGTTTTCCATTATAGTATTAACTACAATTTAAAGTCACAGAAAGTAGAGATGAAAGTCTAATTCTTTAAGTTTAAGGATGTGACTGTTGTCAGTTGCGGAACTTATGGCACACAGGCAAGTCTTAGGGAGTTGGCTAAGGCAGGTAGAGATTTAGTGACTGATTTCAATGTCACAATACTGGTGAATTCCAAAGGCAGAATTTGAATTCATGCCTTTCTTTTTCATAGTGCCAGGAGTTGTGCTAGACCCTAATTTACAAATAAAAAAAAAAATCCAAATTCTGAAAGTACTTACATTCTATTGAAAAGACAGCAAGTACATACACATATGACATATACAGATGAAGCAACATGGCACCTAGGAGGTAAGACAAGAATCAGCATATGCTAGCTAGCAGTTTTCCACATTACCTCTCCAATATGGGACATCACTTAGGTGAAATAATATGGTTGCTTAGAGCAATGGTTCTCGAAGTCCAGAGAATTCTAGAGGTCTCTGAGACCTTTCAGAGGGTCTACAATTTAACAATTATTTTTGTTTCTAATGTGGTAAATATATATTTATCTATATAACTACATAAAGAAAAACTCTTGGATGGGTCATCAATAATTTTTAATAGCATAAAATACTGAGAACAAGTTTGAGAACCACTGGCTTAGAGGGTCAATAGAAACTTTCTGTAGGATCAAGCCCAGGAACCAACTGGTCAATGTCAATGTCGAAGTTGACATTAGAATATTTTAAGACTTATTTTCAGATGGTGGACATAATTGTGTGGCTTAGCTTACATTTCTGGTTTATGTGAAGTTATGATATCAAAGTATTAACATAATCTCCATAGAGTTGACTCTTGTCACCAATTGAAATTCAAATTTTCTGAAAGAATTCTGTATATTTCTTATTTTTTCTTATTAAATTTGACATTGTAGCATACTAACTTATGAGTCCATTATATCTATCTCTTCTATGAGAATGGAAGAACCTTCATTTCCTATAGGATCAGAAACACAGATCTGAAAGAGATCTAATTTTAACCACCTCATTTTATAGATGTGGAAGCTGTGACCCAAAAAGATTAAATTACTTGTTCACGTTCCCACAGGTATTTAAGTGAAAGAGGTAGAATTGAAATTCAGGTCTTCTTGTATTATTCCGTCCATTATACCATGCTGTCTCCTTATATGCCCTCTCTCCAGCCTAGCAAAAGACTCTATCTACTTACCTACCTATACAGATATCAATATTAATATTAACTAATAATTAATCAATAATATTAATAATTAAGCAGTATGTTTGTTGAATGGAAATAGCAAACTATTAAATAAACATTGAAGATATTAATAGGAGGCTACAAAATAAATATTGAAAGTATTAATGCCACCTGAAGGCAGCTATAACTTGGACACAGAATTGAGACCAAAAGGATTTTTCAAGAAAACTCACTGCTAACCTTTTTACCTTGTAGAGGAGCAAAGTGAAACCCAGAGAAAGGAAGATATGTATTCCCCATCAAAAAGTAACTCATTGGTTATTGAACTGATATAGACTGGTTAGATCAGGTCTCTTTTCTTATGCAGGGTGGGGAGGAAGGTATGCAGGTGGAGACAACAGTGATAAAAGAATACTGAAGAATACAATCCCTCAATCCAAATGAATTCCAGAGCATGGTTTTATAAGCTTTATTTTCTTACTCCCAGATATGATGCATTCTAATGTTTCTGAACCTTTTATCAGCTCAGAGAATCATTGAATTGCAAAGTTGAAAGGGGCCATATCAGTCATCTGATCCAACTGATATCCCAAAAAGAATCTCGACTACACTCCACCCAACCCATCCATTCTCCAGGTTGGCTAGACATCTCCTGGGAGAGAGAATATACTCCCCACCAAGGGGGTCCATTATACTTAGACATGAATATAGGAGACTAAATTGGATCCTTGACAACTTCTACCCATAGTGCCTTCTGAAGTCAAACAAAACAAATTGAATGACTTTCACAGTATAACATTTTCAGTACTTAAAGATGGTTATCCTATTTTCCCTCTCCTCCAACCTTCTCTACTCCAGGTTAAACCATTCCCTTTCTTTCAATGAATGTTCATATGTCATAGACTCAGGTCCTCAACCACTGGGTCCTCCCCTGGATAGCTGCTCTCCAGATTATCAATGTCTTTTCTAAAGCTGCCATGGCACCCGGGCTTCAAAGCAGATGTTGTCTGATGAACAGAAAACCTCATTTTGTCTGGAAGCCATTTATTCGCTCCACTATCAACAATCATTTATTATCGTACATGCCTTGTACTGTTCTCAGCACAGACAAAGAGAAACACAGTCTGTCCTCAAGAAATTTAAAATCTAAAGCTCTACTTTGTTTAGAGTTACTTATTAAGTTAGCCTTATTAGGTTTGGAGGCTGCCGAAGTACAGTCCTCCTCTGTATGAGCTACTTATTCCCTAGGATCTGGGGATTATTAAACCCAGGTTGGGGATGAGGGATAGGAAACAAACAGACCAGCAGGTGGATAAAGCAGCATGACTGATGAATATTCATAAATACAGACTTTAACTCCAAATAAGTTCCAGAAATCCTTCAGTTTAAAATGCCAGTGGTCAGACTATTAGATGGAATAGAATGGCCTTTGGAGCAGTTAAACATGCAGCTTCATGTATAACAATGTGTATCAATGTGTATCAATGAGGTGGACCAAAGATAGAGATGCTTTTTTTGTACCTTCCCTATATAAATATGGTCATGTGATTGTATATATTACTCAGTAAAACACATAATTATATCATCTGTTCTCAAAATCTTGACTCTGATTAACAAACAGGCTATTAATATTATATTAAGTACTTTCTAGAACTATCCACCAAAATATCACCCTCTATCTACCACATCAGCACCTGGGACCCAACTATCCAGAATATTAAGTCAATCCTTGCTGCAAAAGTTGTATCCCCACCTAATTGGAAACCTCTCTGGTACCCAGAAGATTATTATCAACAAATACCTGTTGATTAATAAGAAAAAGTCACTAGTACACTCAGAAGTTCTCTAGAGTGGAAACGTAAAAGCTGATAAACTCTTGGAACTGGCAATCCTTATTGGGAGGCAGTAGGCTATATCCTGTCATAAATGGATCACAAGACCTTAAAGGCCAAAGAGGCCTTAAGACATAGAACATTTGGAGCAGCAGCAGCGTGGAGCAGGGCATAGAGTATCAGTCCTGAAGTCAGGAGGACCTGAGTTCAAATCTGGCCTCAGACACTTAATACTTCCTGGCTGTGTTACCTGGGCAAGTCACTTAACTCCAATTGCCTCAAAAAAAGAAAAGACATAGAGCATTAGAGGTGGAAGAAACTTTTTTTTCACATAATGGATTGTTTAAGTGGTCTGATAAAATCCTTTTCAGAATCATGTGTTTACATATATAAATTGTTAAAATACATTGGATTACAAAGGAAACTAGTTATATTGAAAAACAGTTATCAAAATATTTTTATTTTGTAAATATATTTACATTTATGTTATGTAAATATATTTACAATTTAGAAATGTCTAGCAAATAGTTTAACTACCATAGTCCTTTCAACATACTAAAGAATGCAAATAATATTCTGAGATATTTACAAATGTAATATGCTGTGAAAATTCCTATGATTTCTACTAGAGCTAAAGGCATAGTTACTGCAATGTTATGATTTGCTGTCATTCACAACTGAAGGAAATCATAAATTTCAGTTAGAGGTTGGTAAAAAGTAAAGAGATGATTTTTTTCCCACCCAAGTTCACTTCCCCTAGAATCTATTAATGGAGCCCTTAGGGGTCCATGGACTACCATAAATGCATAACCCCTGGTCTAGTCCAGGCATGTAATTCCTGCTACAAGAAAAGCTGAGGTTGATGAACCATCAACCATCACATGACAGGATATAGCCTAGTGCCTCCCAATAAGGATTGATGGTTCACTTGAGTTCCAGAGTGGTGGTGGGGATAAGCTAATAGGGTATTTATAGTGTGTAGCACTAATATGGTAAACCCTTAGCAAGGGAGCAGTTCTAAGAAGGCCCCAAAAGAGCCAAAAGGTCCACATCATAATAAAGCAAGTCAGAACTCCTCTGCTGATCCATTTAGTTGTTGGATAAGGCTCTTTGAGGAACTGTGGCACTTCCAACTTGTCTGAGGAAGAAGAGAAGGAATAACAGAAAATGACAAAGAGAAATCTTATCTTCATTTGAGGGAAATTGAGATTTCTTATAGCAAAAAAAAAAAAAAAAGTGTTACCTAATAAATTGAATGGAGATTCAAATATAGGTCTCACTTCTGTCTCAAAAGCTGGTAGGAGGAAAAGGAGGTGAAAGGAGACTCCAGTTCTAGTCCAACATCTTCACTTACAGGAATTAGAAAGAATTGACTTGGAGGAATTGATTCCTTAAATGCACAGAAGCTGGAATGTAAGCCTTTAATAAGACAGGGACTATTTCATTATTCTCTTTATATCATCAACAAGCAACAAAAGCTTGTTGATTAATAAGAAAAAAGATCAAGCACCTATTGCACTCAGAAATTCTCTCGGGTGGAGACCTAAAAGCTGATAAACTCTTGGGATTGGCAATCTAGCAGATCCACTTCCACATAAGGCTCACATTCCTTCATTTCCTGCCTCTCAAGCAATATTCTCCTAGGGACAGCATATCTTTGGGAGTGCACTGCTGAAGAGACAAAAGCACTAGCTCAGGAGCCCCTGTCAGCACAGAGAAAAGTCCTGGAGATTTTCCTGTTATTACTCCTAAGGAACAGGAGTCAGCAACATGGAGAGCCTCACAGGAAGGAAGGGGTGTTTGTCAGGCACCAAAGTCCCCCCAATGTCTGTCACACCCATGCAGACACACACACACACACACAATTTGAGCCTTATCTTTTCAAAGCAAGTGAGTATTGGGAAATTTGTTAGTCTATTGAAAGCCCGCTGATTTATTAAGTGGCACAATAATTAAACCTGAGTTTAATCTTGCCTGAGATGCAGGCTAATTAAATCCTGAGCAAGTCACCCAGTCTGAACCTGTTTCTTTGTCTATAAAATGAGGATATTAAAAGCATCTATTGTTCAATTATTTCAATCCTTCTGACTCTGTGACCCCATATGGGGTTTTCTTGACAAAGATTACTGGAGTGGTTTGCCATTTTCTTGTACAGTTCATTTTACAGATGAGGAAACTGAGGCAAGAAGAGTTATGTAACTTTATGGCTAGTAAAAATAGTTGTAAGCTTTATTAATTTAGTATCTTATGGGACTAATCCAGGGTATTCCAAAAGTCTGAGTGTAATTTTAAGGTATTGAAAGTTTAGTAACCTAAAACTGCATGAAGATTTTTGGAATAACTCCCAAAAGAATTACAATTCTTATTTTATAATATAAACCCATATTTACAATGACTTCTTCATACCTCTCTTGGCTAATAAGTTTTACAAATAGTATTATCCCCAGATAGGAAAACTAAGGCTTAGAGGGATAAGAGTGAATTGCCTTAGTTTTGCATAGATAATAAATATTGCAGTGGAGAATGAAACCTAAATATCCTTGATTCAAAATTCATTGTTTTTGTCTATGTAAATATATGTTATAGCTAACATTTAAAAGAAGAAGGGAAAAAAAAAACTCACCCAATTAGCATGGTGCCAAATGACACCACTTGGCCAATTCTGAGATCAATTCAGATAACAATGGCCTCAGAGCAGGCAAAACCTCACCCCAACTTTCAATAACTGTACCTCCTCAATTGAGCAGGTCTGGTTCTGTACAAGACAGAAGCAAAAGGAAGTAGGCACAAAGAAACTTATTTATAGCAACCAATAAAGTTAGTCAAGACCAAGTCCCTCCTTCTGGCGATAGATTCAAAACCAGGATCCAACCTACCTCCTATTTTTAGATGAAGGCTTCATATCTAAAGTGTGTGTGTGTGTGTGTGTGTGTGTGTGTGTGTGTGTGTACGGTTTTTTTTTTAAATGAGGAAGAGAGACTTATCAACACCTAGTGACATTTTTTATTCTTTGGGAATAGGAAAAAAAAAAGTAATCTACACAGTTCCTTCAGTGAAGCTTTTCTTTTAAAAATGTTATTTTCTAAAAGGCTTTTCACCACAAACGTTCTCAGTTCTAAGTTCCCTTCCAACTCCAGAACTGACTTTTTAAACTCTTGGGTTCCACATAAATGTGAGATGTTATTTTCCCTTTCCTAAACAGCTTTCCAATTGTAAAATTCTATGACATATCAGCTTGGATATGTTCTATCCATTCTCTCCTTATGCATCCCATCCACATTTCCCCCTCTCTACAGATATATTTCTTCTCATTCATTATCATTGTCTTTTTGCCCAAGCAAATTCCAAAAGTTTCAAGCAAACGTTTATAATCACCCTTTGTTGGATGTCTAGAAGAAATTATATTCATTTTGGTCTTTCTGGTGTTCATCCTTAAGGGGTATGAATAAAATGCATTTTGTTGAAGGGAAATGAGACTTTTGTCTGACTATAGCTGAAATACACAGCACAGATAGTCCATTTTGAAGCCAGAAACAACAGGCTTCAAACCCTGGCACTGCCACATACTGACTGTGTGAACATGGGCAAGTCAATTAACTTTTCTATATTCTGGACAACTCTCTAAGATTTAAGCTACAGAGAATGTACCAGTCCACATTAATAGAGTAAGCTTGCTCATCTGGGAACTCCCCATATCAGTTACACCACAAATCAGACAATCATAGATTTAGAGCTGGAAAGAACCTTAGAAATCATGGACAGCCCTCTCAATTTAATAAATGAAAAAACTGAGGCTCGGAGAAGTAAACTAAGTGTCTAAGGTGAGATTTGAACTTGTCTTCCAGACAACAAATTCAAAACTCTTCCATCTATGTCACCCCATCCAGTTCCTATTCCTCTACCTTATGCACATAGAAATATATAATTCATCATTGCATATATTTATAGATTATATTGTACATTTGTTTTAAAATATTTGCACTATAAATGCATAAATATATTTGCATACATATGGATATCTTTATATCCATATGTATTTATAAAACACTTGAAATCTACAAAATGTTTTTTTTCATGACAAAATTGTAAAGTAGGGCAAATATCATTATTTCCTTTTGTAGGATATAAAGATAAAGGCAAAAAAAAGGGGGGGGAGTATCATTTGTTCAAATTCCCAGAGTTAAGAAAATAAGGTCTGAATGCAGACCCAGGTGTTTTGTTTTGTTTTTTTTCAAGATTTTGAGTCATCTTCTTTCCGTTGCACCATAGTGTCTCTTGGTAGCCACATATAATCAAAACCATAGAATGGAAGTGCTGGAAGATTTGTCACAGGTCACCTAATCTAAACCACCGATGACTTCACTAAATTGTTCTTCCAGGCTATCCTTAGACTTTTCATGTCTGATAAGCCAGAGTATCATAGTGCCTCCATTCAAAAGCTTCACAAATGTTTTAACTCAGTCTTGCAAACAAGGAGAGCTTGTCTACTCATATTTGAAGAATTAGGAATCCCCAGACCCAGTTTCTCCCCACATCACAGGTACACAAGGAGACCAAGCCAGACTGATCATAATTCTTGCCTCTTCCTTTACATTGAATCATCATTCCGTGGAGTCCCATAGATCTCTTCATTTCCTTTGCTCAGAAAACTGTCTCGAACATGGTTAATGTGGTTTATAAAATGATGAAAAAGAGCAATGTAAGAACCAGGGTGGATTCTTAGTAAAAAATGTGTAGTAGACTGAATTTTTCTTCAACAACTTCCATTTTTTTCACCTTTGCCTTTCCCCAATTTCTTTTTTCTATCCCTTTCTTTCAATGCCAGCCCCCCTTTTATTAGCCCCCTAACCCCAGTTTCTGAGATAAGAACTCACTATTTCACAAAAATTGCTAGGAAAACTGGAAAATAATATGTCAGAAACTCAGCACAGACCTATTATCTCATATCCCATACCAAAATAAGGTCAAAATTGGTACATGATTTGGAGCATAAAGGGTTATACCATAAGCTATTTAGGAGAGCAAGGGAATAGTCTAACTAGCAGATCTTTGGAGAGGGGAGGAATTTATGACCAAAGAAGAACTATAGAATATTATGAAATACAAAATGGATGATTTTGATTACATTAAGTGAAAAAGTTTTTGCACAAACAAAACCAAACACAAAGAAGATTAAAAGGGAAGTACAAAGCTGGGGAAAATTTTTTTATGGCCTAGTATTTTGGATAAAGTATTCATTTATGAAATATAAAAAGAACTATGTCAAATCTATAAGAATACAAATCATTTCCCAATTGAAAAATGTTCAACAGATATGAACAGACAATTTTCAGATGATGAAATTAAAGCTGTCATATGAAAAAATGCTCCAAATTATTATTGTTTAGAGAAATGCAAATTAAAACAATCCTGAACAATCTTCACATCTCTCAGACTGGCTAAAATGACAGAAAACATAATGTGTTGGAGGGAATGTGGGAAAACCGGGACACTAATATATTGTTGGTGGAGTTGTGAAATGATCCAACCATTCTGGAGAGCAATTTGGAATTATGCCTAAAAGGTTATCAAACTGTGCATACACTTTGATCCAGTAGTCTCACTACTGGGTTTGTATGCTAAAGAAATCATAAAGAAAGGAAAAGGACCTACATGTGCAAAAATGTTTGTAGCAGCTCTTTTTGTGGTAGCAAAAAATTGGAAAATGAATAGATGTCCATCAATTGGGGAATGGCTGAATAAGTAATGGTAATATAAAAGTAATGGAATATTATTGTTCTTTTAAAAAATGAATGAACCGATTTTAGAAAGGTCTGTAAAGATTTACATGAGGTGATGCTGAGTGGAACAAGAAGAACTAAGAATACATTGTACACGTAACAGCAAGTTTTTGTGTTGACACACTATGAAAACTTGGTTCTCAGCAGTTCAGTGATCCAAGGCAATCCTAATCAACTTTGGATGGAAAATGCCATCTGCATCCAGAGAGAGAACTATGGAGATTGAATATCAATCAATACATGTTATATTCACTTTTCCCCCTCTTCTGTTTTTTTTTCCCCTCTCCTGGTTTTTTCCTTTTGTTCTGATTTTTCTCTACTGACATGATTCATAAAGAAATGTATATTTTAAAAAATGAATGTACATATATACCAGAAAAATAAAATAAAATAAAAAGTCACGTTATCTGACTCCCAGAAGACACAGCTCTTTTCACCATACCAACCCACAAATATCACAGCAGAAGCTATCATCTATTCCAACCCCTAATTATACAACCCCCTAACTGGGAAGGAAAGTGATTTATCTAAAGTCACACAAGTTGCTGGAGTCAGAGTTAAGGTTATATAACCCATCATCTCTGAGTCCAAGGTCAGTGTTCTTTCTACTTTACTAAATTTCCTTCCTCATCCAGCCTTGAAGGAATGACGGAGCCACTGTCCCCAAGCTCCCACGTCTTCTCCAGCCCTGGGAGAAAACCTTCCAAGACATCCCAGGTTCAGAACTCCTTCTGTTTGCCCAAACTGTGCAAAACGCCAGGGCCAAACTTTGGGCCTCTACTCCAAATAAACAGGCTTACTTCAACTAGCCAAACCTCGGGCTCGAAAACAAAAACAGGAAAGCTTAGCTATTGGAACAGCCAACAGGAAAGAGGCCTGGGCAGAGAAATACATACATACATATGTATCCTCACTTTTCAGGCAAGAAGGGGTAAAAAAACACACACACACACACACATAAAATGTGGCTGAAAGCACAATTACCTGGGTCTTCTTCGGGAGGGACCATGGAATTCTGGCCAGGAAGACACTACAATTTTTTTTTTTTCTGGGCCAGCCCTCATTATGAAAAACCAGTCAGTTTGCATTGGTAATTAAGTCATTGTTATTGGTTACCGCTTTCCAGCCCCTCCCAGCAGAGGGAAAGTCCCAGAACTTCTCTTTTGTGACCTTCCTCTTATCACAAAGCCCAAGCATATTATTTCAAAGGTCAGCAGGCTTGCCCTGGAACTAAGGGACTGCAGAGATTGTTCCTAGAATGGCAGAGTTTATAGGGCCACCTTGATTCCCCACCTATTAATTTCTCTCCCCATCTCCCCAAAGAATTAATTTAAAGAGAGTTCAGAGAGTAAGGCATTGAAGGCAGGCCTTGAAGCCAGGAAGGCGCAGTTTCTGATCCCACCTCTGACCCATGTTGTGTATATATGATCCTGGGAAAATCACTTAAACTCTTAGAGATCTGCACAACCAAGAGTTGTGTGTGTGTGTGTGTGTGTGTGTGTGTGTGGGTGGGTGTTATGAGACCCTTCTCACAATAAAATACTATATAAGAAACATTAAATTAAAAGAGCTTTTTTTTTAAGCCAAGTTCAAGGTTTCCAGATTTAATAATCCCTCACCTAAGATTATAGGGGAAGATCCTTATTTATCTGGCAGTTCCCTATGCCAGGAGAATCACAGGCTTAGTCCAATTTATCAGAATCCTTCCATCAGATGTGGAAGGGACCTTAGAACACAGAATGTTAGAACTGGAAGAGTCCTAGAACTATCCAGAATTGGAAGGGACTTTGGAACATAAAATGTAGAACTAGAAGGGCACTGGGAACATAGAACATCAGAACTGGAAGGGACCTTAGAACATAGAATGTTAGAAGGAAAGATCCTAGGAACACAGATCATCAAAAATGGAAGAGACCTTAGAACATAAAATGTTAGAAATGGAAGGGCACTGGGAACATAGACTATCAAAAGTGGAAGAGACCTTAGAATATAAAATGTTAGAAAACTGGAAGGATACTGGGAACGTAGACCATCAAAAGTAGAAGGGATCTTAGAACATAAAATGTTAGAAGGAAAGGTCCCAGGAACATGGACCATCAGAGTTGGAAGCTAGATGGATCCTTACAACAGAGAGTATCAGAGGTCAAAGATTATTTGAATATTCACTGACAGAGAATATCAAAGGTAGAAGGGGCCTTAGGAAACATAGATTCCAAGCTCTTCGTTGTAAAGATGAGAAAACTGAGGATAGAGAGGAGAAATGACAGGTTACATTTAAAAGCGAGTGGAATAGTAGAAATTTGAATCTAGATCCCCTGACCATAATGCCCATAAGAATGTAAGGCATAAAGTGGCCATTGATTAGAGTGCGCCATCTTCTGTTCTGCCATGGTGATAACAAGGATGGCTTACATTTATATCATGCTCTTATGACATAAACACATTCTCTTTGAGGATGTAAGTCTGGCTTTAACTTTGTTAGTTTGAGTTAGTCTTAAGAGTCAAAATAGAGCCATTCTGAGGCAGCTAGAAGGAGCAGAGGATAGAGCAGCAGCCCTGAAGTCAGGAGAACCTGAGTTCAAATCTGTTCTCAGACACTTAACACAGCCTGGCTGTGTGACCCTGGGCAAGTCACTTAACTCCAATTACTTTGTAAAACAACAAAAATAGGCATTCTTTAAGGACGGTTTCAAGCCTGATCTATTCCACGAAATCTTCCTAGATGATTCCTGTCTGGAGTGCTTTCTGTCCCGGATTCACAATAGTTTTTCTCCATACTATTCCACAAACTAGCTACTTTCTACTCCGAGACATTTCTTGCTTATTTATTTAACTCTTTTATTTTTCTTCTTCTTGTGCATTTATTTGGTCCTAGTCATCACAATTAGATTGTAAATGTTTTAAAAACAGAAACCACCTTTTTAGTCTTTTCTTCTGTTTTCCTGATGCACAAGACAGTGCCAGGTACATAGTGTCTATCCAGTAAACAATACAATTAACAAAGATGTCTGCTATAATCTCAGGAAAATTCCCTGGCTCAAAAACTGTTAGTGGGTTTCAATTAATAGCCTTTGGTATAATATTCAAACTCCTCCTTCATTCAAGCATGCAGACAATGATTAGTAATGGCAGACTTTGAAATCTTGTGACTTCAAAGCCACAACCTTTTCTACTAAACCAGATTGCCATAGCCAAATATTGAATTGAGCTGAATTGTTGAAATATTAAAAAATAAACACAATATCCTCATCCCTTAAACTTAATCTTTTGGATTGGTGAGGCATTGATCATGGCTAAATTTCCATTTGGGACCTTAGACCTTAACTGTCTCTAATTCTCAATTTCTAGGATAATAATTCTTGTGCTATCTCATGGGGACTTCTCTGAGTCTGTGTTTCTTATTAAATCACCATATAAATCTGAACTACTATTTAGAGAGGAAAGATTTGTATGCAATGACAGCAGACTATGACTGTGAAGAAAAAGTCAAACAGAAAGGACTAAGATGTGAAGAAGCAGGATCCTTTTGATTAGTGAGCTCAGAGTAATTGATCAGTCAATAAATCTTTATTAAGTGCCTACAATGTTCCAGGTACTGTGCTAAGTGCTGATGCTACAAAGAAAGGCAAAAGGCAATCTCTACTCTCAAGGAACTCACAATTTAAGGAGGGAGAAGAGATGTAAACAAATATAAACATTTATTAAGCACCTACTACATGCTTGAAATTGTGTTAAGTTCTGGGGATTCAAAAAGAGGCAAAAGGCAACTCTTTTCTTCAAGGATCTTTCAAGCTAATGGGGAAGATATTATGAAAACAAATATATACAAAGCAAGCTATATATGGGATAAATAGGAAGTAATTAAAAGAGTGCTGGAGTTAAGGAGGGTTGGGGAAGGTTTCCAGTATGTGGGATTTTAGTTGGGATTTAAAGGAAACCAGGTAAATTGTGGTATATGAATGTTATGGAATATTATTGTTCTGTAAGGAATGACCAACAGGATGAATACAGAGAGGCTTGAACAGACTTACATGAACTGATGCTAAGTGAAATGAGCAGAACCAGGAGATCATTATATACTTCATCAACGATACTGTATGAGGATTTATTCTGATGGAAGTGGATCACTTCGATAAAGAGAGCTAATTCAGTTTCAATTGATCAAGGATGGACAGAAGCAGCTACACCCAAAGAAAGAACACTGGGAAATGAATGTGAACTATTTGCATTTTTGTTTTTCTTTCCGAGTTGTTTTTACCTTCTGAATCCAATTCTCCCTGTGCAACAAGAGAACTGTTTGTTTCTGCACACATACAGTATATCCTAGATACACTGTAACTTATTTAACATGTATAGGACTGCTTGCCGTCTTGGGGAGAGGGTGGAGGGAAGGAAAGGAAAAATTGGAAGAAAAGTAAGTGCAAGGGATAATGTTGTAAAAAATTACCCTGGCATGGGCTCTGTCAATAAAAAGTTATAATTTTAAAAATAACTAGATAAAGGAAACTAGGGAGGTCAGTAGTTAGAGGGGAGAGAATATTACGGATATGGGGGTCAGCTAGAGAGAATGCCTGGATATAGTGTCTTGCTCATAGAATGTCCAGGAAGCCACTGGATCACTTGATGGAGTTTCTCCTTGAACTTGGCCTTGAGGAACAAGAAAGGCTAAGAGATAGGATGCAAGCCTATTGAGATTCTGATTTTTCCAAAGTTAGCCAATTTACAACATAGAATTTAATCCTTAAAACAGCATGTCAAAGAGAGCCCATGGGGTACGGGTACAGGAAGTACACTGTTATAAGAAGTTTTTATTATCTCTGTGTCATATAGGACTCACTTTGGACTTTCTTATTACAGACATAGAAAGTCAGGGCAATACACTATAATATAAGGACTAGAGTTCCCTTCCTGCCTCTACCATTCACTGGCTGTAAAACAATTGGCAAATCACTGCCTCTCTCTGAGCCTCAGTTCTCCTCATCTATAAAATGGGTTAAAAAAAAAATTTCCTGTCCTGTCTGCCTTCCAGAGATACTGGCAGATTCTGTTAAGTTAATCATTGTCTGAAATTTTTAAACTATGAAGTGAAATAAATAAATGAGAAAGAGAGAGACAGACACAGAGAGAGACAGTACACACACAGTATCTCCCCCTCCCCCCCATTATTAACATTATTAATACCTTAATGTTTGGAAATCTCATTTGTGAAGTGATCTTCCATAGATAAGGAATACAAATCATAGCATATATGTGATGCTAGGGAAAGACATTCTTTTTGAATGGATTTTAATTGAGGCAAAAGAATATTTTGGATTCAAACACAGCTGCCTACAAAATGGTAGCTGCTACATTATTCTTGACACAGGCAGGGTTTGCTTCCTCTTTATAAGGAAACCAAGATGATTCGTAATCTTTTTAATTTGGGACAGAAACTAGCTAGGCTTATTGCTGCCATCTAGTGATAATTTGAAGAATAGACACTAAAAAGAACCTGGATAATTCAAACATTTAATTTTAATATCTATGATTTCTGGATGGATAGAAATCACAAAATATTAAAATGGAAGGAACCCTGGAAAGTAGAATAATGACCCTCAGATCCAGAAGCGATATTTAGAACAAAGAATATTAGAACTATAAGAGATGCTAAAGATATTTTGGTCCAATTGTTGTCAAATCATCATATAAATCAGTTACTATTCAGGGAGAAAATATTTGCATCAAATTATAGTAGACTATAGCTGCAGAGAAAAGTAGAACAGAAATATCTATGTATTTCTATCTATTTACATGACTATTTTAATTACCTATTTTTAAATTTTATTGTGTTTTATTTGTATAACATTATTTTCTCTAATTAGAATCTTCCTTTCCCCATCTTCCTTGGAACAAATAAAAACCTTTAACATCTAAACCATCCAGCAAGGTGATTCACTAGATAGAATGCCAGACTTGGAGTCAGAAAGTCTCATTTTCCTGAGTTCAAATCTGGCTCAGAAACTTAATAGCCTGTGTGAACCTGGACAAGTCACTTAAGCCCTTTTTACTTCAGTTTCTTCATCTATAAAGTAAACTGGATAAGGAAATGTCAAACCACTACAGTATTTCTGCCAAGTAAATCCTATCTGGGGTCATGAAGAGTTGGACATGACAGAAATGACTCAACAACAACAAATTAGCTACAGTCTGAGAGTGTATACAGCATTCCATATCTCTTTTCTGAGAGGATAAAAAGACTAAAATCATTCATTATAATCCACCAGAGTTTACAGCTTATGTCACTATAAAAGTCCCCTTGACTATGTATCTCTCATTCTTTATCACTTTATACAAGGCTCCTCCTACTTCTTTGAATTCTTGAATAGTCATCATTTCTTCCTCCTCAATTATATTTGATTACATTCGTATATCATGATTTATTCAGCTATACCACAATCAATGTGTATCTGTTTTTAGTCTTTTGCTACACAAAAAGTGCTGTGTGACTATTTTGTTATCCATTGAACTAGCTTTTCTTTTATCAACCTCCTTGGTTTATATGCCTATTAATGGGATTTCAGGATTAAATGCTATGAACAGTTAGTGACTTTTAAACCTATTTCCAAAATAGTTTCCCCTCATCTTATTGATGGGAAAACTGGAGCTTTAAGAAAGATGGCTTGCTTAAGATCATGTGACTAGTTAGTATCATAGCTGGAACTGGAAACCAGGTGTCCTGACTCCCAGTCCATATTTCCATACTTTAAAGATTGGGAATATTCTGTCATTGCCTCTGTGAATTCTTTTTTTTTTCTACGTACTTTACAAATATAGATATTATCCCTTAACATCAACAACAATATTTGATGATGATAATGATGTGAGCCTTCATGAAGTCAGATAGCCTTTTGGGGTCTCAGTATCCCTCTCTGTAAAAATGAACTAGATGACCTCTTAGATCATATTATTGTACTGACTATAATCATGATTACATTTATGTAATCTTTAAAGACTACAAAAATATTGGTATACAGTAATCACTTTTGTTCCTCAAAACAAATCTGTCACATAAATACTACAGATTTTAATGTTTTCGTTTTAAAGATAAGGAAACATTTTAAGGGAGTAATTGGTAGAGCTGAGATTCAAACACAAGGATTCAGACCCTCTATCCAGTTTGCTTTTTTTATTACTCCATGCTCCCTCTCATAGATGGTCTCCAAGAGATACTGTAACCCCCAAAATCCATCACTATGTGATGAATATTTCTAAATTCTAATTTGATCCTCATTGAACTTTAGAATTGATTCTACAACATGGGAGATACTGGAACAGGACCACCCAGCATGGTGTGCTCTCATTAGAGAAAGTGTTGTGGTGGATAAACAAAGCAGAATAGAATTAATCAGAAGAAACACAAGATTTGCAAAGTTAGAGAAGCCAGCCCAAATGTATGTGGAGACTATTTATGTCTGACCTGTGGCAGAGCATTCCGAGCTCATATTGGTCTGATTAGCCACAGTTGGACCCACTGTAATTCAACCCTAATATAGGAATGTCATTTTGGTCCTCTTCAAGAATGAAGGGCAACACTCAACCAGTCCATCATGGGGTCCATGCCTAAAGTCAGGCCATTTTGGTAAGACCTTCCAAAACTTGCATTCTCCTGCTCATTAAATTATAAGCTCCCTGTGAACAGGGACTATCTTTCACTTCTTCCCTAATGATCTCAGTTTTTCAAGATGTCCCAAATCTTAGATGATTGTACTACTGGCTAGGGAATTAACATTAGAAGAATAATATCTACTTGCACAGGGTGCAGAACAATGTCTTCTAACATCAGTTCTGAGTCTCACCTTCTTTCATATTCCCACATCAATGAAAATTAATTCATCCTGAAAATGATACCAGTGGCTTCTCAGAACTGGTCAGCCCTTTTGATAATGTTGACCAGCTGTAGACTTCAAAACAGAACAGAGATATGGGGAACTTTAGGGAAGGTTCACATTTTGCTCCACAAAAATGTTTGCACTTGGATGCTCAGAAAAGATGAGAGGGCAAAACAAAAGGAAGAAAAAGGACTTATATTTCAGTGTGCTAGATTTCATTCTAAGGAGAGTTAGTTTAATGCTTAATAAGTTGTCTCCCATACCTCGAACATGCTTCTAAGCTATATTGGTTAAATTCTTTCTTCTTTTAAGGCTCGTCCAAGTCCCATATCTTTTTTGAACTTTTCTTTGATTTCTTCAATTAAAACTGATCTCTTCATTAAAAATCTTTCTAATCTCTTCATTAAAAAATTTTGAAGTATTTTCCTCTATCTCAGTGATTCTTAAAGTGTGGTCTAAAGACTCTAGGGATTTCTTGAAAACCCTTTTAAGGAGCTCAAAACTATTTTCAAAGTAATATCAAATTATTATTTGCCTATTAAAATGCCCCTCCCTCCTCAAACAACCTATATGAGAGAAACCAGATTTTCTTCATTTACTTTAATCAAAATGACACATCACAACAGATTGAGCACAGAAGCAGCCGTAAAAATCCATCTGTTTTCCATGAAGCTAAATATTAAAGAGATTTGCAAAAATATGGGAAATAATGTCATTCTTCTCACTATTTTTTGAAAGTGTGGATGTTTTTCATAAGAAATATGCTAACATGTAATAAATTTACCCTTATTATTTAAATGTTTTAATAAATATTTAAACTGTATTAATTTTATTTTTAATATGGCACATATCAATTTTTTTAAAAGCTCTATGGGGTGTTCTCAATAATTTCTAAGAATATAAAGGGGTCCTGAAACTAAAAAGAATATATATATATATAGTTTGGAAAAAGAAGAAGTATTTGTATTTTAAGCATAAGATTTGAAGAAAAGACATTCTTTTTGGGTAACCTAAAAATCATTAATAGCATTAAGGAGAGCAATTTCAGATGAATAATGAAGTTGAAAACTAGATTTCCAGGAGTTAAGAAGAAAGTGAGAGATGATGAAACTGTGAAATGTACCAACCATTTAAAAAAGCAATTTGGAATTATATTTCACACAAGGGAGTGGCCTGTGTATTACTTTGTTGTGGCCAAATAGGTTATGTAAGTGTACATGGGTCTGTCTAGATGTGGCTCCTAGTGAGGCAAGAATAGACAATTCTACTGTCTCCTCCCTTCACCCCTTTCCAAGGAAAACTTTGATTCCTGCCAGGAAAGGAAAACAGGAGGTTGGAACCTTTGGTTAGCCAGTCTACTATCCTCAGAGAAAGGGGTATCAGGCTAGAATTATGTCTATTTGTTCCCTTAAATTTTGTTAGTCCAGGGAAGAAGTCTTCAGGTTCAAGATACAGAGCCTAATAACTATTTTTTAATGAGCAGGAATGTTTCAAATCATATATACAAAGCTTGGTGCCTTTTCCACCAGATTTCAGTTCAAGAATGATTACACATAGCAAATAGCCAATGAACCCATTTATCCAAACAGATAACAAAAATTTAGTAGAGAAATCATACTTGGGAGAAAATGAAAACAATTCAAATTAACTTGGGATTTCCTTTGGGAATGAGATAATTCAGCTCAACCAAGAAAGAGTTCCAGATCTCACCCAAAGAGGAGATTCCTTAAGTTTCTAGTATAGTAAGCAGGAAACAGGAATATGACTGGAGTTCTACATATCATGTCTCTAGTTCAGGGCTCTGACTCTCAATGACTGTGGTTCAAATCAAACTATTAAATATCCTCCATTTCTCTGAGCTCCTTTGTCACACACACACACACACACACACACACACACACACACACTTGTCTCTTTTGGGGACAGAAAGTTGTGGGTACAGCTTAATAATAGCACCAATCCATGCCCCCAGGACTAATCATTGTCTCTCTGATGACCAGTAAAGACCCCATAATTTGATCTAATGTCTTGATTTCTAAATCAATGGAATTTATTTCCTGGACTCTCATTGGGAGGCGAGTATCACAGGAATTAGAACAAATCACTGACCTCACCTTCAGTGGTTTGTATGGGATTACTTCAACTGATTAAGGTCATAGATGAAAGGGAAATATCACTCACTAAAACTTTTCTCCTTCCTCCTTCCTCCTTCCTCCTCCTATTATTCTTTTTTGACACTCCTGTCTTGGATCATGCTAAGTGCTTTCACGTGATGTCCTAGGACAGATAGGGTTCTCTATTCCAAAAGATATGGATCCATGAAGGAACAGTGTCAAAGGCTCCTTCCATTAATCTCAAAGCTAACGAAACTGAATCCTGTAACATTCACATTTTAATAGAAGATCTAAGGTGAAAAGGGCAGTTAACATGGCACTAGATAGAGCTCTGATTCCATAATTAGGAAGACCTAAGTTCAAATCTTACTTAAGAGACCTGTTACATGACATAGGCAAATCCTTTAATCTTCTTTGTCTCAGTTTCCTCATCTGTAAAATGAATTGGAGAAGAAATGGCAAACCACTCTAATATCTCTGCCAAGAAAACCCCAAAATGGGATTTAAAAGCATTAGACATGACTGAAAACAACTAAACAACAAGGTTTCCAAAACCTGTTATTTATTTTAACATTAATTTAATTCTTACAACCCTGAAACGTAGATGCTATTAGTATCCTTAATTTACAACTGAGTAAATTAAGATAGAGACAGAGATTAAGTTACTTTCTTGCCCAAAGTCACACAGCTAGTAAGCTGGATTTGAATGCTGGTTTTCCTAACTCCAGGCCCAGCTCTTTCTAGTTTCTAGTTTCTAGTCTTTTATTTTTTTATTCAATTAAAATTCATTTAGTACCTCCTGTTATGGGAAAATCTTATGGCAAATTCTGTGGCAAATGCAGATATAAATAGCCCAAAATCTTTGACTTCAAGAAGTTTGGAGAAATAAAACAAAGTACAAAGGACACAAATTTGAATGAGATAGTAATTCATATTTCTATAGTACATGAAGGGTTACAGGATATTTTCCTTATAAATCTAAGAAGTAGGTAGTAAGAGAATTAAACCTATTTTACGGGTAATGAAAGTGAGAACGCAAACTATTGTATAAATACAACAATTGTATTTATTCACTTTACATTTTTTCAATAGTATTTTATTTCTTTCAAATACATGTAAGGATAATTTTCAATATTCACTTTTGGAAAACTCTGTGTTCCAAATTTTTCTTTTTCTTTCCCTTACCTCCCCTCTCCCCAAGATAGTAAGCAATCTAATATAGGTTAAATATGTGTAATTCTTGTAAACATATTTCCATATTTGTCATTTTTGTTCAAGAAAAATCAGATTAAAAAAGAAAAAAATCACGAGAGAGAAAAAGCAACAACAACAAAAAGGTGTTGACTGCTTCATCAGGATATAGGCTCTTGAGACTAAGGATTGCTTCATTCTTTACACTTGTACTTCCAGTACTTAGTACTATGCTTAGCACGTGGTAAGTACTTACTAAATATTTTTTGATTGATGGAATGCATAGTTCAGTAGGTGATACTAAAAGATAAGATTCTCTAAGAAAAGAGACTGTGATCCCTCTGGGGCAGAGAGTCCAGGAAGGCTTCAGGAATTTTATAGTTCCTTAAGCTTATAGGAGATGGAGAATTTTGAAGGATAGAAAAGAGTTCTCAGTATTTTCCTGGAGTGCTTTTGGGTGTCTGGTTTCAATTGCTGTTACACCCAGCCTGCTTATGTCTTTCAGTTCTCCAGAAGACAGGTTTGGTTACCTTTTTGGCAAGCTCTTGAGAACCGTGTAAGTTTACCAGTTGTATAAATAATGAATCATTATAAATAAGTCATAGAGAGAAGGTTTATTAACATACCAAGGTATATGATATACAAAGTAATTCTATAAAAATCCGGGGAACCTTCTTGAGGTAGAGAGGAAAGGAAGAGGAAGGAAAAGAAACAGTTCTCTGGCTGGATTTTGACAATTGCCTCAATCTGACAGATAAAAATGAATCAGAATTTATATAGTAAAACCATGGACTGAATATTTACCCTTTGTACCTTCATTTCCATCTCCATGCTACCATCCTAGTCCAAAGCCCAAATTATCTGGACTATATCATAATTTTCTCCTTATATCAGTCTTCCCAATTTCATTATCTCCCTGCTCTGATCTGTTCTGTTACTTGCCAAATTAATCTTCCCAAAGCATAAACAATGTTAATCACATCATTTCTCTGATTAAAAGCCTATTGTGCCTTCTTTTTGCTTTCTGAATAAAGTCTAAAGTCCAGAACCTGATGGCAATCAGTGCTCTTTCCAAATTTGTACTACACTCCATTCTTACTTATATTTCACACTATTCTCCACCACAGACCCTCCAGCTTAAAACCACATTACTCATCATATTCTAGAAACACTCTGCTTTTCTCCAGTCTGTACCTTGGGTACCCCATGAAGATGAGGTTTCCTGATTCCAAGCCTAGTACTTGATTTACTGCACTACCTAACTGCTTCCTCCCATTTTCTGTACTTAGAATGTCCTTCTCTGTTCCAACTTCATCTGTAAATATAGCTTATCCCATTCTTCAAGATTCACTTCAAAAAACCAGCATCTCCATGAAATGTTCTCTGATTCTCCCAAATGCAAGTGATCACTCCTTGCTCAGATCTCATGGTTCATACCATTTTGCTTGCCATATTCTATTTTGTATTATCATGATTTGTATACATGCCATATTTCTATTGTTATTATGATTATTACTTTTTAAAGATCATGGACCAAATCTTATTCATTTAATAAGATAAAATATAAAGGAGATCAATGTAAAAGTTCTATACTAGGAGACAAAAAATCAGTTTCACAAGTACAAAATAGAAGAGATATGATAATTCAGTTTGTAGTTGTGGAGAGAATGGATTGAATTATGAAGAGATTAGAGAAAGGAAGATCTATTAGAAAGCTACTACAAAAGTTGAGGTGAGAGGTGATGAAGATCTGAATAAAGGTGGTAGCTCCATTGTTTTTTGTCCTTCATTCTTGAAGAGGAACAATACATCAGGGAAGTGGTGCATGACATGCAAGTGAATTGGATTTAAGTGAGAGAGGGCTGTGCAAAATCACCTGCCTCACTTTTCCCTTCAGAGCCATCTGGCTTCAGTGGCAAGATATAGATCAAGATGACTGGATGAAGTAGATGTGATAGCTCTATAATTAAAAACTTGACAGATGATTTCCTTGAGCCTCTACATGAGCCTTTAATGATTTTTTTTCTTCTTTATAATAATTGCATATTCTTATGTCATTAGACTTTCAGTTCTGAATATTTCCCTTCTCTGTTTGGCTAATCCATCCTATAAAATCTTAGACCATATGATCCTTCATATTCTTTCTCTGTACTCTTTGATACCTCATCTCAAACCCCAGAGAATGTCCCATTATGCCCAATATTTATCCTCTTTTTGGTCACTGACCAAAAAGATGAAATAGTCATTTGTCTCCTAAATCTTTGGTTACATATCTCAGTCTCTTATAAGACTGAGATCTACTCTAAGCATTCTTAACCTGATATCCAGGAAGTTATTAATTTTTTAAAAATAGACAAATATCTAATTATATTTTAATATCTTTCTTTTGTATTCCCATGTATTTTACACATTTATAAGCACTATTCTGAGGAGGATCCATAGGCTTGCCAGGTTTTAATAGAATCTATGCTTATCCCACCCTTACTTCCACGCCCAAACTGCATCTAGTCAACTTCCTCATTCTAGGAAAGAGAAAACTAAGATCTAGAGATGTTTGGTGACTTGCCCACAATATAAGTAGAGAAACCTGAACCTGAACCAAGATCTCCAGACTCCAAGTCTAACTTTCCTTCTTTATAGCACTCAAGCTGACGCCTTCAGAATATCCAGTAACAGCAACAGTAATATATAGCTCATATTTATACAGTGTTTTAATGTTTTCAAAGTTCTTTCTGTACAGTCACTTTAGCGTAATTAGTGCAAATACAAAGTTATTTTCTTCCTATAGATGGAGGGAACTGAGGTAGTCTAACTTGCTTGAGATAATGTGACTAGTAAGTCTTCTACCAACAATCATAATCATAAATAAAACTCACACTCTCTTAGAACTTTGATTTCTATAAACTCTTTCTTCACAACAGTTCCTTTGTTTTTTAATGCTATATAAATATACTTTTAAAGCGTTAGGCAGAGAAAAGATCAAATAATCATAGATCTGGTGCTCCAAGGGTGACTTATGCAAACCCACACATTTGTCCTACTTGTCCAAGATCACAAGACTAGTATGTAGCAGAGACCAGACTAGAACTCAAGTCCTTTTGCTCCGAATGTTGATCATCTTTCATGCATTTTAAAAAGTCCTACACATCTCCTATGTTATGTTAAAGTCCAAATCACAATGATGATCTTGTAAGGAAATTGAATCCCCAAAGTGTTTTGCCTATCTATAGGTGAAATTCCCAATCATAGGAAAATGTCTCTTGTTATAAATTTCGGAACTCCCAAAAGTAAATGAACAACCTCAGGATGTATGAAGCAGTTTTAACTATTAATATGCTTCTGTAGAAGTGGTATAAAAGCTCCATATGAGTTAGAGCAAGCTTTTATATGCTAAGCTTAGTCCTACTCCTCTCTTCAGAGTTCTGGCTGACCAGGACCCTTCCAGTTCACACCTTATCCGCCTCTTACATGTTGTTCCTAGACATGTTTCCCCTCCTTTGTAATAAATTCCATATTAAAAAATGGTGACTATCTCACCCTCGGGGTGTGTCAGATAATATGCAATGAGCCTATTAAGCAAGTCAATGAAGAAAAGTCTTCACTAAATCATTGATCCTGGCCAATTTAAGTCAGTTTCTAGCCTACCTCACTTTATCAGGACTTTATGGTTAGGCTAGTTTTTTCTTCAGAAAGCTGATTAGTCAGTAGTGCTAGTTATCTTATATTACCTTGAAACTTGCAATATCTTGATAAATGATGGACAGAAACAGCTACACCCAAGAAGGAACACTGGGAAACGAATGTGAACTATTTGCATTTTTGATTTTCTTCCCGAGTTATTTTTTACCTTCTGAATCCAATTCTCCCTGTGCAACAGGAAAACTGTTCGGTTCTGCAAATATGTATTATATCTAGGATATACTGCAACATATTTAACATTTATAGGACTGCTTGCCATCTTGGGGGGGGAGGTGGAGGAAGGGAGGGGAAAAAATCGAAACATAAGCGAGTGCAAGGGATAATGTTGTAAAAAATTACCCTGGCATGGATTCTGTCAATACAAAGTTATTATTAAATAAAATAAAATTTAAATTAAAAAAAAAAAAGAAACTTACAATATCTTGTGAAAACCTAACTTTGAGTATTTCTCACATCTTCCAACACTATTCTCTGTGACTTCAATCATTTTTATGTTTTTCTTTGCTGCTATTGAACCAGGGATGCTCCTATTTACTGTTTCCCTTCTCCTCAGTTTCCCTGTAACATGTAGTTTTATTGATTAGCTCACCATCCCTCAGATTTAATATGGTGAAGCCTCTTGTCCTCACTTTTCTCCTTAAATTTACCCTACTAGCCATTTTCCTTGCCACTATTAATATTACTATTCCAGCCACCAAACCTTGACATCTTCCAGTTTTTATTTTCCAAAGAAGTAGTATTGTATGATAGAAAGAATTCTGGGCTTAAAATTAAAAGATATAGATTTGGGACCTGGCTGATATTTCTTAGATCCTGGGAAAGTTGTTTCACCTCTCCCATTTTCCATTTCCTCATCTTTAAAATGAAACAAATAATACTTGCATTACCTATTACACAAGATTGTTGGAAGGAAAGCACTTTTGTCAGCCTTAAAGTATTGCAGAATTGTGGGTTTTTATTGCAAACAAACCATCTATTCATTCTTCCATTCAACCTGAATCAATAGAAAGCTAAGTATGGTCATAGCACTGGATTGAGGTTGAGAGTGAGGGGAAGGGAATTAAAAAATTTACTAAACATTGGAATATAAATAATATATAGTTTTGGTTTCCCTTGACTCAAAAAATTTTTCAGTATTTCTCTTAACCTCAGTCAAGTTTTTATTCCTTTTTCTGACACTGAATGTTCTTCATCCTACTTTTCCAATCTTACCTTATATTATTCCCTTTAACACATTCTGTGCTCCAATTAAAGAGGACTCTCTCCCCTATCTGGCCTTCACTTTTCTGTTTTGCTTACCCTGTTCCCTCAGCCTGAAATGGGTGTGTGCTGGTAAATGTTTAACAATTGACTCAAAAAAAATGTATTCATGACACATTTTTAACTTTAACATGCATTATTAAAATTTCTCAATCATTTTCTTAAATCTAGATAATCAACAAAATAAATCAAACTATGATTTGTGGCATTTTTCAGTTTCCAAGGAAATTTTCAGCTCAGTCAAAATTTGACAATTCCTTTCTTCCATCAGTTGGAGCTGTCTCCAGCACATTTTTGGAAAGTTCTCCCTTTGTCTTTCTGCCTATTGAATAGCAAAACTCTAAAGAACTACCTTCTCTACTGTCTCCAAGCCTTTCTTATTCTCCTTCCTTCTCATGACAACCTTCCTCTTTGGACTTTAACATAACACTTTTGTCTCTAAAATGTACTAATCACATAACTTCAAGCCAAGTACTAACTACTGAGTCTTAGTCTTCTTATCTGAAAAACAGGGATAATAATAAGTTATATGTCACTGATTTGTTGTGAGGATCAAATGAGATAATATAAAACATTTGCAAAATTTTATGTTCTACATGTATAGTAGCTGCTGTTATTATTATTAACATCATTACATTCCATCTCCTTAACATTTATTGTTGCCCTAATTATCTAAATGTATTATTTTTCTTACTTGACTATATGCTCAATGAGAGTAGAAATGCTACTCATCAGATAGGAAGAGGAAAATAAATATTTATTGATTTGAATTGTCACATAATGTCATACAATCAATCTTCCAGTTATTTTTGGTGAGTCATACAGCTGGACAACCTCACTGGACTCTTCATGGTTCTCCTAAGGGACAGGCCATGACTAATTGATTATAATAATGAATAGTTTAGTATCACAGCTCCAACTTTTAGTAGCACAATAATTATTGTTCCACAGCAGAAGTGGGGGCAGGAGATGGGGAAGAGGTCATAGAAGACAGGCAGAGTATTGTCTTCTCCAGAAAGCAGACCATGTACTGTATATAGTAAGGAGAAATAGATGTAATTGCAATAGTCCAAGAAATAAATGATAAGTGCCAAAATTAGGGTGGTGGTTATATGAGTGGAAAAATTGGGATGGGCTTGATGTATTTTGTGCAGATACAATCAACTTAACAAGTAATTGAATATACGAAGTGAGATAATGAAAGGATGAGGAATACTCCCAGGTTGTAACCTAGGTGATTGTAAAGATATTGACTTCCTCTACAAAAAGAGAGGATTACAAGAGGGATAAGTTTTGAGGGAAAAAAAGACAAAAAGGGTAAGTACAGTAATGAATATGGAGTAGAAGTGATGCATAAATTTAAGGGATTAGATCTGGTAGATAGATGCCTGAAAAAACTGTAGTCAGAAATTCACAATATTGTACAGGAGATGACAACAAAAAACATTTCAAAGTAAAAGAAAGGCAAAAACGCAAAATGGCTGTCTGAGGCTTTATAAATAGTTGAGGGAGAAAAAAGGAAAGTGAAAGATATTCTGGCCAAATACAGAATTCCAAAGAATAACAAAGAGAGATAATAAGATTTTCTTAAATGAGAATTGCAAAAAAAAAAAAAAAGAAAGAAAGAAAGGAAAGAAAAGAAAAGAAAAGAAAAGAAAAAAAAGAAGAAAGAAGAAAATGATAAAATGGGGAAAACGAGAAAAAATCAAAAAATATCAAGGAAATGGTTCATGAAAAAATGGTCATGATAAAAGACAAATGTATCTACTTCACAGAAGTAGAAGAGACTAAAAAAGTGGCAAGAATATAAAAAAGCTATACAAGAAAGGTCTTAACATCATCAATAATCTGGATGATGTGGTTGCTGAGCTAGAACTATACATTTTGAAGAATGAAGTCAAGTAGACCTAAGAGAGACTTAGTAACAGTAAGGCTAGTGGAGATGATAGAATTCTAGATGACCTACTTAAAATCTTGAAATATATTGTTAAAGTGTTGCACTCAATGTGTCGGCAAATTTTGAAAACTCATTGGTGGCCACTGGATTGGAAAAGATCAGTTCATATCCCAAACTTAAAGAAAGGCAATGCCAAAGAACGTTCAAATTATCAAACAATTGCATTCATCTCATATGCCAGCAAGGTTATTGCTGATTCTGAGATTCTGCAAGTTAGGCTTCAGCAATATATGAACCAAGAATACCAGCAGCATGAACTGGTTTTCAAAGAAGCAAGGAAGCTAGAGACCAAACTGCCAACATTTGTTGCATTATGGAGGAAGCAAGGAAGTTCCAAAAAAAAGTCAACTTCTGTTCCATTAACTACATTAAAATCTCTGACTGTGTGGATCACAACAAAATATTCCAAGTTCTCAAACGGATGGAAGTAACAGATCATCTTATGGCTCTCCTGAGGAACTTATATGTAGGTGTGCAAATCAAGAAGCAAAAGTCAAAACCAACTGTGGAACAATTACTTGGTTTAAAATTGGAAAAAGGACTACAACAAGGCCATATATTGTCACCATATTTATTTCATTTATATCCTGAGTACATCCTATGAAATTTCTAAATCAAAAGACAGAATTAAGGTTGTCAGGAGAAATATCAACAGTCTCAGATATTACTACTCTGATGGAAGAAAGTGAAGAAAAATTAAGAAACTTCTTAATGAAGTAAAAGAGGAAGATATAAACAGTGGCTTGAAGCTCAACATTAAAAATAATAATAACAACAAAAAAAACCAAAGATCATGGGAACTGGTCCCATCACCTTCTGGCAAAAAGAGGGAGAAGAAATGGAAGCAGTGTCAGATTTTATAGTCTTGGACTCAAAGATCACTGCAGATGAGGACTGCAACCATGAAATTAAGACAGTTGGAAGGAAAGGCATGGCAAATATTGACAGCATACTAAAGGACAAAGACATCAACCTCCTGACAGAGGTCTATATAGTCAATCTATGTAGTCAAAGCTATGTTTTGTTTTGTATTGATTTTTTTTCCCCAGGAGTAATATATGTCTGTGAGAGTTGGATTTTAAGAAAAGTTTAGAGCTACAAAATTGATGATTTCATATTGTAGTGCTGGAGAAGATTTTTGTGAATCCCTTGGACATCAAAGAGGTAAAATAAATTAATTCCTTAAAAATTCATTCAAATTAATTCAAATACTGAAGCTGAAGCTTAAATACTTTGGTCACATAATGAGAATATAAGACTCATTGGAAAAGATCCGGATGTTGGGAAAGATTGAAGGTGAAAGGAGAAGGGGACAATAGAAGGTGAGATAGATAGCATCATGTAAGCAACAATTATAAACTATGTTGGTCTTTTGTCACATGTTCTCTTTAGCATGGGGCTTCAAATGTATGTGCCCTTTCATGGAACCAGAAGACATGCATCCATAGGAAGCTCTCCAATCCATGTGCTCACAATAACATTCTATATTCTAATGTAATTGATATATCCAAGCATGCTCCAGAAGGCACCCGATACTCTTTTTTGTATTTTCTTAACAAGCTATAACATTCCATTACTAGCTGTAAAATCTTTACTTGACTGATGTCGCCTTTGTTCTGATCCTGACTCAAGTTCACAGCTAGTTCACACACCTGAACTATGTATGTCCTTTGAGCGTGGACTTCTCAAAGGAGGTTCCATGGGACTCTAGGAATTGCTTACTCCCTAGAGATAAGTAGCTAAACAAAGAGTTGAGCTCTATGTAGAGTATCTCTTCAGCCTGTGCTGTGTAGGAACTGCAGCCAGATAGAAAAAAGGAGAGTAGAAGAGAGAGTAAGTTGTAATTGAAAGAGAAACAGGTTCTAAAACTGGATGAGCTGAGTTCAGATTCTAACTTTGATGTTAACTTATTTGAATCACAAGGAAAAAGTCATTTAACCTCCATAGGCCATGATTTCTTCTTCTATAAAATGAAGAAGTTAAAGTAGGTAGTCTCAGAGATTGCTTTCAGCCTTAATTCAATGAGTCTGAGAGACATTGCCAGATAGATATACAGTGAAAGATTGGTTCAGTGGGAAGCCATGCCATGGACCTAGCTCTCCCCAGGAACTGAGTCACGTGGGCTATCTATTTATTTAATGTCCTAACAATATCAAAAATTCTTTCCTACTGCAAGGGATGGAAGGTATAGGTAGAGGTGAGGGTCAACCAGGATAGTACTTAAAGTTTTGATGACTATAGAGTCCAGGGGAGATAATTCTTTAATTTCTCTACAACTCTACTTTCTTCTCACAGAGGGAGATAAGTACATGCACCCATAGTGGTTCATTATTCCCATTACATCTATATTGATATATGAGGAAGGTAAGAGTCCCAATGGAAAAAAAAGGGGGAAAAGTTGGCTTAACTGATAAAAAATCCTTTGTTTTCATAAGGATAAATTGCATTTGTTCTATATTTAAAGTTTTGTTAGCCTTAGTGCCTGCATTTGAGCTGAAGATATCCTTCTTCCCTGCTTCCCTCCTTTCCTTCCTTTCTTCCTTCCTCCTTCCCTCCCTCTCTCCCTTCTTCCTTCTTTCCCTCCCTCCTTTCCTCTCTCCCTCCCTCCCTCCTTCTTCTCTTCATCTCTCCCTTCCTTCTTGTCTTCCTTCTTCCCTTCCTCCCTCCCTCCCTCCTTCCCTCTCTCTCTTCCTTCCTTCTTTCCTCCCTCCCTCCCTCCCTCTCTTCCTTCCTATCTCCCTCTCTTCCTCCCTTCCTTCCTCTCTTCTTTCCTTTCCTCCTTCCTTTTCATGGAGACCCAAGTATAAACTGAAATTTGATATTTGCTAGGTTAGACATGGGCCATGTAGAACATTTATTTGGTAAGAGGCCTCCAAGATTTAATCTATTCTATAAAAGCCCTGAGCTATTCTGGGTTAAAAGTTATAATACTATTCTATTACCCCCAACTTCTTTGGCAAGAACTGAATTTTCTCCCCAAAACATAAAAGGAAGATTGATTTGCTCTAATATCTGAAATAGTGACATGGTATTTGAAGAAGTTAGATGTCCTATGGGAGGGGAAAAGTGGAGAATGAGGGAGAAAAATTTGGAACACAAGGTTTTGCAAGGACGAGTGTTGAAAACTATCTTTGTATGTATTTTGAAAAAAAAAACTATTGTTAAAAAAAGAAGAAGAACAAGTTAGGATCTCAGTAGATAGAGCACCAATCCTAGAGACAGGAGAATCTAAGTTCAATTTTGATCTTAGACATTTACCAGCTGTATTATCCTGGGTAAGTCACCTAACTGTTTGCTTCAGTTTCCTCATCTTTAAAAGGAATTGGAGAAAAAAATGGCAAACCACTCTAATATCTCTGCCAAGAAAACTCCAAACAGGGTCTCAAAGAATTAAAAACAAATGAAAATAACTTTACTTCCTCAAGATATGCAATTAAACAAAGAATTTGAAATGATGTGGAAAAAGAGTTTCACATCAAACAACAACATAATGAGAAGAGAATTGGACACTAAATCAAGGGTCTTGAATTCAAAGTCTGATTTTGTATTTGATTCACTTTATGCCCTTGAGCAAGTTATCTTTGTAAACACAGTTTCTCAATATGTAAAATGGGGATAATAATGCATCTCCCTCCCTTCCTCATAAAATTGTTTCTAGGTCAGACATATACTCAAAATGCCTTGGGAATTCTTTAGATCAAAGAGGCTTAATGAAGGGGTTGAACTAGCTTTAAATATCCTTAAGATTCTTTTGAAAAACTATTAGATCCTGGTATAGATTTAACAGAAAATGCTATTATTCTATAATTCTACTTCTAGTACATAGGAAGGATTGCATTAGTAAACTTCTAAAGACATTTCCTCATATGTTTATTATTAAAATAGTAGAAGGATGTGGTAGACATAGCAGAAAGATTTTTTGCATCAAACATGCACATTATTTTCCTTCCAGGATCTGTTGTGATTAAAGGTGATGTGACCAAGAGGAGTGTTTACCTCTCCAGTGGTACTTATTATATTTTGTCTTGAATTATAGCTATTTACTTGGTGATCTCATCTACGCCCATGAATTTTATTATCATCTGTATAGTGAATTCCCAGATCTATATATAAATCTCTCATTTTTCTTCTGACCTATAATCAAGCATTTCCCACTGGTTATTGGACATCTCAAAATGAATATCCCACACACTTCGTAAGCTCAGCATATACAAAACAAAACTCACTATCTCCCCTTCTTTCCCCCCCAAAAAAACCACAACCCCGATTTGGAACTTTCTTTCACCGTGAAGAGTATTGTCATCCTCCTAATTACCTACATTCACAGACTTAAGTATCATCTTCAACTCTTCACTCCAAGTAACCTCATTCAGTCTGTGGACCAGTCTTGCCATTTCTACTTGCACATCTCTAGAATAGATTTCCTTCTCTTCATTCACACAGCTACTAATGTAGTTCAGGCTTTCCTCATTTCTTGACTAGATTATTGCAATAGCCTTCTAATTGGTTTCCTGGCCTTAATTCTCTCCCCATACAAATCCTTCCTTTTCTCAACTGCCACGATGATTTCCCTAAATTGAACATTTGCCAGTGTCACCCAGTAGACTCTTATAGTTCTCTATTAAGTCTAGGATCAGATAGAAGCTCTTCCCTTTTGCATTTAATGCTCTTTACAGCATGGCACCTTCGTACCCTTCCCTGTAACCTTTGATAGCGCTATAATGGCCTTGCTAGCTATTCTTCAATCAGTGCACTTCATCTCCCATCTCTTTGTTTTTCTACCAGCTGGCACTTGTGCATAGAGTGCTCTCTCACCTCACATCCATGTCTTAGGTTCCTGGACATCTTCAAGACTCAGCTTAAATCCCACCTTATTCAGGAAGCCTTTCCCAATGTCTTCCTCTCTAAGATTGTTGTTTAGTCATGTTCAATTCTTTGTGACTCCCATGGATCATATCATCCATGAGATTTTCTGAAACAAAGATACTAGAGTGGTTTGCCATTTTCTTCTCCAGTGGAGAGGTTAAGGGACTTATTTAAAGTCACACATCCAGTGAATGTTTAAGGTTGACTTTGAACTTAGTTCTTCCTGACTTCAGTGCTTTATCCCTTGAGTCACCCAGGTGCCTCTTTAAGAATATCGACCATCTATTCCATATCTGTATTTTGCATATACTTAGTTATATGCATATTGCCTACATTCCAGTCAAATTGAACTATTCCTTATTCCTCTAAATATACTCGGTCCTACTACAATTTCATATGTGTATTTATACATTACCTATGTCTGAAATGCCCTATCTGTCTTAGTTCCTCTGTTGAATTCCTATAATTTTGCACAGTCCTTCCTTACTTAAGTCCAATTCACTTGCATATCATGGTATTACCTCCCTGATGTCATGGTCCTCATTGAGAACAAAGAACACACAATAAGAACTCATTTTTTAAAACTTAATTCAAATTCAATTTCTTATAGAAATTCTTCTCTGATTTCTCATTTGTCAACAATCTTGTCTCTTTAGACCTCATGTAATACTTTATTTTATATTTACTCATCATATAATGTTGTGTATTATATTGATCACAACAATTTGGTAAAGAAGGCACCAAAAATGCTGAAGAAAATAACACCTTAAAAAACAGACTAAGGTAAATGGTAAAAGAGTTACAAAAATACACTGAAGAGAAAAAATACATTTAAAAGAATGATTGAGAAAATGGAAAAAGAGATGCAAAAGTTCAATTTCTTTAGAAAACAATTCCTTAAAAAATAGAATTGGGCAAGTGGAAATAATGACTCCATGAGACATCAAGGATTAATCAAACAAATTTGGACACTAATGCAATGTTAGTGGAGTAAACTGATCCAATCATTTTAGAGAGTAATTTGGAACTATGCTAAAAAGAACTATAATTGTGCATACCCTTTGACCTAGTAATAGCTCTACTAGATCTGTACCCCAAAGATATTTTTTAAAAAGAGAAAAGAACTACATATACAAAATATTCATAGTTCTTTTTGTGGTAGAAAAGAGTTGGAAATTGAGGGGATGTTCATCAATTGAGGAATAGATTGTGATGGAATAACATGGTGTTATAAAAAATGATGTGCAGGATGTTCTCAGAAAAAGCTGGAAGGACTTGCTTGCCTCCTTAATGAGGGGGAATAGAAGGAAAGGAGGGAAGGAGAAAATTTGGAACTTAAAACATAAAAGAAAATTAAAGCTAAGAATTTTTTTACATGAAATTGGAAAAAAATTAAAATGATAAAGTGCTTAGACTTATATTTGGGAAGATGATAGATGTGTCCTTTCTGATCCTTGTTGGCATCAAGGTTCACAGAGTAAATCCAGTTATGTCAGGCTTTCCGGTGACTTTCTTATATCTTGAAGTTAAGAAAAGAATAGAGAGAGAAAAGAAGAGGAATACTCTGGCATGGGAGTGAAGGGAAAGGGGAAAGGAAGGTTTAGATAAATAAGTCTCCAAGATCGAGGTTGAGTGATAAAAGTGGATAGTGGAAACCTCAAAAGAGGAAAGGTTATTTAGTGATGATGAGAGAGGCTGGACGTAGGAAATTGGAACAGGAGAGAAATGAGACAAAGGGGTATTCAGACTCTTCCACTTAGATAAATGAGACATGAGAGAAAGTGTAGCCAGTAGTGGAAAAGTTATTGAGGAAAGCAGTCTTCAGGAAGGAGCCAGGTCTCAGTAAGTCATTCAGCTTTTACTCAGTAAGTGACAGGTGATGATGGGAATGAAAAGGAAAAGGTTTAAGCTGAAATGAAATTTGTTAATTATGGAGCAAGTATTTCAGAGGTTACAATTCAGTTGAATGGTTAAATGACTCTATTCTCAGTGCTGAATCCTATAGTGAAATTTGTGTGGACCCTTTAGAGGAAGAAAGATCACAGAAGCTCTTGTTAGGGTTGTATGTTGTATTGGCTATTGTGTCTTCCTACACTGTATTTAACATTAATTCACATACTCCCCTCAAAGATTGTAGTGATTTGTGGGAGAGTGCACCTCTATTTAAGTGAGAAATGCTTGGTGATCAGTTTTTGCTTTGCCATTGGAGTAAATACTTTGCTGACTTAAAAAAAAAAAAAAAAAGAATAGGGGCTTGTAAGCAAGCCATGCACAAGGTTACTCCTAATCCATAACGTAGTAGCAGGCACTCTTCTGGAAATCTAACCTTCTACTGTCAGAGTGAGTTAGGAGAGTGAGCCCAGCGGTATTATATATGTGTGCATGGAAATATGTATGTATCTATATGCACAAGTATACAGGTATCTATCTATATGCACACATATAAATATATACTCACACCTTATTGTTCAGTTATGTCTGCCTCTTTGGTAACTTGGTGTACCATAGCATGCCAATCCTGTCCATGTGTACATGGGATTTTCTTTTTTTTTCTCTTTCCTTCCTTCCTTCCTTCTTCCTTCCTTCCTTCCTTCCTTCCTTCCTTCCTTCCTTCCTTTCTTTTTTTTGGCCTGGCAACTGGGGTTAAGTGACTTGCCCAGGGTCACACAACTAGGAAGTGTTAAGTGTCTGAAACCAGATTTGAATTCAGATCCTCCTGACTTCAGGTCTGGTGCTCTATCCACTCCACCACTCAGCTGTCCCTTCATGGGGTTTTCATGACAAAGATAACTGGAGAGGTTTGCATTTCCTAGATAAATATAAATGTAGTGTTCTATATACATAGTTTTTCTTCCATTGCACTATAAGCTTCTTGAGGATTTTCATTTTTTTGTGCTTATATCCCAAGCATGTAGCACGTACCTGATACAGTTTAGTGTATGTTTATTGAATGAATGAATGAATGAATGACTCCTGGACCCCAGCAGGGTCTACTGGGAAAATTAGTGGAGTTAAGCATCAGAACTCTTAGTTAGGTCCTAGCTGTTTGCTTGTGGAAGCTATTTTTTCCTTTTTGGTTTGTTCCTCACTGTAAAATAGTTTGGCATTTACTGTCCTTAAGGTCTTTTCTACTTTGATAGTTTTAAGTGCCAAATAAACAGCACAGACAATAATGCGATGTTTAGACAGCACTGAGCTTGGATCGGAGTCAGAACACTTAAGTTTGAGTCTTCTCTCTGTCCCCTACTAGTTGTGTGAGCTTGGGCCAAATCACGTCCCTTCTCTGAGCCTCAGTTTCTCTGTCTTGTTAAACAGACGGATAGAGTCCTGCTGGCGACGGCTGGGCTGTCAGCTGTGTCTGTTTCTGAGCAGAGCATTGTGGGGCTCGTAGTCCGCTCCTCCCATGGCCATCCAGAGATGCGATAGGTTTGGGGCGCACCGCCTACACTTCCCAGGGTGCTTTCCTGGGGGATGGCAAGGGAGGGAGGAGAACTCTTCTCCCTCCCAGAGTCGGAGACCTGTCATTGAGCTTGGGCTGGGTTACCACCTGGCCTGCGGGGCGGGCGGAGAGCCGGGTGAACTGTGGTGGCAGCTGAGAGGGAAAGAGGGAGGCGGGGAGGGAAAGGGGAGGGAGGCGCGCCCGGGGAAGTGAGTGACAGAGCTGTCAGTGGGGATGGTGAACAGAACGAGAGCTGGGGTTGCCTGCGGACCTGCCACCGCGGGGCCCGTGGGAAGAACAGCGCGCGCCGCCCTAGCGCCAGCTGCGCCCTTCTTGAGGCGCGCGGGGCCGCTCTTGCCCAGTTGGCCGGAGGGGATGCGGTGCAACTGACCCCGGGAACTAAAGGGCGGTGTCAGCTGGGAGGGAGGGGGCGTGGACCACCGCTTATAACCCGATCCCGGGCGAGGAAGGGAGGGATGTAGCAGCGCTCCCCTCTCACAGGCTGATAGAGCGCGGCTGCTTCTGCTGTTGCTACTGCTGCTACTATTGCAGCTGCTGCAGCTGCTGCTGCTCGTGGGACTTTTTGATGCGTAACAGGTAGGAGAGGGTGGGGAAGTGGAGCCATCCCAGTCTGAGCCAGCGGCGGCAGCAGCGGAGAGGACCGGCGCCCAGCGCATCCACCTCGACCCTGGGGAAGCCGGCCAGAAGAGGCTGCAGGAGCGAGCTGGACCCGCTAACCACGGGCGGCTTCGGGGAAAATGAGCACAGGTAAGTGCGGCTCGCGCTTTCCAGCACTTGGGGACTGAGCCCGCCGAGAGAGAAGGGGAGGGCAAAGGAGAAGGGGTTGGCCAGCTAGGAGGGGCTTCATTCTGTTCAGCCACTTGAGGGGGAGGAATCCTCCTAGTCGCTGTATGAGTGGGTAAGTCTTTTTTTTTTTTTTTTTTTTTTTTTTTTCTTTTCTGGATCTCAGTTTCCCTATCTCAGTATCCCTATACAAGGAGAGGGTTGGACTAGCTGATTTCAGAAATCTCCTCCAGCTCTGGAAGCATTCTGACATTCTGATTTTTAAAGGATTTTCACTAGCACGCTTCCCCCTTCCCATCTTAAAATCTTGAGATCTTAAAATGAGAAGGGGAGGTATTTTTTTTAGGACATTTCAGGCCGCCGCTTGGGCCTGAAACCCTGCATATCTTGTTTCTGAGAGTGGAGGAAAAAGCTGCAGTAGTTTTCTGGTGACCCCACCCTAGTTCTTCTAACGAGATTTTCTGAAGCCCAACAAGGGGATGCGGGCAACAGCTCTGTGTCACATCTTATTGATGATAATAAAAATACATTGCTTTCTCTTTTATTAAGGGTAATCTTAAGAAGGATCCTGAGAGGTAGGGTGTAAACGTATTGTAATTCCCATTTCAGTGGGGTGAAAGAGGTTCAGAAGGGAAAATGACCTACCCAGCAGCGCACTGCTGCGATTCTGGGGTGGTCAATAGATGTCTTGGGTTCAGTAGCTTTTACTAACAGTCAGCATCCAAGTGTTCTGTTACCCCTCACCCTTTTCTCCTCCTTTCTAGTCTACTAGCCAGTCTAAAGTCAATATCTTTTTCCTTTCTCAGTCATTCCTTCTTTGCGGTTCCATCACGTTATAATGCAGGTTTCTTTCCAGCCCAGAAAATAACTGAGGCTAGCACCGTTTTTCTCTGTGTCTGTCTGGATTTGGAAAGAAGCCCTATCATCTTGCAGCACCGGTCTCTTGCTGCTATAGCTGCTACTGCAGGGCTCTCCAGCCATCCGAGCCGAGCGCCCCTCCTCCGACTAATAATAGGCACCCGGGAGCTCTGGCTGGCGGCGGATTATTCCAGGCGCCCAGACATGGCATGGAACTTTGGGGTTCTGGGGGTGGGGATGTTTAAGGTGCCCAGTCGGATGAAAAATAGGAAGCTCAGCTCTCTCTCTTCCCTGCCTCAACCTGCCAAGCTAACTGCAGTGAGTGTCAGTTTCAGGAATAGAAGAGCTAGCTCTGTCCAAGCTCTCTTTGGAAAGGCATTGAGGAAGGAGCCCCTCTGTCAGCTTGAGGGGGACTGAAGGTGGGAGGTGGGATTGTTGGTGAGAAACGGGATTGCCGAGAGCCAGAGGAGCCGAAGACCTGGCAGACTGAGGAAAGGCCTTTTATAGGGAGCGTTAAAGGGTATAGGTGATGGTGATGGCTAAAATGGGGAGGTCTGAAAGGGGACTTTATGATGTGTTCAAGAGGGGGATTTCTGAGGACAATCTTCCAGGAGGCTGAGAGGAAGGGAGCCCAGAAGGATAGCCAGTGACACTCTGGGCTCCCAATTTATGAGCCGGGACACTCACACCTAGCGAACGATTTCAATCCATGCCTTCAAGGAACCCAAATGTGGGTCATCTCTACCACGTAATTCAGTTGTCCCTATAACATCCTCCCCGCCCCCACCTTATAGGCCTTTTTTCTATACCATGCCCTCCCTCATCTGTTATCACAGATAATTTAATTTTAGTGCTTGTAGAGATCTTACATCTAAGTCGAGAGTTTTGGGGGATTTTGGGGAGTTTTTTTGTTTTTTGGTAATTTGGGGAAGCCTATAAACCCCTTCTCTGAATACTGTTTTTAAGCGATTGAAGGAAATGCTAAATTTCATTTAGAGGATAGTGAAAATAAAAATGTAATTTCCCCTCCCTCCCCATCCAAGTTCAGAACTCCCTAAAATCTGTCCCTGGAATCTGGAAGGCTGTGGACTATAGGTTAAGAACTCCTGATTAAGTAAATGGGTTTATTTTGTGGATAAGGAAGTCAAGTCAATAAGCATTTATTAAGTGAGGCTTGGTCCATATTAGACACAATAAATATTTGTTGATTTAAGGGCCTGGTATATGTGATACAAAGCCCTAGAGATACAAAGAAAGGCAACAACAGTCCCTGCTTAGTAAATAGAGCTCTCTGAACCTAGAATAAGGAGATCTGAATTCAAATTCTGTTTGAGACATAATAGCAGTATAATCTTCCAAAGTCAGTTAACTTCTGTCTGTTTCAGTTTCTTCATCTGTAAAATACAAATAATAACCACCTATATCACCTAGTTGTAAGACAAAATAATATATTTGCGTACCATTTGGCAATATATAAATGCTAGCTATTAGCTAAGACCAAAAAAAGTTAAGTGAGAATAATTAATGGGTGTGGTAGATAAAGTGAGGTGGTAGATATGAGTAGTTTGTAGATGCTTTTAAACTGTACAAATGGAATAGAAATTAATATGAAATCTTATTATTATTAGTTTTGATTGAAATTCTTTTAATCCAGAGCTTGTTATCACATATACCTGGAATACAGTCTCTTCTCACTTCTCTTAGAAAATCATTCCTTTCCTCACAAATTTAGCTTAAATTCTATCTTGACACGACCTTTCACAATTACCTAATTGCTAATCATAAAATTATTCTGTATTTATAAATTCATGTGGTTATCCAATAGAATGTAAGCATTATAAGGACAAGAACTATGTGACTTTTTCTCTTTGTATTCCCATAATGTGCAGCACAAAGCAAAGCATAATAGATACTAAAGTAATATTCATTGGTTGAAAAATTGATTTCAGTCTAAGACTGAAAAAGGTGGGTTAGCCATATGATGGAAGCTAATAGCTTGAGTGCTCCACATGCTACCCACAAAATGCAAAAAAGATATAGAGGAAGTCTTTTAGCATAGATGGACTTCACTCTGTACCAGTATAGGAGGAGCCAACACTGATGATATATCCATTGAAGTAAAAGAAAGAATTTTTTAAACAATTAAAGCTGTGCATAAGTGGCACAGACTGTTTTCTGAAATAGTGAGTTCCCTGGATACAGAATATAGTCAAGGAGTCTCTTTTATCAGGTAGGGCATTAGATCTTCAGAAGCCTCTTCCAACTCCAAGCCTCTGTTTATTTGCCACTCTTTTATCTAATTATCACTCGTGGTAATGGTAATGATATCCTACCTGATGCTTCAAAATCCTGGAAGAAAAACTTGTCACCAAAAAAAGACTAAGATTGAATCTTAACATCCAGTTTCCTCAGTTGTGAAATTAATCACTTAGATTATATGAGCAAGATTCTTCCTTTAATGTCCATGATTCTATAATCAGATGAAGCTGCCCATTTTCAGTTTTTGAAACTAAACATATTACATTGTCTGAAAATTATTTTAAAAAATTCCTAGCAATTTTGGTTTTAAGAAGTTTTGAAAGGGATTTTAAGATAGTCAACTCTCCTCCTCAAGTTTTGCAATGAATACTAAATCAGTACACGGTCCAAACCAGAGATTAGTTCATTCAAAATATTTATTCACTGAATTTTTTTTTTAAAAGACACCTCTTAAAGTCTATTAAAAATAAAGATACTCTTAATGGAGGATTCAAAGAGGGGGTAATGTTTGGGTATGAAAAGCATAATTTTATGTTTGCTATGACAATAATTGATACCTTTTTATGTTTTTCTAATAAACAAAGGAGGGACAATCTATGAGAGGAAGAAACTAGAACCGGCTAATGTCAGAGTAGGAAGAGAGAATAACAATTCAGCTGCTCTCATTTCTTTAGCACCTTAAAGTTGATAAAATGCTTTCCTCTTCACTTTTTCATAAACTTGGATGTAAAGCAGTTTGTCAAAGTTCATATAGTCAATAGGAAAGGAAGGATTGGAGGGGAGGTTTCTTTCCTCACAGACCTCTATAAGAGACATTTTTTTTTTTTTTAATCTTTCAATTATACTTCTGCTAAAATCTTTGGCTAATGTTTTACTATGACATGATTTGACTGTGAACTTTTTTTTTTTCTGAGGCAATTGGGAATAAGTAACTTGCCCAGGAACCCACAGCTAGGAAGTGTTAAGTGTCTGAGATCAGATTTGAACTCAGGTCCTCCTGACTTCAAGGCTGGTGCTCTATTCACTACACCAACTAGCTGCCCTGACCATAAACTCTTATAGGCTGTATTTCAGCTCAGGCTGGAAGTGCTCTGAGTAAGGGCCCAGAAATGAGTTGTTTTATTTTTTTAACTGAGGAACAGCTTTGCTAAGACATGAGAACTACATCACCAGATGGTAGGCTGTAGCAACTCATTAAGACTATATGCTAAAGTCTGGAAAATTACAATCAATATTGATGGAAGGAATAATCATACATCATTATATTATTACAGTTAATTCATTATTTGTGTTATTAATGTTTATTGTAAAGTATCCAAGGAATAGCACCGTGCTCCTAATGGGATCCAAGTTGGATCACATGGATCTCATGTTTTTGTCACATTCCAGAGTTCACAAAGCTAATTCTCACAAAAGCACTAAATAATGCAGGTAGTTTGATGATTAGTCCTATTTTACAGAAAAAGAAACTGAGGCTTGGCAATTAATTTTGCCCAAAGCACTTCTGTAGTAAATAATGGAACTAGAACTGAACCTAGATTTCCAGATTTCAAAATCCAGTGATATTCCCAATGTGCTACTCTCCCACCTCTCTCACTATAAATATGCTAACTTTCATTGCCAGATGCTATCATGCTCACGACTAGCACCATCATTCCTCCACTTTCTAATTTGCTACTTTTGATATGCCTCTAATTTTTATCAATTAATTAATACAATTTAAATATTAATACAGTATTAAGGAAATTTTAAACAGTATCCTTTTTTATTTTCAGCTTAAGATTGTGCTTCATTACTTTCTGATATCTCTGATACTTATAGACATGTTTTAAAACTTTTTTTTTCAATAGTAATAGCATCCATTCTCTTCTACTAGAAAATTAGTGAACATGTAGTTAAAAAAAACTGTGTTCAAGTCCCCACTCCATTGTTCTTCTAAGAAACCTTTGAATGAGTTATATAAATTTTATGATGCTCAGTTTTCTTATTTGTGAAATGGGAATAATGATATTTACATTTTTTCCAACAAAATTGTGGAGAAAGTAACACCATGTAGGTTTTTTTGGCAGAGATACTGGAGTGGTTTGCTATTTCCTTCTTCAGCTCATTTTACAGATGAGAAAACTGAGGCAAACAGGTTGAAATGATTTGTAACACACAGCTAGTAAATGTCTGAGGCCAAATTTGAACTTATAAAGATGAGTTTTCTTGACTTCAGGCCAGACATTTTATTCACTGCACCTTTTATTTGCCCTTTTAAACTAGAAAGTACCATAAAAATGTAATCGACAGTATTACTAACTAAAACATATAGAACTTAAAATATTGTATATTTTAGTATTTTGAATATTTATGTATTATCACATTTGAACCTTATAGTAAATCTGTACATTTATTTTATATACCATTGCCACTTATAAGAAAAATGAGGGAGTCAGAGAAGTTAAGGAGTATGCCATGAATGCACAGCCAGGAAGTACCAGGGCTGGGATTCAAATCAAGCTTTTCTGGCTTCAGGTCCAATGCTATAGCAACCAAAGATGTTTTGTGTACAAATAATGACAGGACTGGTATGGAGGATTCACATGGTTAGAAGAGAAAGTGGGATGATCAAACAGAGGGACAAAACAGATGGACAACTCCATTGCTGCACTGGGAGCTATGAAACCAATGGAAGCACTTTAATGCACTGGGTGGATCCCCTGGAGAGAATTTATGGAAATGTATCTAGGCTAAATCCATTGATAAATTGTGATTTTCCCTGAAAGAAGGAAACCCCATGCTAATGAGATCATGATTCCATTAGAATATGAAATTATGCTTAGTCCCCTGTTCAAATCCATGTGACTGAGGAGACTAGATGGACAATTTATATCTTGAAATCATGATGCCAAAGATTAGTGAATATTGCGATACATATCTGTATAGGTTACCTGGCTCCACAAAGTGGCTGGCATATGTTATTTCTAATGAAGGTGCAAATACTGTAATTCTCCCAAAGGAGAGAGAAAAGGGGAGAAGAAAACCAACCAAGTACAGCCATCTTTCAGAACTTCTGTTCAGGCATGAATGACAGAATAGCTTTTGATCACCTTTCAAGCTCCACATTCACAGATGATCAAAAATAAAGGGAGCTTCAAAGTTCTTTCTTCAGAAGGAAGCTCTGGCTTTTAATATTGCAAAGATGTTACCATGCATACAGATGTTTAGTGATACAGTATATTACAATCTTTGATTCCTCAGCAACTTTGTGTCATCCAGAATTTATTTTTACTGCAAAGAGACAGAGAGACAGTGACAGGGTGATACACAGAAGAGAGACAGACAAACAGACAAACACAGAGAAACAGACATAGATAGAGAGACTAACACAGAGCAAGAAAGAAGCAGAGAAACCAAGAGAGAGAGAGACAAACTCAGAGACAGAGAATCAGAGAAACACAGAAACACAGAGGAGAAAAAGAGCTTTCTAAATAAACTTATGAAACAAGAATAAATATGAGTGATCACTCATAAACTATTAAAGATAAAAAATCATAGTACAGATCTAGAAAAGTCTTAGAGATAGTCTAGTGTGTTCAGTAAGGAAGGAAACTGGGGCCCAGAAAAAAGAATTGACTTGAGATTCACAGGTAAGTACAAGGGCCAGCAATGAATGCCAGATCTTTGACTCCAAGCTATGAGCAATAACAAATTTAGTTTCATTCAATGGGAAAAGTAAATTGTGGTTGTCTATCGTCCTATTCTCCTGGCCTAAATGTGTTGTCAAGATTCAGATAATCAAATTAACCCAAACCAATTCTTTGGGTACCAAAGCAATGGCGGAATACACTGAGCATGTAATCCCTTCATTGTCATGAGATTTTGTAAAGCCAAATTGAAAAACTGAGCAAACATGTTTATGTTGTATTGCATATATTAAGGCAATGAATTTTAATGAGGGAAAATGTAGTAAGAAATAGGAGATAGTGGTTTTACCTTTTACCCTTAAATTGTTATGTGACCTTAGTCAATCATTTCACTTCTCAAATCTCAGTTTTCTCATTTATAAAATGAGAGGGTTGAACTAAAGTGCTCTCTTAAATTCTTTCTAACTTGACAACTTGTGGTTCTAGTTTCTCTAATATGATACTCTAACATTCGTTTTTTAAATAGAATTTTTATAGATTTTACAGAATCTAAAAGATCTGATTATATTTTAGGAAATGTCCATTATAACTGCTGCCTTGATGTAATGTTGGGATAAGAATTATGGAAAATGCCTAAAATCTATAATTTCTGAATACCTATGTATTACCTAAGCAGTTTTCCTATTTTAGAATGACAAAGTCAGAAATGTAAGGAATTCTAAAACACAAATGATTAGACTGCAATCTCCCTTAAATTAAAAATTGTATCTCTAAATTTTGCATCTTCTCTAGTATCTATCATTTCTGCAGATGGTGGATACTTAATAAATGTTTAGATGAATGGATTGAATCTTTGAATTTGGAATGACATTTTATGCTTTTCCAATTCAATGTAAAAATAATTTTAACATTTTTTTTTTTTTTTTTTTTTTTTTTTTTTGTGGCTGAGGCAAGTGGAAGTAGGAAGTGCTAAATATCTGAGGCCAGATTTAAACTCAGGTTCCCCTGACTTCAGAGCTGGTGCTCCATCCACTGTGCCACCTAGCTGCCCCAACATTTGCTTTTTGAAATTTTGAGTTCCAAATTCTCCTCTAACTATTTCTTTGAGATGGCAAACGATTTGATAGCTGTTATATATATGCAGTCATGTAAAACATTTTCATATTAGTCATATTGTGAAAGAAAACACAGATAAAAAAACACATACAAAAATAAAATGGAAAACTTTATGCAGTAATCTGTATTCAGATTCCATCATTCTTTCTCTGGAGATGGATAGCATTTTTCATCATAAATCATTGGGATTGTCTTGGATCATTATGTTGCTAAGAATAGCTAACTCATTCACAATTGATCATCATATAATATTGCTCTTATTGTGTACAATGTTCTGCTGGTTCAACTACTTCATTTTGCCTTAGTTCCTATAAATCTTTCCAGGTTTTTTCTAAAAGCATCCTGTTCATCATTTCTTATAGTACAATAGTATTCTATCATAATCATATACCTCAACTCATTCCCCATTTGATGGACCTCCCCTCAATTTCCAGTTTTTTGCCACTACTAAAAGAGTTACTATAAATAATTTAGAATAAATAGGTCCTTTTCCTTTTTTTTTTTTTTTTCTTTAGTGTCTTGGGAATACAGATCTACTAGTGGTATTTCTGGGTCAAAGGATATACATAGATTTATAGGCTTTTGGGTCAAACTGTACTCCAGAATGATTGGATCAATGGACAGTTTTTCCAACAGTATACTCCTAATTCCAATTTTCCTACTTCCCCTCAGATATTTATCATTTTTCCTTTCTGTCATATTAGTCAATTTGATGGGTTTGAGGTGGTACCTCAGAAATGTTTTAATTTGTATTTCTCTAATCAATAGTGATTTAGGGCATTTAAAAAAAAATATGACAATATGTAGCTTTGAATTCTTCTTCCAAAAACTGCCTGTTCAAATTCTTTGACCACTTATTAATTGTGAAAATGACTTGTATTCTTATAAATTTGATTCAGAACTATAGATATTTGGGAAATATAACTTTATCAGAAACACTTGGTATAAAAATTTCCCCAGTTTTTATTTATTATAATCAATATTACCCATTTTACCTTGCATGTACTCTCTGCCTCTTATTTAGTTATAAATTCTTCCCTTATCTATAAATCTGAGAGGTAAACTATTCCATACTCCCCTAATTTCTTCCAGATGAATTTATTATCTCTATATATACATATACAAGAATTTTTAGTAGTTTGATTGGTGTGATCCTGAATTCCTGAATTAGTAATTAATTTAGATAGAATTCTCATTTTTATATATTAGCATAGACTACCCATTACATAGAGCAATCCCCCCCCCCCCAATTGTTCAGCTCTGACTTTATTTGTGTGAAAAATATTTTGTAATTGTGGTCATATAGTTCTTGAGTTTGTTTTGTCAGGTAGTTGTCCAAGTATTTTATATTGTCTACAGTTATTTTAAATGGAATTTCTCCTTTTATCTCTTGCTGCAGGAGTTTATTGGTTATATGAATGAACGGAATCATAAAAGACCACAGGACAAGGTTTTTAATTTGGGTACTCTTGATTTATTTTTAAAAAATGACTGTACTTCATATTGACTTTCTTTGTAATCCTATATACTTTATCTTATGGCTTTAAAAATATCATTCTGAGCAAGTTGTAGGCATCAACACACCACACTGTTAAAGGGATTCATGCCACAAAATAGATTGAGAACTCATGTCCTAGATTAGCAGAACTGCATAGTTTAGCTCAACTTCATAATTTTACTATATTTCTTTATACACATGCACACGCACATACACACACACTCCCTCCACCCTTTCCAAAATATTTCATGGTTAATCTATATATGGACTAATTTTTTCTAAATTTCAGTTATCTTAAAAAAAATTGATATCTTTTATTTGTACTACTATCTCATTTTCCACATACATCTCTACCTTCCTCTTCCTCCCAGTGAACCATCCTTTGTAACACACTTTTTTTTTTAAAAATAGAATTGAAGGGAAAAAAGCAATTCAGAAAAGGAATTAGTTCAGCTATAGTCTAACATCACACTCAATGCTGCACATACATAGTCCCCCCCCATTATATAAAGATGGATAGGAGATACAATTTTCCCATTTTATTGAGAAGGAAAATGAGACTTCAGGATATATGATAATGACTAATTTGATGTCACAAGATGAGGCTGTATTGGGAATCAAATCCAGGTCTAATACTGGTCAGATATTCTTCATTCAGTCACATCTTCTCTTAGTGAGTATAGTATACTTGTGATGTATTGTTTTAGGTTTAGGGAGGTGATGGTCAGAAGTAGAGTCAGCAATGAGGATGCATCTTCATTTGTATTGTCACAAACATAGAACATATCTTTGGAAGGAACTGAGAAGAGAACTAGGTAGTTTCTGGTGCTTTAAAAAAGTCCATAGTAGTTTAGAAGTATTTGCGGCATCCTATGAATTCAAAGGACTAACAATTTTCAAAGATCCCCAATCATGCCTTAAAACTCCTTTTTTTTTCCTTCTACATAGTGTTAATGTTTCCTTGAGAAATGAACAGCAAAATGCCACTTCATGACCACATGTACTATTGTCCATGGGATTTTCTTGATAAAGATACTAGAGTTATTTACTATTTCCTTCTTTAGTATGTTCCTTTTTTTTTTTTTTTTTTTTTTTAGTGACTTGCCTAGAGTTACACAGCTAATAAAGATCTAATCTTGGACTTGAACTCATATCTTCCTAATTACTGGCCCAGTGCTCTATCTACTGTACCACCTAGCTGTGGTCAACAAACCTCTTTGAAAATGGAAGCAGCATCTTACAGTGGAAAAAATCCTGTATTTGGAAAAAAGGAGCTGAGTGGCCATGCCATTCATGACCACTGTGACCTTGGACAAATCCCTTATTCATTCTCAATTTCATTTTCCTTAATTATAAAATGTGGGGGTTGGATTAAAAGACCTTATAGGTCCCTTTCTAAGTAGACCTCTCTCTAGGGCTACCTCTATAATCCTGTGATCTTTTTTTTTTTTTTTTTAAGAATCTTTATTTTAGTCCCAAAAAGAAGCAAAGGAGGCTTCTGAACCATCAACAATAGCTAGGAAGTTGGTGGAATTTAACCAGAGGAGGTCCCTTGCTCAGAGTTCTTTTAATAATCACAATTCATGTAAGTTTGGACATTTGGCTTGCAAACTGCAGAATAATCAAAAGAATTCAGTCGGGAATGATCCAATGTTATTTCATTGCTGCCAGGAAGAAGTGACAGCTGATAGTGATGGATGAATCATACATACATAAATGCACACTTGCATAGACACATGCATACATATATGCATACACACATGTAGAAGTGAAGCTCTCCAAAAGATAGAACTAGCAACTCTATATGAGTCAGGAATCTTTAAGAGTATCACTATCTTACAATGGTTTTTCATGCTAATGACCTTGAGTTATCAATAATTTAAAAATCCTTATTTAGAGACTTTCATGTAAATTTCTTAAAGTCAGAGTTTTTTTTTTGTTTGTTTATTTTTATATCTCAGTGCTTAACACATGGTTGGTGCTTAATAAATGTTTGTTGGCTGAAAGTCCTTTCCACATTAAAAAACGAGCCCAGACATCATCTTTCTTTTTTGAAATTGCTTAGGAAAACTGCCTTGATATTCTTGAAGTAGGAGGCAAAATAGAAATTTAAGAATGTACTGATGACCTCCTGAAAAAGAACCCCAAATGAAAACACCCAGGAATATTATAGCCAAATTCTAGAGCTCCTAGAACAAGGAAAAAATATTGCAAGCATCCAGAACGAAAAATTTCAAGTATTTTAGATCCACAGTCAAGATAAGACAAGATTTAACAGCTTCTGCATTAAAGAATCAAAGGACATGGAATATGATGTCTTGGAAGGCAAAGGAGCTAGGATTACAATAAAAAATCACCTACCTAACAAAACTGAATATAATCCTTCAGGAGAGAAATGGACATTCTATGAAATAGAGGATATGTAAGCATTCTTGTTGAAAAGACCAGAACAGGGGCAGCTAGATGGCGCAATGGATAGAGCATCAGCCCTGAAGCCAGGAGGACCTGAATTCAAATCTGGTCTCAGACACCTAACACTTCTTAGCTGTGTGACCCTGGGCAAGTCACTTAACCCCCATTGCCTCAGGGGGAGGAAAAAAAAAACAGAACTGAATAGACAATTTGACTTTTAAACACAAAACTCTAGAGAAGCATAAAAAGATAATCGGGAAAGGGAATTCTCAAGGGACCTAATAAAGTTAAAGTTTACATTCCTACATGGGAAGATGATACTTGTAACTCATAAGGTTACACTATCCTAATGATAGTGTAATGATAACTCATTTGGATAGTTCATAGGAATAGATAGATAGATAGATGATACAGGTTATTAAGGATCATGCCTAAATGAAGGGACAGGTCAATTCTCCAAGAGCCTCCACAGTTGTGAATCATAACATCTGAAGGAGTTGCAGAGCAGCCTTTATTGACACAAATGTTTTTTGTGAATTGGGAGTGAAATAAATTGGAGGCAGAGGGAAGAGGAGAGAGGTCAGACCACGCAACTGCATATCAGTCTCCTTGTATCATCATCATCCTCTCACATGAAGTTAGACCTCCAGCAGCCACTGGCAGGTGGAGCCCACATCACAACACAGATGTTAGTTGAATTTGTAAGGATAATGTCTAAAAAATAAATAAAATTAAGAAGTAAAAGAGGAATGTAGTAAGAAAAAGGGAAAGGGAGAGATACAATAGGTTAAAATGATATCACATAAAAGAGTCAGTGAATAGCTTTTATAGTGAAGGGGAAGAGGGGGGAGATAAAGAGGACTCATCAGAATTGGCTCAAAGAGAGAATTATATATATATATATGTGTGTGTGTGTGTGTGTGTGTGTGTGTGTGTGTGTGTGTAGTCAATTGGGCGTAGAAATAAATATATCTTATAGAAGAGAGGGCAGATGGGAGGAGGGGTAGTCAGAAGCAAAACACTTTTGAGGAAAGATAGTGGGAGAGAATAGAATAAATGAGGGAAATACAGTTAAGAAGAGTAATTGTGAAAAAAAAAGGAAGCAATTTTCTCACCTCATTTCCTAACATATAGAAAACTCTAGTTAAATGTATAAAAATAAGATCCATTTCCCCAAGTGATAAATGATCAAAAAGTATGAACAGTTTTCAGATGAAGTAATCACAACTATCTATAACCATGTGAAAAAATGCTCTAACTCACTATTGATTGGAGAAATACAAATTAAAACAAGTCTGAACTACTACCACATATCTATAGATTGGTTAATAAAACAAAAGGAAGATAACAAATGTTGGAGGGGATGTGGGAAAATTAAGACATTAATAGAGTGTTGGTAGAATTGTGAACTGATTCAACCATTCTGTGGAGCAATTTGGAGGTATCCCCAAAGAGCTATAAAAACAATCTAGGAATACCACTTTGATCTAGCAACACTACTATTAGATCTATATTCCATAAGAGAGTTTAAAAAAAGAAAAGAAAAGGATCTATATGTCAAAAAATATTTATAGCAGCTATTTTCTGAGGGCAAAAACTTGGAAACTGAAGAGATGCCCACCAATGGGGGAATAGCTGAATAAATTGTGACATGCAAACATGATTAAATACTATTGTTCTATAAAAAAAATGAGCAGAATGCTCTCAGAAAAACCTTAAAAGACTTCCATGAGCTGATATAAAGTGAAATATACTATGTACAAAGTAATGGCAATATTGTAAGATGATCACTTTGGAATGATATAAGTATTCTCAGCAATACAGTGATCATAGATAACTCTGAAAAACTTAAATTATCCATATTCAGAGAAAGAACTCATGGTATCTGAATTCAGATTGAAGCATACTTTTTTTTTAAATTTTAGTTATTTTCCTTGAGGGGTTTTTTTTTTTTTTTGAGGGGGTGTGTCTGTTTTCTTTCACAATGTTACAATCATGGGAATATTTTGCCTTACTGCACATGTATAACATATTGAATTGCTTGCATTCTCATTGGGGGAGAGGGAGGAAGGGAGGAGAGGAAGGGAGAGATTCTGGAACTCAGTTTCAAAAATGAATGTTAAAAATTGCTTTTACATGTAACTGGGGAAACATAATAAATTAATGTTTGTTGGATTAATGAATAAATAAACGAAAAATTATAGAGATGTGATTTTTAAAAAGATTCCTAACTTTTGCTTAAACATCTTAAATTTGTGTCTTATTTGCAGTTTCTTAAATGTGACATATTCTTTCAGCAATGACAACCTATTATCTTCTTGTTTAGGAGCTTGTTTAAATTAAAATAGTACCCAGCAGACATTCTTCAAGCATAAGATATGGTTCTAGGCTTTAAGGAAGTAAAGAGGTATGCTCTTTGCTCCAGAGCTTATAGTCTAAGAGGTGTATGCTTGTTTAAAACATGTATTGCATAATTATGATGGGGGAAAGGTATTAATGCAAAGGAGAGATCTAAAGTTTAGAGAGAAGTGACCCTTTTCAAGGAAATTAGGAGAGACCTCTCTGAGTAAGCATTGGGTCTTAAAAGAATAGGGAGAGGATTAAATGGACAAGGGTATTTTAGGCATGGGGAATAAGGGAATAAAGACTGTCAAGGGCTGGGCAAGAGTGAATCATATGACCAGAACATAAAGAATGTCAAAGCAAGTTTTATAACATAAAGGTGGAAAGTTAGATTAGAACCAAATTGAGAAGGCCTTAAAAGCCAAGTATAATGAACCACTGAAAGTTTTTGAGTGATTACTTCCAATAATTGCCTTTCCTTCAAAAATTGTAACTGTTATATGTTGGACTCTCAAACGCTTCTGTAGAGTTATGAGAAACAATTGGCCTTTCAGATTTGTAGCTAGGGCTGTGATTTGAATTATATACTTCTTCCTCCTCTTCCTTTTCACTCCTTACCTCTCTACACACAAACTCCCAGTTAGTGCTAAACTGGGCAGATTGCCTGGGGGAGGGAGATAGGGCACACAACCTTTTCCATGCCATATCTTTCTCCCACTGCTCAACTCCCTTCCTATAGGTCAGAACACAGAAAACGCCCATGTAAAGGGAGACTGGCTAGGGATACCCAGACAGCTGCAGCCACACCCTTGCCCAGGCTCTCTGGCTTAATTGGATCAGTTATTTTCTGTTCCAATAAGCCAATTCTGCCTAAAGGCAACAGGGTTTTGGCCAGCCTTACATTCATTGGTGAATAGTAACCACCCATCCTTTTCTTTAAATATCCCAGCACAGTGTTGTCCCCATTTACTGGAATAGTTGTGCAATCCTTTGCTTTTCAGTCTACCTAATTCCCCAGGGCTTTATTAGACTCCCCTGGCTCTCCTAACAGTATTGAGGGAGCTAACCTGTTTCTAGGCTCCTATAGTGATGCCCCTGGGGAGTTGGGAAGCAAGTGAAGTTTCCCATTTAATGTGTGAAAGACCTCTGTGTGGAGCACTTGACTGGTGCTCTAGAGCCCAAAGCAATGTGAGAAGTGAGCTCTTTGTTTACTGAAGGATGATTTTTCCATTACTCACAGAGGATCTTGGTATCTAGTTTGTCAAACATCATCAACAAAGTAGTGGAACACTTAAACAGATCAGCTTCAACACTGATAAATGTATCTTCCATTTACTAAATCAGGATAAATAAATAAACCATTTGTTATCTCATCCTTTTACCCATCTTTTGCTTTTATTGTCTTTAACACAAGGGAGACAGCATGATAGCAAGGTAGAAAGAGAACTACATTTGGATATAAGAGTTTGGATCCAAATTCCAGTTATTCTTATTTATTGTTTATCCTTGGAGTAATCTTTTAAAGACAGCTAGGTGGCTCAGTGGATAGACAGCTGCATCTGAAATCTGGAAGAAATGACTTCAAATATGGCTTCATACACTCACTAGCTGTGCAACCCTAAACAAGTTACCTAATTCTGTTTGCTTCAGTTTCCTCATCTATAAAATGAACTGGAGAAGGAAGAGGTGAACAACTTCAGTATCTTTACCAAATGCAGTCATTAAGAGTAGGACTTGATTGAACAACAGACATTTAATCCTTCTGGATCACTGATGATAGTAACATAATTCCACTAGATGATCAATGGCATCCTTTATATTCCAAATATTCTATCATTGATGCATTTTTAGTACTTGGCTACAGATATTTTAACATTTGATTAACCAAAAAGGTAGATTTAGGAGAAACATGTAATTAGCTTCAAATATCTTAAAGATTGATAAAGAGAGACTTGATCTCCCTGGGTTCAAAGGGCAGAATTAGGAGCAATGAATGGACATCTTGAGAGGAAGACTTCATTTTTTAAGAAAAAGAAAAATTTTGTAAAAACTAGAAGTGTCCCAAAATGGCATGAGCTGCCTGAGGGGAAGTGATATCCCATCATAGAAGTTTTTAAAGAAATAGTGTCTGATGGCAAGATATTGTAGAGGGGGTTCCTATTCTTGTATTGATTGGATTGGGTGATTTCTAACAACCTTTCCAGCTATGATTCTGTGTGTAGTGTCTTAGATTATTCTCAATTGCACTAACTCCTGGACAAAATTGTAAAGAACGAAGGTCACTAGCAATTGGGAGATCAGAAAAAAAAATCTTTATGAAGAAGGTGGTGTTTAAATTATATCTTAAATGAACAGAGGATCTGAAGCAAAAGTCAGAAGTGAGTAAATTCTAATCATGTAGAAAATCCAGTGCAAATGTATGGAATTATGAGATGAAGGAATATCAGAAAGGCTAGATTGGCTCAACTGCAACATGAGCTTGGGGAGTAATGTTCAAAAAGACTAAAAACATAGTTAAGGTTCAGATTATTAAGAGCTTTAAAAGTTAAATTGAAATTATATTTTATCTAAGAAACAATAGGGAATCCCAGGAATTTGTTGAATAGAGAAGTCACATGGTCAGAACAGTCCCTAAGGAAAATTACTTTGGCAACTGTATGTAGGGGGACTGTAGTGATTAAAGAATTGAGGCAGGGTCATTGATTAGGGAACTATTGCAATAATCTAGATGGGAAATGATGAGGACCTGAGCTAAAGTGGTAGCTAAGCGAGTAAGCCATTTGAGAGATATTATGGAGGTAGAAACATCAAGATTTGCCAAGTGATTGGCTGTGAGATAAGGGAGAATAAGAAACTAACAATGTCACAGTTATTAACCAACAATGCTAGAAGCTTGATAGTGACTGATGGAACAAGTGATTGTAGGAAGAAGAGAGGATTTATGGTAAAATAAAATGAATTCAGGGGCAGCTAGGTGATGCAGTAGATAGAGTACCTAGACTTAAGTTCAAATCCAGCCTCATATATTTGCTAGCTCCATGACTCTGAGCAAATTATTTAATGCTGTTTGTCCCTCTCCCCTCCTTCCCTCAAAATCTGAAGTATCCAGTAGGCAATGGTATGCATCTAACGAGTGTGTATATATACATATATGTTTTTATCAGGCCCTTTGGCAGTCAGGTGAAGTTCATAGACCTTTTCTCAGAATCATATTTTTAAATGCATAAAATAAAATACATAACATTGCAAAAAAAAAGCTGATTAATTTGAAACATTATCCATTTTAAAAAAGAATTTATGGACTTCAGGTTGAGAACTTCTAATTAAAAAAAAAATATGTCTAAATAGATCCAGATATATGAGAATCTGCTTAGAGATGAGAGTTAAACTTAGGAGAGTTGATGAGGTTACTGAGACAAGTACATAGAGGGAGAAGAGAAGAGAACCTAGAACAGAAGCTTGGGGAGCACTGACAATAAGGGGGCATGACATGGACTATCAGGAGACTAAGAAAGAGCAAAGGAGACTAAGCAAAAGAGACTGAGAAAAACAATCAGGTAAATAAAAGTCAGGAAAGAGAAGTATTAAGAAACAAGAGAGAATACTCAAAAAGAGAGGGTGGTCAATAATTTGAAATATGGGCTGCAAAGAATAAAGACTGGAAAAAAAAAGTTTCAATCTTTCCTTCCCTCAAATTTATCAATTAAGAGATCATAAAACATCATTGATGTCATTGGAGAGGGAAATTTCAGTTGGCCTTATTTGGGCATCCTTATTGAAAAATCATATTTAGAGCTTTAAAGTTTTATTGACTTTTGAATATACGTTTTCATTTAACTCTTATTTGGTCATCAGTTTGATTATTAACTTGATTATCATAATATGATTCTTTACAGTACTTTATAATGTTCTTCTCTAAAATATAATATTCTCTGGGAACAGGTTTCTTGGAGGGCTTCTGGAGGCAGCCTTCGTTTCAGTTCTGTGTAATCACCCCAAATGCAGCCAGGAGTAAAAGTTCAAATCCTTGATTTTCTCTTTCCAAGTCTTATCTCCTTCCTTGGGCCCGGTGGCTTTAATAGAGGCCTCTCTCCTTGGTTCCGAGAGCTTAAACTGCCTTCTCTGGCTTGTGAATCTCCTCAACTGAATCCTGGCTGAGGCTCAGAGTTTCTAGTGGGCTTCTGTTCTAGTGGGCTTGTCTTCTAGTGGGCTTGTTCTTTAGTGGGCTTGTCCTCTTTGGCCCTAAGAGCTCCTCCTTATATATGCTCTCTTAAAGGTGTGAATCTTGTGGAATTACAGTAAGTACTAACTATATGTAAATTAGAGAATCATTATCTCATCAATTCCACTTAGTACCTTGTTTCAAGTTCTGGCCCATAACATCTCCTTGTAGGATCAGATCAATCATACTGAACCGTGCTAAATTAGATAATTGTTGTCTCTATCAATTCCAGTCACTTAGCACCTTCCAAATCAGCAGCCAGGTGGTACAGTAACTAGAATGGTGGGTCTACAGTCAGGAAGACTCGTTTTTTAAGTTCAGATCTATCCTGAGACACTTACTATCTCTTTAAGCCTGGGTAAATCATTTAACTTTGTTTGCCTCAGTTTCCTCATCTATAAAGTGAGCTGGAAAAGAAAATGGAAAAACACTCCAGTATCCTTGCCAAGAATAACCTAAATGGGTCATGGAGAATCAAACACAAATGAACAACAACAAGTTCCCATACGGTAGAATTTCAGACACTATCTAGATGCTACTGAAGCTAACAATAGGGTGAGAGGTGATGGAGAGGTTTCTTTGTAATAAACATTTATCAATTTCTATTATATGGAAGGACAAAGATGAGATTTACCCACTATCTGTCATAAAGTAATTTAGGGAATTATTTAGGGAAAATTACATCTACCCAGGTATATTGGAAGAGGAAGAGAGACAGAGACTGAGAGACAGAGAGTTGAGAGACAGAGAAAGCAAGTTAGACAGGTAAGAGGAAAACCAGGAAAGAGTCATCCTTAAAACCAAGGGAGGAGAGAGTATTGAGTCAGAGGGTGTGTTTTCAGTGTCCAATGCTGCAGAAAGGTCAATGAGAAAAGAGACTTGGAAATTTTATAATTAGTAAACCTAACAAATAAGAAGCCTCTACCATAGAACAGTCAATTGAGAAGCCAAATTGCAAGAGCCTGATGAGTGAAGGAGGTTGTACTAAAGTGGAAGCCAGGACAGTTCACATTTTGTCTAGGCATTATGGGATTTAAGGTTCAAGAAACAGAATTTCTAGGTAATTTAATCATTTTATTAATAATGCCTGCATTCTAATAAAAGGATGATCATTTGAACATTTCTCTCTTAGACCAAAGACAATCATGGTAATGGGCTTACTGCTTATATCCTTTGGAAGAGAGATGTTCCTGAGGGTGGCATTCAACTCTGATTGGTTAACAATTGATGAAAAAAATGAATATTACAATGAGAAGGTGGACATGAACTTTGATCATATTATTTACTTCTTAAATTACCCCCAGCCTTGGGCAATCTATTTAAAGAATATATTCCTCAACCATGCCTGAACAGAGCACAATCGCTTCTTCACCTGGGGAAATGAGGATTAAAGAAAAAGGGAGAAATTTGAACCTCTCCAAATCATTGGTTAATAATAATAATTTTGCTTGATGATTTGCAATAAAGAAGAGAGATCTAGGAGGATAAATTGAAAGAATTCTGGGTCGGTTTAAGGGGGAAAACTTTGTTTGAAGATAGGGAAGGCCTGAGCTTGTTGGGAGGAACCAATTGATCACTATACAAATATAACAGCTTTCCATCCAGTTACTTCCTCCCCCAATTTCCAATAAACCTTCCTGAATACTGCTGGAATAAATTTTCCAAAATGTTACTTTCTCTGCATCCTTTTGGGATAAAAAATATTCAGTGGCTCCTTATTGACTCCAGGATAAAGCCCACATTCCATACTCCATATTCTACCATGTTAGCTGGATACTTTATTTTCTCCTTTTTCTGGTTCCGTAGGACAACTTATATGCTAAAAACAGCTCTGGCTCTAGGTAGGAAGTTATACAGGGAAATTTTAACTCTTAAAATCTTCAACTCAACAACAAACTTCAGACTTCTGGTACTCGTGCCTATTACTCAGGATATATGATAAAGAAGAAGGAACACTGGGCTTGGATTCAAGTCATGACTCTGATACTTAATAGCCATATGACTGTATGAAACTCACCTTGAAGACTAAAGGGTCTCACATGTGCAAAAATGTTGGCCCTTTTTGTAATGGTAAGGAACTGGAAACTGAGTGGATGCCCATTAGTTGGGGAATGGGTGAATAAATTATGGCATATGAATATTATGGAATATTATTATTCCATAAGAAACAATCAGCAGGATGACTTCGAGAGGCCTGGAAGGACTTATATGAGCTAAAGCTAAGTAGAGTGAGTAAAACCAAGAGAACATTGTAAACAGCAATAGTAAGATTATGTGATGATCAACTGTGATGGACTTGGCTTTTTTCATCAATGAGGTGATTCAGGACAATTCCAATGGCCTTGTAATGGAGAGAGTCATCTGCATCCAGAGAGAGGGCTATAGGGACTGAATATGGATCATAACAAAGTATTTACACCTTTTTTGAATGTTGTTTGTTGGCTTTTTTTCTTATTTCTTTCCTTTTTTGATCTGATTTTTCTTACACAGTATGAGAAATGTGAAAATATATAGAGAAGAATTGCACATATTTAACATATATTGAGTTACTTGCTGTCTAGGATAGGGAAGTGAGGGGAAAGGAGGGAAAAATTTGGAACACAAATTTTTGCAAGGGTGAATGTTAAAAACTCTATCTTTGCGTGTATTTTGAAAATAAAAAAGCTATTATTAAAAAAAAAAAGAATAAAAGTCAAGGATCCTCTATTAGCCAGTTGTAGAAAGTGGAAATTATATTGGTACTACCACTTTCAAAGGTAATTCCAAGGGAAAGTGCTCTATAAATTGTAAAACGTTTAATAAGTGTAAGTTATTGTGTTGTAAACTCCTAGAGAGCATGGACTGTTTTGCTTTTGTTGACTTTTGTGGCTGTACCTGGCTGTTATCAGTTAGTGTATAACCTCCCCAGCTTTTCTCTTCTCTTCCTCTCTAGGTGTCTTGAGTTAACTCAGCTCCACATGTGATCTTTGGAGCTGTGCTTCACATTGGCACCCCCATCAGTACAAGTTGTTTCTATCCATGAGACACGTGGGAAGATAGCCATGAGAAGTAGGGAATCCAGACCAGTAAGAAGGCCATGTCTTGAGTCAGTATCTTTGAAGCCTTTGATCCAGACAATCATATGACAATGATATGGAAGATAAAAGACTAGATGCTTTAAAGGGAATTGGAGTTTGAAATACTGTAATCATTTGGTATGTGGCCTGGGAGAGGGCTGAGTTGCTAGTGATTTTCTCAGACACCAGTTGGGGAAAGAACACTCTCTTTTTGAAGAGGTCAAAAGTAAGGGATTTATACAAGTCTAGACTAAAGCCTAAACTAAATTAGAATTAAGTTTTTTTGGAAATCTTAAATCCAAATGACTGAGATGAATAGAAAAATTTATTTCCTACTGTACATTTCCACCCAGATAGACAGGCATCTCAACTCAACATATCAAAAAGGAAATCGCTTTATTTCTCTATTTTTTTGCTATGTACTTCCTTAATTCTGTTTAGGGAACTACCACCCTTGTAGTCACTCAGAACCTTAATCTCATTCTTAACTTTTCTCTCTGTCTTGCCTTAGTCATCCTTCACCATACCATCATTAATCAAATCTTGTAGTTTTTATGTTCACAACATCTCTCTCATCTTTCATCTTACTTCACGAAGTACAATCTCTACCTTAGTTTGGATCTTGTTCATCTCTTGCATACATTATAGTAATAGCCTCTTACTGATATCCCTGTAACTCTCCTAATAAAAATATTCAATAACTCCCTATTGATTTCATAATAAAAGACAAAATCCTCAGCCTGACAGTTAATGTTGCCTCAACATACTCTTTAACCTGCCAGTCATTTACCTTTCCAGTTTTAATTTCATATTATTGTTCAGTCATGTCCGACTCTTTGCAACACCATTTGGGATTTTCTTGGCAAAAACACTGGAGTGGTTTGCCATTTCCTTCTCCACTTTATTTTTACAGATACAGAAACTGAGGCAAACAGGATTAAATGATTTGCCAAGGGTTACATAGCTAGTAAGTTTCTAAGGCCAGATTTGAATTCATGAAAATGAATTTTTCTGACTGCAAGCTTAGTCAGCATTCTGTTCACTGTAGCACCACCTTACTGCCCAATTTCATGTTATTCTCCTTTATTTCATTTATTTCCTATAACTTGACTTTCAGCCCAAACTTACCTCTCTATATGATATAACTGTCCTCTCTACATGATGTTTAATCATCTGTAGTCAAGCCATTGCACAGGTAGTCTCTAGAATTGGGAATGCTTTGCTGCCTCAGCTCTGCCTCTTAGGACTTCAAGTTTTCTTTAAAATATATATACACAATGCTACCCTATGTGCAGACCTTTCCTTATTCACTAAAGTTATTAAGATTCTCTCCTTCTTTGTATTAAATTCTCTATGGTCCAAAGTGAGTGGAAAGAACACCACAAAATAATTGATAAAGAATGTTGCAAAATTATAAAGAGCAGCTTCTCCCCTGCCTTACCCTGCCAAAGATATGAGAAGTTACCTTTTTGCCCACTCCTTTGCAGAAGTAGGGAGTCCACAGGTATAGAATACTGCATATATTATCAGGTTTTTCTCAAGAACTAATTGGCTTTGCGAAGTTTTTTCTCTTTTCTTTCCTTAAAAAACAAAACAAAATATGTTATGAGATGGCTTTCTGGGATGGAGAAGGGAAGAATAAAAGGGGGTGAAGATTTAGGTATTGTAACCAATAAAATTTATTATAAAAAATTGTCCATGAACATGTTGAATCCTACCTGTAGAATGTTAGCTCCTAGAGGCCAGAGACTTTCATTTTCTTCACATCCTCAACCTCTGGCACATAATAAGTACTTAATAAATATTTGTTGAATGGAAATGAAAAGAAACTCAGAAAAGGAGGTCAATCCAAGGATCAGGATGTCCTGGAGTAACTGAACATGTGTCCAACTCATAGAATTGGAAGGAGCTTTAGATTCAATTAGTTCAACTTCTTTATACAAAGGAGGCAGTAGAGGCCCAGAAGTGTTACATAACTTGTCATTGGATGCACAAGTTTTAAAAGTACATAATAATCTTTCTCCCCAAAGCTTTATTGTACTTGCATTCCTGATCCCCACCCTGGGCTGACATGCTAGTATAATTGCAGGATGGGGCTGCCCATGCCCCTCCTCTGATTCAGCTGTAACAATGAGGTATCATTCTGCATGAGTCAGGGTAAGGCTTTTTACCATTCACTGGCCATAACCTAGTGAACTCTGAGATCACACCTGCTAAGAGTAAAACCAGCAAAGAGGCATTTACCTTCCTCTTTTGGGGGATATTTTTCATCCCTTGCTAAATAGGTCTACGGAGAGATATGAGTATCTTATATGGCCCTTTCAACTTGCTTGAGTATTTACTGCTGCAATCCCTACCTGTGCCAGCTGTTGCTTCATAGTCTGAGCTTTGTCACTGAAGTGGCCAGCTAATCATCAGGGATTTGACCAGGTAGAAGGTGCTACTTAAGTATGTTTGCATTTGGTGTGTCTGAATTCTGGGGTGTATGGGATGTTCAGTGAGAACTTGCCAAGCCTTTTCAGGGCTATCCATCTACCTTTGGTGTCCACCTGATTCACTCAACACTCACCTTGTACCTTAATGAAGTTGTTGTACACACAGTGATTATACCCTGCAAACTATCTGGGCAGACAGGCTAAACCAGGTTGAGGGTAATCAACATGTCTCAACCCTGTCGGTGAGTAAGGGGGATGTCTACCATGTGAAGACTTCCTCTAGTGGGATGGTTAGATGAGAACAATTTGTTAAAAGGGCCATGAATCCAGCTGAAGTAGGCCCTGGGGAGTGCTTAGAGCTTGGTCTTCAATGCCTGACAAAGTCATTGACTATCTCTTGACTTTTGTTCTGCCACTGGAGCTCCATGATTCTGGAAGAAAGAATGAGGCTGAAGACTTTGTGCAACTCTGCATCACTAAAATCCAATTCATGAGCATGTTAATGTCCCTGGTCCTCTTTGAAAATGAAAGATTACAGATCCATAATACTATCTAGTTGCCAAACACAATACCTATATATGTACATAATATTTTCCTCAATAAAATGAAAGTTCCTTGAGGGCAGGTGCCATTTCATTTTTTCTTTGTATCCTTAGAACCTAGCACAATGATCAATAAATAATAACTGATTAAAAAAGAAAGAAAGAAAATGAAGAATGAACAATAAGAACAGTTTGAATTCTGGCCCTTTTCAATTTCACTCTTGTGTAGTGAATTTTTGGCTTGGCCTTATAATGGAGAGAACCCTGGATTTGAAGTAAAAAAAAAAAAAAAAAACAGGATTCAGGGTTCAAATTCCCTATACTCACAAGATCTTAATTTTTTCCTGTCTAACCCTACTTTTTTTTTTTTTTTACCCAATAAACAGAATTTGAATCCAGGTTTCCTGAATCCAAATTTCGTATTCTATTATATTATGAGAAGTTTACTGAAGTGATTCATCAATACATGTATCAATACATCAATACATATCCATATGACATGGAATTGATAATGGGTTTTTGAAAGTTATCAATCGAGGGTCCCACCAAACCTGAAAGGCTTCAAGTCTGACCCCGAATGGGCTGTACCTATCATATAATGACCAACACATACATACAGAGAGGCTTATGCTAAGAAAGTTTGTGTCTAGGTGATTAACCTTCTCACCCACAGCAATTCATAAAGGCCATCCATTAAGATGCAAAGGGTTGCAATCTGCCCTGGGGAGGGAGTAAAATTAGAGATTATTGCAAAATCAAAGTAAGTACCAATAAGTTTTATAATGAATAATAAGAGACATCATGACATAATAGAAAGAACACAATGTGCCAGAAGTAATAAGAGCTGGGTTTTAGCTCCAATTCCAATTCTACCAATTTAAGAAACTTTAAAGAAGTTACTTCTATCTTTCTGAGACTTGTTTTCCTCATCAATGGATATAATCATGCTTTCATGATCTACCTTGAGAGGCAGCAAAGACATATTGGCAAGAGAGCTCAACTCAGAACTGGGAAGATCTGGATTCAAGGTCCCAAAATTTGTTGTGTGATTCCAGGAAAGTTACTTATCTCTCACTGCCCTAGGCAATTCTTTAAAACCATAAGTTGCAATGAAGTTTTCAACCTGCTCTGATGGAGATGGAGTTTGCTCTTCTCACAGTTTCCTATATCAATGAAATCACCAATGCATTCCTTCTGCTTCTTTTCTATTTCCCATGGCTGATGGTTTAATTAATTAAATTAAATTAGACATTGAATGTCTAAAGAAAGTTTTGTAAATGTTGAAGTGTTATGTAAATATCTATTATTATTATAAAGGATAAATATATGAAACAGCTTGAAGGAGTTAGTAGAGCTGATGATTATGGAATTTTGGACTAGTCAGGGATGACGTCCATGAGGAGAGGCATGGGAGGGTTCCTTAATGCCCCTGGAATCACAGGGTGTGGGAAAGCTGCCTATTCTGCCTCCATTTAGACTAAGCCTAGGAGAACATACAAAGATCACCCTCAATTGGAATGCTCATTGAGGCTCCATCCACTCATTCACATATTCATTCACTGATTTTCTGCAGTTGCTTCTTCCAGGGAAGATACTCATAAGGGAATGTTGTAGATGTTCACAGACATTGTGTTAAATAGATAACTAGTGTAGAAAAAGGCTCAATGGACCCAGGCACCTGGGTTTAGTCTCAACTTGACCACTCATCAGCTGGGTAACCTTTGACAGACCATTTCTTTCCTCTCTGTCCTTAACTTGCTTATCTATCAGTGAGAGAACTGAGCTACATTAGGAGTTCTTAACCATTTTTTTTTTTTTTTTGGGTATCTATCATGGATCTCTTTGGCAGTCAAGCAAAGCCTTTGAATCCCTTCTCAAAATTCTATTAAATTCATAAACTCAAATGCCTAGGATTGCAAAGGAAATGACTTGTATTGAAAAAGAGTTATCAAACTTTTTTTTAATAACTTTTTATTGATAGAACCCATACCAGAGTTATTTTTTACAGCATTATCCCTTGCATTCACTTCTGTTCCAGTTTTTCCCCTCCCTCCCTCCACCCCCTCCCCCAGATGGCAAGCAGTCCTTTACATGTTGAATAGGTTACAGTATATCCTAGATACAATCTATGTGTGCAGAACCGAACAGTTTTCTTGTTGCACAGGGAGAATTGAATTCAGAAGGTAGAAATAACCCGGGAAGAAAAACAAAAATGCAAGCAGTTTATATTCATTTCCCAGTGTTCTTTCTTCAAACTATTTTTAAAAACAAATTTATGAACCCAAAGTAAGAACCCCTGGACTACAAGATTTTTCAGGTGCTTCACAGCTTTGCAAGTCAATCTGTGGCCCAGATTTTCTCTGACAATAACAGTTCTTCTCTCAACTTCAAAACCAGTTTTCAGTGTTTCTAAATATACTCTGCACATTTAGGGCTAAGTAACAATTTCAGGAAAACATGTCATTTTGGCCTGTTGTTAGATCTCATCACTGTCTCAATGTAGATCTTTAGCTAAACATTTGCCCAAAGTAGCTTCAGTTTTGCTGAAAGAAATCTTGCTATGAAACTATAAGGGCTTTTGGAATGACTAGCTAGGTTTATAAAGCTCAGGGAAGCAGTCTGCAGTGACAGTGGTGTTTACATTCTCACCTCCATTCAGGAACTTCCATCTGTGGCTATGCAGAAGGAATATGCCTCACATGTCTGGTGAGCTTTTATTATAGTTTGAAAAGCTGGAAAAGAAAAGGAACAATTGTGTTGCTCTTTGCAAGCAATTTGTATGTGCTTTTCAAAGAGTCCAATCTCATAGTTTGGATTTAAGAGTGATTTCATGGTTTTTTTGCATGCAGCAGTCTAGATCTTCTCTAAAGAGAGCAAAGTCTAAGGTGAAGATAAAATTTCAGTCTTTCTGTGGTCATGTAAAGGTAGCAACATCAAACATGAAACTATGTTCCCCATAGAGATAACATTTGGATGTGATTTAGGTGGGAGTAAAATGCTTGTCTTATGAGGAGCACTAGATTTGGAGTCAAAAATTCTTAGGTAGAGTTCTGAGGTTGTCCTTCTTTGGTTGCTATGGTCATATTTCTTTACTTCAGTAAATGTTGGTTTCCTTATCCATGAAACAAGATTAACATTATGTGTGTTCACATGTTTTGAGGAAAGGACCATGTAATTGAGAATATTGATGTTGTTATTAACAATATGAAATGTAGTATGATTGAGAGTCTAATGGTATGTGGTGACAAAGGGAACCTCAAAGTCAGGAAAAACTGTATTCTTATATGAATATATGAGTATATGAGTATATTATATGAGTATATGAGCCTGGGCAAGTCATTAACTTCTATGTGACCCAGGCAAATCTCTTAGGATTATTTTTAGAGAATTGTTGTTATTCTGCATTGGTAAAGGGAACTCAGTAGCTTCCTATGTCAATGCAATCAGAGGCTCAGTCCAAAAGAACCACCCTTGATAATAATGGAGTTATGACCAGAGAAGACAATTTGTCAATTACTACTCTTCCATAATATAATTTTGTGTTAGTGGAAACCTTTTGAATTGGAAACACATTAATATTAACTTCCATTTCAAATGTATATCAGTCTTCCTATTTAAGTTTCCATGGTCTCAATTTCCTCTATACAAAATGGAAGAGTATTGAACTTCATTTCCTAAAAGATCCTTTCAAAGATACCTTTAGTACTTTTGATACCTTTAAAGATGTCTATCCCCTCAAGTCCTTTATTCTAACAAGAGATGGAGAAATTATTAAGTAGCAACATGTCCAAGGTGGAAAGATTGCTAGATTTGGGGTCAGAGGTTTTAGATTCAAATCTCAAAGTGAGCTATTTATTGCCTGTATGATTTTAAGCAAGTCCCTTGTTCTCTGAGTTTCAGTCTCTTCATCTATAAAATTAGAGGGTTGAATTAAAGGCTAACTCAGTTTTCTCCCAGCTCTAAATCTTTGATCTTATTGAATTAGGAAATGCTCATTGCAATCTCTATTTACTGCTCTTAATCTATTCTCTATTATTCTTCCTTCAAGTATTTGAGGACAGACACTTGTTTCACAAATATTCTGTCTATGGCTTCTGAAAACTCCCTGGGGCCCAAAGTACTACAAATGTAAAATAAGCTTCCAAAAACTTTGTTTGATACTCTGTGAATCAGAGAAATCACTTGGATACAGGATGCTTATAACATTTGAAAGTTTTCAGAGTAGCTTAAAAAAAAAGACCAATTCTGTGAAATTGGTAAAGCAAGTATTACTATTCTCATTTTTACAGATGAAGTTAATAAGTCTTGAGAAGGTTAAAATACAGCTATATTCACAAAGATAGAAATTTATCACCCAAACTTTAGGACATTCAGGGGCCCTGCTGTAGTCCTGGGTACTTAGTTGCTCAACATCAGCCCTAAACTTTCCCTTCTCTAAACATCTCTTATTTTTGCAAAACACATCAACATTCTTAGAGTCAACCAGATTCAAGGGATCAAAAGTTGAAAGGGAGAAGGAATCTTAGAATTTATGTAGTCCAACACCCTCATTTTATTTATTTATTTAGAAAGTGATGTTGAATTTTATATATATATATATATATATATATATAGAGAGAGAGAGAGAGAGAGAGAGAGAGCTATTTATTAATATTTCACATTTTCACAGATAATCCTGTTTTTTTTTTCATTTTGTATATCATGTGTTTTTTGTGTTAAATTCAGGATAAAAATTATAATATAACATTATATACACATGCATATATATGTATATTGCCAACATACTCACTTTTGTGTGTCTTTTGTATTTTTAATTTTATTTATTGTTTTATTATTACAATAAACACTAAATTATTATTACAATATATATTAGTTTACCAATATAATGACTTCTAAATAGAAGTCTTCTTCCGAAAATTCTCTCTATATAGAACATCTTTTTTTGGTCTAAAATTCCTGAAGATCCATTTTTTAAAAATAGTGATGAAAAGAATAGTCTTCACTAAAGAAAGGAACATATTCCTCTGCAATTGTTCTAGTGTTCAAGTTTTGTGGGATTTGGAGATTTTTTTCTTCTTTTTTTGGAGGGGGGGGTGCAAAAAATAAACAAAAATCTCACCAACAACTTTTGGCAGTTCATTTCAATATGCAAAACACTCATTTTATAGATGATAAAATTAAAGCCCAGAAAGACATGATCCAAGTCAGGCAGGTAGCAAGTTGCTGAAGCAGGATTCCATGAAGTATGGAGAGTTATTTTTGATCCTTCTCTTTCAAACTCTTCTCCAATCCAGATTCTCTCTTCACAACATCGAACCACTTTTCTTCGCTAACTTGGCAACCAGCCTAATTTGTCATTTATAACTTCTTGTGATAGTCTTCTAATTGGTCTCTCTGCTTCCAGGTCTCTTCCTAATCCAATCAATCTTCTGCATAGCTTAAAAATAATTTGTCTTCTTAATATGTCACTCATATATTCAAAAATTGTCTTTTGGCTCTGAAGTGAGGCAGGTGACTTTGTACAATTCTTTCAAATCTAATTCACTTGCATGTTATGACATAACTTGCTCAATATCATGGATTTCTTTGAGAATGAAGCACAAACAACAAGATTTTTGAATAAAATATAAATTTCTCAGTCTGGCATCCAGGGAATTCCCCAATCTAGCACCATTTACTTTCTAGCCCCAATGGACTTACCACTCCATCCCCTGCTTTTGTGTATTTAAACAGGTTGTCCTAAACATCTAGAATGTATTCCTTTTTTGACTCTGGCTCTCAGAATTACCATCTTTCTTCAAAGTACAGCTCAAGCACTGTCTTCCATGAATGGCCTTCATTAATTCTTTCTCTGTCCTCTAATTATCTTGGTTTTCTTATTTATAGGCATTGTTATATTTTCCCCTGCCTCATCACTCTACCTGAACACATATATGGAAGAATCTTTAGAGAATACTTCATTTAGTCTAAGTCATAATTCTCTCTATTGAACTGCTGATAAATGGATGTGATCCTTTATTGTATAGACTTTTAAATAAGCTTTTCCTGTAATTATCAGGAAGTTTTGCTTTACAATGAAGTTTGCCTCTTCAATTTCCATCCATTGATCCTTCTGTTGGGAAACTATATCTAGTAGGGTATTGTGTGTGTGTGTGTGTGTGTGTGTGTGTGTGTGTGTGTGTTTAAACTTTACCACATTGCATATTACAATATCCAAATAAAATGTTGCAAAGGGTAATTCTCATAGAGTAGTGATTTTTAAACTTTCATTTTGTTAGAAAGGGATTAATATCTTTATGACAAACATTAAAGTGATTAGATGGAAAGAAACAGTCCTTTTTAGCATGGCACTCATCTGTTGAAAAAACCTTTAATAGCTCCCTAATTTGAAATAGTAATTCACATTCCTATAGCATTTTTTAAGCTTAAAAAACATTTTCTTCTTAACCCTACGAGATAGGCAATCCAAATATTATCATTCCCACTTTAAATGAGAAAACGGAGGCACCAAATGTTTAAATGACTTTCCAGAGGCCATACAGAGTTAGGAATTATCCTTAGGGTTTCTGAATCTAAGACTAATCTAATCCAATCCTATAAATATATTTTATATGCCTGCTATGTCTAAGGCACAGTGCTAGACACTGGAGATCCAATTAATAAAAAGAATGACAATCCCTGACCTCAAGGAGCTTGCAATTTAATGGGGGGAGACAACACACAAAAGGAGCAGAGAAGATGGGAGACAAGAGACAGAGGAAATATCTGTATTCTATCTAAAATTGTAGAGCCAGAAGGGAGCTTAAGAAATTATCTATTAAATGTTATGCATAATTTTACATCTGGTTTCTTAATTGTAAGTAAGGATAAGGAAGAGAAGATAGAACTCAAAAAAATTAAAAACAATTGTAGGAGAAAAAATTGTTTTTTGAATGTAACTGAGGGGGATAATAAATAAGGAAAAAGAAAAGAAAAAAAAAAAAAGAAATTATCTATTGCAGAAACTCCATGTATAGCATCCCAGACAGTTGGTCATTCAGCCTCTGTGTTGAATATGTCACATGATAGGAAATTTATTTAGCCTGTAGCATGATTTTGTTTAGTATATAATAAGTGCTTAGTAAACACATTATTTTTCCATACTTGTTTATGCATGCACAGAGGAAAAGAAGGAACTAATTATCTATTAAGCACCTACAATATGGCAGGCACTGAGTTAAATAATATATATGTATGCACATAGTGATCTTTATACATAGTTTTCTATTATAGTTTATAATTTTTGGATATCTTATAGTCTAATAGACTCTTGAGATTAATCAACATAGAAACCATGTCTTATCTAAACTTTGTATTTCTCCTTATATTGAGTACAGTGTTCCATATACAGTAGGTGCTAATTGATACAGGTTTCTATAATTAAATTGAGTTAAATTGAACAAATATGATTCTAGAAGTCAGAAAATATGGGGTCTAAATCCTAATTCTGCTACTGAATTTCTATATGATCTTGGATGTCCACCTAACTTCTTTTGGGCTTCAGTTTCCTTTTTGGAAAGTGAAAGGTTGACTAAATGATTTTTAATGTCTCAGATTTAGTCTCAGATTGCAGGGTGAGTTAATTTGACATGCCTGGAAGCTGTATCAACTTGATGGTCACTGGATCTATATGGAGCATTAATTAACTAAGTTTTACACTTATCAAATATATCTTGATCAACTTTTATGTTCTCAGCACTTACATAAGTACAGTGGACAACACCATTTAATTCAACCATTAATTCTAAAGAAATAAAAGACGTGGGTTCTGTTCTTTGATATAAGAATGTAAGAGCTAAGCTAGAGACCCTGCTTAGAATATATCAATCAGTTTCATTGATGTGACAAAAAGTCTCCATTGGTATAGTTCACAACTATTTGTTTCTCATTCTGTATGTCTCTGATGTGTTCTTTCATAAATCTTATTCAAGGGGTACATATGCTATGGGTCTTCCTTTAGATCTTTAATGTTATATTGGTACCAGTAAAGTACCCAGGCTTTCCATATGTTGTCCTTTGCTTTTTCTTTTTCACTAGCCCACCTCTTCTTCTGGTCACATATTTCCTTGATGTCACCACTTGTACTTTCTTCCTCTTCCAACTCCTACCTTGAAGCTCCAGGTTCTTATATTGATGAGAGGTCATCTTATCTAGCATAGGCCCAGACCAATGGAAAATTTAGGAAAAGTAAAAAAAAAATTCCAGCTTTAGGAAAAGTAATAAAATTAACACTTTCATTCCTGGAAAGTACCAATCAATAGTTTTATGTCTCCAATCACTATCATTGCCACTTCTCAGACTAGAATACCTTCTCTACTCCATCACTTCATAATATAGTTCCTTCTCCCCTATTATAGAGTTCTTAACTTTTTTTTGCATTTGACAGTCTAGTAGAGTTTAATACTACTATGATTTCTTGCTTGCATTCATAATGGAAAAGTTTAAGAAAATAAAGATGAAAAATTTCCCATGCTAGTTCACTGCTCTCTCTCCTCAAATAAAAAAATCTATCCATGACTTCAGGTTAGGAACTTCTGACTTAGTAGAATCTAAAATTTTGGAGGTCAGAGATTGCCTTGTTTTTGTTCTTGTATCTGCTTTGTATCTGGCACATAGTAAACACTTAATAATGCTTTTTCATTCATTAATTCTTCTTCCATGAAGCCTTCCTGATCAACTTAGCTGAAAGTGATCTCTCTTTCTCCTCTGAACTCTTCTAATATTTTATTTGTACCATTTTTCCTCAACACTCACATACCACTTTCCATTATAGCTCCTTTTGGTTGGGTTTTTCTCCTTTAAAACCATGGGCTCTTTGATGATTACAGGTAATGTAATCTGTCTTATTTCTCTGCAAGAACACTGTAAAGAAAGCATTCACAAGCTATAAAAATGCCATGCAAGGTAAGTTATTATTTATCTCAATATGAACTATTATAAGATTATATGCATAGAGACATATATATGCACATAGGTAACAGTGGAAAACAGACTCTGAGGTGTTAGTTCCTCCCAAGCACTGGAAGTGTGGACTTGATTATGACCTTTTTTGTCTGTCATTTATTTAAAGTCTCGTCTAGTTAAATGAAATGAGTTTGGTTGAAGACAGTCAACCAGTTTTAAAGAAGCTGAGGAACTGCACTAATGCATAGGGATATTCATATCAATTTAAATGAAACATTGAAACATTTCCTATTATTACTAGAAATAAGGTACTTTACTAGGCAAGATTTTGTCATGAAAGGAGCAAACTTTGGAATAACAAATCCTGAATCCCATCTCTGATAGGTAATGATCCCAAATAACTCACTTAACATCTCAAGACTGTCATTTTTGGAATATGGTTATAAATAATCATCTTGTTTCCCCCATTAGGCTGGGAGCCCCTTGAGAAAAGGGACTGGTGTTCTTTTATTATTTAACTTTTTTATCTATATCACTTAGTCCAGTACCTGGCACATAGTACATATTTAATAAATGCTAGTTGACTAGCATCTAAGAGCCCAATGTAGATACAGAGATATGTTCTTGGCTTACACTGGGATCATAGCATTATAGATTAAAAGTGGAAAGGTCCTTGAAAATTATCTACTCTAAATCCTTCTTTTTATGATGATGAACCTGAGATCTAGAAAAATAACATTACTTGCTCAGTGGCTCACAGGTGGTGAGGAATTGAGCTGATATTCAACTGTAAGTCCTTTCATCTTTATTTTTTTAAACCTTAAAAACTTTAAAAATAGCATTTCCTTCCAATATGAATGTAAGCAAGAAATCACAGTAATATTAAGCTCCAAAAGGCTGCCAAATGCAAAAAAAAGTTAAGAACTCTATAATAGGGGAAAAGGAAAGGTATTGTGGAATGATGGAACAGGGAGGGTATTTTATTCTGGGAAGTTGCAATAATAGCGATTGGTGACATAGGATAAGTACAAACTCAGTACTCTTCCCAGGTTCATTAGACTTTGAAGCATAAAATTCCATTTAGAATAGAGTCTCACCCATTTCCCAACAGTAAATTTCATGCTGCCACAGAGCTATTGTAAAAAAAAGTTCTTTGTAAACAATAAAAAACTAAAGACCAGAGGAGATTACAAAATCATCTGGTCCAATTCCCTTTCTTATAAAGAAAAATGCCTAGAGGACAGAAAAATATGCCCAGTGTCATCCAGGTATTGCCCAGCAAAGCTAAGACTTGAATCCATTGTCTTCTGTCTATAAGTTTAAGATCTTTTGGATACATCATTATGGACAGGCAGAGCTTAGCTATTGCAGGGCATTCTTCCCCTGCAACCCCTTTCTTCTATCTAGATGATGTATACAATATGAACAGCTGGAGAGGGAAAAGAGATACACTGTCTTATCCTGGAACTGTATCTCAGAAATGCACTGAAACAATTGGGAATGCTTTTTCAAGCATCATGATCTCATTGTTAAAGTAGCAGATGGGGAGTCGAGTTTCTTCGATTTGGTGCCTGTCTGTGCCTCCACCTTGCTGTATGACTTTGGGAATGTCGAGGCTTTCTCCTCCCTCAGCCACTCTGGCAAACACCAGGGATCATATCTTACTACAGCTTGTTTTTCTATAGCTTATATGAATGTTTCCCAGTTTGGCCCTGATGGGTATTTGGGTCTCTGAGACAGAAGCTGTTGTATTAATTAAAGTATTTAAGGATAACTGGGAGTTAAGTGGCAGGGAACTTCTGACATGCTCCTGTAGCATGTCTGTGAGTTATTCTTGGGATAGATCATTCAGGCCATTTTCAAATCATATAGCATATAGAATATAGACTATCAGAGCTGGATGAGACAGTGGGACTTGGAATGTCAGTGCTAGCTGGGACTAGAAAACCTGATCCAACATGATCATTTTATAAAAGAAGGACCTGAAGTCTGAGAAGGGAAAACTAAAGGCAACACAAATACTTAGTATTGGTGTTTATCAACCATGTCTGACTATTTGTGACCCCATTTGGGATTTTCTTGTCAGCGATACTAGAATTAGGTTATCATTTTCTTCTTCAGTTTATTTTACAGGTGAGGAAACTGAGGCAAACTGGGTTAAATGATCTTTCCAGGATCACACAGCTAAGAAATATCTGAAGCCAGCACTTTATCCATTGTACCTCCTAGTTGGTAGAAGGTCTATAATCCTGGTCTCCTAACTTCAAGTTTATTGCTTTTTCATCTTTCCCTTTCGTTTTTTTTTTTTCTTCTTCTTCTTCTTGAGGGACAGTGTTGATAGAGTGCTGTGCTTGAAGTAAAAAAAAAAAATTGCCATTTATGATTTTTTCTAGCTATGTAATCACAGACAAAGAACTTAACCTCAATAAACTTCACTGTTTTCACTTGTACAATAGAACAGTGACATTAGAAAATTAGACTACCTGCCTCCCAGGTTTGTTATGTGGAGAGCACTGAGCAAACCTTGAGAAGTGCTATAAAAATATAAGCTATCTCATTAATCATCCTTTAGTAGTTCCTCCAATTTGGGCAAGAGCTAGGGTGAAGGCCAAATAACAGTTAGGATTCATAGTCGGAAATTCTAGGGAAACACATTCTGAATGTACTTCCTTATATTTTTAAGCAATCAATTAGAGTTAGTGAACTCTGTCAGGAAAAAGTGAGCTCCCTATCACTAAAGGTATTGAAACAGACGGGGATGGGTTATTTGTCTGGAGAGCTGTAGAAAGGTGTTAGGAGAAGAGTGCCTTATACATTTTGAAGTGCTATGTAAATAATGAACTAATGTTGTTATTTGTTACTCTTTCCATGGGCTTCAGATAGAACTGATCTAGGGAGAAGTCACTATCCTACTACTATTCTTTTATAATTAATGTTCTGTGCACTGTTACAGAGGTGTCTAAAATAACCATTTTGTAACCCAGTAAAAGTATTAGGACATATTATTACTATTATGCGGGTAGGAGCTGACCTATATTACCTATAGGGTCCCCACAGAGGTAAAATTCTAGGATTTTAAGGTGTAAAACCCAGACCACTTTTTCATTGTAAGCAAAGTAATACAAAGATTTGGTGGAGATATACATGATGAAAATGAGATTGGGCCACTATGAGTCATATTGAGAAATATAGGCCATAATGGAAATTAACATTGAACTGGAAGTCAGAAGGCCTGACTCTGCCATTATAAGCTGTGGGAAGTCAAATAAGTAACTTCATTTCTCTGATTCCTTATCTTTAAAATGGGCAGAAAAAGAACTTCCTTATCTGTCTTCCAATGGATGATGATCAAATGAGATAAAGGATGACATATGTATGTGTGTATGTGTGTGTATTTATATACATATACGATATTATATAGATAGATATAAAACTATAATACATAATAGCATATATATGTATTAGAGTACTGTTATTGCTATATTTAGTTTGTTTATTTGTTTGTTCTTCTTATGATTTCCCTCTATTCTAGATAAAGAAAAAAAAATTGATTGTATTAAAAAGAAAGTGTCTAGATTTAAGGATTCCAGATATGAGAAATAATTACCAATGAACTCAATTGTCCATATTGCATCCTTCTTATCTTGCTTCCTGATACTGCTCTATCTCTTGTTCTGCTCTTCCTTTGCTGACACATTCGCTAACAAGTAGGTTTTAAAGGGAGGTTTCATGTGCATAATGGTACCTGACTGAGACTTTCTGTATTCTGAAGGTTAAAAGCATTATAGTATCTCTCTCTTCAAAGGCCTCCTATTGAAAACGTTTTGTGTTTTTGTAGAATTCCAGCTATCCCCAATTGTGTTGATCTTTACAACCATTTCTGGGGAAGAGTAAAGGATATATTAAAAAAAAAAAAAAAAAGACAAAACAAGAAGTAGTTCCAGCAGTTGGAGGAAAGAATAGTTTTGGAGTCTAGAGAAGGAGAAACTTTTTCATAAGTGAGACAGTGTAAAATATAGAATGGCTGAATTTTGGAAATAATGAGCTTCCTGTTACTAGACATATTCAAGCAGAAATCAGATGATTGCTTGTCAGGACTATTGTATATAAAATCAATATCCAATGAACGATTGTTCTAGATCTTCACTGAGGACCTCTAAGATTATTTGATTCTGTGGTTGGATGAGCACAATAGACCTAATTACCTCTTTTAGATTAAAACTTGTTACTTTAAACCTCATCTGAATCTGTAAGCATGGGTATTTTTCTTCTCTTGTGAAGGGTAAAGAAGAAGGAGTTACGATTCAAAATCAGAAGGAATGACTTCAAGACTTGTTTTGGCCTATTATTAGCAGTATGACCTTGGACAAATTTCTTAGTCTTTTTGAGTCCAAATTTCCTCATCTGTGAATCAAGGGAAAATATACAGCATGTGGGAGGGAAAATAATGCCCATTAAAACAGAGAAGATAGGCTGGGGCAAGATTGTGTAGGATTTTAAAATCTAAATACAAGCCCAGAGGACTTTCCATTGGATTTGAATCAGTATGAAGCCTTTGGAATTTGAGTAGGAGAGTGACATGATGAGATTTATGCTTAAGGAAAATTCCTTTGACAGCTGGGTGTTAGTTGGACAGAAATGGCAGCAGTTAGGAGGCTGGAGGCTGGTGAGATATAGTGAGAGCCTCCAAAAGGTAGGAGATTTGGGGTTGGAGAGAAGGGTTGGATATGAGCAGGGAGACATATATGTGGCAACTGCTCTGAAATGTGACAGGAGGAATATGAGATAACACTAGAGTTTCAGATAATGTGAAATAAGAATGGAAAGGAAGCTAGGAACTAGAGGTGGCTTGGAGAGAAGACTGTCCTTGGAACCAGGAAAACTTTGATTCAAGTCTTACCTTTGTCACATTAGCTGTATAATGGAACATGTCACATAACATCTCAGAACTCAAGGTACCAACGAGGGCCAGTTTGCATGAAGAGACAGCATGTCTACAACAATGGAAATTATGGATTCAATCATGCCCTCAGAAATAAGATATGCACTATGTATTTATTGTATGTACAATCATACATATATACAGGGATATATAGATATATACATATATGTGTATATTAAATATATAATATATGTGTATTTATATGAATATATGTATAAGTATATATTATATAATATGTGTATTATTTTATTACATATATTAAGTGTAGAGATGTATATATGCAGTTATCAAAGACCTATGTAATCGGAAGAATGTGGGTTGATTATATATAAGGTTGGAGATATAAGAGATCTTGGAGCATAGATTTCTTAGCTGGAAGGAACCTTAAAGAGCTAGAGCAATCTCCCCCAATTTTACAATTGAGGAACCTGAGACCCAAGTGAGTTAAATGATTTACCTACAGCTATCCAAACAGGCTCAGAATTAGGACCCAGAACTTCCTCCTGAAAATCCAATGAATTTTTAACTAACACGATATAATTAGTCCAAAGTGCTTTACTGATGTTCAGAATACCTCCAGCAACTTAGATGGATCCTCCTTGGAGGATTAATGGAAGTATGTGGACCATCATTTCACTGCTTAGAAAGTCTGACAAAATTGTAATCTATACCTTGGGAGAACATACTCTTAGGAATCAAAAGACAAGTCCATTGAAATATGCATAAGCAAGTGTGGAGTTGACTGAATAAGCCAAATTTCACTCTACCTAAAGAAAGCAAGCAATCAAAGGCATTTCAGTTGATTGCAAAAAGACCTATATCATCGAGCCTTTGGATGAATTAGAGGTTGCACAGGAAGAGTGTTCAATCTGGCCCAGAACAGTTGGCTATGCCCCATTTGTCTTTTATAAAATTTCAGACCAGTGCAAAATCATATAAAGATATTTCAAGAGGAGTGATTGTAGAGAGAATTCTATAGCATTCCCTGGGGAGCTGCTTTGGAGGAGAGGGGAGAAGTTTTGTCTTTGGACTTCTCTCCCAAATTCCTCTTGACCCAAAGAAGTCTCATCTACAGAAGCCCAAAAGATTTTCTACTCTTATATGAACATTGTAGCATCATTCTTGGAAGAGCTATATGCATCTAGAGCCAAATATAGACTAGATGCCGATTCAAAGTTCCTTAAGAAGCTGAGCAAAGAAGCCACATCATGCCTGAGGAGAAATTCTTATATGTCTCAAGAAGGGAAGAAAATGATTCACAGAGACCAGGGACTATGTGTTACCCAAAGGTACAATGGAGAGCCAAATTAGTAGATGTAAATGTTATAGCATATTATGGACAAGATTTGGTACAACTATTACCACTTCCATATTGAAGATGCAAGAACTGAGGCTCAAGAAGTTTGAAATTTCCCCAGAGTCATAAGAAATAGAAGTAATTTCACTTAAAGCTTCCAGACCCCAAATCTACATTTGTCAGCTAGTGTTTGCTCCTTACTCCTCTTCCTTCTGGTCAGGACAAAAACTAGTTTTCCATAATCTGGAAGTGAGGTGGGAAGGATATATGTTTGCTAAATTACTGGAAGTATCTCAAAAATTATGGATGATAGATTTAGATGGAAGGACTTCAGACATCTAGTCCACTCTTACCCCTCTCGTAGATGGAAGGGACCTCAGACATCTAGTCCATTCCTATCTCTTTTATTTTACATAATGAGGAAGCAAGATTGAATAACTCCCGATGTCACATAGATGGTAAGGAGCAGAGCTCAGTTTCAACAGGTGTTCTGACTCTAAAAACCACACACTTTCCCACTGTACCACATTGTCTATTCCAAAATTCTCTGCAAGGAAGTAGAAGACTCATTTAGGAATATGTAAATATTATTTTCATTGAATTAATATTTATTTCTGTTTATATTCAATGTTTTTCTATACCCGTGCTATTCCTTGCCTACCTTGGCTCAAGAGGTGATGTCACTGGTGTTCTTTAATATTGAAGGACAAATAACAACAATCCATTGACTTAATATGAGAATAAATCAGAGTAGTGGTCCAAACACCAATCATACTATATTCTAGGCTATGGAGACACTAATACAAAGAGCAAAGCAATCCCTTACTCCCGAGAATGCTGTTCCTCTGGACATGTCAGCTACCCTGGAATTCTCAGAAAACTTTTGTGTATCTCCTTTCCTTAGCATCTCATTAATAATTAGAAAATAATTAGAATTTCTAATTAGAAAATAATTAGAATAATTAGAAGTATTTCCATTTAGGACCTAGTAGGCTGAAATGGAAGTGATGCCTCCAAATACTACATTGTTTTCATGGCATTGAGTTGGTGAGTTGTTAATTACTCTGTTCACAACAAATATTCATTAAGTAATTACTCTGTGCCAACATCATACTATGGAAAGGGCAAAATTAAGTTAAGATATAGTTTCTGCTCTAATGCAGCTCATGATCAAATGGAAAATTAACACATATAAAGAGAATAAAAGCATATAATATTATTAATACATCAGAGAGCTGCAAGAAAAGTGCCATATGAGATTCAAGAAAAAAAAATCAGCATTAATAACTTTACATAGTAGTCACTATGTGAACTAAGCATGTGTCCTTCTTTGATTATGTGTCCAAGTCATCTCCCTCAGGGCAGGGATACAGTACATAGAGCTCTAGGCTTGAAATCAGGATGCTACAGCTTCTTGAGTTCAAATCCATCCTTGGATACTTACTATATGGGTAACTCACTTAACTCTGTTTGCCTGTTTCCTCATTTCTAAAATGAGTTGGGGAAAAAATAACAAATCATTTCAATATCTTAATAAAAAACCCAAATGAAGTCACAAAGGGTTGGAAACAACTGTCATGACTGACCTAGAACTTATTCCCCTTAATTGAATTGTAAGTTTGAAGACAGGGGACCACAAGTTACTTGCTTTTAAGATCTCTTATGGGTATCCGGGTCAATATGGAACAAGATACTCAGGAAATAGATTTGAAAGAATGAATGAATGAATGAGTAATGATGACGAACAAAGGATCTAAGAAGACTGGTTTCCAAGCATTATCTCTGTTACTAACCAGTGGTAAAGCCCTGTGTCTGGAAGCTTCATGGCAAAGAGACGCAGACGCCCACAAGCTATCCTTCTGCCAATGACGAGCGAGCAATCCCACACAGTCTAGTCACAGCTGTGTTTTTGCCTTTGGATATAATTTAATTTAGGACAAAAGAATGAAATGTACAGCAAGGAAATAAATCATTCAGGGCTTGCTTTTCTTTTTCTTTTTTGAGATGATAGTTGTGGTAATTCAGCAATAACAAGCCTAAAAGTCAGTGGAGTACAGAGGAAGGGATGCTTATGGAGGACTTCATGAAATATCTCAGAGGTCATCTAGCCTAAACCTTGAATTTTGAAGTGATTTGCCCAAGACCATTTAGGTAGAAAGCTCCAGAGATAAGTTCTTTGATTCCAGCAGGGCTCTTTCCACTGGAAGTTTTCAAGTTGTAATACAACATACATTGCTGTTATGACTGCAGTACATTATACAAGCTGCTGAAGTCAAACATAAAAGTGACTAAGACATAGTCCCTTACCCTCAGGCAGCTTACAATTCAAAAAAGGGAAATAGGTTAAGAATCTAAGTATATATAATGCAAAATGAGCTGTATATGCATACTTCACTCAGGCATTCCTTTTCTGTCTAATAGAAGCTGTGCCAGCAAACTAAGATTTGGCAGTCCACCCAGGCTACAAAAGCTCAGAGAACAGGCCGGTAATGGGTTGTATGATTGTCATGTGATAACCAGCCTAATCAAGCTTAGATGATTTATTGGAAGTGGGTTTCTAATGGAGGTAGAAGGGGGAAGATCTAAGAAATACTTCTTGCAATAGGTGGCAAATGAACTGGGTCTGAAAGGATGGATCAGAATCCATGGGGAACCAGAGAACATCAGTGACCTTTGCATATCTCACAATCTGTGTTGTAACCTGATATAGTGGACCATTGTTGCATCTAGAGTGAGAAAGAATTTTAGATGTCCAGTCTCTGTATTTGACCAAATAGGACACTGAGTCCCCAGAGAGGGGAACAAATTGCCTGATGATATGCAGCTGGGAAGTGGAAAGGGGTTGCCTATGTCCAAGTATGAAGCTGAGTTTCCATGGGTTAATAAGTGAAGTATTAGAGCAGCATGTTCTGAAAGAATCTGGTGCAAGAATTAATAGCTTCCATTCTGGGTCTCTAGGTGAGAGCCCAAGCCACATGTGAATGCCTGAAAGCTGTGTTTCTGGGGCAGAGGTAAATGCAGAGAATCAGAAACTCTGCCCTAAAAGAGACAAAAGAGTATCCATCTAATATTAGAGGAAAATATGAATTCCTTCTAGTGTTATTTTGTTGATTATGACTCTGTATATTTGAATGAATTTATTGATTTTATTAAATACTACATGCAAAGCACTATTTATATACATTTTGATAAGGGAGCCACAGTTTGGTTCATAAAGGAATAAATAAAAGCTAGGAAGGGTAGCTTTTATTTCTTCATCTCATTATCTGTCTTGTTTGACTTCCTTTAGACCAAAAAAAAAAAAATGAAGCCAGTCAGGATTGTAGGATTGCATGTGTGTATGGGGCGGGGGGAGAAATAGTCAAGAGACATGTTGGAAAGTGTTGGGTTTGGAGTTAGATAACCTGATTTTGAGTTCTTTATAACCTGTACAGTCTTCTGGATAGTTCAGTGATTGTAGGACAGGACCTGAAGACAAGAGGACCAGAGTTCAAATGTGGCCTTAGACACCTATCAGTTGTGTGACTCTGGGCAAGTCACTTAACTTCTGCCTCACCTATAGAATGGGGATAATGATAGAACTTACCTCTCAGGGTGATTATGAAGATTAAATGAGATAATAATAATAATAATTGTAAAATAGCACAGTACCTGACAAATAGTGATCACTATATAAATATTAGAAAATATTACTTGAGAAAGTAATTTTTTTGTACTTCTACTTTTTTTTTCTGAAAAATAAGATGATTGGACAAGAACCTACAGTTCCTTTCCATTCTATAAATTTGTTTTTCACAATCCAGCTTCATTATAAACTCCATGTTTATGACTTGGACAAATCACTTTGACTCTTTGGACCTCAATTTATTCATTTGTAAAATGAGAAGGGTTGGACTAGATGCCCTTTAGCATTGCCTTACAGGACCTTTAAGATTCTGTATTCAAAGGTTCTCTGTTAGTGGGGTGAATTGAAGTAGGTAGAAACGTTTGCCCTTGAAGTCAATTATTTTACCTTCTGAGTTCTTGGATCTATTTTGGATAGTTTTTGTCCTCTTTGTCTCAGTGTCTCTATCTGTCTCTCTTCTCTGTCTCTGATTCTCTGTCTCTCTGTCTCTATCTCTTTGTTCCTCTTTGTCTCTCTCCCTTCTGTCTTTCTCTCCTTTTCTTCCTCCCCCACCCATTCAGTTCTAAATTTTTTTTTTTAATTTATGTCAGTGTGTATGTGTCTCTGCAATTCCTCCTATTCCTTATAATCTTCTGGAAGGGATAGGGGGAGATGTGGATCACCACATCAAATAATAGTCATTTGGGTATGCTTTCCAAAGTACTTTCCCAACAGCCTCATAGATGCTATATCATTGTGTCCATTTTGCAGATGAAAAAATTCAAAGACTTGCCCAAGATTACATAGTAAACATGACCCTTACCCAAGCTCAGTGCTCTTTCCACCTCATCATTTTGCCTAAATTTGGTAAAACTATTCTTCAAATAAAAATAAATAGAACTTGTGGGAGGTATCAGATAGAGAGATTATCTGAATAAAGTACCAGAGGGTGGACTTCATTCCAGTTATTTTTGTAGCTCTAAGACTTTCTTTTATTTTCTGATTGATTCCTTTTTAGCTGCATTCTGATGAGTTGAAGTTGCCAGATTATTGGCATGTAGAAAGTGGGATGTTGCTGTATTTAATTAAGGGAGGCTTCCTCAAATGAGGGGGAAGGACAGGCTTTGATCATGAAATAGAAGAAAGGAAGAAGGAGGCAGGAAATGAGGTGAATATTATAAAATTATCCCTCTGTATAATCCTATGTAACTTTCAAACTGGTTCCATAGCCTCTGTATCATTGAAATATGAAGGAAAAGAGAAAATCTTTCTAACTAAAGGTTCTAGGAAGGGTGAAGAATAGAAAGTCAAAATTAGTGTCCGCTGAGGCAAAGTGATTTGACTTTAAAATAAAATAAAGAGGAAAAGATTAATTTTTTTCAATTAACAAGCATTTTTCCATCTTTCTACTCCATTCCATGGTAAATAAAAATAATTTTTTAAAAAATCAATGTATTATCCATAGTCAAACAAACTAAATTTCTACATAGAATTGTTCCAACACTGTGTCTAGAGATAGAAATTTTGCACTAATCTAAGAGCCAAAGTGATTTTTGATTAAAAAGTATAGATGACTATTTCCTTTTTTGGGGGGAAGATGTTTGTTTTTAAATTTCATTAATGTGTTGTTGTGGGGTTTTTTGTTTTTTTTTGTTTTGTTTTGTTTTGTGAGGCAGTTGGAATTAAGTGGCTTGCCCAGGGTCACATAGCTTAGTTAAGTTTTCAGTATCTGAGTCTCAGAGTTGAACTCAGATGCCCCTAATTCTAGGGTTGCTGCTCTATTTACTATGCTGCCTAGCCACCCCTGATGATTTGATTTTTTTTAACAACATAAATATTTATGAATTACTACTCATATAGCACCAGAAAATATAGTTCCTTTTTTGAAGCCTCAGTGTTTTATAATAAAAATTTGTTTAAATTCATTTTTAAATTTTGAGTTCCAAATTCTTTCCCTCTCTCTAATTCTTCCCGCACCATCAAGAAAGCAAGTAATATGATAGTCATCATATATGTAAAGGCTAGGTGACTTACTCATAGGGTCTGGAATAGAGTTACTATGTAGGCATCATAAGTTTTTATGGAAGCAAGGAATCAAATTCAAAGCCTTGAGGAAGAGAGAGAGGAAAGGGGAAAAAAAAGATAGCTAGATAGACAGACAGAGAGACAGAGACAGACATAGTGATAGATAGACACAGAAGAGACAGACAGAGATAAAGAAACAGAGAGGGACAGAGATAGAAACAGGCTCAGACAGGGTACCTTTTACTCAATTCTAATAATTTTTGTCACAAACTTGTTTAAGATTTCATAGATAGGTGAGTGGAAAATACTACCTTCTTCAAAATGTCCCTAGAAAAACTTGATTGACTTTCACCTTTGCTCCTATTATATGATAAATTTATTTGTACACATACACCCATACATACTCAGACTCTAAGATCCTCAAAGACAGGGGTTGTATTATTATTTGATGTAATATATATTAATGTAATGTTATGTAATATAAATAATGTAAATATGTAATGTAATATAAAATGTAAATAATGTAATATGTAATAATAATGTAATAAAATAAAATGTATTGATTATTTGCTGAGGCAATTGGGGTTAAGTCCTAGCTGCCCAGGGGTTGTATTTTAAAACAAATAAACAAAACAAAACAAACAAACAAACAAAACAAAAAAAAAAAAACCTTTACTCAATGCCTTACACATAGCAGCTACTTAAATATTAGTTAAATGAGTGAGCCACAGGCAGAAGTCAGGAATCCCGTCTCCTTAGCCAGCACTTTGCCCAGAGTGTTTCATAGCTGGTTCTGGTTAAATGGCCTCTTCCATTAGCAGGGAGCTTTGCCATTTTGGTCCAGTCATCCGTATCCCTTCATTATCCACATTCAAAGGAGCAAAGGATCATTTTCTCGAATCAGCAAGTTCTCTTCTGAATAGGAAACCCAACACTTGCATTGAAGTGTATCTGTGTGGCGCATTGTTCTATGACATCTAGATGTGTACCTCTTCCAAGCTACTCATTGTCATTAGCTCTCCCTTCACAAGATGAACAAATGCTGAGTGACCTTTGGAAGCACAAATCACTTGATGTGAAGAGAATTCAATTCAACAAATATTAATTGTTTATTATGGGGAAAACCCTTTATTCTGTGTAGGGAATAAAGAGACTGAAAGAAGACACAAAAGAAAAAAGAAGGCATGAACACAAATAACTAATACAAAATTGGAATATAAACACAAAGAAAAAGTTCAAACAAGAGGTTCTGGGAAATATAAGAAGAGTGAGCATGCCTACAGATAAATATGTTTAGCTGGGATAACAATAATAATTATTATTACTAAATAAAGAATTACTATCATCATAGCTTACAATTATATAACACTGTGTGCCAGATATGTGCTAAGAGTTTCTTAAATAAAATATTAGCAGATATGTGCTAAGAGCTTTATTATATCATCTCATTAATCCTCCCAACAACCATGAGCAATAGGTGCTGTCATTATTCCCATTTTACATATAAGGAAACTGAGGCAAATCATGTCTCCTAAAAAATAACAACAAACCATGTCTTCTGTGCTCAAGATTGTTTACAAATGTTTTTGGGATATCAAGTTAATATACTTTAACATAGTTAACATGTATTGGTCAGCCTGCCATCTGAGGGAGGAGATGGGGGAAAGGAGGAGACAAATTGGAACAAAAGGTTTTGCAATTGTCAATGCTGAAAAATTATCCATGCATATATCTTGTAAATAAAAAGCTATGATAAAAAAGGAATATCAAGTTAAATGTAATCGTCTTCCCTCTCTTTATGAAAGCTTAATTATTAAAGTTTTGACTTGATTTCACATTAAACTTTTTCATGACACTTCAGTTGAACAAATGGACCGAATAGAATTATGTTAATATGGTTTGATAAGGACCATTTCCCAGAGTACTGTTATATTTGTGGTGAAAGAAAATTAAACACATTTCCCTGAGTCTGCTTAATCTAAGTCTGGTGTTTGAACCAAAGTGGTTTCCCATGTGATTGTAACTAATTTTATAAGACCTATAGTGTTGTAGTTAATTTTTGCTTTGTTGTTTATAAGCCTGGTATAGTTGATGGAACAGTGAATTTTGTATCAGGAGGCTGAATTATTATTCTGACTTTGCCATTTATTACTGTATGATCTTAAACAAATAATCTGACAACACTCTAGGTCTCAGTTCCCTAATCTGTTAAAGCAAATTGGACTAGATAAACTTGTAAGAATGTTTCTTCTGCGGCATTCTATGGTCAGTGGATGAATAAATATGATCCTGGATATTTGAAATACTTTCCCCAGTAATAGCTTAGCTTTTTATCTCACCTCTCTTTCATAATGAGAAAGAAAGAAACAAAGAAAGAAAGAAAAGCCATTTACATTCATTGTTTCCATTTCCCAACCTTCAACTTCCATTTCAACCCTTTGCCTTTAAAACTTGGTTTCTATCTGATTAAGACTATTTCACAGTTATTGATGATCTTTTAATTAGTCCTTTTAATGGATTTTTCTTGGTGTGCATTTTTTAAAAAATTATTTCTGTAGCTTTTGATACTATGCTTCACTTTTTCCCTCTTGTATGCTCTATTGCTTGATTGTAATATTATTGACTGTTTTTTTTTTTTTTCCCTCAAACCCATCTCACTGCTTTTTTCCCAGCTTCCTATTCCAGGTTATCATCTTTGCCTCACCCTTCAGCTCTGGATGTTCCTTAAAGTCTTCTTCTCTCCTCTCACTCCACTTGGTAATATCATCATTTTCCATGAGTAAAGCTGGCATTTCTCTATAGATGGCTCTAAAATCTATAAATCTGGTCCAGATTACTCCCCTGACCTCCTGGATGTGGCATAGGCTTCTGAAGTTCAACATATTCAAAATAGAACTTGTTTCAACAAATCTAAAATGTTATTGTCTAACTCTAAACTTGTTTCTACTCCAGAATGCTCTTTGTTGAAAGTATCATCATCCCTTCAGTTACTCAGGTTTTAAAGCCTAGAATCATCCTTTTCCCTGTCACCCACCCTTTACCCTCATCTCCTTATCTAATCAATTACCAAACTTTTTTAAATGTTACTTTTCAATATCTCTTGTATCCATCATCCACAAACTCCATGGCCACTACCCTACTTTATGGCTCAACACCTCTTATCTGGAATATTTTGATAACCTCCTAATTAGTCTCCATATGTTTAGTGTCTTCAATTACCATATATTCTCTCTCAAGAAAATCATTCCTATATCTAGAATCAGATGGAAATGTAATTGGGAAGTATTTAGCAAAACAAATAAAAATATGGCAAAACAGATAACATTTTATTTTCAAACTAAATCACTCTGTAGCTCACAGGGATCCTTATGTAGTGATTATTATTTGAATTTGATACTACTGCTGTGAGAAGTTGAAGATGGCATCAAGGTTTCAAATCTGGATACCTGTAAGGATGGTGGTATTCTTGACCCAAATGGGGAACACATTGAGTTTGATAAAACTTATGGGACATCTAGTTTGAAGTACTCAATACGTATTATATAAAAGATTAGAACTCTGGAGATAAATCGTGTCTTGATATACACATCAGAAATTCATCTTTGTAGAAGTAATCATTGAAATCAGAGGAGCTGATAAAAATAATCAAGAAAATAAACAAGAGAGAAGGGAAGAGGACCTATGCCTCAACCTTGACAGAGACTCTTGGGGGTTTCTAGAGAGGAAGCAAATCATGAATCATGAAGTTTATATATATAAAAAAGTCTCTGCTCGAATAATATAGCTAGTGACAATAATAGGGTCAAATGTGGTTTCTATGTTTTTAAAGGATGGGCAGGGGGAGACTCTAAATAGTATTGTAGAAAATAATCCAGAAGCCTTTGAGAGATGAAAGATGAAAGATTGAGAAGATTATGAAAATCTGTTGGAGAAGTTAGGAGGAGTTAGAAGAATTGACATTGGGCAAGGAATAGGATCACATCTTTTCAGAAGCTGGAGTAGAGGAGACACATTTCATTTTGTCAGCGTCCTTCCCAAAGCATGGTTCTCAGAACTGAACAAAATCGGCCTAGTGTCTTACTATCAAGTAGAGAGTCACTTCCTCATTCTCGACTGGCTCTTAAGCTCCTACCATACTTCTGTGGTTTATTATTGAACCCACAGTCATTCAGTCTGAGTGGTTTTCCTAGTCTCTTCCAGGCTGATTTAAATAGGCAGTGAATGATTCCCATGCTGAAGAATCCAACTAAACATATTAAATGTAGATTGGCTGTTCTTTTTGCTCATTAGTCAATAATTCTGATTAAGCATCTTTGGTGTGTTAGACACTCTTGGGAGAATCAAAATAAGTAGTTTTGATCCTTGTTCCTAAAAAAATCTTATATTGAAGTTTCATGCTTTTTAATAATGGCCAATAATTAATTAAAGAATAATTTTTTCAGTCCCCACTATGTGAAAGCTCTTATGTAACTGTGTGTGGAGACTCATATGGAAATATGTGAAAAGACAGAAATGTAAGCCTAAGCAAGGTGCCTGCCATCAAGAGCTGTTTAGTACATTTAAGTATATATCATCTGTTCTATTAAACTTTCCCTGTGTATGCTTCATACCATAAGCTGGATGGTGCAGTGCTCAGAGAGTTGGACCTAGAGTCAAGAAGACCCGAGTTAGAATCTCAGACAATTAACAGCTGTGTGACCCTATGCAAGTCACTTAACCTATGTCTCAGTTTTGCCATTTATAAAATGGGGATAATAATATTATCTTCCTTTTAGGATTATTGGGAAGATAAAACAAGTTAATATTTGTAAAGCTCTCTGTGAATCTTAAGGCACTATATAAATATTAATTGTTATTGTGGTCATTATTATTCTCCACCTCTCCACCAACATTACTTTTTTTAATGTTTGTTGTAGCCTTTTTTTTTTTTTTTTTTTACATTTTGGTTTGTTGCCTTATTTAATGTGTAAATGTTCTCTTTCTCCCATGAGATTATAAACTTATTATTATAAGCTATTAACTTGTTGTCTTATTTATATTCATATAATATGTCTGAGGATGATCCTGTTTTATTTTGTTATAACAATTTGTGCATATACCTTATCGTTTTTACTTTGCAAATTCTCTAAGAGCCATAGTCACATTTATTTTATCCTTATGTATTCCCCAGCACCCAGCAGAGTGCTTAAAACATCGTCAGCACTCAGTGGATGACTACCAAATTGAACTGAATCTTCTAATTTTGTATTCCACACAATGCTAGTACTGGCTCAGGCACATTGTATGTATTCAATAAATATTTGGAGGAATAGGAGAATGACTCAGTATAATAGCTCTTCTGGAAAAGTGTTTTAATTTAATAAATACCAAAAAACCCACCCACCTTTTGTTTCCTGTATCTAATTTGTAAAATGTGTTGTAGAATTGTAGAATCTTAGACAGAAGGGACCATACAAGATGCACATCATGGTCTTTATTTAACTAATAAATCCTTCTACAGTGTTCCCAACAAATGATCATCTAGCCCTCGAATGAACATATTTTCTAATGGAGAATTCTCTGCCTTCTAAGGTATCCCCTAATAATGAGAAAATCCTTCAATGAGGTCTTCAAGAGGATTCTAAATAGCACCTTATCATTATGTTTAATGATGATTCTTTTGGGGTATGGATTAGATCAGGTGGCTCCTGAAATTCTTTCCAACTCTCTACTTTATGTGATTATGTGTATGATTTTGAGTTATTCCATGACTCATAACCACATTGCATCACTGGAAGAAGATATTGAAGAGCTATGGCTTTGTTTCAGGAAGAATCTTGGGCTCATTAAAAGCTTTGCTTTTTCAAAGGCATTTTGAACTTAACTTGTTCAATCCTGGACCTGTTTTATTGCCCATCTCCATGAAATGTTCAAAATATATTTACTTATGGATCAGCTCTATAGATTATCCACTCTGTTGTATATCATAGTAAGGGCATTTTTCAATCCCTTAGCTTTCCTGATGTGGGAAGTTGGGACAAACTTTTAAAGTGAGTACAGATTTTATTTAGGCAAAACAACAATTTCCTGGATTTTTGGCTCCATCAATACCACATCATATATAGGCAAGAGCATATAATGGCTTCTCTGTTTTATTTGGACTTAGCACTGGATATCCTCCATGACAGTTGCAATTACTTCTGATGGGCATGTATCTTCTTTTTAATGCATCACTTAATATTGATTATCAGAGAGTGCTGGAATTATGCTATCTATATTGTTTAATAATGATGATATAATGCATAAGCTAACATATACAGTATTAGCTCATATCATCCTCTCATCATTAAGAAGAAAAATAATGCATTAAGGTGTGCAGTGTATTACATATGTTAGCTCATTTAATCCTCTAATCCTGTGAAATAGGCACTATTATAACCCCCATTTTATAATTGAGGAAACTGAAACATATAGGGATTTAGAGACTTGCCAAGAGTCACATAGCTAGTAAGACAGGCTTTGTATAGCTGTCTTCCTAACTCCAAGTCCCACGTTTTATCCACTGTGCCACTTAGCTGCTTTTATATCTGTCAAGAAATCTTTTATGGTTTTAATCTGTACTTATACTTGTCTAAAATCTACTTTCTTATAATGTCATCAATTCTGGTTCTGAGAGTCAAGATTTTAAAAGATTTTTGCAGGCTCGAGTATTAGGTCAAATGTAATAAGATAAAATTTAATAGGAGAAAATATAAAATCTGACACTTATTTTTTAAAATCAACTTTATAAATACAGATGGGGAAAGGCATGGCTAGGCAGCTGTTCATCTAAAAAAAAAATCTGGGGTATTATTGGCCTAAGTGTTCAGTATGATTCAGTAGCATAATATGGCAGTCAAGAAACAAAGCTAATTCAAATTTAGGCTATTAAAAACTAAGGCTTGGTGCAGGGGGAAAAAAATTATATTTTTAAAATTAAGGCTTTCCAAAAGTGGAATGTATTCTCTCAGGAGGTAGCAAATTCTGCATCATTAGAGGTTCAGCAAAAGCTGATGACTCCTTGACAGGTTTGTTATACAGTCATGATTTTCAAACATGTTGGTCCCAGGATCCTTAAATACCATTGTCTGTGTGGATTATGTCTAGTTATATTTTCTCTAATTTCTTAATATTATTATAAATGTAGTTTCGATCCCAAGGACCTCCTGAAAATGTCTTGGGGAACTGTGGGGATCTTTTGACTACACTTTGAGAACCATTGTTATAGAGAGAACACTTCAGTTTTGACTTGTAATGTGTGGCCTCAGCTGTGAGATATTGTGATCTAGGAGTATTATAATGCTCCTTCAGATAGCTGGAAAGAATGATCAGCACCACCAACTCTTCCCTCCCCCTCTCTCCTCCCTTTCCCCCTCACCCCTTCCTCTCCCCACCAACTTCTTCAGCATTCCAAGCTAAACATTATTTGTTTCTTCAACTGATCCTCTTAAGAGCATAGGATTTAGAGCTAGAAACCATTGTAGAGATCATTTAGCTCAATCCCTCATGTTACAGAGGAGGAAGCTGGGGCTTAAGGACATGAAATGACTTGTTTGAAGTTCATGGATAGTGAATAAAACAAGGATTCAAAATCCAGGGTTTTTGATTTGGGATTTGATGCTATTTCCAGTCCACTCTTCTGTGGCTTGCTTTCAGATTCCCTCCCCATTCACCTAGTATCCTTTGGAAAGTTGTAATTATAGAAAGAGGAAAAAAAAAACATATGTTATACAGTATCATACTTCTGTGCATGAGTTCAGGGTCAAGTTAGCCAAGCCCAGCTTAATTTGAAAACATCTTTCTCCTTCCTTCCTCCACTTCCCTTATTCCCCTGTTTAGAAAAAATGTTCATTGTTTTAAAAAAAGCTAAAATTACTTACAGAACATGTTTCTGTCATTTTAAACTTTGTTCAAAACTAAGTAAGGCAGAATTTGCCTTGCTTAAAGAGTCAGAATCCGCCTGTCTCTGGCAACAAATCAATTTTAAAAAGGCAAGATACAGAGAGTCTGGGCAAACTCTCTTCTGAGGTTGATAGTAGCTATAGCGGATCCATTATATCCTGAGAGTAAAAAAAAATACAACAATCACACAATAACAATAAAAATTATCCCCACCAATTATTTAATGATTGCTTTTGCTTGTTAGAAATTTATCCTCCTAAGAAATGACAGGGCAAGAAGAGTAAGGAGAAAAGATTGGGGGTCAAAGGCCTGATGGACAAATGTCAACTCAAGCCACTAAGCTTCTTGAGAAAAGGCACTGTGTCATTCTTTTATGTCTAGCTCCATGTTTTGTATATATCAGGTACTTCCAACCCTGAGGTTTATAATTGAAATGATTTTTCAAAATCTTTTCCAACTTTTACAATTCTGTGATTACCATGAACACTTAGAGCTAACCTATCTAATAGCGTAACACACAGAAGTTTCAGGAAAGTCAGTTTCAGCTTGATATGAGGCCAAAAAAAAAAAAAATCCTTGCAATTAGATTTATACACAAATAGAATGGGCTGTTCCAGAACATTGGTAATTCCCAAACACTGGAAATCTTTAGTCAGAGGATTCTGCTACAGTTCAACTAGATGATCTCTGGGCACCCTTCCTATTTTATGATTTTTAAAGCCTCAGTTTCCTTTTTGTTACAATGAGGGGATTTTATTTTAAATTAGGTTTACTAGAAAAATAATAGTTTTATAGTAGAAAAGCAATTAATTTGCCATATAGGAAGAAATAATAAGAACCTCTTTTTCTACAAAAGATTAATATACAGTATTAGAATTCAGATGTAGTTAAATGGGAATAATACTATCAAGCAGAATATAGATATAATTATATCTAACAATATTTTAGTTTTTTTTAAATTTGTGAGGTAGTGAAGAACAAAGTAAATTAAGTCGACAAGCATTTATTAGGTACCTACTATGTTCCAGGACCAGATGGTGCTAAGTACTGGGGATACAAATAAAAGTAAAAACAGTCCTGTTCTCAAAGAGTTAACAAATAAGTGGGGTAGACTACCTGCAAACTACTATATACAAATAAGATATATACAGGATAAAGTTGGAAATAATCTCAGGGGGAAAGCATTAGCATTAAAATGGACTAGGAAAGGCTTCTTGCAGAAGGCTTTTATTTTAGCTGAGACTTGAAAGAAGCCAGGGTAGCCAGGAGACAGAGATGAGTAGAGGGAGTATTCTAAGGATGGGGAGGGGGCAGTTAGTGAAATGCCCCAAATCAGAAGACGAAGTGCCTTTTGTGAGAAAAAGTGAGGACACCAGTGACATCCTATAACACTGAATCATAGCACACAGGGGAATAAAGGATAAGAAAACTGGAAGGCATGAAGGGAGCCAGGTTATGAATGACTTGAAAAGCTAAGCAGAGGATTTTTTGTTTGATCCTGGAGATAATAGAAATCTATTGGAGTTTAGAATAATAGGTTTAGTCTCAGGAGAAACTTATGTTCAAACTTCTGACATTTATTATCTGTGTGTTGCTCAATGTATCACTTATTACCAACCCAAGCCTCAGTTTTCTCTTCTATAAAATGGAGGTGCTAATATCACTTACATCACTAAGTTAAAATGAGAAAAGTACTTTGCAAACCTCAAAACACTATGTAAAAGAGTCATTTTTTCTAGGTTATGACTTACTGAAAATGAGATCACTCTCAAGTAAAATCACACTCAACCTTGATAATTAGGAATAGTATGGAGAAATATAGTAACAGTTGTTGAGTCAGCATTTGTGTTGGAATTCTAGCTAAAAATGTGAGCATTGGCAAATCATTTGTGCATCTTATGTTTTTTCCTCTAAAAAACCAAGCACCTTAATGATGCTTATGCTATCAATGTCACTGAAATGCTGTGAGGAAAACCCTTTGTTTATGTTAAAGAGTTCTGTGCTTGATTTTATTGTTAAAAGATACAACTCTTGAGTGTCAAAATGCCTCTTATAAATAACTATTATTTCTGTTTTTATCTTTATTGTTATTCTTTAAATTTTGGTTATTCTGACTTATTTGATATGACTTAATAGAGATGAAAAAATATATGGATACCTATTCTGTGCCAAGCATTATAACAAATGCTATAGATACAAAGAAAGACAAAAGTCAGAGATAGTTCAGAGAAAGGAAAGTTATAGGATTGTAAACCTTTAAAGTGCTATAGATATATGCTGCTTTTTGATAAATGACTTTGCTCAGGACTATCAGGCAAGTTCCCAGCCCAGCCCAGTTTATAATTAGTGGGATGTAATGAATAGCAGAAGACTTGGAGTTTGGAGACTAAGGTTCTGGGCCAGCCTCAGCCATTAATTTGCTGTGGAACAGGGCTGCCTTCCCTCTTTGCAAAATGAATGATTTAGACTAGCTGCTGGCTAAGACCTTAGGCTGTATGCAGACATTTTGTACTAATGGAGTTGTAGAAATAGTGCCAATGTCCTCCTGCAAAGTCAGTGGCTATGTGGGGTGAATTTTGACTGGTTATTGTGCCAGATTGGGCTGGCCTGAAACTGATTGATAGATTGATTAGCTCATGGTGACAAGGAGGCAGTAGCATTACAAGCAATCTTCTTCCATCTTCCCTCCACTCCTTCAATACAAGAAGATCATGGGCAATAGCCTATGGATGAAGAATATGATCGTCCTCTGTGGAAATACTGGCTACTCAGAAATTCTCAGACTAGACTTTAATTATGGTATAATGGAAAGAATACAGGATCTGGACTCAGATGCTCTGTGATCAAATTCTGCCTTGGTTACTTTTAAGCCATGTAGTAGCATCAACTTATTTCCCCACTCTAGACCTCAGATTCTTCATCTATTGGAATGTTGGCAAGATTACATTATCTCTAAAGGTTCTTCTCTTTCCCTTCTTTCCCTTCTCCTCCCCTCCCTTTCCTTCTCACTTTTTTCTTCTTTTTCTCTCCTCCCTTTCTCTCTTCTTTTCTTCTCTCTCTTCTTCTCTCCTTTCCCTTCCCTTCTCCTCTCTCCTTTCTTTCTCCTCCTCTTCTCTTTCCTCCTCTTTTCTTCCTTTCCCTTCCTCCCCTCCCCTCCTCTCCTCTCCCTTTCTCTTTCTCTGTCTCCTCTTTCTCTCTCTTCCTCTCCTTCTCTGTTCCCCTCCCCCTTTATATCTGCCTTTCTTTACTGGTCTCTTTCTCTTCCTCCCTCTCTTTCCCCTCTTTTCTTCCCTTCTCTTCTCTCCCCTCCTGTAGGATAGCATCTCCAAATGCCTTGGGGTGGTTATGGCTCAACAAAGATTTCTTTCAGCCTTAATACTTTGTTTATAGACACACCTGGTTTACATTTAACCCATACTTGTACAATGGATTCTCTCACCTATGTAGATTGCTATAGTTATGGTTCTATTTTTGCCTTTGGCTGCTCCCAGCTTTGGCATCCCTAACTCCATATTTGCTTCTGACCTACTGACCTGGACTCTTGCCTTTTACTTATTCCAGTGGTGACTCAGACCACCAATTGTTCTAAGACTAGCCCACTGGCATATACTTCCCCCTTTCCCTAAGAACATTTTCTATGCATTCAAAGCAACAAATATTCTGTCCTTTTCTTTTTGAGTGCCTAATAGAATTACAATAATGTGCTACTATTAAATAGGGAAAGAATCTTAGTATGTAATAGCTCACATTTATACAGCATTTTAAAGCTGAGAAAGTACCTTCCTCACCATAATTCAGTGGTCTAGGTAATGAATTTGTTGGTAGGTCCATTTTGTGAGGCGAAAACTGAGGCAAAAAGCTGTTAAGTGACTTGCCCATTAAGTGTCAGATCCTGCATTAGAACCCATGTCTTCTGAACCTGAGAAGAGTATTCCTGCTGAATCTGCATTCTATGTTCAATGACTAACATTTTATGAGTCTATAAGGGCTTCCTTTGTCCCTGGAGCATAGAGTAGATAAATGTTTCTGGAATAAAGGGATGAATTTTACCATGCTTTATGCTGTTTCTTTTGTGTTATTATCTATATAAATCAACTGCTTTGAACAATGTAAAAATCAATTGTTTCAAATACATTCTCTCTAAAATCTGTAGCAAGTTGGTCCATGCTGTTTGCTTCCTAACAGACAGACAGCTAGCTACAAAACCAGCAAATATACTGTAACACAGTGTCAGCCTTCAAGTCCTTTCCCTGATTAGTGTAACAAGAGAAACCTCCTCCCTCAATCTGGCTCCTACTAATTACTCATCTGTTCCCCTGTTGATCTTATTTTTCTGCGTTTAATTCTGAATAACTTGGCAGTCTCCTAGGACCAGTTATAGGATATCAGACCTCAAATGGACCATAAGGATTTTTTTTTTTAATACAACTCTTTCATTTTGCAGGTGAGAAATCTGAGGTTTAGAAGAGAAAAAGTGACATACTCAAGATGACATAGAGCCCAGGCTCAAATTCTTCCACTTTACCCTACTGTTTCTCTTGGAGCTAAATAGAGTTGGTCTCTTTTTACAAAGTTGAGGCATCTACCTACACATTCCCTCCTTCATATGATAGATGATAATAACTTTTCCCCTCCTCCTGAGTCTCAGTTTCCTCATTTGTAAAGTGAAGGCTTGACTAGATTATCCCTAGGGCCGCCTCTAGCATTAACATTCTGTGATCATCACCTCAAGTATCTTCCAAATGAAAGCCTATCATATTTTACATGCTTTCCTTAGCATTACTACTTCAAAGAGACAATGCAGTTTAGAAGAATGTTGGTCTTAGCCAAGTAGACCTTCTTCAGACAATTCTTTAATTTGCTTCAGACAATTCCTAGTGATGTGTCTTTGGGAAAATTATATAGCATTTGTCAGCTTCAGTTTTCTTATTTGTAACCTAGAGGATGGGAATAGCATTTACCTTACAGGGTTGTTTTGAAGTGCAAATGAGATCACATATGTAAAGCTTTACATATCTTAAAATACTATGTAAATGTGAAGTATTATTATTATTTTATAAAAAAAAACATTTTGCCAATGTCAAAGAACTATATAAGTTTAAATTATTATTATTATTATTATTATTATCATTAGATCCTTGGGACAACAAAGAAATTGGATTTGGAATCCAAATACCTAAGGAATACTTTCAAAGACCTCATCTTGGAATTCTAGAACATTAAAGCAGGAAAGAAACCTAAAGATTAATCAATTCAATTTTATCCTTTTGTACATTAGGAAACTAAGGCATAAGAAGGAAATGTGACTTACCCACGGTCATATCAGTTAGTGGCCCACCAGGCAATGCAGATTTCTTGACTTTTGTTCTTATGGTATTTTTTCTCTGTCCTTTAGTTTTTTCCCTGCATTTCAGGTTTGAATCAATTCTTCTAAATGAAGGTGACATTAACAGTACCTACTTATTCTTAATCCAAGTAGTATAAAGATAGGTAAAATATACTTAAAGAACTTGGCTTTTGTGTCACAAAGTATTTTTGTAAAAACCTCAAACAATTTATATAGACCAGCAATTGGTTGCTCTGTAATCAGATAACATTTGAGTGAACACTGGATCAGATGTGAATGGAGGTACACCTAAAACATTGTTATTTGTCACAGCTCCAATTCTTTTTTGGCTCATTGTATAAAACTAAGAGCCATTTTACTTTCCTTGCAACACACTGATATCCCTGTTGAGGAATTCTGGCTGTGGAGACAGCATGAACACCGGGAAAGACAATTGAATTTGGAGTCAGAGAAGTCCTAGATTCAAATCGTTACCTATTATTATACATGTGTGACCTTAGGGAAATCAATTACTCATTCCAAACCTCAATTTCCTCATCTGTAAACTAAGAGGATTAGACAAAATCCCCCTAAATCTATCATCCTATGATATTGAATAGTTCGAATAATCAGAAGATGAGGATATCAGTTGCCACAGATTCCATTGGCAGACTTCTCATCGCATGCATAGTGTTTTATATTTGTTTCATTGTATTCATCTGCATCTTCTCATTTTCTCTCAGCTATTTGATCTGAGGAGATCTGGGGTATTGGTTACATTATCTATGAAATGCAAGAGTTTCACTCAATGGATCAAGAACCTATTTGAATTTCTTATAACAATAATAGGTGAATGAAGTTCTATCTATTAGTGCTTCCCCCCTACAAAGTAACATTGTATCTATTCTATATGAATAATATATTATTTATGTACATATTGTCTTTCCTCATTACAAAACCTGAATTCAAATCCTACCTCAGACATTTTACTAGCTGTATAACCCTGGGCAAATTCCTTAACCTTTGTCTTCCTCAGTTTCTTCATCTGGAAAATAGAGATATTTGTAGCATCTACTTCCCAGGATGGTTGTGACAATCAAATGAGTTAATATTTGTATAGCACCTTTGAAACCAGTGTTATTATGAATACTAAAAAGCTAGTTATATTTTAGCTATTATTTATTACAATGTTACTGTCTTGAGGGTGAGATGCTACTTCTCCTTGAACTCTTTGCTCTGAGATAATGTGTTGATAACCTGTGGAAGTGAGAGAGACGATGTAGACTTATGGCATCATCCATGCAGTTCTTTATAGATACCTGCAGCAAGATGCATCTAATAATCTATACATTTGTATTGTGTGGAGAATATCTGGGAAGTTTTTCTTTGTAATGAATTACCAAGATTTTAGAAAATAAAGTGTGGGATGACATAAGTAACAGGTTTGGGCTTAATAAAAGGAAAATCTTCCTACTAGCTCCTTAAATTTGAGTAGTCTAGCGAGGTAAAGAATTCCCTGTTTCTAGAAGCTGTCTGACTGTTTGCAAGGGATGTTGTAAAAATAATTTGTACTCTGGATCTTGATCAGGTTAAATTTTTAAAACTTTTTTTGAGGGGGTTCTTAAACCTTTACCATTTGCAACCTCTTTTCACTGTAGAAATTTTTATATGATCTTTTGCATATATACACATACATACATATATATGTGCATTGTGTTTTTGTGTGTACTTACATGTAAGTATGTATACATACAAACACACACATAATGTATATAGAATATATATGTATGTATATGTTTTGTGTGCATATATGTAAAGATATAGATAGATAGATATGACATACAAATCAAACATTTACTGTTAAATCATAATTTCACAACTTCCACATTTATTTATAGTTTAAGAAGCTGGGGGTTAAATCAATGGTATTAAAATCAAATAGAAATGGAAGCCACTAAAATAAAACAAAGAACCCAGAAGAGCCCATATTGACTTAAAAACCACATGTATTTATGTATCCTCCGTCCTTTAAAAAAATACATTAATGCATTAACACATTAAAAACAGATAGGAACTACATTTTACTCTAGTTAAGGCAGCACTAGCTGGTTGTGCTTGACACTTCTGGATTAGATAACTTTTGCGGTCCTCTTTTAGATGATTGCGTATTCTAGCATTGGCTCTTCATTGAATTTTAGGATTGATAGAGGTCTCAGAAATCATCTAGTCAATTTTCTTATATTACAGATAAGAGAAATGAGTCTCAGAAAAATTAAATGATCTTTCTAAGACTGACTGATAATGGTAGTGGTAGAACTGAGTCTGTACTCTGGTCTTTTGACTTGGGTTGAAGTCCTACTTCTGCCATTAACTCCCTGCACAACAGCAAGCATATAACTTAGGAAACCCAGGTTTTCTGATTCTAAATCCATTTTTTTTTCCTTTTAACTATATGAAGTTATGTCATAGTAGTTTTAGCAGCCACCCCTAACTTCATGGGACATGATTTACTAGTAGGTTACCTTCCTAGTGATTTTCAGGAGGATCTTTCCCTTCTCTAGTATGTGAAATTTAGATGCAAAGATAGATAAGGAATCTCTTTTCTTAGAAATGTGGGTTGAGTGATATTGTGGAAGAGAATTTTTTTTTTAAAATGAGGATCTGAATTCAGTTTTGGACTATGATACTGACACTCACTAATTGTGCGATCTTAAGGCAATCACTTCATCTCATTGGACAACAGTTTCCTCATCTGTAACATGAGGTAGATGTATGAAATGGCCCTTAATCCCTTTCTGTGTATATTTCTATGTATCCGTGTAGGAGTTTAAGACAGAAAATAAAGAGAATTAATACACTCCTCTGAGATGTCAGGGAAATGTATTTAGGCTCAATATTATGTTCACACTAGCTTTAGCCAGAGAAAATCCATATTTTTTCTAAATTTCAAGGCATTTCTGAGTCACTGACTATATATTGTCTCCTACAATATCAATAGGTGGATTAAAAAAAAAAAAAACAGGAGAGTGGAGTATAGAAACAAAGGAACAGAAGTCATCCTTAAAATGCAATAGTGAAAGGCAGTAGTAGAAATACATTAATTGGGGTCAGGTCCAATAAATTAATTTCTCTTGTGTTTGTTATTGGGTATCTGGTATGTTCATAGCAATGAACTAAATGCTACAAAAATCAAACCTTGGCAATAGATATTCTTTCTTTTTCAGGCAGGTTCGTAAAAACAAAGTTTCTTGTTTGTTTTGTAATGAAAACACTGACCAAAGCTGTTTGTTTATAGAATTAGTATCTTTGCTTGGAGGAAATATCATACATCAACAAAAGCCTCTGTCAGAGATTATTGATTGCCATAATAGGATTCATAGCACCCTGCCCCCATTTTGTTTTGTTTTAGCCCTTCTGTTCAGTGAATATGCTCAAGGATGTTATGGCAATGGGAAAGACACATGTGAGCACAAATCCACATTGAACATTCCAGAATCAGGCTTTTGTTAGAACTTGAACTAAAATGCAATGATCCACCCAATGACACTGCTATCTTAATAGACACAAAGAAATGGACAGTTTCCTTGCACTTTGGAAACTGTAAGACATAGTATAGTGAATGTAGAGCTAATCTCAAGTTTTGCCTCTGACCTATATTACCATTGTGACCCTCAGCAACTCATTTAATCATTCAGTGCTCCAGAAAATTCTCTTTCGATTGCAGGAAAGGTGCCAGTTTGCATTTGCAGAAAGAAGACCTCATGATTAGTAGAATTTGAGTAGGCAATAAAGCCACAAAAGCAGAAATAAATATGTTAAAAAATCTAAAAGTGAGGAGTCATGGTACGTTGAATAGAGCTCTGGCTCTGGAGTCAGGAGGATCTGAGTTCAAATCCAGCCTCAAACATTTACTAGCTGTGTTACTAGCTAATCTCAGAAAAACCAATCAACCCTGTTTGCCTCAATTTCTCCTCTGTAAAATAAGCCAGAGAAGAAAATGACAAACTATTTCAGGGTCTCTGCCAAGAAAACTCTAAATAGGATCACAGAGAGTCAGACAAGAATACGTCGTCTCAACAATGACAATAACCAAAAAATTCACACAAGTAAGCATTTATTAGTTTCTTATTATGTTCCAAACACTGTGTTAAGAACTGGGGCTATAAAGAATCAACAACAACAACAAACAAAATATTCCTTAGCCCCAAAGAGCTTAAATTTTTAAAAAGATAGATACTTTTGGAAGTATTTGTATAATAGCTTAAAGATAAAAGAATACCTACCCAGAGAGATCAGTAAAGTCTTCCCAGAAGAGGAGGTTAGCATGGAAGGAAATTCCAAATTCTAAGAGATTGAAAAGGAGGATACTTGGGGCACATAGAGCAACTGGTAAAAAGGCAAGAGATGAAATGCCAAATTAGGGGAAGAGCGGGGGTGGGGGGCAACTTAACTGAAAAAAGATAATTGAAGCCATAATATGAGAGTCAAATTATGAGAGGCCAGGCTTTGGAAAATGTACTTTTTTATAGAATCAGCAGGGAGCCACTGGAGATTACTGAGCAAGAGATGAACAAGAATAGACTTGTAATACATACATATGTGTATTTATGCATTTTATATATATATACATATACACACATATAACATGTAATTGAGAGGAAATTATATATGTGTAATGTAGTCATATTTCTTCATGTATGAATATATTACACATATATAATTTCCTCTCAATTACATGTTAAAACAATTTTTGAAAAGTTTCAAATTCTATCTCTCCCTTCTTTCTTTCTCTCTTCCCTCCTTGAGATAGTAAGTAAACAGATTCAATAAATAAAACTATGGATTACACATGTACAATCATGTAAAACATTTCCATAATAGTCATTTTGTAGAAGAGGACTCAAATAAATGAAAGAGGATGAAAAAAGAAAATGAAAAATAGCAGGCTACTAGACTTGTACTTTAGAAAAGTGAATTTTGATAGCCCCATGAAAGAAGGGAGAGGGGAGAAAGTAAAACTTGGGAATCTAATTAGAATATGATTGCCATATCAGGGTGAAATATAATGGAGGACTGAACTTCGGTGATGGTTGTATGAATGGAGAAAAGACAGATTGGAGAGATACAGTGGAGGTGGAATTCACAGGGCTTGGCAACAGATTATATGTAGATAGAGAGGAGGAAGGAAGAATTCAGGATGATTCTGATGAATTTCATGATTTCTAGAAGTTAGAGATGTTTAAAAATTCTCTCTGTGGACAAAATTTTTCAGTAATCATGGATAGGTTCATTATTTTTAATTGTCCCTCACTGTGTCAATTGAACTGATTAATCAAAAGAATATGTAATGAGTATATACTATGTATAAGGTGCCAGATTTGGAGCTGTGGGGGAAAAAATAAGTAACAGGCATGATCCCTGCTTTGAATGATTTTAAATTTTATTTTAGATGCCAAAAATAAATGGATGAAAAGATAGTTACCAAAATAAGGGTTCATATAGGTAAGAACCAAATGAAGAAGATAGACAAAAACATCTAGAGGAGTTGTCAAGTCCTACATTTAGGTTCATATGAAAAAATGAAGTGTAGCTGGATAACAGTTCACATGAAAAAGTGCTGAACATTTTAATGAATTTATGAGCTCATTAAGAGTTAATCATAAAAACCAAGAAAAAGCTAACTGGATCTTAGGCTGAATTAATAAAGTCAGAATGTCCAGACAGACTGATGGAGGTGAATATTCTGCCCTGAATGAATGATATGATATGTTCAGCTCAGTTCAGCACATTTTATGGCCTTTGACATTCTAAATTTGTCGTGAGGAGAACAAACAAGATAGCAAGGAGGTCATACCATATGAATCTTGGGTATTTAGTCTGGAGAATACAAGCCTTATGGAGGACTTGATAACTACCTTAAAGTATTTAAGGATTGTCATATGGAAAAAAAAAAAAGTTAGACAAGTTCTGCTTGTTCCCAGAAGGTGGAGTTAAGGGTGGGAGTTTCAGAAAGGATTAATTTGGTTCCCGTAAGGAAAGTCATTCTAACCATTGGAACTACACCCACATGTAATTGGCTGATTTGGGATTTCATGAGTTAGCCTGTATGCAGGTCTTTTAGCAAAGGTTGGCTAACTAAATGTGGAGGGTGTCATGGAAGAGATTTTTGTTCTGTTACTGGCTTGACTAGATTCTCTTTGAGGTTCCTTCCAAGTTGAGTGCTTTATGAAAGAGCTATCCAGAAGTATTTTACTTCTTTCTTATGGAACTGCCATATAAAGTAGTAAGTTGTTCATTATAGGAAGCATTCAAATAAAAGTTGAGTGATTGCTTTTTGGGAATGTTGTAGAGGACATTCCTCTTACGGATGGAATGAAATACTTTTCACTTATAGGATACTTTCCATATAAAATTCCTATGAAGTAGGTAGGTTGCGCAGTGTTGGTAGAGATACCCTCTGGGGTTCTTTCTAACCCCAATACACTGTACTCTTGTCTAATCCTTTTAAAGGGAAATAAATTGAATAGGAATCTGGTAATTTTTAAGTATTAAGGAAATTATTCACATTTATATAAATCTGTACAGGTTACAAAATACTTTACAATATGCCATTTTGGCACCAACAAATGAGAGAAGGATAGGGGAGAAAGGCTTTATGTAAGAGATGGCCTTGGAGCTGAATCTTAACTCCAAAAATGTCTTTGTGCTTATTTTGTTTTGTTGGGGAAAGGAAAGATTCTAGAGTGGCAAACATTGTAAGACTTAGATCAAAGTCCTGGCTTTGAGAGAGATGTACGCATATATGCATGTGCACATGTGTGTGTATGTATACATGCATATACGTACATGCATACTTATACATATGTACATATACTGAGACCTTGGACAAGTCATCATATTTTTCTGGACCTCGGTTTTCTCAATCTGTAAAATGGTGATATTGTCTTAGCTATTTATCAGAGTTGCCAGAAGTAACTTATAAATTGTAAAATCCCATGTAAAGGTGAGATATTTCTATTGTTCCTCCTCTAAAGAACTCTTGGATGACACATCTCAGCATAAAGTTGATCCCAGGCTGTAGAAGATTCTGCTAGCAGAGCACAGGTCCTGGTAAGGACTCTTGCAGGTCTTGACAAAGTTGCAAAGATTTTGAATACCAAAGGATTGTGCTGGTTACTTGAGAACCAGCCTAGTTAAGAGTAAGGAGTTTCATCCCCAAAATATTAGCCATTAGATTATGAATTTTTTCAGTGACAGGAACCTCAAGAAAATAGTCCCCTATCTGCCTAGGTCCCAAAAATATTCAGTTGGCATTGATGGATGGAGTGGCCACGCTGATAAAACCAAAAATCTTTATTGTTATAGTATCATTTAACTTCATTCTGGGTGTACATGTTATATCCCCCATTAGAATGAAAACTCTTTGGGGTTAGTCTTGGTATCCTTAATGCCTTGAACTTTTGTAGGCCATCAGTCAGTATTCATTTAATTAAATTTATGCCTGGCATGGAAGAGCTAGGATTGAAATCCAGTTCTGGTTACAGTAAATCTCTAGCTACAACTCTATTGATATCTATTTTTGGTGGACAGGCTTTGTTAGGGAAATAATAGCTTATCTGTTATTATTGATATGTGTCCAGGAGACAAGTAAGTCAAATTATTAAATATGACGCTCTTTAAATGTTGTTGGAAAATGATTTAATTCCATAAAGTCAATAAGACAAGCTCCTCATAGATGAATTTATCTTCTTTTATAGATGACAAAGGAAGTGATCATATTTCCTAACTATATCATTGTAGTCATTTGGATATCTCATAAGCCAGTAATAGAAAGCAAATTCCTCTGAGTTTCATATGAGAATCTGGCCAATTATTGTTTATCATATTTCAAATGAGGTCATGGTTTCATGCGAGCATGCATAATAAAAGTGTGTGTGTGTGTGTGTGTGTGTGTGTGTGTGTGTGTGTGTGTGTTGGACAGAGGAAAAGAATGTTACATTTGCCCCATAGCATCTGCCCCCCCCCCCCAATTCCTTCGGCTGATCTGATGCTACAAGGCACTTCTTGCTGGCACAGTCAACTTGATATTTAAGCTAGTGCTGTGTGAAATATGACATGTGCTTTCCAGTGAGTTGGCACCCTACTGAATGAAAGGCTCCCCATCCCTGTGAAATCCATATTGCCAATTATCTGGTGGCCAGATCAGCACAGATTACATGCACCATTAAATAGAATCATTCCCACAGATTTACCTACAGTCACTTACTGTATCTGTAGTCAACATTTACATGCCTAAAGGGTCTGAATAACATTTTCAACTGTGCCCAACTCCCAGAGGTCTCAGGATCCATGGACAGCTGGGGGAAAGAGAGGAGGGCAGCTTCTTCCTTGCTTCCTAGAACCATGGTTTTCTCCTGAAGCTCAAAATATGTCTGGTTGTCTAAAGGACAGGATATAATGTAAATGGAAGGAGTGGAAGATTTGGAATCAGAAGACCTGGATTGGAATGTCACCCCCGATAGTTACTTAGCGTGATTGTGAGCAAGTCATTTCTCTTCTCTGATCTGTACTTTCATTATCTGTCATATGGGAACAATTATACTCTCACTATCCACTTACCTAACTCATAGGGTTACTGTGCAGAAAGAGCTGGGTAAACATTAGAGGATTCAGTAAATGTGAATTACAATTCTAAAAATAAAACTGATAAAAGCTGGCCTTTTAGATTGCGCTATCATTTACAAAGTGTGCTCCTCTGACAGCCACAACATGAGGTAGTTAGTATGTATATATATGTGTGTGTTTATATTTATTATTATCCCCATTTTACAGATGGGAAAATTCATTTCCTGATCCTAAGTTTCATGTACATTCTGCATTCTGAGTACAGTGAGTTAGGAAAAGATAAAAAGTCACTTGACGTGGCCCTTAAATTCTGGTACCAATATAAAAATGGGGGCAGGTGAAGTAATTCATTTCAGGTGCAGGATATGGCTGGAGTAAAGGTATGGTGGGAGGAGAGAGTACAATGAGCTTCAAAAAAGGAATAATCCAGTTTAGTTGGGACACACAATGTTTGAAAGGAAATAATATGAGAAAAGGGGAGACAATCTTTTTAAAAGCCAAAAAAAAAAAGTAATTTGGATGCAGATTGTGAAACATTTTTGCAATTTCCATAGCTTTGACAACATTAGTTTACAATGCAGTCTCTCAAAGTGATCTAAATTATCACCTTTATGGAAAAGTGCTGAATTAAGCTCCCTGAAAGCTGTTCCTACATAGTTAGCATGAGCTGTTTGTACTAGTCTGAAAACATTTTTTTTTTTTTTAAGTAAAAGGAGGAAGCACGAGACAAGGTGTAAAGAATCTGAATTCTCCATTGTCTTGCCAAGAATTGGAGTTCTTGAATAGGTCCCTTCAGCTCTACAAGGCTCAGTTGTTTTTTTTTTTTTTTTTTTTTTTTTTTTGGTAGTATAGGAATATAATTTAAAGGTCATATCAAACCCCATAATTTTAAAGATGAAGAAACTGAGGCTAAGAGAAGCCAAAGTAATGTTCACAGTTACATAACTAGTATCAGAAACCAAATTTCAATTCATTTTCCTTACTATCTACTCACTATCTGTCTCTGAAAAGGAAAGGAATCTCAATTTTGAAACTGTGTTCTTTGGTTTATAGACATTTCCCACTCTAATATCCTAGTTCAGAGTTCTCTTGCAGTTCTAGAACTTTATGTTCAAAAGTCCTGTCTAGCTTTTGCATTCTATGAATTAGGAGGTATTCATGCTGACTTTGTGGGTCAGCTGCTGTGTTTCCTGTTGTATAATTTATTATTGTAAATATTATTATTTTCCCATCATAGAAGAATTCAATTAGAAAAAAAAATGTCAAGCGTTTGTCCAATGCCCTATGCTTGGTAAGGAAAATGCAATAAACAGACATAATACAGACCTTACTCTTAAGGAATGTATAATCTAATAGCAAGAGACATGCCCATAAAGATCTGTCATACAACAGAAAGGAGAGCAAATTAAGCACAAAAAAGAAATTGAGAAAAAGTGCTATAAGAAATTTGAGTAGGGAATGTTTGCTTTCTCCACGTTTCCTTAATTTAAGATGGAAGGCAGGTAAAGATTTGAGGAAAGGCTTCATAGAAAAACATGGCAAATAAATTTGATCTTTAAGGAAGAGAAGTACTTCAACAGATAGAGAGGTAAAGGAGCTTTTCATTCCAGGCATGGATAAATGGCATGAGCCATGTGTGAAAAGGGTCTGATGTCATCTTCTCTGGCTAGAAGGTGGAATACATGGAAGGATATAGCATGAAAGGAGCTAGAATTGAGGTGGAAATTTAAAAAGTAGAATCAGGGCCAGCTGGGTGACACAGTAGATAGAGCACCAGTTTTGAATTAGGAGGACCTGAGTTCAGACACTTAACACTTCCTAGATGTGTGACTCTGGGCAAGTCACTTAACCCCAATTGCCTCAGCAAAAAATAAATAAATAAAAATAAAAAGTAGAATCAGCTTATAATTTATCTGGCAGGCAACGAGGACTCAGTAATAAATACAAAAGTGATATTAACATGAGCACAGTATGTTAGGAATATTACTTGTAGGCAGTGGTATTGATGATGAAATGAAGAGGGAAAAGACCAGACTTAGTAGTCTACATAAGAAGAAATAAAAACAAGGCTGATTACAGTGAGCATGAAGTAAACTCTTTGTGGGTGAAACTGATATATTTTTGATTTTTATATTGAAAAGAGTCATACCTCAGAAATATCGCAGATTTGGTTCCAAGCCACTATGATAATTCAAATGTCACACTAAAGCAAATCACACAAATTTTTTGGTTTCCATTAAAAGTTATGTTTATATGATATTGTAATTTATTAAGTATGCGATAGCATTATGTTTAAAAACAATATACATACCTTAATTAAAAATACTTTATTGTTAAAAAATTCAAACCCTCACCTGATTCTTTAGTAAGTTGCAATCTTTTTGCTCATGGAGGATCTTACCTCAACATTGATGGATGGTGATTGCTGAAGCAAGTGTCTGTGGCAATTTCTTAAAATTATGTGACAACAAAATTTGCCACATCAATTGACTTCTTTTTATTTGAACATTTAGAGGCCACTGTAGAGTTATTGATCTAATTTCAATACAATTGTGTCTCAGGGAATAGGGAGATCCAAAAAGAGGGAGCGAGATGGGAAATGGAGAAGTCGGAATACATATAATATTTATTGATTAATTTTGCCATATTTTAAGGTCAGATTCAAGTTGCCTCCCCCAGTTACAATAATTACATCAAAGATCTCTGATCATAGACCACCATTACAGACATAATTATAATGAAAAAGTTTGAAATATTATAAGAATTATCAAAATGTGACACATATTTTTAGAAAAATGACACCAATAAGACTTGGCCAGTGCAGGGTTGCCACAAACCTTCAGTTTGTAAACAACAACAAACAACAACAGAACCCTAATGCAATATCTATGAAGTTCAATAAAGCAAAGTATTAAAAAAAACAATGTATCAAGCACAGTACCTAATTAAATACGAATCCCTTAATAAATAGTTATTGATTGATGATTATAAGAGATTTTTTTTTTTATAAGAGATATTTTCAAAGAAGTGACAACTGTTTAGATGCATAGGGTAAGGTAGAGTAAGGAATGTAAAGATAACTGCAAGATCTGATCCCAAATTACTGGAACAATGGCAGTGCCAATTACAGAAATGGGAAATACTTAGTCATAGATTTATAGAATCAGTATTAGAACTGAAAGGACTCTTAGAACAAAGGTTTCAAATATAGCCTGCTACACTTCTGGTTGAGCCAGATTAAAATATAACTAGGAAATATTTTTAAAAATAAATAAAACTACAGTAAAACATAGCATTGGTGCAGCTAGGGGAGCAGTAGATAGAATGCCAAACCAGGCAGATTCATTTTCCTGAGTTCAAATCTGGCCTCGGACACTTACTACCTGTAGGATCCTGGGCAAGTCACTTACTTCTGTTTGACTCAGTTTCCTCAGTTTTAAAAATGAGCTGAAGAAGGAAGTGACAAGCCATTCCAGTATCTCTGCCCAAGAAAACCCCAAATGGGGTCACGAGAGTTAAGCATGACTGAAAGTAGCTTAACAATAACATAAATAATATTAAAATGTGGTTTTCTAAGTCAATATGTTGTCTACAAGAATCAAGTACCTCTAATGACCCCTGTTTCTACTTGAGTTTGACACCACTGACTAGAACATAGAATTCTGAAATGCAACAAGACTTTGGGCATAGATGGTTAGAACTAGAAGAGAATTTAGAAAGCATTTAGTCAATTTTTCTCTCATTTAATATACAAAGAAAAATGAAGTCCATAAAGCTAGTCAGAAGCACATACAAACCTAGACCAGAAGTACCCCCAGTCAATCATGAAAGCACTCTTTCCTCTATTCCTCACTTGTCACTTTGGTTTAAAATGGAACATTGCAGGCCCATTGCTTGATAATTTCTGATTGTTTACCTTCTCAAAGCCCCTTTGAGGGTGATCTACCTGATTATATCTTGTAGAAGTCATTTATATTTAAGTGTCAGTTCAAAGTGCCCTATCCCCTCCCCGGAAGGATGTCTAAATGTTGGAGCTTAATGGGGAGTTCTATTTTGGTGAGTCAGGAAGAATTTGGCTATCACCCTGTTTGTACATGAGAGACACCAGCATCATATGACCCTCCCTGCATTTCAGTCCCAGGGAGCTCCAGTGACAGGCAGAACTTGACTGTTGGCTCACTTGTCAGCTGCCTGTCTTTTCTAACTCGCTTCCTCCACAAGCACCGGGGTCTGTTCTGAAGAGAGGGAATAGGAGCTGAGGTTGCGGAGGCTTTGAAGAAGTACAGCTCAGGCTGTAATGCCAGAAGAAACAGGTACTGTTGGTATTGGAGAGCTTTGTTTATTTTTATTTATTTTTCAAGAGGCAGTCTGGCATAGTAGTGTAAGTAGCACTGGGCATGGAAAAACTGAGTTCTGTGATTTTTTCTCAGGGTTTTGAAGCCTGGCAATTGGTATCACTTGGACTCAGAAGCCCTAGGTTCAAAGACTGGGTCTGGTACTGTTCAACTATGTGACCCTAGATTATAGGTATTATTATTAAAAATGATCTTTGAGATCCTGTAGCCCAACTCTCTGAACCTCAGTTTCCTCATCTGTAAAATAGGAGCTAATACTTGCCCTTCCTTCACACAGGTCTATAATGAAAATTTACTAAAATAATGTTTTTAACCATCTAGTATTTTTTAAAATGTAGGTTATCATTTGTTGTTGGATTTCAGTTGTTTCAGTGATGTAGGACTCTTCCATGACCCCATTTGGGCTTTTCTTGGCAAAGACTTGTGGTTTGCAATTTCTTTCTCCAGCTCATTTTACAGATGAGGAAACTGAGGCAAACTGGAGTACATGACTTCCCCAGGATAGCAAATCTAGTAAATGTCTGAGGCCAGATTTTAATTCAGGTCTTCCTGATTTCAGGTCTGGTGTCCTAACCACTGTGCAACCCAGCTGTTCTTAGGTTACCATTACTTGTAAAATATTCTATAATGTTTCAAATAGATTATTAATCTGGGCATGAGAGAATCTAGGTTCAATATCCAGCTCTGCCTGTTAACAACTATTTGGTTTTGGGCCAAATCATTGGACTTTTCTGGGTCTCAATTTCTTAATATTTAAAATTAGAAGATTGAATTAGTTGATTTTCTAAGATTTTTTCCAAATTCCTATATACCATCCCTTTGTTAATTATTTCCTCTTTGCATGATGAATATGGAAATATTTATAAGAATTGCACATGTATAACTTACAAATTGGATTGTTTGCTGATTTGAAAAGGATGGGTGAGGGAGGAAGAAGAATTTGGAACACAAATCTGTACAAAGGTGAAGGTTGAAAACTATTTTTGTATATATTTGGAAAACTAAAATACTATAAGAAAAAAAGAATGTAAAAAAAAATTTCCTCTTTAGTCTATATACATAGTGTGTTTGTACATATTTATTTGTAGGTTCTCTCCCCCATCAGACTATAAGCTCCTTGAGAGCAAAGATTGTATTTTGCCTGTTTTTTTTTTTTTGGTGTCTACCTGGCACATAGAAGGTGGTTAATGAATGTTTACTGTTTAATTCATTCATTGTCTGACTATGATAAAATTCTTTGAGAATAATACACAAAAATAGAGCAATATTCTTTTAGCTTTATAGAGTTATAGAATTGGTTTTGTGGAATTTTAGATAGTGGATGGTGAACCAGTCTCAGAATCAGAAACTCTAGATTGATGTTTTGCCTCTGATCAGGTAATGAATATGTGATCTTATGCAGATCATGTAACCTCTCATTGCACCAAGCCATTAACAGTACATAAATTGTAGGATAGTTGTGGATCTGCTTTGGTAGGGAGATCCCTTCATCCAGGGTTGTCTGAACGAATGTGTGGACTAAAGACAATTTTTTTTTCTCCGAAGAGGAAAAGTTGAGAATGGCAGAAAGAACTGAGAAATCAATGGCCTAACTCCCCTGGGTTTGAAATTAAGAAGAGGAAATTTTAAAATGTATATAATAGATAAAAAATGTTACAGGATATCCCAAAAATCTTAGTGTAGTTTTTTTTTTTTTTTTTTTTTTAAGTATAGCTATTAAAGTTAAAAACTGCCCTAAGACTTTGGGACACCCTGTATTTAAGAAGATAAGCAAATCTTATAACTATAGTCAATTAAGGGGATAATGAGTGGGTATCCCTGTGGACCAAGCATTAAGGGGGGCAGATGATCTCCCCAGAAATCTCCCTGCAGGCTTTGGGGCTTGAGTGACTTCAGTCAGGCAGAGGAGATGAATGAATACGTTTAAAAAAGTGTCTAGCTATTTGTACAAGCATATTCTGAAGCTGGTAAATTCAAGCTGGGACTAAATATATCTGAGGGAAGGCTGGAAAAAGACTGGAATGATCTGGATTTCAAGACACATCAGATAGGAGTTAACTAGGAAGCAGATCTGGGCTTAGAATTCATCAAGAAGAGCTTCTCTACTTTTTAAGAGTCACCAGACAGTTAAATAGGCTCCTTGAGAAGAGAGTGAATTCCCCAATCTCTAGAGATCTTTCCACCATCTGTCTCTCCCAAGTCTCTTCCTTAGCAAGCAAGACATGGGGTAAAAGGGAGAGAATGGTACCAGCTGTAAGATTTATGAAGGAAGGAGCCCTGCATTTGGAAGCAGAGGACGTGCCTTTGAATCATGGTCTTGTCCCTTACAATCTGTGACTATGGCCACAAATGAGAGGATTTGGACCAGATGGATGGTAGTTCTCTTCTAAGTCTAAATCCTATGATTATTTGAATAATGAAAGGTTGTATATGCCTTGATTATTGAGTCATGGACTTCCTGGCTAAAGTAGATGTTTTCTCCACCCTTAATGTAGAGAAATATTGGTTTTATGTCTGATCATAAAGTAGTTGGCTATGTCCCTGCAGGGCAGTGAACAGTTGAAAAATAACAAATCAATACATGGAGTCAACTGGAAAAAAAAAAGGTGAATGCAAAGATATGCTTATGGTCTTTATCTCTAAAGACTTAGGAAGAATAATCTAAAGCTTTGAAGTAGATAATCTCTTTTGATCTAGTAACATTTTACTGATTTAAGAAATTGAGGCAGATTGGGAAAATCTAAAGAAAGTAGCCAAAACAATGGTGAAATCAAGATCAGAGGCACCAATTAAGTTCAACAAAAATTTATTAAAAACCTGCTAGGTTATAGGACTTGTTCTCAAAGAAGGAAGGAAAATGAATATTTATTAAGCACCTATTATGTGCCAAGGAGTATGCTAAGTATTTTACAAATATTATCTTATTTGATCCTTATAATAACTTTGAGGCGGAGGTATATCTACTATCCATTTTACAGTGGAGGAAACTGATGCAGACAGTTTGTCCAAAGTCATACAACTACCAAGTGCTTAATGCTGAATTTGAATTCAGATCTTCCTGATTTCCTGACCCTGAGCTCTGTCCACTGTGGGACCTACCTGCCAAAAACCTCATAGGCATAAATGAGGCAGCTATGTGACTCAGTAGATAAAGCACTGCATCTGACAGCAGAAACATCTGAGTTCAAAACCAGATTTCAAATCCAGGTGTGATTCTGGGCACTTAATCCTGTTTGCCTTAATCCACTGGTGAAGGAAATGACAAACCCTTGTAGTATCTTTGCCAAGAGAACTCATGTATGGTCCACAACAATGAGACTTAAAGATCTGGCTTGACTGAGAGGTCTAGCTCTCCTGTCACCTTCAGTTACTTCATTTCTTTTGTCCAAGGACTCCCAGTCTATTTTCTGAAGGCAAGTAATGCTTTAGGGCAACTTGGTTTAGTGAAAAGACCACTGGTGTGAAAAAAAGATGAATATCTTCTACTTTGTGATCATAGGCAAGTCACTTCATCTCTCAACTGCAGTTTTCTTATCTATAAAATGGGAATCATAAAAATTATACTACTCATCTCACAGGGTTCTTGTGGGGAAAGGCTTTGCAAGCCTTGAATATTACCAGAACATGTCACCAAAATATTCTCAGCATTGCTTGGGTCTCCCAAGTTGCCAGGAGATTCTATGGCATCCTAATGTTTGCCAGTGGCTAGCCCTTCCTTAAAAATAAGGTATTGGAGATGAGCATATATGACACTCTCAGATTGGTGCCTCTAAAATAAATTTGCTCAGTTTAATCAGCACTTTCTCTTTGATGCTGGTGTGCATTGTGTGTGGGCTTGAAAGCATTCTAAACTGTAGCCCTGGGCTCCAACAGATAGATAGTCTATAAATACCTCCTACTTACCCTGGAGTAAAGAGACAGGGGAAAAAAAAAAACTCACATTACTCGCTTTCATCCCATGATCTGCTCACCACCTTCTAGAGATCAATCTGGTCTAAGGTGTACAAGTTCCATTTCCATTGTCTGGCTTCCCAAATAACTTGGCAGAAATGCCAATGCAATCACTCCCTAAACTCCATATTTAGCTGTTCCCTGCTGTGATGTTATTTTATATTTGAGGCAGTTAGGTGGACCAGTGTGTAGATCTCAGGACCTAGAGTTAGGAAAACCTGACTTCAAATTCTTGCCTTGGATATCTGTTAGCTATATAATCCTGATCAAGTCAATTAATTTCCTATCAGCCTCAGTTTATTCAATTGCAAAACTGTAAAGGGATAATAACAGCATGTACATCTCAGAATTGTTGTGAGGATCAAATGGGATAATATTTGTAAAGTGATTAGCTCAGTGCCTGGCACATAGTAGGCATTATATAAATACTTCTCCCACCCAAAAATTCTCTCAAGAAGTATTCAAGATCTCTTGTGATCCCTTTCACCTTCACTCACTGTAAAGAGAACTTCTCCCTACAATATTGCTACTCTCTCTATGTTCCTGTTTATTATCCAATTGAATGGTTTGGTTTGCTTGGAAAAATGGGGGATGAAAGCAACTGGCTGAGGAAGAATAAGAGTTAGCAAGAAGCAGTGAGAGGTTCATTTAGTACAGTCTTTGATCAGATGGATTACTTGCTTTCCTTTGAGCTTCGGTTTAATATTAGTACCTTTTGAAATGGCAGTTGTCTTGTTAACAACTGGTTACTACTGCTCTTTGATTTTTTTTTCCTGCTGAAATCATCCATGGATGCCTTTTGTAGGGGGGCAGCTGTAGCAGCTGACAGTAGCCACTCTGCTTGGGGCTAACGGTGCAGTGGGCAAAGTCATGTTCTGACTGGCCTTCTATTGAATCATTCTGTATTGAAATTATTTCTGTCCACATCTTATTTGCTCTGCTAAACTTATCTAAAATAAGTAAGTGGTTTGTAAAAGGATAAATAGATTAATTTATTTATATTACTCAAAAGCATTATGAAGTCCCATTCAGAGGTATATCTAGCCTATGAGCATCCCTGCCCTTAATTTAGAACAGCTGTCTTTATGGCTCCTCATATCTGCAAACATGAATCCATAAATACAAAGATATGTGAACACTTAGGGGCAGCCGATTAGCACAGTAGATAGAGGATTTGAGTTCAAATTCAGCCTCAGATATTTACTAGATGTGTGTCCCTGAGCAAGTCACAAAAATCAGCACAGTTCCTGGGACAGAGTAGGTTTGCGAGTGCTTAAGAAAAACTGTTTTCTTTTCTCTTTCTCCTTCCCAATTTGGAATATAGGAAAATGTAATGGAAAAAGCACTGAATTAGAATCAGAGACCCAAGGTTTGAATCCCACCTTTGCTTCTTCCTAAGCAGGTGAACTTAGGGAAACAACTTTACTTCTCTGGATCTCAGTTTCTTTATCTAGTTAATGAAGGTCAGAATCTATGATCTCTAAGGCCTGCAAAGAAAAGAGTTTTACTTGAGATTTGACTATTGGGAAGAAAACTTCAGTCGAAGAAAAAAATGTAACTGATGTTTTACAATAGCAATATTTCCATTTGATCAGGTCATTTTTTTTCTTAAATTTTAAATTAATTAGAAGTATCTGAGATTTCATTAACTATTGAAAACTTCAACACAAGTAGCTATCACACTCCCTCTGCCTTCCCCCACTATGAGTCCTTATCTTTTAGGGAATTTCTGGTAGCAGACTCTCTGAATTTAGCTAGAATGGTCTTCAAGCTATGATCAGAGTTCTACTTGGAGTTTTTCTGGCTTGGGAGGAACCTGACAGAGGTGGGTTTTAAGAAGCTACAGTCACTTTCATAGTACCCTAAGACATGGGAGGAAAACTTTTAAGGAGGTGTTTCAAGTTAGAAACTTGAAAGTTTTTTTTTTTTTCCTAGTAAAATTATTATGGTAGATATCAATATGAATTGATATTGTATATGTTTTGTATATATATATGTGTGTGTGTGTGTGTGTGTGTGTATACATATATATGTGTATTGTGTGCATATATATGTATAGAGAGAGAGAGAGAGAGAGAGAGAGAGAGAGAGACAGAGTGAGAGAAAGAGTTTGCTTTGTATATATTTGATTATTTGTTATTTCCCCCTTAGAGTATAGACTCATTGAGAACAGGGACTTGTCTCTTGCCTCTTTTTGTATCCCTTGTGTTTAACAAGTACCTAGCATAGTAAGTGTTTAAGGAAAGTTTATTGAATTGAATTGAATTGACTGACAATTGGATTCAAAATTATCCTCTGTTGTTAACTACAGAGAAGAAAGATATTTGAGCTAGCCAAGAAGTATAGTTTTGGATGTTAAATGCCACAGTCCACGTCTATAGGAAGAAACCTTTCTAAAATAGTTTTAATTGGTCTTTAGACAGTCAAGTATGTGCCCTTCCCCCTCCCCCTCCAAAAAAAAATCGAACAACCCTCATGGTTCTAGAGAACAGTATAACATAATATAAAGTACACAATAATCTGGATTCTATTATAGACTCTACTACTATTTCACTGTCTAAGTCACTTACCCCTTGTCCTCAGTCTTATTTTCCCCAATTGTAAAATGGGAGGTTTGGATTGTATAGTGTAACTCCAAGAGCCATTGTAGCTCCAAAGTGTTGAATTTTTGCATATGGAAAGATTTTTAAGCATAGCTCATTATTGGTAAGTTAGAGAAAGTCATTGCCCCAGTAAGGATTGAATGATTATATGATAGCCAGTTAGATAAATAAAATCCTGTTTACCTTTATCTGGATATTCTCTCAGCTTTTCAATTTCCCTTCTAAGATTTGCTGCCTAGAACTCTACATGGTATTTTAGATTTGTTCTCACTAGTCCCTATCCCTCTATTCTTGGACCCAATGTCTCTCTTAATTAAATCTAGGAAGAATTAGCATTCTTGGCCATCATATTATACTATTTACTCAAGAAACATCAATAAGAAATCTCAGTTTTGATCTCTCTTGAAAGGAAATTTCCAAGTGTATAAAAGGCTCATTAACAACTGAGGGATTGCTTGTACAACTGAGCCATGTACATAGTAGCTACTCAAATAGAGGCTCATTTGAATTACAACAGCAGTTGGAAATCTATTGCCTGGCAGTGTGTGTCCTTCCTTTATTCCTTTATTATACAAATGTTAAGAATAATAATGAATGGTTATATGGGTCTTGTTTATCCAGCTATGGACTTCCCAGCAGAGCTGGGCAATATGGTTTTCAAAAGTGTTCAATGGCTTAGTTTGGGAAATCCAAATGGAGACCTTTTATTTAAATTCAACATGGTATTAAATATCAAAATGTTCATGTAAAGTTGGGGAAAATCTGAAAATTGTTGGTTTGGAGTGCACATGTGGTGACAGAAAAGAGAAATGACATCATAAAGCTTCAAGCAAGATCTTAACTTTTTAAGTTTTTGAGCAGAGTTGGCTCTAAGGTCTGTGTGCTACTGATTATGGACATGGTATAAAGAAACAGGATTCAGATCAATGCTGTTAAATTATGGTAAGGCAGATTTAGGGGCTAAAGAAGGCCTTCCTGGTTCAGAGAACTGTCTAACAAAGAAATGATCTCCTTATTTAGGTAAGGAGCTCAATGGACATTGGTGAGAGATATCATAAAAAGAATATTTTTTTCTGAGTATGAAGCCAAACTTCATGCCCCTTAAGGTCCTCCAGCTCTGAAATCCTAGCATTCTCTGATATTTCAAGTCTTTGGAGAGATTCATATTAATCAAGAAACATTTTTAGGAGATGTGGTAGGGGCTACAAAATGAGGGGGGAAAACTTATAACTGTCACACTCCTTAGATTTCAGCCTGATATATGGAAAAAAATTCCTAAGAGTAAGAGCTATATAAAAATTGAAAGGGATTCTTTGAAAGGTAGTGAATTCCCCAGACCTAACAATTAGTTGTTGGGAATGTTTCAGAGGAAATTCCAGGTACAGAGTGAACTAGATGTTTTCTGAAGTCCCAAACCTGAGAACCTATAACTTTATGAAATGGAGGAAATTGGTAGAAAAGGAGTCTTTCACATATAAGATCTATAGGACTAAACCTTATGAGAACAGATTATTTTGGCTTACATTAGAATGCTAATAGAGCTATTGTAGAATTGCATTTATAGTAGCATATTTAAGTTATAGCTTATGCTGTAGTTATTGTTTTACACTTATGCTGTAATTATTGTTTAATCATTTAAGTCATGTCCGACTCCTTGTGATCTCATTTGGGGCTTTCTTGGAAAGATATTGGAGTGATTCACTATTTTCTTTTTCTATCATGTTGAAGGGACTCAAAAACATGACACTTGAAAATGGGTTAAAGACACTGGGGATGTCTAGCCTGGAGAGAAGACTTGATGAGTATAGGGAGGACATATCACTCTTTTTTAGTGTTTGAAGCATTATCATATATAACAGAATTTGATTCATCCTGCTTGGTCCCAGAGGGCAAATGGAGTGAATTAATGCAAAATAAGTCAAGACCACATAAATGTGTGGCCAATTTAAGAGAAGAAAAATATCTAACAGAGCTATCCCTCAATGTAATGAAGCACCATAGAAGATAATAAGTCCTTGTCACTGATGTGTTCAAGCAAAAGCTGAAATAAATTGGTTAAGATTGTTATAGAGAAAATTCACATTTCAAATTGTTGTTGGACTGAACAATCTCCTAAGTCCTGTTTGTATGTGAGGATTTATGATCCTTATAAAGGGAAGAAGTAATGAACCAATGATCAGTTTCCTAGGATTTTTTCTTCCATGAATTTCAAAACAGCGAGTGCTTTTGATGGCCCTTTGAGATTGGAACAGCCCTCCTTTTTAATTGTGAGTTGTCATGGGGCTATATAATGTATTATTGGCAAATAAATCCATATCTCATGCTATTTGTTGCCTGGTTCTGCTGTCACCCAAAGTTTCAGCAAATTAAGGGATCCATAAGTCAACTAAAGATCAGGAGACAGCATCTGTTCTTGATATTTCATTGCCATTCTGACCAGCCATTCCAAGTTCCTAAGTTTGAAAACTGGTCAATCTCAAAGGTCCCTGGTAACGCACAGAAAGGAGACGGGGTACCTAGGTTGGAGAACGATTTCTGGTAGGTACTGAAAGAGTTACAGATTATCACTAGTTGACAATATGGTCCCATGGTCCCATGTTTAGTCTGAGTGAATTGCTTTAGTTAGCATTATAGGATTTGGAACTCAAGAAACCTTAGATATGTACCATCTTTTTCTGTTTTGTAGAAAATAATAACAGCTTCCACTTAAATAGTTTCAAGTTTTACAAAACAAACACTTTCCTCACAACTACAGGAAAGAAGTCATAGGAATAGAAAATTGGAACCTCAAGATCTAATCAAATCTACTGATGTTACAGATGACGAAACCGAAGCCCAAAGAAATTGTCACAGTCACTCCCATACTATCAGAGCTACCATTTGAACCCAGGTCTTCTGGCTCCAGAGCCAGTATACTCTTTATCATACCATGTGGATTCTTAAGATGGTTAGTGCAAATATTATTCCTATTTTACAGATTTGGAAGTTGAGATTTAGAAAATGACTTGGTAAATCATTTAGTTTCTATAGACCTAATTTGCTCATCTGTAAAATGAAGGGATTATTCTAGATGAACTCTAAATCCCGCTCTACTTCTGGATCTATTATGTTCTGACTCTGCCAAAATGTTTTTTCTTAAATGTTTGACTACTATGTGTGAAATCTGTTAACATATAGTAGTCAAAATTCAAAAATCATTTTTAATATTACTAAATATTCTCTTGTATTTTTATATATAAGCAACTAGGTGACATAGTGGATAGAACACTGGGTTTGGAGTCAGGAGTTTCTGAGTTCAAATCTATCCTCTGTCAAATACATGATCTGAAGAAAATCAATTAATGCTGTTTGTCTTAATTTCTTCATGTGTACTATAAGGAAAATAATTGCACCTACTGGATTGTTGGGAGGATACAATGGGATAAGGTTTGTAAAGGTTTTTGTTTGGGGGGGGGTGTTTCTTGCAAACTATAAAGTCTACATAAATTGTAGCTATTGTTTTTAAACTTTTTTTTTTTTTTAACCATTTAATAATTTGCTAAGTGTCTTTACATGATGGTTAACCATACTTTTCAGGTACAGGAAACTGGGTCCTCAAAGATATTGTTCCATGCCAAGATCATAAAGCTAATTAAATGGACCAGCATCTTAATTCTTAGGGTTCAAAGCTACATCATGCTGCTCCCTATTATTGTTTGTTTCTGGATACTTTCTCTCTGTAGCTATTGTTTTTTTGTGAATTCTCAGAATCAATATGTGCATTTAATAAATACTTATTGAATTGAATCTAAAGTAGAAACATTTATAAGTGCTCTTCTGGGTATTTATTAGACCCACAATTATTGCCAAGGAATAAAACTTGCTCAGATGATGCTAGGGGAGAGTTGGGCAAATGCCTTGGGGGCTGTGGATTAGACAGGCAGAGGGCAACAAGGCTCTTCATTATCCTGTTTTATTGACAGGTAGTCAAATAGTGAAGTGAAAAAAGTGCCAGGCCCTGAATCAGGAGGATCTGAATTAAAATCTGGCCTCAAATACTTCCTAGCTGAGCAACCGTTGCAAGTCAATTAATTCAATTTGCCTCAGTTTCCTAATCCATAAAATGAGCTGGAGAAGGCAATGACAACTCCCTCCAGTATCTTTGCCAAGAAAACCCTAAATGAAGTCATAAAGAGTAAGGTGTGACTGAAATGATTGAACAACAATAACATTATCTAGCTAACCATATCTCCTATTAACATATATTCTACACATTGTTCAGGTCAATCTCCTATTATACTACATATCCATTGTGCTTAATCAAGGCAGCATGCTACCAGAGATCATTGGGATGGGGAACTATCTGGGATTTCATTTGATTAGAGAACTCTCTGAGTAGGAAACTACCTCAGGGAACAGAGGTAGCTAATCAATCACTTGCTCAGAAACTTAAAAGACTTTAGTACCTAGACCATTAAAGTGGAATATTATTTTTTTTTAATAAAAGCGTTTTGTTTTCAAAAGATATGCAAAGATAGTTTTCAATATTCATCCATGCAAAACCTTGTGTTCCAAATTTTTCTCCCTCCCTTCCTCCCACTGCCCCAGACAACAAGTAATCCAATATGTGTTAAACATGTGCAATTCTTCTATATATATTTCTGGAATTATCATGCTGCACAAGAAAAATCAGAACAAAAAGGGGAAAAAATGAGAAAGATAAAACAAGCAAATAGCAACAAAAAAGAGAAAGTACTATGTTGTGATCCACATTCGGTCCCCACAGTCCTTTCTCTGAATGCAGATGGCTCTCTCCATCACAAGTCCATTGGAATTGACCTAAATTGTTGTTGTTGAAAAGAGCCAATTCCATCACAGTTGATCATTACATAATCTTGTCATTGCTGTGTATAATGTTCTCTTGGTTCTACTCACTTCACTTAGCATCAGATCTTATAAGTCTCTCCAGGTGTTACTGAAATCATCCTGCTGATCATTTCTTATACAACAATGAGAATATTGTCCTATAATAATGATGAACAAGCTGATTTTAAAAAGGTCTGGAAAGTTTTACATGAGCTGAAGCTGAGTGAAACAAGTTGAACCAGGAATACAATGTACATAGTAACAGCAAGAATGTATGATGATCAACTATGAAAGACTTGATTCTCCTCAGCAATTCGGTGATCCCAGACAATCCATATAAACTTTGGATAGAAAATGCCATCTGCATCCAGAGAGAGAACTATGGAGAATGAATATAAATAAGCACAGTCATTTTTCAATCATATGTGTCTGACTTTTGTGACTCCATTTTTTTTTTTTTTTTGGCAATGATAACTGGAGTGGTGTGCCATTGCCTTCTCCAGATCATTTTACAAGTTAAGAAATTGAGGCAACAGAGTTAGATGACTTATCCACAATCAAACAAGTGTTTGAGGATGGATTTGAACTCAGATTTTCCTGATTCCAGGCCTGACACTTCTCAGTGTCACCTAGCTACCCACTTTATAGATGCTGAAACTGAGATTCAGAGAGATGATGATTTTCCTAAGATACCACAAATTCTATGTATTAGAACTAGTACTTTAGTACAAGGGCTTCTGATCCCAAACTAATATTTATTTAACTATTGCATTTTCCCCATGGAAATGAGTCAGCAAGCGGAGTTGAAGTACTGTCTTAGACTGTGATTGTAAAAGATGAGATGTCTCTAATACTGCTTTAGAAAGTTTCACTTAGTCTTTACAAGGTAAAATTAAAGCTTTCCATTTGGTCTAATGATGAACATATTGAAGCAACCAGTGACAGAGGCCAAAGGAATATGACTCTATGACACAAAAGCTGTCATTTTCTTATTAAGAAATTAAAGAATGTTAGAATTGAAATGAAACATAGAAAATAGATTGTTATATCTGGAAGAGATAAAGAGTCGAGAAGGTTAGAAAAGGAAAGAGAGGTTAAAAATCACAGTACATGCACCTGATTTCTCAGAATGGGAAACTGAAATCAGAGAACTGAAGTCATTTATCCAAGTTCCTGTAGTTAACCCAAGCTCCTGGTTCCCAGTCCTATGCCCTTTATCTTACTTCACATTCTCAACAATTCAAGTTCTCTTTGAATCTAAGCCAATTTAAACTGACCTGACTCTTAATGTTAAGTGCTTTCAAAAGTGAGAGATCTCTAGTATATTCAACATACTTAGTATTTTTGTGGGGCTTTTTGTGTTGTGTTGTTGTTGTTGTATCTGTGAGTGAGCTCTTCCCAAACCACTTTGCTCCTATCACATAATCCTTTAATAGAAGGATAGAGGAAAGCAGCCAACTGGAATAATTTTTCCCCTTAAAAGAAAAAAAATACTAATTTCTGTGGATGGAGTAGTATGTATTATGTTGTTTACAGTCCAGTCCTTTTCTATTTACTAAATTGCAATGGGATATAGATTTCAATATACTCAATATCATATATAAAGATATGATACTTTGTGGATACTATTTTTTTAGTAGCTAGAGTGTATACAGTACAGTTTACTGATCTGCAAACATCTGTCCTGATGCTTCTATCGCCAACATTTCCATTCTCAATTTTTGAGGTTGGCAAATGAAATTATATTTTGGTGTCTCCTATGTGTCTTCCCTTCCTTTTTTTCTCCCTCCTCTGACTCAGGGGCTTTGTATTGTTGATCTATTAGACCAGATTTAGCCCACCAGAGAAATACTCCATACAAATAGGTCCTTATTAGTGCCAATAGTGATCATTTAGTAGTTGCATTATTCAGATTCATACTGCATATTTCCATTGTACTGGAATTCAAATACATGAGACCACTTCTTCATGAGATTTACCATTAATATTAATGAGTACCTAGCTTTTATTTCAAAATTATTCCCCTTTTTCATTCTCTGTCTCACTGTCCCATTCTCTGTCTTCCCATTTAAATTGGCATGTGGATCTCTAAAAGTTCTCATAAAGAAAAAGCTACTGTAAATTCCATGCTCAATCAGGGTTGTAAGAACATTTGAACTTTTGGAGGGCATTGTGCCAATAGTGTACAATCTAGACCCTGAAGTGTTTCAGGCTCCTAATTACATGTTTATAATGTGAGACTACATTTTCCTTCTTTAAGGCCCAACTAAAATGTCTTATTGTATTATTATTATGTATTATTGTTATATAATTTAAAAAAAAACAGCTGACAATACAGGACTGTATCGATTAATTTTCAAATACACAGTTCAGACACTATTTGCTTTAGATTCAAAGGAAAAAGATCGGGGGACATGGGATCCGGAATTCAAGCTCAACCCTTTTACAGAGGAAGAAAATAAGGTGAAAGAGGGAGGTGAAGTAACTTATCCACTTGGGCAGCTAGGTGACATAGTGGATAGAGCACTGGGCATGGAATCAAGAAGTTCCAGTTTCCAACAAAAATGGGATTAATAATAGCATCTACCATCCAAGGATATGTTAAAGATAAAAGGATATAATAATTTTAAGATGCTTCACAAACCTTGAAAGCTCTATATAAATGCTTGCTATTTATTATTATAAAAAGTCAAACTGGTAGTAACCATTAGAGATGAGATTTAAACTAGAGCCTTATATTCCTGAGTCAGTGTTCTTTCCACCATACTGTGCTTCCTCCAATATACTGTACTATGATCAAGGAGGCTTTCAAAGAGGATAAAAGATTTAAGCTGAGTCTTGAAAGCTTCTTTTGAGAAATAATATATTATTATCTTTATAGATTTTTTTAACCTTGTTGAGTGACTTTCATATATACATACATATGTGTATGAGAGACATATAGTACATATATATAGTGTATGCACACACATGTTTATATATACATATATATGTGGGAAAGACACAGTGGATATGTGTGTATGTTTACATACACACATATGTATATGCATGTATGTGTGTGTGTGAATCTTTGGAAAAGGAAATGGAAAATTACTAGGATTTGGAAGTAATTTGTATTTATTGTGGCAATGAATGAAGCAGAATTATGATATTTTTATGGCCACTCAAGATGAAATGAGCTCCCCATCAGTGGAGGTCTTCAGAGACCATTGAAGATTGCCACTTTGGGGGAGTCAGTAGAAGAAATTCCTTTTTAGGTAGAGTTGGATTCAATGCTCTGTATGGTCCCTCCCAGCTGGGCCATCATGCTATTCTACAAAACCTTGCCTTTTAAATGAACCTCTTCATTTGCCCTTGGGAAATAGTGAACCTTACTTGTGCCTTAGTAGTGAAATATGATCCAGTGAGTGAGAGAGAGATATTAAAGGGAGATTCCAGGCATGAAGCATCTAGTCTTTCTAGTCTTACCTTGCTTGTGTTCCTTTGGAAATGGAATCTGGATGTTACTGGTAGAAGAAAGAGCCAATTCAGTGCCAAGAGGAACCTAAACTAAGCACGGCTTCGTGTTACAAAGTCAACACCTTGAATTTCACCTTGAAACCAAGGGATAACCAGAACAAACTGGGGAGTACAGGAGTATGTGTATTCCATTTGAATTGTAGCAAACTGGGCCAATCCTGCCTTTTGGTAGTCTAGTCTGCATATCAATCCCAATGGCCCTCAAATCAAGGGTCAAACATGGTCTCTTAAAAGCAGCAGGGTGAGATGGAGGGGTTGAGAGAACATGTAACAAGTCTGAAACCTTTCCTATCTTGTAATTAGTAGCAGAGGGGGCTCTACCCTCCAACTTTCCCAACTTTTCAGAAATTTTTGTTTTGACCTCTAATGTCAATTATATATGTTGCCACCTCACTTGCAGTTAACACTTATTCTCCCCAATGGCTTCTACATTGGTCTATGTCTGTACTCTACTGCCAATCTTTACTCCTAATAACTTTTATGCTGGCTTGCCTCCTTTCTACTACTTTTACTCCTTGACCCTCAATGGTTTCTATAGTGGATAGCTGGGTAGTACAGTAGATAGAGCGATGGACTTGGAATCAGGAAGATTTATCTTGATGAGTTCAAATTTGGTCTCATACTTACTAGCTGTGTGATCCTAGGCAAGTCACTTAACTTGTTTGCCTCAGTTTCCTCCACTGTAAAATATAGAGATGATATGCTATTTGTAAAGTGCTAGCATAGTGCCTGGCACATAGTAGGTGTTATATAAATGCTTATTCCCTTTCTTTTCCCTACCTACTAATTAACAAGCATCTAAGAACTGACTATGACTTAGGGTCTAGGGCTACAAAACAATAATAAACAACATCCATTGGCTCCCAGTGCTACCTATTCTGGTGTTTCCAGTAGTAATTCCCTCTGCCACATTTTGTCATGATGCTAAATCCCTTCTCATTACTCCCTCAAAACCTCTGATGGTGAATCATGAAGAATGTGACACTCACTTCATCCTAGCTCCAAGAATATAAGAAAAAAAACTTCCATAATCACAGGGTCATAGATTTTAGAGGTAGAAGACACCTGAGAAATTATTGTTATATTATCATATTATAGATGAGGAAACTGAGGTCTAGAGATCAAAGTGATTTGTCTCCGTGTCACTTAGCCAGTAAGTAAATGGCAAAGATTTAAAACAAGTTCCTCTGATTCTAATTCCAATGTATTTTCCATTATACATCATTTCTTTGGAGTCAAAACCATATGTTCACATACCTTAATTTTCCACAAATGAAAAAAATGAAATATAATGAAGAGACTTGCCTGAAATTACGTAGATAGTAGAGTCAAGAGACAAAGGAAATATCTTTCAAAGGATGAATTAAAAAAAAAAAAGATTTACTAAGCACTTACTGTGTACAAAGTCTGTGCCAAATGCTGGGGATACAAATAGAAAAACAGAGACTGCCCTTGCTCTTAAAGAACAAATAGAGAAGATAATACATATAAGAGATTTTAAAAACAATGCATATATTATATACAGTCAAATAATTATATATATATATTATATCTTCAAAGAATGTGAGACCTAGAAGGGACCCTAGAATTGAGGTTCTTAGTTTTGTCATGGCCCCTTTGGCTTTCTGATGAAGCCTATAGACTCCTTGTTAGAATAATATTTTTAAATAGATAAAATAATATTCAAATGATTGCAAAGGAAACTGAAAGTTAGTGAAAATAATGGTGTGATTTTTTTTTTCTATCCAAGTTCATGGAACTCCTGAAAAATGTCCTTAGAATATTGAACTCAGATTAAAAATCCCTGATCTAAAAGAAAATATTAGAAGGCACAATGGATAGAGCACTAGGCTTATAATCAGGAAGATTCCTTTTTGTGAATTCAAATCTGGACTCAGATATTTACTAACTGTGACCCTGAGCAAGTCACTTAACCTTGTTTGCTTCAATGAGCTAAAGAAAGAAATGGCAAACCCCTCCAGTATCTTTTCTAGGAAAACCCCCAAATGGGGTCACAGAGAGTCAGGCACGACTGAAACAATTCAATAGCAATAAAGAACTTTTGAATATGTGACATAGAATGTGACCCCTGAAATAAATCCCTGGGACATAGAACATAGAATCTAGAAGGAGCTTGAATTTCCTACATGAGGGAATTTGTGGATTAGAAAGGGGAAATGATTCATGCACAGTTCCTCTTCAGCAAGGAATTCAGGTCTAATGACTCTCCCACTGTTGTGCCCAAGTTGCCAGTACTTTATCATAGTTCACATCAAATTTCATTGCAGTCATCCAGAATGAAGTCTCTAATGCATGGCCTGTTATATAACACCTGCACAAGAGCATTAACTAGGTCTTGTCTGACTGACATTGAACTTCTCAAACAGAAGTTCACTTCAGTACTATTATCCAAATTTCTCCCTCCACCCTTTTTGAATGGATAGGTTTCTTCCCCAGTCTAAAGAGCAAAGACTCCACTTATTTCTCTTGTGACAGTTAATTTACACCTTTGATTATTAAAATACAGCCACACGACAGACAGAGCCTCTTCAGTGCTTCTCTTGGATAAAAATGAAAGCATCTCTCTTTGTCCTTCATTAACAGCCCTGCCAGATGTATTTGTGTTTATTAGCAGTGGGACTCAGTCCAGTATCCTTCAAATGTGGTTCATCTCTGACCTATTATGTTTAATTCAATTCAAAGTACAAGCTCAGACTACTTAGGTAAGACTAGTATCTGAAGCCTTACCTAGAAATGAATGAATTTAGTATCATTTGGGAGGAGGAGAAATGGCAGGAGGGAGATTTTTTACTTTATATATTTTTGAGTGTTGGCTGTAAAAATAATGTACTGACACTTTACATTTCTATAGCTTAAAGTTTTATTTCTGTCTTTTGTTGTGATATCATTTTTATTTCCAAATATATTCTACCCCTTTCTAATCCTCAGAAAATTATCCCTCATAATAAAGAATAAAAAGACAAAAAAAAAAAAAAAAGAGAGAGGAATGGCATGGAGGGGAAAAGATAATCCCATATCAGCACATTGACTGAGTCTGCCAAAATTTCCAAACTTATATTTTTTCCCCTCTTCTTCAGAATTAAGTTGAATCATCCCAATTATATTGCATTAAATTTTTGTGATTTGTTTTTCTTTCAATTTATACTACTGTAGTCATTTGCATATTATTTTCCTAGTGCTGCTTATTTTATTCTGTATCAGTTCATATAAATCTTCTGGTTTTTTAATATTTATCATATTCAACTTTTGGGGAGGAGATGGGAGTAAGGATGGACTTGTGATTTCTTCTGCATAGGAAGCTCCTACTGAGCCATCGCATCTATCAATGCAGATCAAAAATACCCTCTTTGCAACTTATGGTTGGAGAGATTCTTCTGGAACATTAGGAAGGTCATACAACCATTACATGTATCAGAGGTTATACTAGAACTCACATCTCCTAACTTTGAGATAAGCTGTCTATTTACCCACTTTGCCATTTGCCTCTCCTCATTTCATATGGTACCATAATATCCCATTTCCTATAATCTTCAAAATTAGATGCCACTATCTCCATAATCCTTCCCCCAGAGTCAAAAGTGATTTGTCCTTCCTCTCACTTTTTAGAATACATTGCATGGATCTCTACTGTTCTTCTCATGTTCTCTCCTGTGTCACAGTGATTTCTGTATTTGTGTGAATTACGGAACTTTTAGGTGGAAGTAGTCTTATCCAACCCCTTCTAATCTTTCCAGCCAGGCTCTTTGTCTCTGAATACTTTCTATGACATCAAACTGCCTTTGCTTATAGGATGATTTTGAGGCTCCTACCTCCTGCCTACCTCCTGAAGGGAGAGTGACTTCCTAGGAACATCATTATAATTAGCAAACATGATTCTTAAAAGTAGGTTAGGGAGGAAACATTTAGTTTACTCAAATAATTTGGCATTGCTTTCTGAGCCATCACATTCAGCATGGGGGAGGGAGACTGGACTGATTCTGAAACAGAAGATGTGTCCTAAAAACAGCTTTTGTGGAATCAAAGGTCCATGTGTGGACGCTAAAAGTAGAGGAAGGAAACCTAGGCTAAGAGTCCCCTCCAAATAAGACAGGAATGGGGCTAGTTCCTTTTTATGCTCCTATGGATTCTATTTAGTGCTCAAATGGGAATAGAAGGAATAGTAACAGAAAGAAGTAGAAAGGCAAGTAGGAATATGACCCAGGCCAGTCATTCTATTTCCTTTAGATCTCTCTTTTCCTCTTGCCCTTCATTTTATTTTAATGAACAATGAGAGACTGAATATTAGGTACCTTATCAGATAATGTGGATTTGGTGTGTACAGGCTACTATGATACTGCTGACTAAAAAATGTCCAGGCAAAAGAAAATAGAAATTGATTTTATTCTTCCTAAAGGAAATGCCAGTGTGCTTCAAGTAAGCATATTTAAAATGATTTAGAAACTGGAATTAAAAAAAAATAGTGTCACATGTGCAAAAATGTTTGTAGTAGCCCTTTTTGTACTGGCAAGGAACTGGAAACTGATGTCCATTAGTTGGAAAATGGATGAATAAGTTATGGTATATGAATGTTATGGAATATTATTGTTTTATAAAAAAATGATCAGTAGGATGATTTTAGAAAGACCTGGAGAGACTTACATGTACTGATGCTAAGTGAAGTGAGTAGAACCAACAGAATACTGTACACAGCAACAACAACATTATATGCTGATCAATTCAGATTCAGATGAATATTACTCTTTTCAAAAGTGAGATGATTGAGAACAGTTCCAATGGTCTTGTGATAGACAGAGCCATCTATACCCAGAGAGAGGACTGTGGGAATTGAATATGGATCACAACATATTTTCACTTTTTTTTGTTTGTTACTTGTATTTTCTTTTCTTTCTCATTTTTTTTCCTTTTTGATCAGATTTTTCTTGTGCAACATGATAAATGTAGAATTATGTATAGCAAAATTACCCATATTTAATACATATTGTATTACTTGCCATCTAGGAGAGAGGCCGAGGGGAAAAGAAAGTGAAAAAAAATTTGGAACACAATGTTTTTCAAGGGTAAATGTTAAAAAAAAACTGTGTATATGTTTTGAAAATAACAAGCTTTAATAAAAAAAATTTTAAATGGTTTTAATAGTAGAAAAATAATGGTAGTTGTGAGGTGAAGGAACATTCAGGATTATAGGAAAAGTATAAAATAATTCATTCATCACTCAAAAAGCATGTATATAAATCACTAAAAAATCCCCTAGAATAAAAGTAGAAAGAAACAAAGATGGAATTAAACTTTGAAAAGACAGTTCTACAGGATGATGATAATAGTTCCTTGTCTAGATAATTATCTTACAATATTTTGGGGTCTATTATCTCTTTGCATCCTCACAAACAGCCCTACAGTATTTCTAATCATGGCTCACATTTCAAGACCATTTTAAGGTTGCAAAGCCCTTCAGAAAATCATTATCCAATTTGAGTCCCACAAGAGTCTTATAAGGTAGGCATTTCTGGTGCTTACAATGCGGTAGAATTTGTGCTAAGTGCTTTACAATAATTACCTCATTTAATATTCACATCAACCCTGAAAGGTACATTTTATAAATGAGGAAACTGAGGCAAACAGAGGTTAAATGACTTGGCTGGAGTTATATAGCTAGTAAATGTCTGAGGCTAGTTTTGAACTCGTCTTCCTTGTCTTCAAATGGGTGCTCTATCCACTGTCCAGAAAAATGAAGTGACTTTTCTATTGGCACATGACCAGGAAGTAGCAGAAGCAATACTCAAACCAAAGTCTCCTGGTTTATTGTCATGATAGGAACTCTCCTATGTTTCACTTTACTCACAAAATAGGAATGATTGATATTTGTACAGATCTAGCTAGTCCCAGGACTCCTCCCCAGGCTTCACCACTGTATAATTCCCTTTCTTCCCCCATCAGTTCTTTCTAATTTATCTAAGTGCCACTTCCTACCAATATTCACTCCATCCTTTGGTCAATCAAAATTTTATCATCCTTATAAATAAGCATGTAAACATGTATTTAAGTACTTGCTATTGTCCACACTTCACTCACAGGACAAATTGTCTTCTCCCTTGGTCCTTGTAACAACCTTTTCCCATTGATAAGTTCCTACTCCATTGAGGAAAGGTTCAGATCATCCATCCTTTATTGTTTAGACTTCACCATCATGTGAATTTGAATTAGAATTTGATCTCCTTAAGTACAGCAGGTACTGTATTTAGTTTTTCTTGTATCCCAGCACTCGGCATAGTATCTGGCATATAGTAATTGATTCATAATCCTTGTTGACTTGCCAGACGTTGTGCTAAAATAATGAGGTTGCAAAGAAAGGCAAAACCATAGTCCCAGACCTGCCTCCATTCTAATGGGGAAGACATGCAAATGAGTAGCTCCAGATAGTCAAGGGTTGGGGGAGGTAAATCCTTTTGGATATTTGGTAAATTAAATCTAAAGGGATTTATGGCTGTGAACGGATAGATGGAACAAAAGACTTTCAGGAACTGAAAGATAATTCAGTGGTTATCTAAGTAAAACAAATACTTCTCAGAACAGTGCTCTATAATGCCAATTTTTTGACTGTTCCTATCAATATGGTTAGTCTGGACTTTAATTTAACAGGGGCTTATGCAGTTTCTGTTGAAGTAATGACAGTGGAAGAAATTTCACTGCCTGCCATTGTTGTCCTCCTTTCTGATCCAGAAATTAAAAATCAGACTCTTGATGGGGTTCTATTTTCCAAGTTAAGTCACAGCACATTCTCAAGGGGAAAGGATACAGAGTTTCATAATAATCTCTACACTAATGAAGAAATAGTACATTTCTAGGCTAGAAACCTCATGAGGGCAGTTTCCATGTTTTCTATAAACTTTGTATCTCTCCCAATGACCACTGCATGGCATACAACAGGTACTTAAAAGATGCCTCTTAAATTTGACTTTTAAAATGGGAGAACAGAATAAGTCCTGACTCAAAGGAGAATATTCTTTAGGATTGCATTAAGTAGAGGCAGCGTCAGCTCTGAACAGCTCAGTATTTTGAAATTTGACTCCATTTTGGGGAGATAGTGGCAAGCTGTCTCTGCTGAATCCCCTTTTCTGCCAGAACTGATGATTCAGAAGCTTCCAATCAAGCTGTATTTGTGTAGGAACCTAGAGGCTCATAAAAAGCAAAGGCTCCCCTCACCCCTAAAAAGACCTTAATGGGGTCAACCCTTTGGCAAAACTTTAAAAAATTGTCACCACTTCTCTAAAATCACCCATTCCACTGGGAAATGAATATCCAAGATGCCATATTTTGTTCAGACACTTACTAATTATGTGATTTGGGGCAAATCACTTAACCGTATTTGCCTCAGTTTACTCTTCTATAAAATGAGCTGGAGAAAGAGATGGCAAATCATCCTAGTGTCTCTGCCAGGAAAATCCCAAATGGGGTCATGAAGAGTTGGACACAACTGAAAAATGACTCAACAACAACTGTTCATTTATAGAGGTAGATTGACCTAGTAAAAAGAATACTGACTGAAAAATCAGGAAACTTTGTTTCAAATCCTGGCTCTGTCACTTATTGTGTGACTCTTGGATATCTTAATTGATATCTCTGAACCTCAATTTCCTTGTGTGAAAAATGGGGGATGGTAATGATTGTACTATCTAGCCTACAGGAATATTATGAGAGAACTAGTTTGTAAACCTTAAAATCCTATAGAAATCCTATTATTCCTATTATTTTGACTGCTCTAATGCCAAAAGGACCTAGCCCTCAATCCTAGGAAATAGTGATATGAAATGCAAAAGAATATAATTGTGGAGAGTGTAACGGAAGACAAGAGAACCGTTATAGATTTCTTATGTGTTATATTGTATCTAGTATATACTGTAACCCATTCAACATGTAAAGGACTGCTTGCCATCTGGGGGAAGGGGTGGAGGGAGGGAGGGGAAAAATTGGAACAGAAGTGAATGCAAGGGATAATGCTGTAAAAATTACCCTGGCATGCGTTCTATCAATAAAAAGTTATTTAAAAAAAATTTCTTATGTGTGAAGTGGTAATAATAATAATAATAGCATTACCTACTTAACTCATGATTATAAGAAAAGAATTTTGTTTAGTCCTATAGAAATGATAGCTGTAGTATTTATGTATTAGTTATTATGTTAAATGTAATGATATAAATTGATTAATTATAATAATAACACAAAATTGAGAATTACAATTACATGTATGTCTATGATGTGTATGTATATATATTGTGTATGTGTGTCTACATATACATATATACATATAAATGTTTTGGGAAAGACTGAATTAGTTTTATAAAGAAAATTTCAAGGAAAGAATCACTGAAATAAAACTTAAAAAAGACTACAATTAAAACATATTTAGAATTTGCCATAGATTATTGAAAAAATTCTTTAATTTGTAAGGCATGAATATATAATAATATAAAATCTCTAAAAACATATAGAAAGAATTTCTTTTGCATGTCTTTGCTTACTGTTTCACAAGCACAATAGAAAACCATCTTCATTAGTATATGATGTCATTTTGTCCCAAAATTTTATTCTTCCAGCCTGTTCTTCACTTACTTACTAGACTTAGCTCTTAGTGACTTTTTCTCCCCATTCCCCCTAATCAAATAAACCTTCCCATGATGAAGATCTGGTATAACTGAAGAGACTCAAAAGCCTGCTTCCTCAGCTCTGAGAGCAGGGCCAAAGAAGAGTCCTCCAGAAGTTTTGAATACTGATAATACCATAAATAAACATTCAGCTTCTTCAAGACTACTTTGAAGGGGCAGCACTCCTTTGAATGCAAAAATTCTAGTTTCACTGGGAAAAGAAATCAGTCTCATTATATTACTTATTATAGTTCTGATCTACTTTTTGGAAAATGATGATAAACTGATTAGATCACTGTCACCTGGGGGGAAAAAACTAGATGAGTTTTCATTCTCCAAAATAAGATCTCCAAAAAAGTCAGGAAATAACTGTTCAGGAAATACAATTTCAGTAGATACTTAGTGAAATAGTGGAACAAAGCGTCTGGAAAAATTTCAAGGATAGTGGAATAAGTGAGTAATCAGCTGTATGTAGTTATGGGTACTGCATCATAATAAACATAGGATTTACATCAGGGAAGGAGCCTTAGAACATAAGAGATTTGAGGTGGGGTAATACATAGGATCTAGGGCTAGAATAAAATAATCAAGTGTTAAAATCAAGTTAGGGCCTGAAAGAGCTCTACTTTAGAGCACGTTTAGCAATTGTTAACCATGTTTTGGTCATGGACATCTTTAGCATAGATATAAAGCCCATGGTCCCTTTTTCAGATTAATGTATTTAAATGCACAAATTAAATACATGGAATTACCAAGAGAACCAATTATGTTAAAATATAATTTATGAATTTTTTTAAAAACTTAGACTATAGGTCAAGAACCCCTGATTCAAATTCAACCACTTCATTCAAATGAGTAAACTGAGTCCCAGAGATCTGAAAAGACTTGTCCAAAATCAAATAGGCAGTAAGTAGCAGTTGCAATTTTAGAACCTAGATTGTCTGACTATTGCCCTTTAAAATAGTACTTCATCTTTTATCTGGATTTGATATCACTGTCTCACTGACTTCTCTCTCTCTCTCTTTTTTTTCTGATTAAAGTTGTTTATTTTCAAAACATATGCGTAGATATTTTTCAGCATTCACTTTTGCAAAACCTTGTATTCCAAATTTTTCCCTTCCCTTTCCCCAATCCCCTCCCCTAGAGAGCAAGTTCCTTAAATATGGGCAATTCTTTTATACATATTTCCACAATTATGCTGCACAAGAAAAATCCTATCAAAAAGAAAAAAATAAGAAAGAAAGCAAAATACAAGCAGACAACAACAATAAAAAGTGAAAATACTGTGTTGTGATCCACACTCAATCCCCACAGTTCTCTCTCCTGGATGCACATAGTTTTATCCATCACAAGTTTATTGAAATTGGCCTGAATCACCTTGCTATTGAAAAGAGCCAAGTTCATCAGAATTCATCATCGTATAATCTTGTTGTTGCCATGTGCAATGATCTGGTTCTGCTCATTTCATTTAGCATCAGTTCATGTAAGTCTCTCCAGGGCTCTCTAAAATCATCTTACTGATCATTTCTACAGAACAATAATATTCCATAATATTCATATACCATCACTTGTTCAGCCATTCTCCAACTGATGGGCATCCACTCAGTTTCCAGTTTCTTGCCACTACAAAAAGGGCTGCCGATAAAGATTTGTGCACATGTGGGTCCCTTTCCTCTTTTATGATCTCTTTGGGATATAAGCCCAATAGAAACACTGATGGATCAAAGGATATGCACAGTTAGAAAACCCTCTGGGCGTAATTCCAAATTGCTCTCCAGAATTGTTAGATCAGTTCACAACTCCCCCAACAATGTATCAGTGTCCCACTTTTCCAACATCTCCTCTAATATTCACCATTATCTTTTCCTGTCATCTTAACCAATCTGAGAGATATGTGGTGGGTACCACTGTCTTCTCAACTGAAGCCTATATGTGCTACAAAAATCCAGGATTTATTTTATATAGTCTTTAGACTTTACTACCCTTTAGCCTTTTATCTTTATGTCTCCAATGCATAACACAAAGCAAATTCTTAATCAATGTTTGTCGATTTAATTGTCAACAGCTGTATTCCTACAGTTATATTCTATATATGTGTGGAAGTAGGAAAGTAAAGAATATTGGGATACTGGAATTGGTGTTACTTTGCCAGACAATCTAAATGAGGTTACTGTTCTAAATTTTTTGTTCCACATGGCGATGATAGTAAGCAACATCATAAACTATAGGAAAAGAAGTCTCTTGTGCAGAAGGATTTAGTTGTGATTCCATTGGCCTTTGCTATAGTAAGTCTTCATCTGGTGCATTATTTCTAGTTCTGTCACATGCTAGGAGAGTCATTGATAAACTAAAGTGTGTCCAGAAGAAGGAAACCAATGAGTTAGGTGGACAATGGCAAAGTCTGTTATATGAGGAACAGTAGAAGAAACTATTTGTACTAGAGAAGGCTTAAATATAATGTAAAGAGCAATGTACTTGGAAACAGATTCATATCTCCTCACTGCCATACATTAGGTTTGTTTAACTTTGCTTAGACTCAGTTGCTTCATCCATCAGATGGGAATAATAATATTGATATTCTCACACAGGGTTGTCATGAGTATAAATCCCTTTGTAAACTTCAAAGTGCTACAAAAATGTGAGTTGTTAAGCTGATGTGGATGACATTACACTATTTATAAAACTCTTTCTGTCTATTATTGTCCCAACCTACTCATGTAAGGCAGAAACAATATGTGATAGACCAGGCAAATTGCTGTCTGTAATGGGAGGCTCATTGAAAGTGGGCAGTCTCCACTTGGGGCTAACAAGGCAGAGGTCCAAGTTGAAATGATGACAGAGTATAAAATAGTCAACATACTTATAGAAAACACTTTGATCCTTGCAGTCTTTTCCTTCATGGAGTCATCCTGAAGTTTCCCTTAGGTATAGGTATATTTCAGCTGGGATCTATATATTTGCATCTTCCTGGAGTGCAGAGATGATTCATCTCTCTTCAAAAATCATGTCCATGATGTCCAAGTCATTACCATCTTTGGGTGATCAGCTTTCAACATTTATTTGCAAATGTTGTCATTACCTACCTACTCTACTAACCTCTGTTACCACATCCAAGTTACCTACCCTTTGGACCTGCTGCTGAGGACCTCTGGTGGTTCTGACAGCTCCCCTGAGTGCACGTGATCTGCACTTGGGCAATTCCCAATATCCTATAGGAATGAATATCCCTAGATATTCGTTCACATAAGACTAAGAAATAACAAACACAAAAGAAACAGAAGGCTATTTGCCCCTGGACCCAGGGTAGTTGGATTGGAGCAGGGGGATGCAACTGGCTACCACTTCTCTATGTGACATCTCTGCAGTTCTTGTCTCACGCACCAGTAGGAAGGAAAAAACTTAGAGAAGAATATTCCTTTTATAAAAGAATTCAATCCTGATTCAGAATCCTCCTTGGGTTATCTTTTGACTTTTCAGCCAGTTAGAACACTTCCTCATTAGTGTACTAGACTAAGTTATGTATAGGTAGATTTGGGCCTCCCCCAAGCTTTTCTACATAGTTTATTGGATTATAATCAGGCAAGATAATTTATATGTGTTGTGTAAGGATTGAGTCCCTGATGGCCAGTCTGAATTCTTCCTGCCCCCAAACAAATTACAACTGGAAACAAAGTCAATGGCTATTGATTTTAGAATGACTAAAGACATTGTGATCTGTCATATAAATGCTTATGCAAAGAAAGAGTTCTTTTGGATTCTGTGATATTGAGCCTTGATACCAAAACTTAACAAAATAGAAGTGGGCCATGACTGGTTATCAAATAAATTCAAGCTAGACAGAGTGGGATTTTTCTGGCATTAAAAATTCTTATCTTAAAATTATTATTTAAAAGTGTCACTAATGTCTCTCTGAACGCTGCTATACAGGAAGCTGCCCCTAGTCCTAGCTCTCTGCCCCTCACTTTGCTTTTTTCTTTTCCCCACAACCAGACTTTATAAAACCTAAATCTCATGTCAGTGATATCAAGATTGAGTTGATAGCATATTCTTGATGATATTGCCCTTACATAACCAAGTAACCAAGAAGAAAATAAAGCCACAGAACATAGAAATCAGGATCTAAATTATTGTTTTCAAATAAAATATAAAGAATTTATAAAAACAGAAGTAAAAATCAAAGATATTGAGTTATCAAGAATAATCATTTAGAGCAAAGATATAACAAATAGAAACACGTTAAATACTTTTAACTTTGAAATGAATTTCTGGGAGAATTTCTATGGATTTCTCTTAGATTCCTTTATCAATGAATATTGTCATTTAGTTTTCAAAAGCAATGACCTTTTTTATTTGAAATATGCCCTTGCTGACTCAGTTCAGTCTTGTCAGCACAAAGATTCCCTCTTTTTGCTTGATTGTAATATTGACTGTCACTTCCTAGCATATCATAGAATTATGGAACATCATAGCCAAACATGACTTTAGGGATTTTCTAGTTCAATGCCTTCATCTATCACAAGAGAAAATCAAGACCGAGAAAAACAAAATGGCATAAAATAACAGGACAGAGCTGTAAGAGACTCTGGAATATAGAATTGTCAGAAATGAAAAAGACTTTAAAGCTCAAAATGTTAGAACTAGGGGAGGATCTTAGAAATTATCCAGGGCTTCTTAAACTTTTTTCCATTCCCAATCCCTTTTGTCCTGAGAAATTTTTATGTAATCCCAGATATATAGATACCAAAAATATATATACAAATTTACTGATAATAAATCATAATTTTGTGACCCCCCCCAGCCACATTCATCTCTGAGACTTTATATGAGGTCATGAACCACAATTTAAGAAGCTGAGATCTAGACCATAACACTTGTTTTAGATTTGCAGAAATGGGTGCCCAAAAATTTAAAAGCCTTATGGGCCTTTTCATAAAATTTTTCATTTTTCCTCCATTTTTCATAAAATGGAAGTGTGTTCTAAGAAAAAGAAATCCAAGTTTTTAGAGTGTTCTTGCCCATTCTGTACCTTAATATGTTCATCAACTAATATAATGATAAAAACAAAATGGTAGGATTTAATACACTTGAGTTTCGTGAAGAGAAGGAGAACATTATGGCTACCAACTGGGCACTTAGATGCCCAGTTTAGTATTAGATAGAATTAGTGCAGATGGTTTGACATATATAATCAGACACCACAAAGATTTAGAGCTGAATGGGGAAAACTGAAACAACCTCAAAGGCAGAAATGACTTTTGCTGATTGATAGCTCAAACACCCAGAAAATAAGCAACAGAGCTAAAATTGAAATCCAGAACTCCTGACTATAAATTCAATATTCTTTCAACTATCTACATCACAAAGTTATTATGATGGGTAGAGAAGAAGCACCTATGAAGCGTAAAGCATTATTTGTAATATACATTGTTAAAAATTAAGGGGTCAGACTAAATGGTCCCTCATGTACCTTTCAACTCTAGATCTTAGATTTCAGGATTACTCTAGGAGGACTAGGATATGAAATTGATAATATGCCCATGGTCTCATGCTAATCACTTTTTACTTTCCTCCTTCTTACTATCAATCGTGTATCATACACAGACCTGATGTTATTAGAGTTATGTGCATTTACATAGTACTTTACCATTAATATTTTTGTATACATTATTTCACACAGTCAACACAACCCCTGGGGAAAACATAGTGGGAAGAATCTCGGACTAGGACCCTGGATACCTCAGTTTGAGTGTAGGTATTGACACTTAACTAAATTTCATCTTCAGTTCCAGAATCTGGAATTTCCTTAGGGTGGATATTCCATGGATATAGTCACCACTCCTCTCTGACTTAGGAGATGGTATTATCAGCTTGTGGCTGATTTCAAGAAGGCAGGGCCAACAACTTGGTTTCCTGAATGAGGCGGCACCTGAACTAGTTATTAATTCCCCTTCTTCTTAACTGAACTTGCTTTAATTAATTCTTGCATTATTTTCCCATCGCAAATTTCAAACTTTATCCGCGGGCACTTTTTCCTTCTTTGCTGCTGGCCCCATGTGTCAATACTGTTCTAGTTATAGATAGCTCTGTCTGGGGAAATGGGGGCGCTAAACAGGGCACGGAGGAGAGGTCATTTTGGGTGGGGTGTGCCGGCACAAGAAGAGAAACTTTGCCTTTTAACTCGTTTTGCCCAAGGCACATTTTGTTATTTCACATTCACTTTTTAAACAAAGAAATACATTTTCCCAGTTGCTGCTACCACTCACTCTGGCCGAGCGGCTTTGGAAGCCAAAGACTTTTCTACATCAGTGTTGAACGCCCCATTTCAACCTTTTTCCATCTGTTCAATCGCTGTTTAAACCATGGAGGAGCAGAGCCAGTATATCTGATGCTTAGCTGTCGTGCAACAAATCACCGCAGTGTTTATCCTCCAAATCACGGCAGTGTTTATCTTCCCCTTTCTCCTTCGCCAGTATGGCGAGGCTGCAATGCCCCCTTTGAGTACTCAAGCATCCCTTTTAACCTAGACTCATTTGCAGAAAGCCGATTTCTCCTCTGGCGGGCTTTCAGATGGCAAAGCTGACAAGTGAATTCTACTTCCTGCTCAGATAAACAGGAACATGGCCTGTTTCCAGTCTTCATGGAAATTAGTTGCTCATGTCCACACACACCCCATTTAGAATAGGTCGTACTCATCATCGAACAGAATATGATCCATCCGGGATTTAAAATATGTGACTCTGCTCTTTTCAAATGCCTTCGCTTTCCTACAGGTCAGCAGCCCGGGAAGTGACCACGTGTGAGTAGCGTGTTAGAATTTAGTTTCCTGAGGGAGGATGGTCACATACACACAGCTAAGGACTCACAGTGGAATAAAGGAGGTACCTCTCTAGCTCCTCATTTCCCTTTCTCAAAAATGGGGTAATTGCCTTAAATGATCTTTAAGGTCCCTTCCAGCTTTCACATTATGCGTATTTAAAAATCCCCTCATTCAAACACTTTACATTTTAAAATCCATTCAAATTCTATAGTTTAGCCTCAAAGCTCATCGTCATTGATGACTTTTTTAAATAAAGCCTTTTATTTTTCAAAACATATGCATGGAGGCAGCTGGGTGGTACAATGGATAGAGCACCAGCCCTGAAGTCAGGAGGATCTGAGTTCAAATCTAGTCTCAGATACTTAACCTGACCTAGCTATGTGTCCTTGGGCAAGTCACTTAACCCCATTTACCTCAGCAAAAAGAAAACAACAACAACAACAACAACATATGAATGGATAATTATTCAATATTAACCTTTGTAAAACCTTGTGTTCCAATTTTCCCCTCTTTCCCCACCCTTTCCTCTAGATGGCAAGTAGTCCAATATATGTTAAACATGGTAGAAATATAACTACATAGTCATTTAAGAAATTTTCTTTGAACTTTAGCTGGTTGAAGGCGATTCTTTAAATATATTAATTATGTTTTGGGGGAAAAAATAACTTCCATTATTGTATTACACACTTTTAGCTTTGACTATTTATCTCATAAGATCCCTCACAACTATGACATTAAGGTCCCTTCAAATTTTAGCCTTATACACAGTATCTTAAAGTCTTTTCTAGCTCCCTGATCCTAAATTAAACAGGAATGTCAATAATGTAGCCATGCAAATTCTTGCAATTTCCATTCTAAGTCACAAGATGGCAGTAAGATTTTAATTCACTTATGTATTAAGTCATATGTAAATTAATTTTTAACTGATTGAAAAGAGGAACTTAAAAGTGTTTCCCTCCCTAAAGAAATAATATGAATACTGATGAAGTCATGAGGTATATTTAAAAATTACAATAACATTAAAGTTGATCAAATAGATATTTGTTTGAAGTTTCATTCACAAGTAATTTCTATCTGAATTTCAACATTTAGAAGAATTGTCCTAGTTATGTGTTGGCACTCATAGAGGGAGGAAAATGTATAACTCTTTAAATGATTCCTGAGAGTTGAGCAGAGACCATCTTTGAAATCTATATACTCAAGACAAAATCCATGATTTGAATCAAAACATGAATATACAAACAAACCACTCGACATCTGCCATGATTGGAACCATTCCGTGGACCTGTTCCTATTCAATGTTGTGCCGTGAGTCAGGCTCATGTTTGCTCTAGGGACCAAGGCTCCTTTTCATCATTTGAAAATGTAGGTTTTACATTCAAGCTTTGTAAATTCTCAGTTGCCTTCTTATTTTTTTCTATCATTCTTCAAGGAATCTATGATGTCATCAGTGTGGATAATAATGCAAACTGCATTCTATCCCCTTAGTCTTGTCTGTATTTGCCAATAATCCTTCCAGAGGGGTCCACCCGACATTCTCTGAGCTCTTTTACCACTCTAATAGCATAAGGACTAGCGGAATCGTGAGGTATATTTGTTGGATGGAACATATTGACCCCTTCTCTTCCTTTCATGCCCTTATTCTTTTAGGAAGTTCTTGGTTAGAAATGAATTGCAGCTCACTCGTGTCCAGCACATATCTTTCCATTTCCATTGGGTTATATATTCTTTGGTGAACATGGCATCTGTAAGTTACAACATCTAGCATCATTGGAGGCAGTTTCCCAGGGTTCACCTACCAAGTTCTCTTTCTCTTATTCAGTGTGTTGTTCAAGATAGATCAGCTCTGTGGGTTATTTACCCACATACATAGGTCAATTGCCTTTAATCTCACAGATTATATAATTAGAGTGTGGATATCCTACTAATCCTTTAATCTCACAGATTATATAATTAGAGTGTAGAAATCCTACTAATGATATTTGATACAGATATTTAAACATTCTTTCTATAGATACTGTAAATAAGGGAGATAAATCTAGTTTTTGTAGTATATGAAAATTTTGTAAAGAGCTTCATCATAACTCTATTATATAGGTCATGTAAGTATTATTTAACTCACTTTTCAGATAAGAGTGATAATAATAACTAGCATGCTATATTGGAAATTTTCAAAGCACTTTACATAAGTTATCTCATTTTAGGACCTCACAATAACCCTATGAGGGAAGTTCTATTATCCCCATTTTACAGATAAGGAGTCTGAGTCAGACAGAAGTTAATGACTTTCTCAGGGTCACATACCTAGTATATGTCTGAGGTAGGATTTGAATTCATGTCTTCCTGACTCCCAAGTCCAGTTCTCTATTCAATGAGCCACTAACCAGTCTAATTTCAAATGAGGAAATTAAGACACAAAGAAGTTAATGATTTTTCTCAGATTACACCATCAGGAACTATATATAGAGCAAGGTCTTAAATTCAAGATGCCTTCCAATTTTCCTAGAATATAGTATCCTTTCTACTATAATAGATTGCATTCAAAAGCATATGTTGTACATTGCATTCTCATTTTTACTGTTGTATTTACCTGTATTCTTATAGAGATATAAGCCATGAGCCTCTCTAAATTTAGCTAACCAGATTCTTATATGACAGATGTATGTCTTATATGACAGATACAGTATGTATCTGGTCTGATTCAAAGTTCTTCCTCAATAGGAGTTTCAGAAATTGAGTTCTGCTAGCATAGCATTCAAGAATCTGAGATCACCTTTGTACTTCAATGATCCATCAGAATAGTATTTCAGTAGAATATTAATAATAATAATAATAGTAATGGCAAGTTTTCAAAATAAAAATATCTTCTCTACTCCATTATGTTTCTGTTATGTATTGAAGAGCTGTTCCTTGTGTGGTTCCTTGTCTCCCTTTGAAAGTGAAATTATCATCCTTAAAAACCTGTTTTTTCTTTTACCAGTATCTCAACAGCAGGCTGTCCACAGCCACCTGGAGAAGCCATCAAGTACTGCGATTCTGTGTAACACCTGTGGGAATGTGTGCAAAGGAGAAGTTTTGCGAGTCCAGAACAAATATTTTCATATAAAATGCTTTGTTTGTAAAGGTAAGATTTCAATCATTCAATATTTATTAAGCACCTACTATGTGCTAGGCATTATATCAAGCATTTTTCCTGTCTCCTTTATTCTCTATTCCAATTCTATTTCCAAAAAAACAAATCTCTAGTCATTGATTTTTGGAAACTATTTTTGTGAAAGGAACTTTTTTCCCTTCTTATTTTACCAGTGAGAAACTCTGAGATGAAAACTAACTCATTCAGGGTCACCTACCAGGACCCATTAGCATGAGTCTTGGACACAGGTCTCCTGATTCCTAGTTTCCTCCCCTAATAGTGAGTGACTCATTATCCCTAGGTACAACAATTATATCCTGAGAATTGCCATATGTTACATTGCCTTTTGTTTGTAGAGGTGATTGCTTTTGAGGTACAAGTTGGGAAAGGTAATCTTTTGTCCCCATTAAACACTGAGAGAGGATTGTGCTAGACAGCAGAATTGGGAGCCAAAAAAAAAAAAATGGCAAGTTAGAACAATGGGCTAAATCTAAAAAAGAAATTTAATAGAAGTAAATTTGAAGCCTTATATATGGATTTTTAAAAACTCAATTTTGTAAGTTTAGCTAGATGAAATATAGTAGGAAAATGATTCATATAAATGTGCACATGTAGTGGACTGCAAGATCTGTATAAATCAATAGTGTGATGTATGAGCCAGAAACCCAAACAATCATAGGATGCATTAAAAGAGAGACATGTAGTCCAGAGAACCAGCAAAGTCATGTCATTAGATTCTTTCTCATGAATGATGACAAACTAGAACATATCCAGAAAAGGGATGCAGGATGGGGAAAAACTAGAAATACCATAGGACAACCAGTTAAATAACCTAAAGATGTTTAGAAAGGAGCAGATTTAGTGGCAACAAAGTAATTATATTGTCAAGTATTTGAAGATCCCTCCTAGAGAGATATCTCTGTGGTATCATTGTCTTGGCCCTAGATAACATCATTAAAGTAACAGAAACAACTGAGAAAGGTGGTGTTGCTCACACTTAGAGCTGCCCCAAAGTAGAATGGATTATTTAAGGCTATAATGAATTCTCTTTAACTAGAGATCTTCCGATGGAGACAAGATAGACATTTGTTACAGACCATATAAATGGCAGAAATAAGAGGTAATTTAAAAAATATGCCCAAGGTCATGTAGGGAACTAAATGAACTAAGAGGGAAATCCAGATTTTCTGACCCCAAATCCAATAAACCATTTCTATTATCCCATGCTTTCTATTGTTATAGAAATTAATAGCATTTGAGATACAACTTGGACTGGATCACCTTTTTGTTACCTTGAAAATCTGAAATTCTGTTACTCAGAAAGCCAAAATCTTCCTAGAATCTTCATGCATTTTTTGAAGTTCCATCATTGAATTATGAGAAAAAAATTCAATTGGCCTTCATATGCCACTTTTGCAATGTCAGTTTCTATTAATGTAATAATCATTTTTAATAAAATTAAAACCACTTGAGTCGAGGAAACAGATGAAGTGAAACACCATAGGTGAAGCTATGAACTGGTACAGCCATTCTGGAAGGCAATTTGAAATGGTAATCCTGACAGTCCCTAGGCTATGTGTACCATTTGACCTAGCAATACCCATCATTAAGTCTATGCCCAAGAGAAATCAAAAATGGAAATACTCCAAATGTACAAATATATTTATAGCATTATTTATGCAGTAGTAAAGTAGAATCAAAAGCAGTATTAATTGGTAAAGGATTGGCTGAATGTGGTAGAATGACATTATGCTATAAGAAATAATGGGACAGTTTCAGAGAAATCTGGGAAGACTTGTCTGATGAAAAGTGAACAGTACGAACTGGAGAAAAATTTACAACAATCCTGTGAAAAAGGTACAACCTTAACCAACTTAACTCTGGTTGATACAATAACCAATGACACTTTCTGACAGAGAGGGAATGGACTAAATAGATGTGGAAGGAGATACACATTTTTGGATGTGGTCAGTATTGGGATTTGTTTTGCTTGACTGGTCATGATTGTTACAAATATATTCTTTCTATTTTTTCTAGTGAGGAAAGAGATAGAAAGCAGAAAAAGTAAATGTTTGGCAATTGAAAAAAGTAGAATTTAATTTTGAAATATTTTAGAAGTGAAGAGAGTAAGGGCAAAATCAAATGAGCAGATCTGCTCTTTGGGTTTCTGTTTCCTCATTTATAAATTTTAAAAAAGATGGGGGATGGGAAGAATATTGTAGTAGAGAGTTTTTAGGCTCCTTCTAGTTATTAATGAATTATTATTTCTCTAATTTAATGTAATAAAAATATATCATAGAGCTTAGAGTAAACTTAGCATTCTGCTTCTCCATGTCCCTTATTTGACAGAGGGTGAAACAGAAATCTAGAAAGTTAATACTTTAAGTTAAAAATAAAACCAGAATGAATACCTCTTGTACAGTTTACCAAGTGAACAAATAGTCATTCAATGTATCTCCTGAAAAAGAAGAGCCTATATTTTACACATTATCAAAGATGGACTTGTACTCTTTTTCTATCAATAGAATTGTGGAAAGACCTAGAAAAAGCACCTGTCATAAATAAGCAAAATAGCCCTGAGCCTTGTGAAAGGTTAGTAGATATGTCAGTCTACTAGAGAACTATTTAATAGACCAATGCTGCCTTGCAATTTTACTCTAATGAAATAATCTTCCTCCTGGTTCATTTAGGAAAAAAAAAAAGCATGCTTTATAGTTATTGTATTGTGCATGATGAATGTACCTCCCACAAATGCTGAGTTGTGCCTACCCACAGGTCAAGCCCAGCTCTCACAGTTATATCCTGTGTTTTTCTCATTGGGATCATTTTTCTGAGGGCAGAAAACAGCTTCCTTTCCATAGTCTCTAGGGTTCCTCCTAGCTCTTAACATTTTAAGCAAAAGAGCAAGGATATTCTTGTAAAACATGGCATAATGTCCTGTCCTCTATAACAAGAGAGATTGCCTATTCCATTTATGAATGGCTCAAATTGTTAAAAAAAAAAAATGCCAAACCAAATTGGCCTTTTTGTAACATTACCAATTGTTTCTGGTTCTTCCAGGCCCTACTGGGACCAAATGCAATAATTCTAATTCGTTCTCCATGTGGCAAGTCCTCAGTTTTTAACACAGCTTTCATGCCTCCCTCTTCAACTGCCTTGTCTCTTTTTTTTCAAACTAAATAACTTGAAATTCTTTCCATTGATTCACCTATTCCATAGCATCCAGACCCTTTATTATCCTGGTGATTCTCCTATGGACACGTTCTGATCAGTATCCCTCTTAAAATATGGCAGCAACAACCAAACAGTCTGGATGCAGTCTAAAAGGGATAGAATATACAGCAGGATTATTTTCTAATAGTGGTTAGGTCTTACAAGTGATCTAAAGTCAGAAGCACTTCAATTCAAATCTGGTCTTAAACAGTTATAAGCTGTGTGATCCTGGCCAAGTCAATTAATCTTTGTTTGCCTCAGTTTCCTCAACTGTAAATTAGGAATAATAATAGGTTTTACTTCCCAAAATTATCCTTAGGATCAGATAATCTTAAAGAATTTAGCACAATGTCTGGTAGATAATAGGTGCTATGAAGAAATGTATTCCCTTTCCATAATTTCTTTCTCTCTCAATGCAATTTAAAAACCATGCCTTTCTTAATGAAATTTAATATTGTATTCATTTTTTGGCTTTTTTTGGCTGACAAATTGAGCTTATAGTCCACTAAAATCCCAAAATCTTTTTTCAAAATAATTATGTCTAACCCTGTATTCCTCATCTTTTACTTGATTTCTTTTTTCTGAATCTTAGAAGAAAACTTAATATTTATAGTTATATGTTCAGTCTGATGCTCTAATTTGTCAAGAATCCTTTTGGATTCTCAACTCTTCTCATCCATTGTTGAGCTATCCCTTCTAGTTTTGTGTCATCTGTCAATCTGATGAACAGGAAAATAATTTACAGGATGTCCCTAATGATGAAAAAAATAATATTGAAAGACATCAGAACTCTGATCAATGCAATATCCAATCATAACTTCAGAGATCTGATAGTAAAGCATGCCTCTTCACTTTTAGCAAAGAGATAGTAGATTAGAAAGGTGGAAAGAATTCTATATTATGTATAGGTAACAAGTTTACAAGGAAAATATATGTACCTCCTACTTGTGATAGGATTAAATGGACTTCTGGGGTTCTGACCACATACACATAGACTGTAATTTAACTCATTGTTATAGAGTAATTTTATCCTCGAGTTCTGCAGCAGCTTAGGGCTGAGTTTAGATAATTTATTTCTCATTAATAAACTTGTAAACTCTCTCAACAATTGACTCAAACTCCCACACAATTTAGTTAAAAATTTATTATTAGGGAATTAGAGAAACTTCCTTTCTCATAGGAATTATTCATTTATAATTAAATATTAAATCTACATGTATATGTAAGTTACTAATAGGTATTAACAATAATAAACATGACAGTCATTTGTAACATCTTGTCTATAATTAATCTTATCAAACCTTCAATATATTAGATAATTCTTTTATTTTTCTGAAAACACAGCCTTGAATAATTCAATTCACTCCATATAATGATTAAAGTTTCTTTAAAATCTTAATATTTATCTTCAAGATTAATCCTTTTTTGTCATATCTTCAGCAATCATAAAAAATATTTTTCAGCTTCTTTCAGTCACTTCATAGAATTCTCTTTATAAAGTTCTTTTTAAGAATTTTCTCATAAAATAACACTTAAGACAGTCCTAAAGAAGAAGTCCATTTGTCATCTTCTTTTCTTGTATTGCATAGATTTCTTCATAGATCCTGATGTATTGCAGATGAAAAACACACTTTTCCCTTGACTTTATGAGGAGAAATGCTTCACATTAAGCCATTTTCTCAAGTGCTTCTAAAGTTCAGTGTACATCATCTGATTTCTTAAAATCATCAAGTCAGAACTGTTCTTCTTCCAACAGTCCACTGAGACAATAACAGAATCCTTGGTGTCCAAAAAACAGACATTTCAAACAAGTGTATTGTGTGTGTGTGTATGCTTTTATGTGTATAATTTTTTTTTATTACACATAAAAACTCAGGCTTTCTATAATATTTTTAACAATGGGCTCTGTTGATGATGGTGAATGAAAGTGATGTACTACTGTCCACCTGTTTGGGAGCTGTTTGTCACCCTTGGACTCCTGCTAGATGATTAGATGCTTTTTACACTATTCATATGTCATTCCCAAAGATGACACACAGCAACTTTTTATCCAGTTATTTATATCCCAACAGATGGACATGTTCTCATATATAAACCACTCCCTGTTACCAAGTTACATGGAGAGCTCATTTTTTTTTTCTTCCTGGCAAACACGTTGTTCCCCCTCTTCCGCCTCCCCTCTGTTTTCTCTACAGATTCCAAAATAGTTAACTGGGAAAGCTTCCATTTGTAATCAAATCTAAAACCCTAGGTTTTCTATGATCACCCCTGAGCTTAACCTGAAAATTTAAAATTGAAGGATTTTTTTTTTCCTACAAAGTGAGCCCAGGATTAGGAACTGAAGAATCTAAGTTTGAGGCCCCATATTTACCCCTTTGCAATTCATCTCTGTGACTTTGAGCAAAATATCTCAATTCACTGATCCTCATTTTTCTAAAAAATAAGAAAATGTTGTTGTTGTCTGACTCTTTGTGATCCCAATTGGGGGCTTCTTGGCAAAGACACTGGAGAGGTTTGCCCTTTCTGCTCATTTTATAGATGAGGGAACTGAAGTAAATGAGATTAAATGATTTGCCCAGGATCATAGAGTAGTAAGTATCCGAGGGCAGATTTGAACTAAGGATTTTCTGACTCCAGGTCCAAGAGTCTATTCCCTGCTCCACCTAGATGCCAAAAGGAAGAGATGATCACAAAGGTTCTTTACAGCTATAAATACTAAATGTTTATTAATCAATTAACCAACAAGAATTTAAGTAGTTTGTGTCAAGTGCTATGTTGGGCTAAACTTTACAAATTCAAAAATGAAAGTCTTGTATTCTACAAGGATAGAAATCATGTGCTCCATATACACATGTCGGTGTATATAAAATAAGTGTGTACAAAGTAAATACAAGTTAATTTGGAGGAAGACACTAGCACTTGGGGGATCAGAAAAAGACACATTTAGTCTGGGAGCTTACATCTGCTCTGGGCTTTGAGGGAAACAAGGAAAGGGATTTAAAAGACAGGAGATGAGGAAGGATGCATCTTAGGCTTGAGTATGTGCAAAAGCACAAGAAGCAAAAGATAGTCACCTGTGACAAGCTTCAAACAGGCCAGTTTGGCTGATCCAAACTGTGTGTGAAGGAGGATAATGTAGCTACAAGTAGGTCTGTGGTAAGTTCAAAAGTTTTAAAAATAAGCCTGGTTTAGAGAGAGACATGGGCAAAGAAGTTAAAGCTCTAATGCTTTAATGCATATTAATGCGCATATATGCAATAATGGCAACAACAACAACAACAACAACAACAACAAAAAAAAGGCTTTCTTTTTCATTGTCTGTTTTGGGCATTTGAAACCATACATAGACCTATTTCTTGGTATAGCCAAGGAAAAGATCAGGGAGGCTAATCACATTTCCTGCACTTGTTTTCTGGTCATGAGAGAAATGTCAAGCTCCAAGTGGGTAAAGTAGAAGGATTCAACTATAATACTAAGTGCTTGGAAACTCTTTTTACAACCTAAGCCTATTATTTCAGAATTGTATATAAGTAGCATGAGTACAAGACTCTTTAACTATTCCCTAACTCTTCATATTTCTAGAGCACCATAAACTTTGTACCTTAAATCATGTTTCCTTTGCAAAAATCATGGAAGGAAGTTAGTGCAAATATTATCATCCTTATCTGACAGATGAGGAGTTGAAGCAGTATGTTGGGTCTTGGGACTCCCAAGTCCAGTGTTCTTTCTAGAATACTCTCTTGTCTGTTAGATTAGACAGAACTTAAATAATCCTTTTGGATAGTTAGGTGATACAATGGATAGAGCTCTAGGTCTGGGATCAAGAAGACTCTTCTTCCTGAGTTCAAATCTGGCCTCAGATACTTAATAACTATATGATCCTGGCCAAGTAATTTAACCATATTTGCCTTAGTTTCCTCATCTGCAAAGTGAGCTGGAGAAAAAATATGGCAAAGCACTCCCATGTCTTTGCCAAGAAAACCCAAATGTGGGATCATGAAGAATTGTACATGATTGAAAAATGACTGAACAACAAACTACCACCACCAATCCTCTTATACTCAGAATACTGAAACTTCATGAAGCCTTCAAGATCACATAGGCCAAAATTTTTCAACTTTATAGATGGGGATAGAGATCTAGAGAGTCTTTGAGCCATGCTTTTCAATCTTTGATCTTTCAATTTGGAATTCAGGGTTCTCTATCCACTTCATCATGATATTTCTTAACCATTCTGATGAAACCAAATTGTATACTCTTTTCATACTGAAAAAAGGCTTAGAAATCACAGAGTCTACCTTCCTTATTTTAAACATCAAAACCTGAAGTGAAGTGATAGAAGAGGGATTCTCCAAAGTCACGTAGTGAATAGGGAAACAGGACTAGACAGTGTTGTGATTCTTGATTCGGTTACCAGACTGATGTTTTCCCCTCTGTGGCTAAGACAAGCTAGGTAATTTTCATTCAGATATGATTCCCGATCAGAGAAGTTAGGAAATGTTTAAGCCATAGACCATGGAAAGTGTCCTTTTTCTTTCCCAGAAAGCTAAAATCATGAATTGAGGTTCTAACTTGAGTGGTCATACTGTAAGAAAGATGAGGAAGATGAAAGAAGGGAGAAAGGATTTTTATAAGGGATCATGCTAGTATCTTTAGGGCTTTGTATGAGTGGAGAAGAGATATCATTGAATGATAAATTAGAATTGCTTTGCAAAATTACAGCTGATATCATAATAGTAAATATTAGCAATTGTGCACATTTCCAAAGTGCTCTCAAGTATACAAAATACTTATGAGATGACTTTGAAGTAGATTTTCTAGACATTGTGACCCCAGTTTTATAGATGAAGGAAGTGAAGTTCAGAGTCAAGAAAGGACAATAACAATTAGAGCATTTCAGATTTGGAGGGGATTTCAATGCTGTGAAACAGCATTCCTATTACTGCTATCTAGCACCACCATGACTATTACCCACCTGTCACCAGAGAAACAAACAAGATAAATAACTGATGAAACAAGACAAACTAAGGAAAAGAGAGGGAGCAGCATGTGCAAGCAAATCAGACCAATAGCATCCTATCCCCTCAGATCCTAGTGGTAGGGAGTCTAGAACCCAGAGCCAAGAGCCTTTGGAATTGCAATCCTCCTTACCTTCCAACCCTACCAATCCCAATTCCAACAGGGTTCTCAATAATCATCCTCTAGAAGAACAACTGTTGTAAAAAAGAATCCACTGTCATTGTTGCCATCAAAACCAACCACACACCAATTATCATTTGTTGGCCCAGCCCCTGAAGCCACTGTTCAGGAAAGCAACTCTTGTGGAAACATGTCCTGTTGTCTGTCTCTAGGGGGACTGCAGCGCCCTCAGCCACAGTTACAAAAACCTGATTTCTGTAAATATAAACACCTGATAGAAGGAGGTTCTTGTAACTGATATGGTCCACAGTAGAAACATTTATGGCAATTCTAATGATGTATTGCTATTGGTTTTGCCAATGAACTCTAAGGCTTAAGAGGCCCTTCTATCTGATTAATCTCCTGGCAAAACAACCTCTCTATGGTGTCTTTCTCTATTAGCACATGAAATCCTTGAAAGCAGGGAATTCCTTCCTTTTCTTCTTGTATTGTACATAGCGTTTCGTCAATACTTTTTTCATTTATTCATTTCAGACATCCAGTCCAATGCATATTTGACTAAATGGAAATAGGATAGTACCATAGAAGAAACAGGGAGTAGGGATCCTGGACTTGCGATCCACTTACATATTTCTGTTGCTTGTAATCTATGTGACCTAAATAAATCATCTAACTCTCAGTTTCCTCATTTATAAAATGAAAAAAATGGGAATAGACAACTTCTTTTTTTTTTTTTTTTTTTTTTTTTTTTTTTTTTTTTTTTAATTTTTTTATTTAATAATTACATTATATTTACACTCATTTCTGTTCCGATTTTTTTTTCCCCTCCCTCCCTCCACCCCTCCCCTAGATGGCAAGCAGTCCTTTATATGTTGGATATGTTGCAGTATATCCTAGATACAATATATGTTTGCAGAACCGAACAGTTCTCTTGTTGCGTAGGGAGAATTGGATTCAGAAGGTATAAATAATCCGGGAAGAGAAACAAAAATGCAGATAGTTCACATTCGTTTCCCAGTGTTCTTTCTTTGGGTGTAGCTGCTTTTGTCCGTCATTTATCAATTGAAACTCAGGTCTCTTTGTCAAAGAAATCCACTTCCATCAAAATATGTCCTCATACAATATCGTTGTCGAAGTGTATAATGATCTCCTGGTTCTGCTCATTTCACTTAGCATCAGTTCATGTAGGTCTCTCCAAGCCTCTCTGTATTCATCCTGCTGGTCATTTCTTACAGAACAATAATATTCCATAACATTCATATACCACAATTTACCCAGCCATTCTCCAATTGATGGGCATCCATTCATTTTCCAGTTTCTAGCCACTACAAACAGGGCTGCTACAAACATTTTGGCACATACAGGTCCCTTTCCCTTCTTTAGTATTTCTTTGGGATATAAGCCCAATAGAAACACTGCTGGATCAAAGGATATGCACATTTGATAATTTTTTGGGCATAATTCCAGATTGCTCTCCAGAATGGTTGGATTCGTTCACAACTCCACCAACAATGCATTAGTGTCCCAGTTTTCCCGCATCCCCTCCAACATTCATCATTATTTTTTCCTGTCATCTTAGCCAATCTGACAGGTGTGTAGTGGTATCTCAGAGTTGTCTTAATTTGCATTTCTCTGATCAATAATGATTTGGAACACTCTTTCATATGAGTGGTAATAGTTTCAATCTCATCCTCTGAAAATTGTCTGTTCATATCCTTTGACCATTTATCAATTGGAGAATGGCTTGATTTCTTATAAATTTGAGTCAGTTCTCTATATATTTTGGAAATGAGGCCTTTATCAGAACCTTTAACTGTGAAAATGTTTTCCCAGTTTGTTGCTTCCCTTCTAATCTTGTTTGCATTAGTTTTATTTGTACAAAGGCTTTTTAATTTGATGTAATCGAAATTTTCTATTCTGTGGTCAGTAATGGTCTCTAGTTCATCTTTGGTCACAAATTTCTTTCTCCTCCACAAGTCTGAGAGATAAACTATTCTATGTTCCTCTAATTTATTTATAGTCTCGTTCTTTATGCCTAGGTCATAGACCCATTTTGATCTTATCTTGGTATATGGTGTTAAGTGTGGGTCCATGCCTAATTTCTGCCATACTAATTTCCAATTATCCCAGCAGTTTTTATCAAATATTGAATTCTTTTCCCAGAAGTTAGGGGCTTTGGTTTGTCAAACACTAGATTGCTATAGTTGACTATTCTGTCTTGTGAGCCTAGCCTTTTCCACTGATCCACTAATCTATTTCTTAGCCAATACCAAATGGTTTTGGTGACTGCTGCTTTATAATATAATTTTAGATCAGGTACAGCTAGGCCACCTTCATTTGATTTTTTTTCATTAATTCCCTTGAGATTCTCGACTTTTTATTGTTCCATATGAATTTTGTTGTTATTTTTTCTAGATCAATAAAATATTTTCTTGGAAGTCTGATTGGTATAGCACTAAATAAATAGATTAGTTTAGGGAGTATTGTCATCTTTATTATGTTCGCTCGGCCGATCCAAGAGCACTTAATATTTTTCCAATTATTTAAGTCTGACTTTATTTGTGTGGAGACTTTTTTATAATTTTGCTCATATAATTCCTGACTTTCCTTTGGTAGATAGATTCCCAAATATTTTATGGTATCAACAGTTATTCTGAATGGAATTTCTCTTTGTATCTCTTGCTGTTGGGTTTTGTTGGTGATGTATAAAAATGCTGAGGATTTATGGGGATTTATTTTGTAGCCAGCTACTTTGCTAAAATTATGAATTATTTCCAATAGCTTTTTGGTAGAATCTCTGGGGTTCTCTAGGTATACCATCATATCATCTGCAAAGAGTGATAGTTTGGTTTCCTCATTGCCTACTCTAATTCCTTTTATATCTTTCTCGACTCTTATTGCCGAGGCTAGTGTTTCTAATACGATATTAAATAATAATGGTGATAGTGGGCAACCTTGCTTCACTCCAGATCTTACTGGGAAAGGTTCCAGTTTTTCCCCATTGCATATGATGCTTACTGATGGTTTTAAATATATGCTCCTGACTATTTTAAGGAAAAGTCCATTTATTCCTATGCTCTCAAGTGTTTTTATTAGGAATGGATGTTGGATTTTATCAAATGCTTTTTCTGCATCTATTGAGATGATCATGTGGTTTTTGTTTGTTTGGTTATTGATATAGTCAATTATGTTAATAGTTTTCCTAATATTGAACCAGCCCTGCATTCCTGGTATAAATCCTACTTGGTCATAGTGTATTATCCTGGTGACAATTTTCTGTAATCTTTTTGCTAATATTTTATTTAAGATTTTAGCATCAATATTCATTAGGGAGATTGGTCTATAATTTTCTTTCTCTGTTTTCAGCCTACCTGGTTTAGGTATCAGTACCATATCTGTGTCATAAAAGGAGTTTGGTAGGACTCCTTCAATCCCTATTTTTTCAAATAGTTTATATAACATTGGAGTTAATTGTTCTTTAAATGTTTGGTAGAATTCACATGTAAATCCATCTGGTCCTGGGGATTTTTTCTTAGGGAGTTGATTGATAGTTTGTTCTATTTCTTTTTCTGAGATGGGACTGTTTAGGATATTTACTTCTTCCTCTGTTAGTTTGGGCAAGCTGTATTTTTGGAGGTATTTTTCTATTTCATTTAAGTTGTCGAATTTATTGGCATAAAGTTGGGCAAAGTAACTCCTAATTATTGCTCTAATTTCCTCTTCGTTAGTAGTGAGTTCTCCCTTTTCATTTTTAAGACTAACAATTTGATTTTCCTCTTTCCTTTTTTTAATCAGATTTACTAAGGGTTTGTCTATTTTGTTGGTTTTTTCATAGAACCAACTCTTAGTTTTATTAATCAATTCAATAGTTTTTTTACTTTCAATTTTATTGATCTCACCTTTTACTTTTAGAATTTCAAGTTTAGTGTTTGACTGGGGGTTTTTAATTTGTTCCTTTTCTAGCATTTTTAATTGCAAACCCAATTCATTGACCTTCTCTTTCTCTATTTTATACAAATAGGCCTCTAGAGATATGAAATTTCCCCTTATTACCGCTTTGGCTGCATCCCATACATTTTGGTATGATGTCTCATTATTATCGTTTTCTTGGGTGAAGTTATTAATTATGTCTATGATTTGCTGTTTTACCCAATCATTCTTTAGTATGAGATTATTTAGTTTCCAATTATTTTTTGGTCTACTTCCCCCTGCTTTTTTGTTGAATGTAATTTTCATTGCATCGTGGTCTGAAAAGGATGCATTTACTATTTCTGCCTTACTACATTTGAGTTTGAGGTTTTTATGTCCTAATATATGGTCAATTTTTGTATAGGTTCCATGAACTGCTGAAAAGAAAGTGTATTCCTTTCTGTCTCCATTACATTTTCTCCAGAGATCTATCATATCTAGCTTTTCTAGTATTCTGTTTACCTCTTTGACTTCTTTCTTATTTATTTTCTGGTTTGATTTATCTAATTCTGAGAGTGCAAGGTTAAGATCTCCCACTATTATAGTTTTACTGTCTATTTCTTCTTGCAGCTCTCTTAGTTTCTCTTTTAAGAATTTAGATGCTACCCCACTTGGTGCATATATGTTTAATATAGATAGTGCTTCATTATCCATGCTACCCTTTAGCAAGATATAGTGTCCTTCCTTATCTCTTTTAATTAGGTCAATTTTTGCTTTAGCTTGATCTGAGATCAGGATGGCTACCCCTGCTTTTTTGACTTCACCTGAAGCATAGTAGATTTTGCTCCAACCTTTTACCTTTAACCTGCATGTATCTCCCCGCTTCAGGTGTGTTTCCTGTAAACAACATATTGTAGGATTCTGGCTTTTAATCCATTCTGCTAACCGCTTCCTCTTTATGGGGGAGTTTACCCCGTTCACGTTTATGGTTAGAATGACCAATTCTGTATTACTTGCCATCTTGTTAACCCCGGTTTATGCTTTCCTCCCTTCTTTCCCCTTTCCCCCCCTTCCAAGTATTAAGCTTGTGAGCACCCCTTGCTTCTCACAGCCCTCCCTTTTTAGTGTCCCTCCCCCCGCCTTAGAGTTCCTCCCCCTATCTTACCCCTTTCCCTCCCAGTTCCCGTATTCCCTTCCGCTTAGCTTATTCCTTCCCTTTCCACTTTTCCCTTCTCACTTTTCAATGAGATGGGAGAAGTTTCACCATAGATTGAATATGTCTTAAGATTTTTCACTTAAAGCCAATTCTGAAGGCAGTAAGATACCCACTATATTCATCCCCCTCCATTCTTTCTCTCAGATATAATAGGTTTCCTATGCCTCTTCATGAGATGCACTACCCCCACTTTACCCTTTTTCTGGTACAATGTCCTTTCCACATCAATTTCTAGAACAAGGTATACATGTATTCTTTATACATCTATATAGTCAAAATATAGTTCCCAAGATTAATCTTTACCTTTTTAGATTTCTCTTGAGTTCTATATTTGTAGATCAAACTTTTTGTTAAGTTCTGGTTTTTTCATCAGAAATAGATGAAATTCGCTTACTTCGTTGAATGTCCATCTTCTTCCCTGGAAAAAGATGCTCATTCTCGCTGGGTAAGTTATTTTTGGTTGCATACCAAGTTCCTTAGCCTTTCGGAATATCATATTCCAGGCCCTTCGATCTTTTAATGTGGATGCTGCCAGATCCTGGTGATCCTTATTGTGGCTCCTTGATACTTGAATTGGGTTTTTCTAGCCGCTTGCAATATTTTTTCTTTCACCTGAGGGTTCTGGCATTTGGCCACTATATTCCTTGGTGTTTTGATTTTAGGATCCCTTTCAGTGGGTGATCGATGAATCCTTTCAATGTTTATTTTTTCCTCTGTTCCTATGACTTCTGGGCAGTTCTCTTTGATAATTTCCTGGAAGACAGTGTCCAGGCTTTTTTTTTCATCATGTTTTTCTGGGAGTCCAATGATTCTCAGATTGTCTCTCCTGGATCTGTTTTCCAGGTCTGTTGTCTTCCCCAGAAGGTATTTCACATTTTTCTCCATTGTTTGATTTTTTTGGATTTGCTTGACTGATTCTTCTTGTCTCCTCGAGTCATTCAATTCCACTTGTTCAATTCTGATTTTCAGTGAAGTATTCTCTTCACTCACTTTTTTAAAATCTTTCTCTAATTGTCCAATTGAGTTCTTTTGTTCTGTGGAATTTTTTTCCATTTCGCCAATTTTGTTTTTTAGAGAGCTGTTTTCTGTTTCCAGTTCACTAATCCTATTTTTCAAGGATTTTACTTCTTTATCCACTCTCTCTTTAACTTTCTCCAGACTCTTTTCCCATTTTTCTTCTAGCTCCCTTGTGAGAGCCTTTTTAATCACTTCTATGAGGTTCATCTGTGCTGAGGAACAGATGATTTCCTCCTTTGGGGAATCACCTGGGGACTGCCTGTTTTTAGTCTCCTCAGGATTTAGAGTCTGCTCTCTATCTGTATAGAAGCTGTCAAGGGTTAAAGTCCTCTTCAGCTTCTTGCTCATTCTGTCTATTAATCAGAGATAAATTACCAAAGAAAAACAGAAAAAACTGGAGTCTTTCTTTGGGGGGGGGGCTGGGTGTGTTATCGAGCTTCCTCTACAGACTGCAGGTGGCAGTAGTGAGGCACTAGCAGGACTGTGCTGCGCCTGCGCTCTGAGATCCCAAAGCGTGCTGAGTCACTGAGGGGGGGGAAGGGGGGGGGGCCAGGTCCTGAGAGACTCCAGCTGTTTGGGGTTGTGTTCTTCAGCCCCGGTGTTTTTAGCTTCTCTGCTGGGCTATTGACTTGCTGCAGGTTCCAAACCTGTAGCGAAGCTCTCCCCGCAGAGACGGCTACGATCACTCCCCCCCCCCTCTCAGCTCTGCTCCCGTGCTCTCACTGCCGCTGCCCTCAGCCTGCGCCCGATCTAAAACCGCCCCAGCCCTCCAGTAAAGACAGACCTTTCTTGGCGGATCTCAAGGATGGCTTCTCTTGGTAACTATTTGTGGGTTTTTTTCAGTCAAGCATTGATTCAGAGGCTTGTAATGAAGTGGATAGTGAGAGAAAGCGCGGAGCTTATGCAACTGTGAGCCTCCTCTCCGCCATCTTAACCGGAAGTCGGAATAGACAACTTCTGAACTCTTTCTAGTTATAATCTCTGAAGCTGAGACACCCCCTTTATAGCAGAAAAGTGTTCTTTTTAAAGTCTTTGCTTGAAGCCCTTCCTGTGAGGGGGAAGCCATTAACTGTAGAACTAATATATTTCCCCTTGGAGCAGTTATGATTGTTTCCTTACATTGTATTTAAATGTATGTTTTCACATTTTCCATGCATTTCCTAATTCTCTTTCCCATCAAGCAAACAAAGCTTCTATATGAGACCCTCTCAGATACTTGAAAACAGCACTTTAGGATTTTTTCTGCTATGGCCTTAACATCCTGGAGACCTTCTAAGGGTCTTCATGAGGCACGATTTTAAGGATCTTCATTCTGGTTGCCTTCCTAAAGTTCTTCAGCTTGTTATGAACCTTCAGGCTTTGGGTTTAAACTCCAAATCTTATGCTGATTACCTATGTGATAGGCAAGCCACTTCCTTTCTTTGGGCTTCATTTTCCTCATCTATAAAATTACCTCCAAGATCTTTCATAGCCCTAAATCACATGAGATGTGACTTGTCCAAGATCAGTGAGTATCAAAGGCATGCTCTATGATCTAGTGTTTGCTTTCCCCACTACAGTGTTCATCTTTTTGTAATTCCCTGATGATAAATCTGTGGGGAAAAATATTTTGTAGTATCATTTTAAATGCTTTATTCCAACATTTCTGAATTTATAGGGAACCCTCTTTAACAAGGTAGACATTTTTCAATATCATAATTATCTTTAAATTTACAAGTAAAAATTTATTTGATTTTATAGCATACTAAATATAAAAATATATTTACTTAATTTTATATATCATAGCAAAGATGCACTTATGTGATTTTACATGATTTCAAATGTGAAAATGTATTTGCTTGTTTTTATATCATATTAAATATAAAAATACTTTTGCTTAATTTTCTATTAATTGATTTCACTTTCCAGAAAAGGAGCAGAACATACGTTCATGTATAATAAATCTAAATTCCTTAGATGGAGGACTTTATAGTTATAAAATAATCATAGACTAAAAAAGAAAAAAAAACTTACTGAGGAAATGTTAGGTACTCTATATTGACAAGTTAAAAAAGGAATCACTTGGTGCCTGTTGGAGCATAAGAGTAAAAACAGAAGAACTGTAAAATGAAATTGAATGTATTCCACATCTTTTTAAAAACATAAATTCAATGGATTCTCCTCTTTCAGAATAGATAAATTAATCATTGGCTTAAATTTACTTCAGTGCACTAAACTGACACATACAAGTTATACACATAGGTCTGGTTTACTATGCTAGTCCATTATTTTTGGAAAACCTGAATGCCTGCCACTTTTCATATTTGTGATCAGATTTCACACCCACACCACATTCCTGCTTCCTTCCTTCTTCCCGAAATCCAAGCCTAATTTGCTTCTCTTGTCCCATAAAAAAAATATTTCCTGGGGTGTGACCTTTCTCTGACAGCTCTAGACTAATGTTCTTCATTCCATTTTTCTTTCATACCAGCAAGAGGGGTGATTCAGATCAAGTCCCTTTAAAATTTATTTGGGAGAGGGGAAGGCGAGAAGTAGCCCTAGATCATAGAATATTAGAAATAGCAGGGGTTTTAGCAATTTGAATGTCAGAGCTGAAAGAATCTATATAATCTGACTCCCTCTTTTTATAGATATAGAAACAGAGGCATGGAAGAAGAAGGGAAGGAAATAAGCATTAATGTAATGCCTATTATATAGTATTTATTATATAGTGCCTATTATGGCTAGGTATTATGCTAAGTGCTTTATACAAATATTATCCCATTTGAGGTAGAGGAGTGGGAGGACAGGTTAAACGACCTGTTAGTGACTGCTTATCCTTCGATGTTCTATTAACTACCAGGTCTCCCTGGTTAAGATTCATCTTACCTTATGTGATTATGTGATCTGTTCAGGGTCATCCAGACAATAAGTATCTGGTGCTATATTTGGATTTGGGAAGATCAATCTTCCTGACTCCAGACCCTGTACTCTCTTCACTGTGTTGTCATCTAGCTTTAATAAAAATTAAATAGCACTTTATAGTTGAGTATGAAGGAAATTTCTGTAAGATTATCAGTAGTAAGCTAAGGGCTATCTTAAGAATCTATGAAAATGGGTATTTCATAGGGTACCATTGCCCAATCAATTCTTTCCAATTCTTTGCTGCCACACAAAAAAATGCTGCAATGGCTATTTTGCCAATCCCTTCATTTTACAGATGAGGAAACTGAGGTATAGAGAAGCAACATAACAACTGTGGCCTAGTAGAAAGAGGGCTGGGTTTGGAATTCAGATTTGAATCTCAGCTTTGATATTGACAGTCTGTGAGACCTCAAGTGTGTCTCATAGGGCAATGCTGGCTGACACATGGTAAGCATTTAGTAAATGCTACTTGGATTGATATTTTTTAAAAGGACAATAATTACATTGCCCACTTACATGAATTGGTATATGTAAAGCATTTTAAATATTTTAATGTATTTTATAAGCCTAGGCTAGCCTTATTGCTCAGAGTTATTTGAGGAAAATATAACAGCAGAGCTTTGATTTGGATCATGCTTTAGGAATGCCAGTGTTTTGTTCTTTATATGGCATCACAGCTGTGGTAGATACAAAGATAAATAAGATAGTCTGTCCTCAAAGACCTTCAAGTTTCTGAAGGGAAATAACTCAGAAAAATAATAATTATAGCACAAAATTGTTTGTGTATTGCTTAATAAATGCCTACTGAACTAATGACTATGTGTCTATGATAGGCCAGGTACTGTGATAAGCTAGAAAACAGCCACACACAAAAATGGATATCTGCCCTCAAGAAGTTTATATTCTATTGGAAGAAAACATTATATCCTAAACAATACGTAAAATCTGAGAAAGAGTGGATCCCTAGTGTTTTATAGGAGATGTCAAATTGGTGGATGGTTAGTGCAATAATTTGAGACAACCAAATGCACCACGAGTATGAGGTATTACCACAAATGCTGAGAAGTTCAGCAGAAAGGAATCATTTACTAGATGTTAAAGGCATTTCTATTTGCCTCTAACTCTTCTTTATACTCTTGTATTGGTAAGAGGAAAGTGGCAGGAATTAGCTCATTCATTTTGATTGATGATCAAGGGGAAATACTGTAGTAACCCTTAAACCACAGAGCCCTACAGATGAAATTCCCATAATATCTGGATGGAAGAATTGGAATCACCCTAAGCTATAAATAATAAAACACCTGAGAAGCAGAGCAAAAGAAAAGGGGCAGCATATTATGATTCATCCTGTCCTAGAGAGAGAGACAGGAACATATTGTGTAACTGTCCCCTTTTGTGCATTTAATCCCCATTACGTAACTGCAGCCTAGAAGTAAGACCCATTTTTTTTTTTTTTTTACAAAATTTGATACTACAAATGAATTCATGTTTTTGTTGAAATAGATGTTCCCTCCTCCCTTCTTCCAGATCTTCATGTTCCCCCACTTCTCATCCAGAGTGATTTTTCACTGGTTTTCCAAAAATACTTCTCACAGGAATGGGGCCAGCGAGTAGCTTCCTGTCTCATCTAATTCTTGCAGCATGATGTTGTAGATGGAGACACAGTCTTGGCATCTAGAGTTCATGGTTTCAAAGCCGTATCTTGCATTGTGTGTGACCCTGAGCAAGCAACTTAACTTTTACAAGCCTCAGTTTCCTCCTTTGGAAAATTGGGGAATTGGACTAGATATCTTCTAATATCCCTTATCATGATCCTGTAATAAGTTTTTCACTAGGCAGGTATTTATTGATTGGATGGCAATGGATGGGTAAAACAGTTAATAGCTCAGTGCCCCAGATGACTTCTTAAGTAACTAGACTACAGCTGATCTGTACTGATGAATAGGAGTCTCCTCACCAGGAATTCAACTGCAAAGAAATTACAGTTCTGTACCCCGTACTTCCAACAACAAGAACAACAACCCAAGAGGAGGAAGCCTCCTGGAAGAAGGAGCTCAAATCCAGCTCTTCTGGCTCCCCAAAACAGTTTCTTTATATCATGGACTCCTCTCCCCAAAGTAAGCTCCTTGTGAAACATTATAAGGTGAAATGAATTTATGACTACATGAAAAGGGAGTTTATTTCTTAGGACTACACGGAAAAGAGAGCCTATTGTCTATATGATTAACAATGGCCAAAATACTAGCATTTTGTGCACGTATACATAGAATATATGTATATATTTTCACATCCCTACACATATGTAGAGGCACACATGTATGTGCCTACATATTGCCAAAACAGATACAAGACCCAATAGGAATTTGATGTGGAGATTTATTATTATTGAGATGTGGGTGCAGCTGCAAGGGTGAAGAAGGGTCCCAGATCTGAGCAGGTCTTAATGGTGGGAGTGTCCAGCTTATAAGGAGCAAAAACCACAAAGGGGAGCATCCTTATGGCCACAAGCAATAGTTGTACAGAAGCAAAAAGCCAGCCATTAGTTCCTTATCTGGGAATTACCAATTACCCTTCAGCTTTGTGCTGCCCAAAATGTTAGGGAAATAACAAAGGAGGGGGTTGATTGAAAAACCTGTAGGCAGAGTTTGCGGCCAAAGGCGGTGGAGAAGGGGGGATGCTGAGTTTGTGCTTATCCATTGTGCATGAGGGGTACATGAGTGGGTAGAGACCTATCAGGGTTTTTGCACAGGGCCAAGCACATGTCTCTTGTTGTCCTTGAGGGCTAATGAGTCAAGTCATGTGGGCTGTGGTAAAATAGCAATTTTTCTTTCCAGCCCTAGGGGGTTATCCTGTACTTTAAGTTATCTAAGCTTTTAGGGTTAGGCAAGGATTTAAATGTTGGGTTGGCACTTCATAGGAACATATGCATTTATATAATCATACATGTATACAAGTATGTGTGCCTCATATATCTTTGCATTCTCTAAGTTATACATATATACATGTGTGTGCACATATGTATATATTTACATGTTTTCATTGTGTTTGTATATGTCTATGTATCTACATATGCATGGGTCAATTGGTACATACACCCCCTTTCATTTCACATATACATATGTGCATTTGTGCATGTATGATATAGTAAGATATGTATCTATACATCAATGTTTGTATGTATGTATATATAAGAAATGGCATCTTCCTGTGTATATGTGCACACATATTTATATACATATCTGTAAATGCAAGATTTTCCCCATTTCCTGAGGTGTATGGATGTCCCATAAAACCCAGAGCATTTGTTTTCCTTCATTTACCATATTGATATATTGATCATTATTTCATCACATGATTGTCTGCAGCTCTCTAGTTCAGTGCCCAGTGCTAATGAGGACAAAATTATTGGTTCAGTCCTGCCACTGAGCTTTATTCTTTGTCAGAATATACTCTTGACCCAGCCTGCTCTTGGTCACAAAGGAGAATTAACTGGCTCAGCCCAAACCCCCGGGGGGAAAACAACTTAAAAGGAATGTCCTGCTGATGGTGGATCATTACAACTCTTTCCATCCCAGTGGGAGGCCTCCTTATGAAGCTCCATTTCTGTTGGTCCAGCTGAAGTTTGTCTACCCTCCAAGGGTGGGGCAGGCTTTAAACAAATGACTCCTTAGGGTACTTAGGGTACTTGAGCAAATAAGGATATTTTTCCAGCTCCAAGGTCATGTCTGTTCCTGCACACCATGTTTTGGCCCCTTGACCCTCAATACATCTGATCTTGTCTTATATACTGGATCCTGTGCTGGACAGGGCTAGGTGTGCTAAGGATTAGGCAAATTCTTTCTTGACACGAATTCATTTACCCTTACAAAAAATATACAGAGTCAAGCAAAGCAAATACCTACATTGGCCATGCCTTCACAAAATGTATGTCTCATTATATACCTTGAATTTATCACTTTCACACCAGGAGGTGGGTAGCATATCCTCTAGAATCCAGGTTGTCATGGCATCTGGTCAGGGTTCTTAAGTCTTTTCAAAGTTGTTTGTCTCTACAATTTTGTTATGATATAAATTATTCTAGTATCAACATCAGCATGTGTAGAGATTTTCTTAAGAATAAATGCATAGAGCTACACCCAAAGAAAGAACACTGGGAAATGAATGTAAACTGTTTGCATTTTTGTTTTTCTTGCTGGGTTATTTTTACCTTCTGAATCCAATTCTCCCTGTGCAACAAGAGAACTGTTCGGTTCTACACACATATATTGTATCTAGGATATACTGTGACATATTTAACATGTATAGGACTGCTTGCCATCTGGGGGAAGGGGTGGAGGGAGAGAGGGGAAAAATCAGAACAGAATAATGTTGTAAAAAATTACCCTGGCATGGGTTCTGTCAATAAAAACTTATAATTATTAAAAAAAAAAGAATAAATGCATAGATTCTCAGATGCTGTCTTTTCTTTGCTTGTTGCATGAAGCTCTCCCTATAATATTTCTGATAAATGGTCATCTGGATTCCAGCTCAGTTTACTGCCCTAAAGATCTGATGCTTATTGGCAAAAAATCATACTCCTGAGACTGTCCCTTGTGCTGCTGTCTCAGGTAGATTTCAGAGGCATGGGGAGATCTTTCTTTCTTAGTTAATGAGATGGTTGGTGATAAACCTAATCATTAGGTATAGTGGAAGAAGGGAAGAAGGGATATGGACTGAGAGCTGACCATAAGGTTAAAGTGGATGAATCAGAGCAGGAACAGTGGTATGAGTGAGACGGATGTAGAAGACAGAATAATGATTAAAAAATTGTTTGGTGTATGTTAGAGAGAAGCAGAATCTTGGGCAAAGTTTAAAAGAAATTGAGTATGACCCAAGGAAAGGAAAGGTCTGCGTAACATCATAGGTACTTGGAATCTTGGTAGGAGTGAGAATATATTATGGGGCTTCATTGTGGGTCTTTTGCCCATCTATCCAGCATCACCATTATTGGTTTGGTCCTCTTTGAGTATGAAAGATGAACAATAGCTTCATATAGGAGTCAAGATGGGTTAGGAAACAGGATAGGTAAGCTGTGAAAGTTTGTCACAGTTGCAAGTCCCTGCATTTCCTATGGTCTGCATGAAAAAAAAAAAATGAGTATCCAAGGAGATCTAAGAGTGTGGTGTTCTTGTTCTTTAAAATAATATAATGGTTTTCTCTGGGAGCAGGTTTCTTGGGGAGATTTTCTGGAGGCAGCCTTAGTTGCAATTGAAAGTAATAATCACCTCAAAATGCAGCCAGGTGATAAAATGCAAATATTTATTTTCTCCTTCCAAAATAGCCCGGTTACTTTTTCTTAGTGGCCTATCTTTCTGCTTGGTTCCAAGAGCTCCCTCCGAATGGCTCCAAATCCAAAGGTTTGTCCTTCAGCCTCCAGCTAGCCAGGTGGAAAATAGAATGAATCTCTCTTGCCTCCTTCACTTGGGGCTCAGGTAGCTTTCTGGAGAGCCTTTCAGACCAGCTTGGTCTCAGTGAGGGAAATGCAGGAGCCCAGCCATCACAATGGTGTGAGATGAAGTGAATCTGGTTGCACCTCTGAGAAAGGGCTTCTCCTGAACTGTTACTTGATCCTCCTCTCTCAAGTCTTCAGCTGAACTCCCTGAGAAAGGGACTTTCAAAGTCCCCTCAGCATTCTGCTTTGTGTTTTCTGGATGATCTTCAACTTATCAATATGCCTTCCAAAACTGGGTTCTAGCACTAGTCAAAATATCTGAGAAAAAACAAAACAAAACACCATGAGACTATTGTCTCCTCTCCTTCAAATATTAATGGAGTTTAATAATATGTTACTTATTAAGGCCACCAAGGACAATGTGAGTCATTGATTTTCATTGAACTTACAGGTATTGAAACAATTCTTCACACAGTCTTTTTCACATGGCCTTTTTTCCAGCTACATCTTTCATTCTGTCCTTACATGGTTTATTTTTAGAAAGAGAAATTGATATATAGAAAGAAGGTAGGTAGGTAAGTAAATAGAAAGATAGATGATAGATGGATAGATAAAAAGACAGATAATAGATGGATAGATAATAGATAGAAAGTAAAGATAGTTATAGCTAGATAGATGGCAGGTAGATAAATATAGATAGTTATAGATAGTTAGATACATAGACAGCAGACAGATAGTAGGTAGGTAGGTAGACGGATGGATAGATAATTGAGATTGTTTTTAGAGACAGAGAGGTTATACCAGAGGATAGAACTTGAGTTCTAATGTGACCTCTAATACTAACTAGATGTATGATGCTGGGCAAGTCACCTATTTCACTTTCCTCAATTTTAAAATGAGAATAATAATAGCCTCTATCTCCCAGCGTTGTTGTGAGAAACAGTTGAGGTGATGTTTGCAAAGCACTTATCTCCATGACTGACACATAGTAGATACTTAGTAAACACTTATTCCATACCCCCTCTCCTCTTCTTTCCACTTTGTTATCAAGTCAATGATTTAGTAATATAAATCATAGTTCATAAACAAAGTACAGAGTTGCTTTAAATTTCCCTAAGAGAACGAGTGTATCCCTACACTAGAAGACAATTTGTTACCATTAAATATTGTGGCAATGTCCTGACTCAAGCCCAGGTTCATTCATTTTATGCTAAATTCATCAAAAGAAAAAAATGAGAAGTAGTGCTCTCTTTTGTAATTCATTCAGTCAGTCATTAAATATTTATTAAGTGCCTACTATGTGACAGGTGCTATGCTCAGTTCTAGGAATACAAAGAAAGTCAAAAGATGGTTCCTGACCTCAAGATTTTCACAAGTCTAATCTGTCTAATGATTATTCAGTTCTAAACAAAATGGATACTGACCTCCATCTCTTCTTTGTTGAAGTTGGGAATTCTGAGTATTTAACATTGCTTATACCAACTGTGGGCATAGGCTAAATCTCTGTCCTGGCTCCCTTTCTCATTTCTCTCCATTCTCTCATTTCATACCCTCAATAGCACCCAATGATTTAATTTTTATCTCTATGTCAATGACTCCCAGATTATTATTTGCAAGCATAGACATTTCTGTGCTCATCTGCAACTGCCTCTAGAAATTTTGAACTGTATGTCCTGTTGTTATATAGCATATCCTGTAGAGTATCAAACTCCACAGGTCCAAAACAGTCTTCATCCCCACATCTCCCCAACTCTTCCCTTCTTCCAAACATTCCTGTTACTGTCAAGATCACCACCATCCTCCAGTCATCTTGACTTACATCTCAGGATCATTCTTGACTCCTTACTCTCACTCATCTCACACATCTCTATGCCAAGCTCTGACATTTCTACCTCCACAAAAATCTCTTGAGTGTGTTTTGCCTTCTTTCTACTCACCGAGATCCCAACCTATTTCAGGCCCTCATCATATCTTCTCTGATTTATCATGGTCCTAATCAAATTCTAGTAGCTTTCTTTTACACTTGTGAAAAATATGGCCTCCCTTGTTTCTTTGAAAACCATTTACAACCTAGCCCCAATCTATTCTAGCCTCAAAATACATTATTCCCCTTCCCACACAATATGATCAACCTAAATTGGCCTATTTTCTATTTCTACAAGATATCCAATTTCCTTTATCCAAAGTTTTGTACTGGTTTTCTCCCAGGATGCCTCAAGTGATATCATAGCCATCATCCTTAATTACAACCAACCTGATGAGATCCAGTTCTTTTGCTTATTAAATTCTGAACCTAATCATCAAACAAATGTGAAGATTTCAGTCTATGAAGAACCAAAACAAACAAAAAACTTCAACTATATATGAAACCATCAACTTCACCATCATACAACATTTTATTTTTACAGTGTGTGTTAAATTTAATATGTAATGACAAAATCTTTCTATAACCTCTTTTAAACTTGTTTCTTATGTGTATTTTTGAAATGTTTTGTTAATGTTATTTTCTTTTTTCGTATTTCCATCACTAGGTTAGCTCCAAGAAAAAAGGTTTCCCTTCAATAATAATAATAATAACCACCAGCAGCTAATATTCACATAGTGCTTCCTATATTCCAGGTACTCTGTAGCATTTTGCAATTATCTCATTTAATTCCCACAACAATCCTGGGAGGTAGATGCTGTCATTATTCCCATTTATAGATGAGGAAATTAAGGAAATTTATATTAAGAGACTTATCTAGAATCACACAGTTAATATGTGTCTAAAGCCAGATTTGAACTTAGATCTTGTGCTCTACCCATTGACCATCTAATTGAGTGTAATGAAGCAAAAATAATTGGACACATTGGTCATGTTTGATATCATCACCTTTTGGTCAAGAGATAATTGAAATGCTTTATCATCAGTCTTCTTGAGTAAATAACTTTTTGAAGTTATTTGTTCACTGTGTTAATTGGATTTTTATAACCATTCAAAGCTTTCCTTTATATTTTCATAGTCAAAATGTAAATTTCTTCCCTGGTTCTTCACATTTCATTTTGCATCAATTCATGTAAGTCTTTCAACTTTCTTAAAATTCTTAATGTTAATGATTTTTATAATAATATTAATATTGATATCTTTCATTCATACCACAATTTGTTCAGGTATTCCCCACAAGATTAAAACCTACTTTGCTTGCAGTTCATTGTTAACAAAAAAAGTATTGCTAAAAATATTTTTGCATGAGTCATTTCCTTCTGTCTTTGATCTTTTAGGGTACCTTCCCTGGTTCAGAGGATATGCACAGCCAACATATAGTGCTAAAAAACTTTTAGTGTCAATCCATTCCCCACAACCAAAGTTTCTTTTTTTAACCAAAACATTTTGTAGGTGATTTCTATAACTATTCACTTAGATTTTCCTGGATTTATGCTACTATATAAAAGTCCTCACTCTGCATTGTCTCCCCCTATTTCATCTTATTGCTTCCTATTTCATCTCTACTTTAGTTCCCTCTTTCAAATTTTCCTTCCCTTCTTTTGCTCTGCTATCTTTCTGCCTCCAACCATCTTCTATAGATCAGTTATAGGTCCCATGGAGGAGCATATGTCAGCTCCCCCTTTCTCTGGAGCCTCCTTTCCCTTTATTTCTCAAGAGTAATTATAAATTTTTTTGAAATTGCCATTTTTCCAAAACTCCTTTCTCCCTCCACTGCCCCATTGTAAGCCTTCCAATCTGCCCTAGTCATAGATAGCCAAAGAATTGGTTCTAGAGGATTGCCATAAAGAAGGTATACAAAGGTTGGAGAAAGAATGAGACAGTAGAGTCAACAGATTTACTTAAAGTCGGAGTTTTTAACCTGGGGTCTGTCAATTGGTTCTTAAAACTATTTTGATAACTATTTCCTTTATAGTTGATTTCCTTTATAATTTTATGTGTTTTAACCATTTAAAAGCAATATTCAGAGGAGTCCATGACACACAGTGAAGATTAAGAACCCCTACTTTAAAGCATTAGTTGTTTTATCAAGCTTTGTATCTTTAATTCTAAATTGGGATACCCTCACCTCAAGCCCCCAAGCAGTTTAACTTGTTGATTCCCATAACAGGCATAATCAGCTAGTTCTTTATTGAACTGTTCTCCCCAATAACAGCAGCTGGTAAGGGGCACAACATTACAACACATCCTCTTACTTCACCTCCTAGCCCTGAAAGGATCAGATTTCCTGGCACAGGCTCACCAAAAGTACTGAATCCAAAGCATCTCAAAAGTTTCTCACCGGCAGGTATCAGAGCCCTCCCAGTTATGCAGATCTAACTTCTTTTATTTTATTTTTTAAACCTTTTATTTTCAAAACATATGCATAGATAGCTTTCAACATTCATCCTTGTAAAACTTTGTGTTCCATTTTTTTTCTCCCTCCCTTTCCCCCACTGTCTCTCCTAGATGGCAAGTAATCCAATATATGTTAAACATGGGCATTTCTTCAATATATATTTACACAATTACCATACTGCACAAGAAAAATCAGATCAAAAAGGAAAAAAGAGAAAGAAAACAAAGTGCAAGTAAACAATCACAAAAATATAAAAATACTATGTTGTGATCTCCACTTAGTCCCCATAGTTCTCTCTCTGGGGGCAGATGGCTCTCCCCATAACAAGATCATTGGAACTGGCCTGAATCATCTCACTGTTGAAAAGAGCCATGTCCATCAGAATGGATAATCTTGTTTCTATGTACAATGTTCTCCTGGTTCTGCTCACTTCACTTAGTATCAGTTCATGTACATCTCTCCAGGCCTTTCTGAAACCATCTAGCTGATCATTTCTTATAGAACAAAAATATTCCATAACATTCATCTATCATAACTTATTTAGTCATTCCCCAATTGATAGGCATCCATTCAGGTTCCAATTTCTTGCTACTACAAAAAGGGCTGCCACAAAGACCCAGGCGCAACACTGCTGGATAAAAGATATACAGCTGTGGATCAATACCTAGTTTCTGCCATACAAATTTCCAATTTTCTTAGCAATTTTTGTGAAATAGTGAGTTCTTATCCCAGAAGCTTGGGGTCTTTAGATTTATCAAACACAAAATTACTATTGTCATTGACTATTTTATCTTTTGAACCTAGTCTATTCCATTGATTGACTACTCTATTTCTTAGCTAGTACCAAATGATTTTGATGGCTGCTGCTTTATAATATAGTTTTAGGTGTGGTACAGATAGGCCACCTTTATTTGCATTTTTCATTAATCCCCTTGAAATTTTTGACATTTGGTTCTTCTAGATGAACTTAGTTATTATTTTTCCTAGCTTTGTAAAATAATTTCTTGGCAGTGTGATTGGTATGATACTGAATTAGTAGAATAATTTAGGTAGAATTGTCATTTTTATTATATTAGCTTGACCTACTCATGAATACTTCATATTCTTCCAGCTAATTAGACTTGACTTTACTTGTGTGAAAAATATTTTATATGTGTTCATATAATTTCCAATTTTGTCTTAGCAAGTAGACTCCCAAATATTTTATATTATCTACATTATTTAAAATGGAATTTCTCTTGTATCTCTTGCTGCTGGACTTTGTTGGTAATGTACAGAAATGCTGATGGTTTATGTGGATTTATTTTGTATCCTACAACTTTGATAAAGTCGGGAATTGTTTGTAATAGTTTTTTAGTTTATTCTCTAGGATTATATCATATCCTATCATATCATCTGCAAAGAGTGATAATTTGGTTTCCTCATTACCTACTGTAATTCATTTACTTTCTTTTTCTTCTGTTATTGCTAAAGCTAACATTTCTAATACAATATTGAATAGAAATGGTGATAGTGGACAACCTTATTTCATCCCTGATCTTATTGAGAATGGCTCTAGTTCTAGCTTCTTTTAGATTGACAGAAGGTTCATGGATACCAGCCAAGAAGGTATTGTTGTCAGATTATCTGGTAGTCATATCTAGGCTACTTTGAAGACTCTTTTAGGCCCTGTGGTCTCTGGCACCAGATTTTTGTGGGTTCTCTCTGTCAAGCATCTGAACCACACAAATTCCCCATTCAGGAGGCATCCAAATAGCTCCAGAAGCTTTCTTTCAGCATGAGTTGACATTTCTCAGAAGTTGCTTTTTTTGTCAGCAGGCCAGCTATTACAAACAAGAATCTTCAAGCTTAATTAGTTGCTGACAGCATCGGATCTTTGGCTTCAGCTCATTTGCTGGACTTTTAACAAATCCCTCCTCCCCTTTTTTAACCATTTTACCCTGAGAATTTCTAACATCTAAAAGAATGTATCTCAAATGCTAGAATTTCAAGTGTTGTAAATAGGCAACAAGAGAAACATTTTAGAGAGGAGCTTAAAAATATCCTGTTGGCAACCACCTGCAATTACCCTGCCTATCTACATTACCCAAAGTGGAGTAAAGTGAGGATAAAATGAGATTATATCTGTAAAACACCTTGAAAATCTTAAGGCAGCATGTAGATACTAGCTATTATTATTATTACTATCATTATAATTATTAGTAGAGCCCCACCTTGGAATCATTGATTTCCATTGTTTCCTAGCAATGCAATCAAAGCCAGATTACTTAACTTTTATGAATTTCAGTCTCATTATTCATAAAAAAAGAGATTCAAGGATACCTATCTGTCCTGCCTCCTTCCCAGACTTCTCCTGCCTCATTTAACAGATGTTTTACCCTTTTATTTCCTTCTCTGTAGGTTGTCTTTCTATAGTTTTTTTCGGAAGGAGCTTGCCTTTAGATATATCAAAGGTAAAGAAATCTGCTGAGATGTAAGAAGTTCTTTGATTACAGCTTTCTTCTGTTCCCATCGATCCTTAACTGCTACAACCTTTTCTAAGCCCTAATAATTTCTCATATCCCAAATCCTTCTCAGGAAATGATAATGAGTTTCTGATTGCCACAATTAAAAAAAAATCAGCTTGTTAATTCTATGACTCAATCAATAATCATTTATTAAATATTTATTATATGTTGGGCCTTGGGCTAAAATTGGGGGTACAAAAAGTCCTTTATCTCAAGAAGTTTATATTTTAATGGAGAGATAGTCTATAAATAGATAGGTATATAGAAACTGTATACAGAATAACTGGAAGGTAATCTCAGAGGGGGAAGGCACTAGCAGCTGGAGGACTAGAAAAGGTTTCTTGAACACAGGGTGATTTAATTTGAATCTTGTGAAGATTGTTAGGCTACTCCAGAAGAGAGATGATGAGGAAAAGAACCAAGGTGGGTTGTGTGAGTGAAGAGAAAAGGGGACATAGATGAGTGCTGTTGTAGAGATAAGATTTCTAAGTACTTATTAAACATCTGCCCAATCTAAAGACATATGCAGTCATTCACCATTCCTCCTATCTCCTGCTGCTTTTTGTTTTTTATCTGAAATCATGGGCACAAGAGACAGGAGCTGTATAGGATGGGGGAAGGCGTGAATGACTTATATTCTGTATCTGTGGAGAGTACATTCACATGCATCTCAAATCCATTTGGGTTTTGAAGAATCTTTTAGAAGGAAAACAGCTGGACCCATCTCTTCCCTGTTACAACTCTTAATTAACTTGAAACCTTTTATTCTGTCATCTGTCAGCTTTCTCTCTTTTGGGTCAAAGAGTCTCATTTTCTCTAACCTATTTGAGCAGTTTCTGCCTTCCCCTTTCCCTCACCTATCTCCTATCCCCTCTTTAGCCAAGAGTAACTTTCCAGGCATTTCTTTGATTCTTCTCCATCATAGAATATGTGTTCCAAGAGACCTCTGCTCCAATCTAATCAGACAGTTGATGAGAATTTATTAAGTGTTTACTTTATACTAAGCTCTGTGTTACATCCTTAGAATACATAGAAAAGCAAAAATCATCTCTTCTCAAGGAACTCATGGTATTACAAGAGAGATGGTGTGAAAATGACCATTTACAAATTAGCTATAGGAAAAATTGGAGATCATCTAAGAGGGAAAGCACAAAGATTATGGAGAACAAGAAAAGCTTCTTGCAGGAAATGGGATTTTATCAGGGACTTTTTAGCAAAAGAAACTAGGGAAGGTAGAAGAAAGAGAGGAAGAGGGGAAAGTTCCAGGGAGACAGTTATCAGAAATGCTTTATTGGGGAATGGAGCACCATGTTTGAGGAACAGCAAGGCTAATGGATCAAATACATGGAGAAAAGTAAGGAACCTGGAAAAGCTGGGAGGGGATACTTTTATAAGTATAAAGAACTTTTTATAGTTTAATCCAATATCTTCATTCTATAGATGAAGAAACTGAGGCTGAGAGAAATTTGGCAACTTGCCCAAGATCACACAAATATAAGTAACACATCTGGGTTTTTAACTTTTTTTTTTTTTGTCAAGTCCAAGCAATAAACCTACCTATATATAAAGAACTTTTAAAATACAGAGGATTTTATATTCATGTTGCGGGTAATAGGGAACTACAAAAGTTTGTTGAAGAAGTTGACATAAACATACTTGTATTTAGTGAAGATCAATTTGTTAGGGCCTATGTTAAAGTGGTGGCAATGCCAGAGAAGAGAAGGGGGTGTATGTGAGAGATTCTATAATGATTCAGTGTATATAGTGATTTTTTTCTGTTCAGTTGTCTTTTTGCTCCACTTATTTAAAAACAAACAAAAAATCCTCCCCTGCTATTCCTTTAAGCCATTGCCTGTATCTTTTCTCTAATTTGCTGCCAAAATTCTAGAAAGCTCTGAATTTGCTCCTTTCACTTCCTCACTTTCCAGTCATGTCTTGTCCATATCTCATCACTTGATTGAAATGGCCCTTTCAGAGGTTACTGAGGATAACACATTTGCTCCATCTGAAGCTTTTATCATTCTTAATACTACTTAATATCTTTGCAGTTCCAACACTCTTTCCTGTCTCCTCTTGTTTATTTGGCCTTTTCTTAGTTTCCATGGCGTTATTTTCTAATGGTTTCCTTCTTATCTATTTGGCTGCTCTTTCCTTTCTCCTACCTTACACCAATTCATCATCCATCTCCTGCCTCTTAAGCATAGATGGCCTCCAAATCTATATTTTGGTCAAACTTCTCTTTTCTCTAAAGTTTCATAGTCATATTTACTCCTTTGGATTCAGTAATCACATTTATATAGGTGGCTCCACACTAACATACTAAATATTCTCCTGAATTCTAATAAAAAAATCTTCAACTGCAGTATTTCAACATGAAACGCCATGTTTCAAATCCAGAAGTCCCAAACTGAACTTATTATCCACTCCACCAATTTCTCTTCTTCCCCCAAATATTTCATTTCTATTAATTCCCAGTCACTTATATTTGAAGTCTTGGAGTTATTCAATTATTTTAAGAATTCAATAAACAAATATTCATGTCATAAATATACAGGGCAGTATGCTAAAGCATTACATATTCAAAGATAAAATCAAAGCACTTGTGGAGTTTTGGGGAATGGAGCTGTAACATATATATATATGTGTGTGTGTGTATATATATATATATATATACACATATATATGTATGTATTATATATATATTTACTTATATATATTCTCTCTATGTACATAATCCTATATATATATATACATATAAATATATATAATCCTATATATATTTACTTATTTATAAATAAATAAGTTAATGATGATTAAAGGGGACAGGAGACACTAATATTTGGAAGGATTAGGGAAAACCCCATGGAAGAGATAAGTTTTAACCTGAGCCTTGAAGGAAGAGAAGGATTTTAAGAGATATATTCCAAGCATGAAGGAAGAAATACAATGCAAAGGTATGGAAGAGGGTGATAGAATGTTGAATTCAGGGAATAGTTGCAAATCCTGTATGGATGGAATGTAGAGCATATGAAGGGAAGCAATATGATATAAAGCTCAAAAGGTAAGTTGGAGCTTTAAATGCTGGATTAGAGGACCTTATCCTTTATCCTAGAAATAATAGGAAGTTTTTTTATGGTTTTTGAGTGGGAGACTATGTCCATCAAACCTGAGCCTTATTAATGTTATTTTGGAAGCCATTCTGAGATTGAATTGAAGATGGGATACACTGGAAGCAAAGAGACCCAATTAGGAGGCTGTGACAATAGATAAGGTGAGACAATGAGGGCTTGAATTTGATGATAGACAAGTGAATGGGTAAATAGGGACAGATTGATAAGACTTGGCAATTGATAGAAAATTGGTAGAAAAGAGAGAAGGAAGAATTAAAAATAGTTCCCAAGGATGCTACCCTAAATGACTTGGAGATAATTTGGGTAGAGTCTAGCAGGAAGTTGACAATATTACACTGAGATTCAGGAAAAAGGTTAGAGACAGATATGTATAACTGGAGGTCATATAGCAGTTAAATGTTGTAGTAGATTGGGTGAAGATCTAGTTCAAATCCTGCCTCACACATTTATTAGCAATGTGACTCTGGGTAAGTCTCTTTTAATTTCACTCAACCTCAGTTTCTTCATCTGTAAAATAGGGTTAGTAAAAGCATCTCCTTTGTAGGCATATTATGATGATCAGAATGAAATAATATTCTTTGCAAACCTTAAACACTATGTAAATGCTGACTATTTTCATGAATAGAGAAATATTAATTGAATTCTTGGGAATAGATGCCATCACTAAAGGTTAGAGAGAAGAGATCCAGGATAGAGACTTGAAGGACCTCATGCTTAGGAGGTCGGTGATGGATTGTGATTCAGTAAAGGAAATGGAGAAGAAAATGAGATAGGAAATTGGGAGAGCAGTGAGAAAAAAAAAGGATTCTGTAGGAGGTTATGGTCAAAAATATGAAAAATGACAGAATGATTAAGAAGGATGAGAACTGAGAAAAGATCAACAGATACAAGTAAGAAGCATAGGTATCCCTGGAGAAAATGGTCTTGGATAGTGATGGAACCCAAAGACAGAATGCAAAGGATTGAAAACTTATTATTTTAAGGGAGGGGAGGCGTCCTGTGGAGATGATTCATAGAGGAATGAAGAATGAAGATAAGGAAATGACAAAATCAAAGGTTTATTAAGGACAGGGGAAAACAGAGTATATTTGTATTCATTATGGTATGATCCAGTAGATAAGAGAAATGGAAGGTGAGAGAGGGTATGTTTGATAGCATTAACTCGGAGGAGAAAGAAAGGAACAGGATGCAGAGCACAAATAGAGGGGTTAACCTTGTAAAGAAGAAGGACCCCCTCTTTCTCACCAAATGGAGCTCATTCATTACATGTTTTTCAGTTTAACTCAAAGAAAAGACAATATACTGTGGTGTGACTAGAACACTGGATTTGGAACTAGAAAGATCAAATGCTGACAGACTAGGTGACGCCCTTAAGAAATCACTTAATTTCTCAGCCTTCTTATCTATAAAATGAGAAGTGTGAACTCAGTGACCTCTACAGTCACTTCCAGCTCTAAATCTGTGGTCCCACACTCCCACAAGTCACTAGGCACTAGGTAAGATAAGGGAGATACCCACAGATGATCTCCATTTTCTCAGTATAGCATGAGGGAAAACCTGCTGAGAAGGGACTCTCATGGTTAAGTGCCAAGTCCTGTTGATTCTATTTCTTTAACAACACTCTTTTTCTCTGTACTGATTTCTCTTCCTTCTCTTTATAATCTTATTTTATAAAACCTCCCCCTTCACATTTCTGGCAAATTTCATTTACTGGTTGTTGTCAGACCTCAATATGTCATCTCTTTCTAAATAGGTCTTTACCCATGACTGGATTCATTAATTGTACTTCAAAGGCCATCGTTTGATATTATAATACTTGCATTACCTAATTGGTAAATCTTAATCCCTTTAGTCATTCAATAAATATTTAATGAGGGAAGACTTTATAAATGCTAAGTTTGGGAAATGCCAAAAGAGCACGTGATGTTCCTGCCTTCTGGGAGCTTAAAATCTAGTTGGGAAAACAAAATATACACCCATAGAAAATATTCAGCAGAATCTGACAGCAGGATAAGCACATGATTAAGTCATTTTGCAAGTAATTAATGTTATGTGCATCTAAAGGGTAGAGAGATTCTCTGTGAATAGGAAGTGGTTGGAAAAGTCCTCAGAAACAACTGGTGAAGAAATTGGGATTATATATGTTTTATTTACTTTTTCAAAGCTAAAATTAGAGTGGGTATGTGGGAGACAGAGAATGAAGAGAATGTCGTAGAGGTAGATTTTGACTTCATATGAGAAAAAAAAAATTTTAACAATTAAATCTATCCCACACTGAAATGGGCTAACTCATGAGGTAGTGAGTTTCCCATCACTAGACATATTTAATTAGAGGTTGGATAGCCAGTGTGAAAAGTGTTATAGAGGGTATCCTTGTTCAGATGTGGGTTGAGCTGGATAGACTTCTGAAGTCCTTTTCTCTCTTGACAATGTATGGTTAAGATATGATTTGGACCTTGAGGAAATATAGGTAGGTTTATTGCTTGGACTTGACAAAAAAAAAAAAAAGTTAAAAACCCAGATGTGTTACTTATATTTGTGTGATCTTGGGCAAGTTGCCAAATTTCTCTCAGCCTCAGTTTCTTCATCTATAGAATGAAGATATTGGATTAAACTATAAAATAAAAGTATTGAACTTCTATGATCCCTTACAAGTCTAAGTCTATGATCTTAGAATGAGGTTTGGAGAAACCACTTGTGGATGAGAAGAATCATTCTAGACTGAACAATAGCTATCCCATGGAAGGCTGACATTTCCCATAAATTGTTCTTTTTTCTTCCCTTTCTTCCATCATTTAGGAAACACAAGAAATTTACATTTATTTTACTAAAAAATTAGCATTCAAAGAATCATACTAATTGACTTAAATCCTGGGTTGTGAAATCACTTTGTGAATTTCTGAACCCCCATGTTATGTTTCCTCTCATGAGGGATCAGAAAGTTAGGACCTTCTAATGATCTATGATCATTCTTCAAGTTATGCTGACCTCAGCAATCCAGTATGTTGAGGTGTGGGGGAAAGAGAGCACTTAAAGTCCTGAAGTCAGAAAGAGAGCTAGGAGTCTGTCCAGACTGTGATTAATCTTCTCAGTGTTTGTTTTCTCATTTGAGAAGAACAGCAGCTGCTCTGTCAAAAGCAATGTGATGTACAGGCAAGAATGTTGTGCTCAGAATTAGGAATATCCTAATCAAGAAGTGCCTATAGCTCCCTATTCCCTAACATAAAATAAAATCTCTTCTATATTATTTTTAAGTCCTTTACAATCTGGCTGTAGCCTTTCCAGATTTATTACACATTGCTTTCCTTTCAGCCAGATTTGACCTTCTCATTGTTTGCATTGACAAACTATTTATTTCTCATCACTTGTGTCTTTGAACATGCTTTTGTCCCCCATGTTTTTAATTGGTAGCCTCTGCATAACTGACTTTTATATCACTTCCTTCATATGTATGCATGTATTTATGTCTGTCTGTCTGTGTGTATACATGTATATTTATGTGTGGATATGAGCAGCTAAATGGAATAGAAGCTTCATCTGGAATCAGGAAGTCTCATTTTCCTAAGGTCAAGTTTGGCTTTAGATGCTTACTAGCTGTGTGATCCTGGGCAAGTGACTTAATTGCCTCAGTTTCTTCATCTGTAAAATGAGTTGGAGAAGGAAATGATAAACTGCTCCAGTATTTTTGCCAAGTAAACTCCAAATGATGTCATGAAGAATTAGACACAATTGAAAAACGACTGAACTGCACATATACATACATACATACACATATAGTATTTCTTTGGGTTCTTTTCATCCCCTGCTACTATTACCATTAGAATGTTAGCTCTTTGAAGGTAGGAACTATTTAAATTTTGTCTTTGTTGTTCAGTCCCTTTCAGCCATGTCAAACGTTTTGTGTCCCCATTTGGGGTTTTCTTGACAAAGATGCTGGAGTGGTTTACCATTTCCTTCTCCAGCTCCTTTTACAAATGTGGAAACTGAGACAGTCACGTGTAAATTCATTGGTCCAGTGTCATACAACTAATAAGGACAGATTTGAACTCAGCTCATCCTAATTTCAGGCCCAGCACTCTATTCACCTCTCCTACTAACTGCCTCCTTTGTGTTCTTAGCATATAAAATAATGGCTAGAGTATGATAGATTCATTATAAATACTTATTATATTGAATTGAGGCCCAAATACTGTCCCTCTGGCTCTTAGTTTCCTCCTTTATAAAAGGAAGATCTAGATGATATCTGAGGTCTTTTTGTACTCTCAGAATTTTTGATTTTCTTTTACTCAAAACTCAGGGTCTTTTTTCCCCCACAATTCTAACTCTGGTGCCTCTGAGGAGTCTGTGTACCTAGGATAGGCGGGGTCTGTAAGTCACCTCAGGCCCTTTGGCTCCTGGACTTGTTTGTCGTCTTGGCTTTTGCCCTCTTTTCCTTTTAGACTTTAAATATTTTTTAAAGCACTGCCCCCATATGGAGCAATTCTGCTGAAAAAACACATTTCCACCCCTATTTTATATTGGCAAAATTATGCTCCATCAATTTGCCATCAGAAAAAAATGTTTTAAAAAACATTTGTTCCAAACATTCCTCAGTCTCAGAGACAGGGAGAGAATCATTTCTGAATTCAGAGTTTTCTCTGTTGGTTCAACTCTTCCCATCTTTTCCTTTTTTAAATTTTTTAACTTCTAATTAACTTACTGCTTCTCTTCCTTTGCTCATGCACTTTCCCCAACCAGAATGCCTCTCTCTTAAAACTGAAGATCAAGATTCACAGCTTTGTGAGCTAGAATGGTCATTTTGCAGAGGAGGTAATAGAATCCCAGAAAGCCAAAAGATTTGCTCATGGATACAAAACAGCACAGATATCCCTCATAAAGGTGGAGATAGATTTGGAAAGTCAGCCTAGAAACAATAGCCCACTGATTCCATAATACAGCATCATAGTTAGATCAGGTTAACTTACTCACCTATCCACTTTCTTTCCTGCCAACACACACACATCTGCAGATGTGATATAAATCAGAAGCATCATCCCTGAAATCCAGTGTACAATACTTGTATGGATGTAAAGAAATGACATATATACTACTCCCAGCAACTAGCCTTGGGATGAGAAAGCACTGTTCCATCCTTAGAGTTGTGCCTTCCTTGCTTCAAAAGGTCACTCTCCTTGCTATCCTGATTATGGTAATGATGAATGAATGAACCAAAGAAAGCATTGTGGCCCAATGGAAAAAAAGTTTTGGATATGGAAACAGAGGAGTTGGGATCCAATCCTTCCTCTGTCACTCACCAGCTCTCTGACTCCATTTTTCTGACTCCGGGTATTTTCACTGGCTGTCCCCATGTTTGAAATGTTCTCCCTCCTTATCTTTGCCTTCTGGCTTCCTTCAAATTTCATCTAACTTCTCCCCTTTTATAGGAAAACTTGCTTCTCCCTCTTAATTCTGATAACTTGCCTCCACTGATTTTACCTAATTTATTTATGCTATATAGAGCTTTTTTGTACGTAGTTGTTTGCATGTTGTCTCTCCTATTGGAATGTGACTTCCTGAAGTACAGGAACTTTCTTTTATCCTTCTTTGTACCCCTAGAACTTAACAAGTACCCAGTACATAACAGGTATATAATAAATATTGATTGACATTGACAAGACATTGCTTCTCTTTGAATTTTCGATTCCTCACCTGTAAAGTGAGGGTATTGGGTAAGATGACATTTGAGGTCCCTTTTAGTTTCACATGAATGACTTCCCTGAAGATACAAGATGTTCCACCACCATTATCCAGTACACTCTGCCTGATCAATGCAGCCCATACTGATTTCTCCTTCCTGGGAATTCCTATAGCATCGACTGTCATAATTGCTTAAGTGGCAAAAGACTCACTAATTACAAATCATCGTTTTGTTTCTGTGTTTTTTATTTCTCACTCCTTTGTAAACTGCTTGAAGACAAGATTCATGGCATAATAATTCTTTTCATGTCACGCATTTAGATTCCAGTTCAATTTAGCAAACATTTATGGAATCTCTGAGATGTGTAAAATATTAAGTATTAGGGATACAAAGGCAAAATAAAAAACAAATACAGCCCTCGAGGAGAACACATTTACTTTATATAAAGGATATAACATAAAATAATAGGTTTAGTGAATATTTGTTTACTGATTTAGTTGGAATCTAGTTTCCTTAGCTAATGATATTTTGTCATGGGAAAGAAGAACCTTTGGGTTGTAGAATGACTCATGATCATAGTAACAACAAATGACATTTCAAAAACACATTTCAATTTTTAAAATCATTTTATGAGTGTACACATATAACTTATATCATATTACAGTCTGAATTGGGGAGTGGGGGAGGGAAGGAAAAGAGGGAAAGAAAAGAGGTAGAAAATTTTGGAACTCAAAATCTTACCAAAAATGAATGTTGAAAATTATCTTTTCATTTAATTAGAAAAAAAGTACTATTAAATGCTAAAAAAAAAAAAAAATCTTATTGAAGCCTTTTACTTTACTTTACTTACCTTTTACTGGTCATTTCCAGCTATGCCTTCCCTCCTCCCACCACTATGTATAAAGTCCTCCCCAATAACAAAGAAAAGCAGATAAAGTAAAACCAGTGGAGATACAGGGAGTATATATCTAAGAGTGTGTGTGTGACATTCTATACCCAGCATGCTCCACCATCATTACCACTGCTAATTTTCTTCTTCATCTCTTCTTGTATCCAAATGGGTCATTACTGTTACTCAGAATGTGGTCCTGTTTTAGTCTTGGTTTATGCTATTGTAACCATGAATATAGTTCTCTGCTTACTTTAGATTTTGTTAGTTCCCATGGAATAAATTTCTACTTTTTTTTTGAATCCCACATATTCTTCATGACTTTTTTTTGCAATAATGTTACCTTATATTCATACAACCCAATTTGTTCTGCCATTCTCCAATTAATCCCTTCATTTCTTTTTTCTAAATCTACTGCAAAAAACTTGATAATTTTCAAAGTACTTTACCTCCAATTTCTTATTTCATCTTTATAATTATCTTGTGAGTAGTAAATAACAGCTTCCATTTTTTTTGCACTTTAAGATTTCAAAGTACTTTTCTCACAATGTGAGGGGAATACTGGAGGAGGAGTGTCACCACCATTTCACAGATGCACAATCTGATGCTTTAAGAGATTTAACTGGTTTGAAGTCACATAGCTGCTTAGGAACATAGGGAGAACTCAAAACCAGATTTTTAAATTTTATAAATCAATGTTCTTTTTACCATATCAAATGTGAGATCTCTGGCTTACATATGGATGGGTTCAAGTATGTTGAGACATGTCTAAAATATAATGAAACTAACAGCAGTCATTTATGTATTATTTCCCACTTTTCAAAGTGTTTGGTGGTGGTTGTTGTTAGCTTATGTCCAGCTCTTTGTTATCCCATTGGAATTTTCTTGGAAAAGATACTAGAATATTTTTGCCATTTCCTTTTCTAGTTCATTTTACAAATGAGGAAACTGAAGTAAACAGTGTTAAATGACTTTCTCAGGAAGATGTCTTCCTTACTTCGAGCCCTATAGTCTATCCACTATTCCATCTAGCTTCCCATGCTTAGCATATCAAAGTACTCAACAAATATTCCATGGAACTTCATAATGGCTGGGGACCCACAATAAGACAAATATTATTATCCCAAATAAGGAAACTGAAGCTAAGGAAGCTTATATAGCTTGCCTAATATAACATGACTGCTAAGAGATTTGAACCCGATCCTTTTCAAACCTAGCATTCTTTTTATGACAACATACATAAGTCCTTTCCTCCCACACCATCAACTGACCTTCCTAAGAATAGGAACTCACAACTTCCCCCAAAGAAAAGAAGTCACCTCATTTGAATGACCGGACTTATAAGGACAGGGTTTGTCTCTGTTTCCCTGATGCCTAAGTAATAATTCTCTCTTTCTCTCTCTCTCTCTCTCTCTCTTTTTTTTTTTTTTTTTTTTTTTGGTAGCTTGTGGCTGTGACTTGGCAGAAGGTGGTTTTTTTGTGAGACAGGGAGAATACATTTGTACCTTGGACTATCAAAGACTTTATGGTACTCGGTGCTTCAGCTGTGATCAGTTCATCGAGGGTGAAGTAGTTTCAGCATTGGGGAAAACCTATCACCCAGACTGTTTTGTGTGTGCTGTTTGTAGGTAAGTGATAAATGACAGCATGACTTTGTTCATTAATTCTATAAAAGAATGAAAATTCACTAGTTCTAATAGTTGAATAAAGTGAGGGCAAGGCTCCCATATAAAGTTTTCCTTCAAGACTGGAAGGACCAGCCATTTAATCCAGTGGTTCTGAAACTTTTGTTCTCAGTATCTTTATACTATTAACAATCATTCTAGCTGTGTGACCCTGGGCAAGTCACTTGCCTCAGGTTACCTCAGGGGGGGAAAATTATTGAGGATCTGTCCAAAGAATTTTAGTTTATGTAGGTTATATTTATAGATACTTAGAATATAGAAATGAAAATTAATTTTGAATTTGTAGAACCTTTGAAAGGGTTTTGAAGAATGTTGGAATTCTCTGAGCCACATTTTGAGAACCACTGATATTGTCCAAACCACTAACCTTCAGATGAGTAAACTGAGGCCTAGATTGATGCTTGGGGCCTCACTTCTCTAGATTTCATTGACAAAATGAGAGATTTGGACCAGAATATCTATTTCCATCAATAATTCATATGTCATAGATATCCCTCTGTAGTGAGGCAATCTGGGTGGTTGATAAAGAACTGGTATTAGAGTTAGGAAAATCTACATATAGAGGTAAGATTTGATTATCAGAAAGTATTTATGTTTCACCCATTGGCCACCATAGCCACTGTTGGTATTGGTGGGGAGCATTCAGTGTCCTTTTGGCACCTGGTGTCAAGGTCACTTTCAGGAAGGCCAGAAATGATTTGGCAACTGTTTCTGTGGTGGGTGGGTGCAAGGATCTTTGCCTCCTGTTAGACATTGTCCTCCCTCCCCATGTGCCAGCTCCCTTCACCACACCCCTTCTCCTGTTCTTTCCAGTGCCTTGAATGTCTTTCTTCCTTCCCTCTGCCTATTTCAGTCTTCTCCATATTTGCAGGTCTGGCTCACAGCCCACAGCTTCCAACTACTCCATCCCACACTGATTTTTCCTTTCTCCACATTGCATTTTCACACAGTTTGGCTCTAATTATTCTATTGTTTCATCCAGACATATTTCCCCCTCTTTCTGACTAATGTAACCCATCTGAGGGCAAGCCAGGATCTTGTGTTATGCTTCTTGATGCCCTCTACAATGTCTAGCATTGGACTAAATAGAAAAAAGGACTTTCTCAATAAGTCCTTGTTGACCATCTGTGATTGCCCTTATATGGTAAAGTACCCCAAAGAGTTTGATCTTTGCTAATTGTTGCATTGTAGTATAATGCTCTGAGGAGAAGTAGATTTGAAACTAGAAAAACCTGGCCTTGAATCCTGTCTCAGACATTTGGTAGTAGTGTGATTTAACTCTGGTTGAGTCATTAAACTTGTTGAGCCTCAGTTCCCTCATATGGAGGATGGAGAATGGAGAATGATAATAATAGGTACCTCTCCAGGATGTTTTTAGGATCAAGTGAAATAGCATATAAAATGATTTACAAATATTACATGAGTTATGATGGCGATGAAAATGTAATGTTATCAAAAGAGACTCTTTTTCTCTATCTGGAAGGCATTTCTCCTCAATAAAATATATCACAGCAGGTACTTGCAAAGTCAATCTAGAAAATTTGATTAACCTTCTAAGTAAGTCATAGCTCATTTTCATTAAATAGCAATAATATTGTTGAGCTGCTAATAAAAATCCTTTATATATGCATATATATACCTATTTCATACTCTTTGATGATTTTTTATCCATTATCTTCATGATTGTGAGATGGGCATAGAAATTATAACCATCCTCATTATACAGAAAAGTCAAACCTTTTAAGATAAGAAAGTATTGTTGTTTAGTTGTTTTTCACCCTTTATGACTCTATTATGGGGTTTCCTTGGCAAAGATACTGGAGTGATTTGCCATTTACTTCTCCAGCTAATTTTCCAGAGGAGGAAAATGAAACAAGTGACTTGCTTAGTGTCACACAGCTAGTGTCTGAGGTCATATTCAAACTCAGGTACTTCTGACTCCAGGCCTGGCACTCCATTCACGATAGTACCTAGCTGCTCTAACTTATATCTATGGTTCTTTGCCAGGTCCTTCAAGCACAATGAGCTAACAAAAAGAAGCCAGTGTGTCTGCAGAGGGAATTGGCTGTTTAGGGAACAAGATCAGTCATTAAGGTTGGGTTGGGGGTGAAGGTGGAGCAGTGACCTTATGAGGAAAGAGAGCAGTTTGAATCCAGATTTTAGCGAGTATAAACCAATGGCTGGTTTAAGGTAGTAATCTGGGTTTCTCTGTAGTGCTAAACTCCAAGGGGCTGAAGTCAAATGAGAAGCTGAGTATAGGAACAGAGATTTCAAGTTAGAGGGTAGTCCAAGATCTAGAAGCAATGTACCCCTCACCCCGCCCCAATCCTGCAAAAAAAAAAAAAAAAAACCATATGTCAGTGAGTCTACCATTTGTCTTACTCAGCTTACCATCCTCAATCCATTTCCTTTTATGGTTAGATCCATTTCTGCTCCCTCTAGACCCTCCCCACATACACACACACTTCTCACCAACAAATGGCATGGTTACATGCAAAGATCTTATCCCTTCTGATCCTGTTAAATGGATAGTCCTCTAGGTTCATACAAAATCCATATAAAAGTAAAAAAAAACATAGTTGCAAGTTCCTTGAGCTTTCCTCCACACAATAGTGAACGTTTTCTCTGGCTACTTCCAAACCTAGAGCTCTTTCACTCCACCTCCATCTCTTGCTTTCTCTGGTGTCTCAGCTAAAGTCTTACTTTCTGCAAGAAGTTTTTCCCTCTCCTTACTTATACTGCCTTCCTTTTAAGATTAACCACAGTTTGACCCCTTTTATATCTTATTTGTCTCTCTCATAAGATTGTGAGTTCCTTGGAGGTAAAGTCTGTCTATCTTTGTATCCCCAACAGTTAGCACAGTGCATGGTCCATGTTAGACACCTATAGAGGCTTTTCTTTACTGACAGACTCACTTTAAAGTTGTAATTTATTCCAGACACATTCAATCTCCACAATTATAATCTGACAATACTGAAAAACTCTGAGACTCACAATTCATGACTTGCTTTATTACTTTAGCTTTTGACATCCTTTTAAGTCACCAGAGGCAGTGCATTATAGGAAAAAAAAACAATGTTGTTGGAGTTAACGACCTTAAATTTAAGGCTCAGTTTTTCCAGCTTTAGAATGAGCTTAATATTACCTATTTCTCAGTTTTCCTATAGAAGAAGAAAGCATGGGACAGCTAAGTGACATAGTGAAGTCAGGAGAACCTGAGTTCAAAATCTCGTTTCAGACACTTAAGACTTTCTAGCTGTGTGACTCTGGGCAAGTCACTTACCCCAATTGCCTCAAAGGAAAAAAAGAAGAAGAAGAAGAAAGCATTAGGTACTGTACTCTAGAAATGTGGAGTATTGTTGCCTCAGAAAGAAAGCTTCTAGTAGGTACTTCATTCTTTTTGATACCTTGTCTACAGACATGGTTAATACAACAAAGAAAGACTTCAGAGAAAATATTCATCCCTCATTCACATTGATTTGTTTGGTCTAGAAAAGATTTTTTTTTCTCTACCTCTTAACAAATTGAGAACTATATTTGTAGATTCCCTGTTTGAGTAGATGTAAAAAAAATGACTTCCCTACAAATAAGATTTTAAAAGTTGTAATATCACCAAAACAGGAGTCAAATTTGTGTGTGACTTGACTGAATTCCCTGCTATTACCAACCCTGAGCTGACAAATCAAGATTCTTCTCCCCTTAAAATGCATACATATATATGTGTAAGTACAGAGGTACTTCAAAGACAGGGAACAATAAGCAAGACAGAAACCATAGCGTTTACTTTGTATTCTATTCAAATCCAGCCTAATCTAGAAACTGATCTGGCTTCTGCTCCAAATTAAGCTCTGAAATACAAATGTATATACAAGAAAAGTTAAATCTTGAGGCTGTTGAATGGAGGAAGCATTTAACTAAATGTGGAAAGAATAATAGGTCATATAAATAAATGACTATGCTGTTGCCTTCTATTGTTATATACTTTGATATTTATTCCCTTAAGGAATATACTTGATTTCTGAATAAATGGATTTTTAAAGAAAATAAATCCTAGTCAGAATTTTAAAATTTTTAAGGAAGAAAATATGGCACTACTTCCTAGAAGAATATAATATGAGAAGAAAACTCCTGCTCATCTTTTAAAACTCAATTCAAATGCTAGCTCTGGGATGAAACTTTGACTGATCTGAATTAGTAATATCCTTCCTCCACTCAGATAACCTAGTGTTTTTTTTTTTCTTTATGTAATCATTCTCTCTCTCTTTCTCTTTCTCTGTCTCTGATCTCCAATCTATCCCTGAACTTCTTTTCCATCTGCCTACAAATATGCTTAGGTCTCTCTCTTTAAATAATAATTCCTCTTGACCTTGCCATCTTCTTTAGCAATTATTTTACATCTCTCCACCCTGTTGAAAAATGTGTCTACATTTGATTCCTTCACTTCCTTATTAGTGATCATAGGATTATAAGATAATAGTGTAGACAAGCTTTATGCTATATTCTACACCCATGAAGGAGAGTTTGGGTGTGTTTTGTCAGGTGAGAATGGTACTTCCAGGTGCATTCAGAAACTACACCCCAATCTTTACCTTATTCTTTTACACCAAGTTAAAAAACAATTAAGGAATGTGTTATGAAATTGTCTCATAAATTAACACAGGTGTAGAACCTTACCAATTAATTCTAAACCTTAATCTTGGTATATAAAAACCAAAGAAATCTATTTTCTCATAAACTTTCTTTTCTCTCTCAATCTCAAACTATGGTCTGAAAGGCTTAGACATAGACATATGTGTGTGTGTGTGTGTGTGTGTGTGTGTGTATTTATATTTTGTATATATGTGTGTATTTATATTTTGTATATGTATATATGTGTATATGTCTATGCATATGCTTACATAATACTATAGATAATATATATCATATGTCATATGATATATATTAATCTACTATACTATATGTTACTATATATGAGTATTCCATTGCTGTATACTATATGTTACTAAACTATTTGTTACTATATGTGTATGGATAATTTGTTAACAATAACAACTAATGCAAAAACATAAATGAATGTTTTACAATATATTGGCTGTGAGAAGGGTTACAACTACACTCCCTTCTAACCATCAGCTACAACTGCTGATGCCTCCAAAACAGGGATTCATATTCCAACATCTCAGTTCCTTGGCTGGCAGTTTCAGTCTCTCTGGAATTCTCCTCAAGTTATCCTCTCCACAAAACAGGAGCTAAGCTCAGGTATTTCAAAATGTCTCTTTAGACTCTGTCAAAGAAAGAAATTATCTCTGTCCTGTTTCCTCACTTCACATAAGACTCTCTCAAAGACAATTTTAACTCTCAGAATTTACTCCCTAAGGTTCTATTCCCTCTCACTTAAATATACAGTAATGATAACAGAAAAGCATCCAATTACAATAGAATTTAGAGCTGAAAGGGATCTTCGTGATTATCTATTTGAATCTCCTTATTTTAAGAAAGGGACAAGGCAGGCCCAAGTGAGTAGCTAAAGTGTGAATAAATGTTCTATGACTCCAAATTCAGGATGCTTCTTAACCCTATAAAAAGGATTTTTTTTTTTACTTCTCCAGCACAAACTGAAATTACTCTCAGAATTCCCCAGTGAGTGCCCAATTATCAAATCCAATGTACTTTTTAAAAATTCTCATCCTCAGCCTTTCACAGTTTTTGTCACTATTGACAACTCACTCATATCAGATATTCTCTACTCCCTTAGCTCTCTGAAGCTATTCTCTGCTCTTTTCTAAATACAATACAGGCTCTTCTTTTGGATCATCATCTTTCTTATTCCCTCCTGTGAGTTTTTCCCAAAGTTCTTTCACTGGCCTTTCTTCTTCACTATCATCACTCTCTCCATTGACAATCTGGTTTACTTTCATAATTTAAATTATTATATTCACACACATAACTCTCAAATCTATAATTCCAGTTCTGATTCCTCTCCTGAACTCTAGACCTTCATCTTGATATATCTTCAAAATATTTGTGCTCAAACTCACTATGTCTAAAATTGAGCTCATTAACATTCTTTCATGAACCTGCTCTTCCTTCTGTTTATATTATCTTTATGATGCTACCATTCACCACATTGCTAATTTTCTTTCTCCTTCAAGGATTTTGCCCTCTCCATAACATCTCTCTCATCTGTAACTTCCCTTCCCATCATCATTTTCCCAAGAATCAGTTCTTCAGGCAATTCTAGAAAAGCCTTTCTATTGCACAGATTTGATAATGTCTGCCATTCCTTTGCTCCCAAATCTCTAGTAGATCTCTTTGACTTATTGAACAGAGTTTAAATTCTTCTTCATCACCTTCAAAGCCCTTCAGAAGATATATTCTACATGTTTCTACCTTTGTTTCATGTTAATTCCTCACACATTCTCTATGCAAAACTAAATAGCTCTGCACCCCCAAAACATCCTATGTGCTATCATGCCTGTTCCTTGCTATTTTCCATGCGCCGATTGCCCTCTCTCTCACTTTCTCCCTTTTGAATTCAAATCTATTTTTTAAAACCCAACTCAAATGTCATCTCCACAAAGATTCCTTCTCTAATTATTGTCCATATTCCATTGCTAATGATCTTCCTTTTATTCCTCATATAGCAATTTGCTTTATAAATATGTTATAATTTCATATCATCATATAATGATGAATTATCGTTATCTATGAATGTTACTTCTCCTTCCCCAGACTATAAGTGTTATTAGGACCATCATTATGCCTTTATTATAAGTTATCCCATTGCCTTGCCCCACAAGTGATAGATCAGTCACCCATTAGTACTACATCAGCTCTTTGTCTAAAAATCTAGATAAATTGTGAGCCTTGAATAGGTTGGTTGTAGAGCTCAGAATGTGCTCTTGGATATTGGAACTACTCGCATTCTGAGAAATTGAGGAGACTGGAAGAAAGCATCCCCTACGTTGTTCCTCATTGGTATCTGTCTCAATCCCATGGTTTCCATCCCTTTGTGGGAAACTGTTCAAGAATAGTCCCTTCCTTCTGATAAAGGCCTCATTTCTAAAATATATAGAGAAGTGATTCAAATTTATAAGAATTCAAGTCATTTTCCAATTGATAAATGGTCAAAGGATATGGACAGACAATTTTCAGATGAAGAAATTGAAACCATTTCTAGTCATATGAAAAGGTGCTCCAAATCACTATTGATCAAATACAATTTAAGACAACTCTAAGATACCATTACATACCTCTCAGATGGGCTAAAATGACAGGAAAAGATAATTGGAGGGGATATGGGAGAACTGGAATACTAATACATTTTTGGTAGAGTTGTGAACTTATCCAACCATTCTGAGAGCTATTTGGAACTATGCCCAAAGGGCTATCAAACTGTGCATACCTTTTGACTCAGCAGTATTTCTACTGGATCTATGTTCCAAAGAGATCATAAAGGAGGAAAAGGGATCCACATGTGCTAAGGTATTTGTGGTAGCCGTTTTTGTAGTAACAAGAAATTGGAAACTGAGTGGATGCCCATCAGTTGGAGAATGACTGGATAAGTTACGGTATGTGACTGTTATGGAATACTATTGTTCTGTAAGAAACAATCAGCGGGATAATTATAGAGAGGTATGGAAAGACTTACATGAATTGATGCTAAGTGAAATGAGCAGAACCATAAGATCATTATACACAGCAACAACAAGATTATACAATGATCAATTCTGATGGACATGGCTCTTTTCAACAAGAGATGACTGAGGCCCATTTCAATGATCTTGTGATGATGAGAGCCATCTACATTCAGAGAGAGATATGTGGGAACTTAGGATGGATCACAACATAGCATTTTCCCTCTTTTTGTTGTTGTTCGCTTGCATTTTGTTTCCTTTCTCATTTTTTTCTTTTTAATCTGATTTTTCTTGTGCAACAAGATAATTGTATAAATATGTATACATATCTTGAATTTAACATACATTTTTAATATCTTGAACATGTATTGGATTACTGACCATCTAGAAGTGAAAGGAAGATGGGGAGAAATTTGGAACACATGGTTTGCAAGGGTTAATGTTGACAAATTATTCATGCATATATTTTGAAAATAAAAAGCTTTAAAAAAAAAAAAAAAGAACAACCCCTTCCATTTTTGCCCTGAAATTACATTTTCCTTGAGAGCAAGGAGCACATTTTATTCAAAGTATAACTTCTCCATTGCCTAGTCTCCTGTAGACTTTTAATATTTGTTCAATTGAATTGAATTGAATTGATGAACCACAGTAAAAAGAGACAGAGGAGACAACAAAAGACAAAAAAGAAATGGACAGAAAGTTCTAGTTCTGCCAGTAACCTGCTGTATGATTTCAGGCAGGGCCTTTCATGTTTTTGGGTCCTATAATCCTCCTTTGGAAAATGATGGGGAAAATCTTCTAAGATGTGTTTCACCTCTCGCATTGTATATTCTAAGTATCTTCTAGCACTCTCATTTTCAACTCTGCATTCTAAAGTCTCCTAAGTCTTACATGTAATGTATCACTGGAGTCACCTTATAGAAATGTGTTTGTGTGTGTGTGTGTGCACGCACTAGGAACATCCATGAGTATAATTATTTTATTTCTTCCTTATTCTTGCCCCCCTCATATTCTGTCCCCAGTTTATTAACAAGGTTATCAACACCAAAGAATGTGCTTTTGCATTACTTATAGTAATTCCATTTTCTATATCACCTTAAAGTGTTATACATCCTTTTTCTCACAACTCTCTAGGATAAGCAATAGTATTGTGGTACCTGTAGATTAATTCTAGCTATTTTATAGGTGGGGAACCCAAGGTTCTGAGAGATTAAAAACTGCTCCATCACCACTCAGCCATTGAATTTCTGTGACAGAATTTAAACTTAAGTTTCTTAACTTCTGAGTCTAATATCCTACCCACAATGCCACTCTGAAACAATTCTATAAGGACACCTCCAAAGCAGGGATCTAAATTTCAAAGAGTAGGAGAGAATAATGGAAATTGTGCTATATGAGCTGACATCTGCACAATATCTGTATGCTTCATCATTCTGTGTATGTAAGGGAATGTGGAGACTATCAGGCTGTCAGGGCTGCAGTCATCCATCAGAGAGCCAACTAGGAAGTCAGAGCTGATCCCCATAAAAACCTTTTGGCCATAATTATGCAAAAATGCTCCCTTCTGTAAACCTGAGGATAGGTAATAAATAGTAGCCACAATAATGTATTCTTGACATTTATATAGTGCTTTACAGAAATGATTTCATCCAATTCTTGCCAACAACCCTATGAGGCAAGTAATATGATTATTCTTATTCTCATTTTGATGAAGAAACTGAGACAAGGATGAAGTTCTTGGCCAAGGTCACACAGTTTATTATTGAAAGTATCAGGAGCAGAGTCCAGGTTGTCTGACTCTGGATATAAATGTAAAGTATTATGATAGCATAATATGATATTATGGGGCAGCTAGGTGGTGAAGTGAAGAGGTGCCAGGCCTGATGTCAGGAAGAACTCATTTTACTGAGGCCAAATCTAGTCACTCTCAGTCACTTATTGTTATGTGACCCTGGGCAAGTCACTTAACCCCAACTGCCTCAGTTTCCTCATCTGTCAAATGAGCTGGACAAGTAAAAGGCAAACTGCTCCAGGATCTTTGGTAAGAAAACCCTAAATAGAATTATGAAGAATTGGACATGATTGAAATAACAACAACAACCAAAAAAAATAGGGTAATAGAAAGTGGAGTTCCATAATCTCATCACTATCCACATTCTTGCATCTTTCCCATCTTGATCTCTTAGTGAACCACTGTCCTATTGAGTTCTTTACCCCTCCCCATTCTATAAGTAATCTTGCCTTGCCAAACCTCGCTCTTAGATTACTTTCACCAGCTACTGACATTAATCCTATTCATGTACTGCTCCATGAGAATGGGAAAAAAAATCACAAAACCATAATAGATTGGATCCACTACAACCTACTAAGGATTTCTTTCCACTCATCTTCTGGGTTAAGACTCTTGTCTTATATTTGCCGGAAAAAAACCAAGGCCATTGATTGAGAGTTCCCTCTTCTCTCTTTCCCATCTCATATCACTGAGCTGCTTTCTGGGTGAGTTCCTCCTTACCTAAGAAAACTCATCTACATATAGAAGAGATTCCATTCCATTCCATTTCCCTTATCTTCAATCTCTCCCTGTTTACTATTTCCCTACCACCCACAAACATGACTATTTCCCCATTGTCAAAAATTCTCCCCTAATCTGTACATTGTATCCTTCAACCCCTATCTCACCTCCTTTTGATTTTACTGAACAATCCCCACTGCCTACAACAAACTGCAGTGGTTTCTTGTTATTTACAGGATCAAACTGAAAATTTGTTGCTTCTCATCGAAAGCCCTTCACAACCTGGTTCTTCTCTACCTTTATAGTCTTCTTATATCTTTCTCCTCCTAGTGACAGAGATCCTGTGACTCTAGATTTTGCTTCTACAAGATACTCTATTTCTCTGCTACTGGAATTTGTTTTCAATGTCATTTCCAGAATGCTCTCCTTCCTCATCTCCACCTCCTAACTTCCCTGGCTTCCTTCAACTGCTAGCAAAAATATCACCTTTTACAAGAATCCTTTCCCCAATAACCTTTTAATGCCAGTGCCTTTCTTCAATTGATAATCTCCAATTTATATATATATATATGGTACATAAATGATTTTATGATGTCTCCCTAATAAGACTGACTTCTTGAAAACAGGGACCAATTTTTGCTTTTTTCTGTGTCAACATTTAGCACAGTGCCAAGCAGATAGTAGATTCTTAATAAATGCTTATTGATTGATTAAGTCAATATGAAACATTTCCTGATGAGGTCTATTATAAAATGAAGTTAGAAAATTATCTCATTGTTTTGCAGATGTGATGATATGTAGTAATAACATTGATTTTAAAAATTTCCTGAGAAACTAATGTGTAGCACTGCCAACAGAAGATAAAAATGTGGCTCAAAGTGATAGAGGAAGGATGAAATAGATGTCCTCTCAGGATCTATTCAGGTATAGTGTAGAACTTGCCCAGTGTAGATTCAAGGACCTTTAGAAGGCCTCCAGCCTCAAGGCCTGAAATACTTTTTTTTTCCCCCAGGGGATACAGTTTTTCATTCTATCTTTAAAGTTTAAGATATGTTATATGAAGGTATATAATAACTTAAATTCACACTAAGATTTAAATGAATGAGATAAGAAGATAAGATACTTCCTCAGAAAGCAGGATTTGTTTGCTTTTTGCTTTTGTGTTGTTGGCTTTTTTTTATAATATAGAAGGAGACCTTGAAGACATATGAAAAGGATGAGGGTATTGGAAAAAGGATCCAGGAGCCCCAGGAGACCAAGAAAGAGGGAGGAAGGGAAGAAAGAAAAAAGGAAGGAAGGAAGGAAGGAAGTTAGAGGGAGAGAAGGGAGAAGGGAAAGAAGGAGGGAGGGAAGAGAGAAAGGAAGGAAGGAAAGGAGAAAGAAAGGAAGGAAGGAAGAAAGGAAGGAAAGGGAGGGAAGGAAGAAGGAAGGAAGGGAGAGGGAAGGAGGAAGGAAGAAAGGGAAGAAGGAAGGACAAAAAGCTAAGTGCTTTACAAATATAATCTCATTTGGTCCTCACAACAACTCTGAGATATAGATGCTATTATTATCCCCACTTTCAGTTGGGCATGCAGAAATTAAGTGATTTATTCAAGTCACACATTTAGTAAATATCTGAGGCCAGATTTGAACTTTGTTCTTTCTGATTCCAGGAGGCTTTCCCTGGTCTTCCCTTAAAATTAGCTATATTACCTATAATGAAAAATGCTACCCACTTCCAAAGGGAGAATTAATGAAATCTGGGTTCAGATTAAAACATCTTTCCACTTTCTTTATTTTCCTTATCTTTTCTTCTTTTTACTTTTGCAACTTGGCTAATGTGAAAATATGCTTTGTATGACTTCCTATGTCTACTGGGTATTGCATTCTTGCCTTCTCAAGCAGTGGGGGAGAGGTAGGAGGAAGGGGAAAATATTTTGCACTGAAAAGAAAATGAAAAAGAATGAAGAAAATTACCTTTATTGTGTTTATATCTATTCTGGTCTTGCTGTTACCACTGTTCAAAAGTGAGCTCTTTGAGGACAGGAACTATTTCAATTATGTCTTTAACCAGGTTATGGCACAGGGAGGGCACTTAATAAATAATAATTGATTGATTGCAGTAGTGGTGAATTGGATAGAGGCATGGGCTGGACATGGAGTGAGTCCAGTCCTGTCTCAGATACTAATTGTGTGGCCCTGGGCAAATCATTTAACTCCCCTCAGCTTCAATTTCCTACCTATAAAATGGGGGTGATAATAGATCATTGTGAAGATCAAATGAGATAATAAATGTGAAATATTTTTCAAACCTTAAATAAATGATGGCACAATTAATTATCATGGAAAAAACAGTTGGTATAGAGTCAGAACACCTGGAACTCAATTTCCAGGTTTCCATCTCATTCCCTGTGAGATTCCAAACAAAGCATTTACCTGCTCTGGGATCCAGCTTCCTGAACTATAAAATGAGATGATTGGACTCAATGATTTCTAGGTTTCCTTAGGCCCCAGATCCTTTGATCTTGTCATCTAATGACTACATTTGAAAGCCTAGGATTGAATCCATCTCTTGTCACTTCCTAGTAGTCTGATGCTGGGCAGAAAAGGCATTCTACCATTCTGAGCCTTTGCTAGCACCTGGACTTTACAGGAAAGTTGTAAAGAAGGTTCTTTGTCAACTCCCTAAAGCAGGGGTTTGTAGCCTGCTTTTGGGTAGCGCACTCTTTTTGGCAATTTGGTGAATCCTATGAATGTCTCAGAATAATGTTTTTATTTTTTATTTTTCATCTTTCAATTTATTTATTTTTAATACACATTATTTTATAAATCATGTTGAGAGAGGAAAATCAAACCAAAAGGGAAAAACCATGGCAAAGTTAAAAAAAATAAAATAAAAACAGAAAAAAGAAATGAACATAACATGTATTGATTTACATTCAGTCTCCTTAGTTCTTTTTCTGGATGCAGATGGCATTTTCTGTCCAAAGTCTATTGGGATTGCTTTGGATTACTGAACTGAGAAAAAAACCAAGGCTTTCATAATTGATCATTGCATTCTTGCTGTTATTTTGTACAATGTATTCCAAGTTCTACTTGTTTTACTCAGCATCAGTTTGTATTAATATTTTCAGGCTTTTCTAAAATCACATTGTTCATCAAAATAATAATTTTAAATACACAAAACAAAATGCAGAGCAATACAAAGGAAGTCAATTGTATTGAAGTAAAGTTATCAAAATTTTTTTTAAAAAAAAGAAGTTTATGGACTGCAGGTTAAGAATCCTGTGCTATAAGTTGTATAAATGAAAGCTATTATTTCTAAATGAGGCAGAGGATATGAAAAGTAGTCTGTAACATGTAAAGGAAGCATATGTAAGGGGTAAACCCCAGAAATTTCCATTTATGTGAGAAAGTTCTTTTCAGTTAGGCAGTGCCAAGTTAGTTACTAATGAAGGCTGATTTGATTTCCTTTCTACAGATTGCCTTTTCCTCCTGGCGACCGGGTGACCTTTAATGGGAAGGAATGTATCTGCCAAAAGTGTTCCCTGCCTCCAAGTACCAGTGGGAGCTCCTACCTACTCCAAGGACTCCGGAGTAAGTATGCACATAGGAGGAAGATCCTGCCAAGCTACTTACTCTGCAGGCTTACAAAGAAACTCCTGAATTATTGTGGTCCCTAACATTCCTTCCAAAACTTCCTCAAGGCTGAGCCTAGATTCTCAAAGGCAGGGCAGAGAGCGCCAGCTCTGTCCATCCTCCACTCAATTGTTAAATGTATTTCAAAGTATACACACATTTCACCCTCCAATTCACTAAATTTCTAAGACTCCCCTTAAAACTTAACTCTTTGATCCTTTCCCCTTATTTCTCTCCTTATACTCTAGGATTCAATGATAATGGTTACTGTGCCTTTCTTCCCACAAGACACTGCATCTCCCCATATAGGACTTTTTATTTGGTTTTCCCCATACCTGGAACTCCCTTCCCTCCTCATCCCTTACTCCAACTTTCTTCAAGTTTCAACTAAAGTCACATCTTCTGCCAGAAGCCTTTCCCTATTTTGCTTAATCTAAGTTAACCTTCCCTCTGAAATCATCTCCAATTTATACTACATATAATGTTTGTACATTATATAGTTACTTGCATTTTATCCAGCTCCTCTCCCAAAACTTGAGATCAAGAACTGTTGTATTTTGCCTTTCTTTGTATCCCTAAGGCTTAGCACAGTGCCTGGCACATAGTGGGTGCTTAATAATTGTTCAAGAGTCCAGCTTCAATTCCACTCCATGATGAATATAAGGATTTAGTGGAAGATTATAATATATTTACAAGGGAAAAAAGTCACACAGAGAGAGTACTTGACCACCTTCAAACTAAGATTTCTCCACTTCTCATGAGTCAGTAGAAACGAGACTGACTTTTCTAAAATAGACTTTTATTCATAATTTTTGTTTTTTAATATCACATAGGTTTCCCTCTGTACTATTCCAAGAAATCCTTCCTGTATAGCAAAGAAGTAGAAAAATCACTAAAACCAATCAAATTAAAATCCTGACCTTCACAAAGGAGAGTAAGATGTCTTCTCATATCCCTCCTTTAAAGCCAATTTTATTCTTTATAATTCTGTAATATTCAGTTTTACTTGTTTCATAGTTACTGTTCTTTGACTCTACATTCTTGTCATTAAGGACATTGTTTCCTCCCTTGGCCTTGCTTACTTCACTTTACATCAGATCCTATAAATCTTTTCATGCTTCTGTGTATTCTTCATAGTCTTTTCTTATATCAAAATAATATTTCTTTATATTCATGTACTACAACTTTTTAGCCATTTTTATGGTTGACATTTTTTCCATCTGCTTTATTTCCAATTCTTTCTGCGCTCTCTCTCTCTCTCCCTCTCTCTCTCTCTCTCTCTCTCTCTCTCTCTCTCTCTCTCTTTCTGTGTCTCTTTCTGTCTAAATACACACACATATAGTTTGTTTGTTTGTTTTGGTATGCAAGAGTTGTTTTCATCTATATCCTCCCCACAGGAGATAGGGTGTGTGTGTATGTGTGTGTGAGATCTGTCTAGCAATAGAATCCTTGGATTGATGAGTATGGATATTTTAATTACTCTATTTAATGCTTCCTTGGACAGTGCCTTGAAAGACAGCTGATTTCTGTGTACTCAGAGGAACACATGATTCCTGAATCTGGAACCCTAATTGATGGACATCCAGCATTCTAGTTGTTTTTTGCATTCTTTTAGCCATGTCTCTCTGAATAAAGCACAGGGCATTTCAGGATATTGGTCAAGGGAGTATTATATTTGCAAAATTCCAATTTGCTTTTCCAGCTTTTTTACCATTGATCATAGCCTTTGTCAACTTTACCAATTTTTTGGATGTATTAGAGATTGGCTTTTAGTCATATATTTATGAGTCTTTTTTTAGATTATTTGAGAAGTTTACAGAAACATACAAATCATTTGCCTGATCCATGCAGAGAGTATATGCCTGTGGAGGAAGGATACTGAATTTGGAATCAAAAGACTTGAATTAATTCTTGACCTTAACATCTATTGTCTATATAATCTCAATCAGGTCATTTATGCTCTCTGATTTTTGGTTCCTCATTTCTAAAATGAATACATTAGAATAGATAGCTTTTAGGTCTTTCTATAAAAAAGGATAAACAAAATTTATAATATCATAAACTTTATATATATTATAAACATCTATACTATAAACTTTATATATATATGTATATATATGCATATATATGCATATACATATATATATATATAAATATTATATATATGTTAAAATTTAAAACTGTCCTGTTTCTATGCCTTTAAAAATAGCCAGGCTTTATAACAATAACACAAAGATTATTCCAGACAATAAGATAGGCAGATCGCATAGTCAGAGAAGGGATTAACTGATGGATAAACCACATGTTCCACTAGTATTCTCATGATACTAAAATAAAATAAGAAAGACCCCCAGCACATTGAGTTGACCCCTGTGATGAATTTGTAAAAGAATATGAAAGGGAGTCACATAGAATGGACAGGAATGAATGGCCCAGTATCCAAAACAAAACTAATCTTTTCTATAAAACCTATTCTTTCTTCACATCTTTTCTATTTCTGTTGAGAGCTTCACCATCCTTTTAATCTCCCAGATTTGTCACCTCAGCCTTATCATCACCTCCTCCCTTTCCCTCACCCCATATATCAAACCAGTTTCCAAATCCTGCAGTTTTTTTATATCATCTTTCATATCTTTTCCTTTCTCACTGTTCTCATACCTAATGCCTTAGTTCAGATTCATTCCTGATTTAATTGCTTCTTACACAAGAGATTCTATTTCCCTTCTCCAAACCTTTGTATTGACTTTTCCACATCACTGGTATGCTATTCCTCTTGACTTTTACTTCATAAAATACTTCATTTTTCTCAAAACTACATAGCCTTCTATAGGTAACTTTCCTGCTCTCTCAATTATTAGTGCCCACTCTCCCTAAACTGCTTATATATTGATTTTGCCTGATTCTGTATAAACTTATATCCTTGGCTTTCTCTGGAGAATGTAAACTCCTTGAAAGCAGGGTTTAAATGTTTCTTTATTGATTGAATGTGCTCTTCCATTTGATAAACATAGACAAATTAATGTGTGAAATCCAGATTTAGGGTAAACAGGATGAAAAATTGGAGTGGATAGAGCCTTATACATCTCCCTGTTAAGTTCCTATCCTCACATAATAAGAAATAAACCAAGACTTATGAGCTGCTCACATTATTTCATTACCTACCACTGATTTCCCTGCATGAGAAGCTGAGTCATCTGAGGCAGACTGGATGATCTTTTGTGATGTGGAACAGTGTAGTGGTTGGGGAAGAAGCTGCCTTCGACAAGAGCCAGCCAGGAAGCTCTTTGTTGATTATTACACAGATCTGTAGAACTCAATTAATGCTCTCTCTGCTCAACATTTCTTTTCTCTCTGACCTTTCCCAGTCTCTTGAAAGCCTTCAGCAGTGTGAGTCAATTTTGGAGTGTGTAACATATGATTGTGTAAATGGCAAGACTTTATTGTTTCTTGTAACCTATTAGGTTTTTAAATATACATGTATATGTGTATATAAAATAGAAGAGTTGTAATCTTATGAACCTATAGCTCCTTTATTGCTACCATTTTCTTTTTTTTTTTTTATTATAGTTTTTCATTTACAAGTTATATGCATGGGTAATTTTATAGCATTGACAATTGCCAAACTTTTTGTTCCAACTTTTCCTCTTCTTGCCCTTACCCCCTCCCCCAGATGGCAGGTTGACCAATACATGTTAAATATGTTAAAGTAAAAATTAAATACAATACTAGTATACATGTCCAAACAGTTATTTTGCTGAATAAAAAGAATTGGACTTTGAAATAGTACAATTAGCCTGTGAAGGAAATCAAAAATGCAGGCAGACAAAAATAGAGTGATTGGGAATTCTATGTAGTGATTCATAATCATCTTCCAGAGTTCTTTCACTGGGTGCTATTACTACCATTTTCTTGGAAAAGAAGCCCTTTTTCCACTGCCACCAGCTACTTCATCTTGATAAGAGAAAGCAGTTGGAAGAGGAGGTCAGAAATTCAAACCTTCTGGCTGGCTAGTAAAGGACAAATAGATAACCCATCCCTAAGAATCATGTATTTCTCATTTTTTTTGAAAAGAACATTACATCCAAGTCTGAGGGACTTGGAGGATCTTAGATTTAGTTCTGGAAGGAACATTAGATGCCATCTTGTCCCATCCTCTCTATTTACAGATAAGAGTATTCCCATTGCTTCACTGAACACTCTACCTCTATTACACACCATCAGCACAATGGCCAGCTTCCACTTACTACCAAACTACTCTTAAATGAACAGCCTTTCTACTTTTGGACACCCATCCCTTAATAGTCCCACAGAAGTGTTTTGCCATCAGCTTCCTTCTCCACTCAGATCATTCAATTTTGTGTTGTTTTTGTTTTTTTGGTAATTGTATTTCAATATGATTGGTTTCTTTTGTAATTTTATATATTTTATGCATTTAAAAATATTCTGAGAAAGGATTCATAGCTTCACCAGACTAGAAGGGAGGGAAGAAGGAGAGAGGGAAGGAAAGAGAGAAGGAAGGAGAGAGGGAGGGAAAGAGGTAAGGAGGGAGGAAAGGAAGGAGGAAGAAAAGGAAGGAAGGAAGGAGGGAGAAGGGAGGGAGAAAGGAAAGGAGGGGAGAAGAGAGGAAAGGAGGGAGGGAGAGAGGGAAGGAATAGAAGGAAGGAAGGAAGGAAGGAAGGAAGGAAGGAAAGAAAAAAGGAAGGAAGGAAGGAAGGAAGGAAGGAAGGAAGGAAGGAAGGAAAGAAAAAAGGAAGGAAGGAAGGAAGGAAGGAAGGAAGGAAGGAAGGAAGGGAGGGAGGAAGGGAAGGAGAGAGAAGGGGAGGAAGGAAAGAAGGGAGGAAGGGTAGGAAGGAGGAAGGAGGAAAGGAAGAAGAAATGGAGAGCATTTTTAATGTGCTTTTAAGTCATCTCAAGCACCTTGCTAACTATTGAGCATATAAACAGAAAGGCAAGACAGTTTGTGCTTTCCAACATTCTACTAGGGGGAGACAACACATTTGGGAGGTTTTAGCTAAGTTATAAACTCTGGGATTGGATGTGGGCGCTAGGGACTATGGCATGTACTTTTTTGTATCCCCCAGGTGTTTAGCACAATGTGGGGGCACATAATCACATAATATGAACTGAGATATGCCTGGCTTCATTATTCATCCTGGTTCATTTTAGAATAATTACTAAAGTAACAATATTTGAAATATCCAAGTTTTGTCAAAATCAATGGCAGTCAAGTTGGTTCTTCTCTCTGAGTCAGTTCAGCCTCTGCCCAGGATCAGGTTTAGGATCTCCAGATGGAATCATTGTGGAGAAAGAAAAAAAGAAAATGGTATAGACTTGTTTTGCTTGACTCCAGAAGGCAAAAGTAGCAGCTGTGGGTGGTAGTTGCAGAGAGGCAGATTTTATCTTGACACAAGGATGAACTTCTTAGCAATTTCACTGACTAGGCTGCTGAGGTTAAGTAATAAATCCTTTGTCATTAGAAGTGTTCAAATTTGACCTGCTGTTGCCATGGATGGTTTGAAGGCCATTTATGCTTCTAAAATGATAGCACTATGAAATCACCAAAAGAGCTCTGAATTTGGTGCTTTAAGGCTTGGGTTCAAGTCCCAGTTTCTATTAACTTTTACTAGCTGTGTGACCATGGTGAAAATATTTAATGTCCCTAAGCCTCAGTTTCTCCATAAGGAAAATGGGCATTGGGTTGATTTGAGGAAAGTACTCTATTAATCAAAAAGTATTAAAGAAATGTAAATTTTATCATCATCATCATCATTCAGGTATGACTTGGGCTATATGATTGCTGATGTTTCTTCCTACTTCAAGATTCTGTGTTGATTTCTCAGAGGCCATATTCTACCCAAAGGAGATCTGTGCAACTCTTAAGGATCCTAAATTGAAAGGAACTGGGGAATATAATTAGAAGGGAATAGAATAATGTCTCCTATTGTAAGTGAAGAATGAAGCCAGATGAGGAAATAACCAGCAGTCGTGGGAGTTGTACATGAACACACAAGGAAAATCTGGCTTGGAGGGACGCACCAGTTCTGCATCTGTCCTTTTTGCTTCTGGTTTTCATCTTTGTTAATTCTTTCCTCAGGGAACACTGCCATCTCTTTGGAAGATGGACTTTCCCAATTGCAACAAATTCCTTTTCACAGAGAAAACTGAATGCTCAGGGAAAGGGAACCCCTCTCATTATTTATCAAACCCATCTGTATTAACTGGCTGTCTTCAGTGGCAAGAATAGCAGAGGTATATAGTAGCTTCTTGATAAATACTTAGATCAAAATCAGAAAATTCATATTAATGACCTTGGATTCTAATTGTGGGAAATCAAAAGACCTGGAGGGGACATGGACAACATTCTACAGCCACATCCTTCCAAGAGCAAACAGATATTTTGAGGAGAAATGACTCAAGCAAGACATGCAGCATTTTTTTTTTTTTTTTTTTTACTTTGAGACGTGTCATAATAATTGTAATGCTGAACTTGTACTCCGAAAAAATGGGCTCAAAACCCAGCTCTTTCTCTTAATTGCCATGTGACCTTGGGCAAACTACTCTTTCTCTACTTCAGTTTTTGGACAACTAGGGGCACAGTGGATGAACTATAAGGGCCTAGATTCAGGAAGACTGCCCTCCTGAGTACAAATGTGGCCTTAGACACTTACTACTTATGTGATCTTGAGCAAGTCACTTAACCCCATTTGCCTGAGTTTCTCATCTGTAAAATGAGCTGGAGAAGGAAATAGTAAACCATTTCAATATCTTTACAAAGAAACCTGAAAAAGGATCATGAAGAATCAGACACAAGTGAAAAATAACTGAAGAGCAACTTCATTTTCTAAATCTATAAAATGGGGGATTATAATTTGGGCACCCCTAAGGTATCTTTCCGCACTAAATCAATGCGTCTACTAAATTTAATTCAAGAAATATTTAATTTATTCTTACTAGTAATAGGATGTCAAATACAAAAACTGGCACAGTTGTTGACTTCAAAGTTTTTACATTTTATTCATGGAGTACATGCATTTTCCTATGAGGATGTTCAACATCGAGAGATCTTTCTCTTTTTCTTGAGTTTCAACTTTCTATTAACATTTTTGTTATGTTCTTCTGTATCCAAAGATTATTCCTGCTGCCAAAGAAAGAACAAAATATGAGTTGAGTAGTTTTGCCTGCTGTCATCCATTATCATCATTTCATGTACTTGAATCCTCCTATTTATCCTCAAAAATAACAACTAAATCTTTTGTTATCCTTTATGTTCTTGGCCATCCTCATCCCATTGTGAGCCTTTGGGGTCCTTACACTATGCTTATAGGAATTTGCCATAGTTTATATTGATCCTATTTTTGCTTCCATCTTCTTTCCATGCAAATTTTTTAAATTTAAGTTGGTTTATTTTCTTTCTGTGTATTCACATCAGTCTCTTTAGATAACTTACCCTTTTTCTTTTCCTTAGAACTACTTTCCACTAAATGGTCATTATTTCATGCTTGTAAACTTTATATTCCTCCTGGACTAACTTTTTCCAATATATAATCCAAAATTTTACCTTTCAACCTTGGAGAAAGGTACTCTCCCCAAATTGACAATGCATCTGAGACAACACCCTGGCTTCCCTTCTTCAATCACACATTCTCCTTAAGTTTCATATAATTTTTAATTCTGTAACTAGTTCCTCTTTGTTGATGAAATAAAATCCAGAAGATCAATTGCCCTCATTGCTCCCCCACTGTTTAAGAAGCAAAAGTGTCATTAAAACAAATGTTTTTGGAGGATAGTTATAGTGAGCACCCCAGAAGGTATCTGGTTGATTGAACCATGTCATGCCTCTGGAATAGGCTTTTGGTTTGTTTGCCAAACTCCCCATTTTTTTATACTTCAATGATACTAATAATTCAATCAAGTACTTACTAAGTGCCTGCCACACATCAAGTATGTGCTAGGTGCTTGTCTTGCAAGAACAAAGAATGAAACAATCTCTACTCATAAGAAGCTTTTATTCTAATGGGAAAGATAACAAATACATATGTACATACATACATATACATAAATTAAAATGAACAAATGAATCCACAAAGTATTTTAAAATCTTCATCCACAAAGTCTGTCCCTTTCTTTCCTTACTATTTCCTTCCAAAGGATGCCTATTCCTACCCTTTTTGGGGGGTGGGAAGGTGGAGGGCAAGGCAGAGTTAAGTGACTTTCCCAGGATCACACAGCTAGTAAATGTCAAGTATCTGAGGCTGGATTTGAACTGAGGTCCTTCTGACTTCAGGTCCAGTGCTCTGTCCATTTTGCCATCTAGCTGTCCCAACTCTTCCCTTTTTTTTTTTTTTAGGCCATCCAATTACTTTTGAATCATACACATCCCCTTCCAGAGCCATATTCCATTCATAGGTTTTATCACATCAAGAGTCCATAACATCACTGATGTCCAAATTTACCTTTTTGAGTCAGGATTTCCAGTTCATTTTGACTATTACTCATACTTGATATTTGCACACAGATATCTAAGGTCATAATTTTAGTTGCCAGCTATTTTCTTGGTTTTTGTCTCTTGTGGATTTCTACATGGGAAAACCATGGCATATACTTTGGCAGATGTACAGAGGCACTTCCTATCCACTCTTCCTGTCCCCCAACTTGTGGACATTACTACTTAGCAGAAGTCTTAGTTGTTTACCTTCCTTTTTATGGCCTTGTTCCTCCTTTAATCTCCCACTGAGTTTTTTTAGTAATTGTCCACAGCAAAAAGTATACCATTCAGATGAATTCTGGATAACTTATTCAAATCATTTGTTGTGTTTCTATGCCAACTGCTCATATTTTTATCTTATCCTTTTTTTGTTCATCATCCCCGTTAAGAATCCTTTCATGTATAGCTTATACAATAGATGTTTGGATTTCCCAGGTTGTGGGTTTTAGCTTAAAATGTTGACATAAGGGGATTCCTCCTGTCACATTTTCTTCAGATGCCTCTCTATGGTTGTTGATGTCCCTGAGTTTTCATAGGTTATCCTAGTAGGGTGCAGGTTACAATAGGCCCTACCAGGCTAAAATGTTTTCAATATGTTTTTCACAATATCCTAAGATTCTGTGGCAAGATTATTTTTTCATACCCAGACCTATGATTGTGTTACTGTAGAAAATTACTATTATCAACCCAAACTGAAAATGGCTTTCCAATTTACAATCTTAGAGAGTTACCTGAGGACACTGAGAAGTTAAGTGAGTTGCCCAGGTAGTACATTCAATGATTGAGTTAGGATTTAACCCAGGTCTTACTTTGGGTCTGTCTATTATGCCCTACTGCCTCTGAAGTATCTAAAGAAGAAGTTAAAAACCCAAGATAATTAGCCAAGAAGACCATTTATCAAAAGAAGATTAGCCACTAGAGATTGACCGGGGGATAAGAAGGGCACAAGAACTGCTAAAAAGAATCTATAAAGACATGGAGGTTTGTGATATTTACATTTGTGAAAGGATTGCCCATCATTCAATAAGTGTTTATTAATCATCTTCAGTGTTTTGGGTAGGATCCAAGGTACGTGGAAGAGAAGGGGGCACCTAAGCTGGTCCTTGAAGGAAGACATAAGATCATAGCATTGTAAAATATGGAAGACATCTTGGAGATTATCAGACTTAATAGCTCTCAAAATTTGGTGTCTCAGAACTCTTTTATACTCTTAAAAATTATTGAGGACCTTCCCAAAGAACTTCTATTTATTATGTAGATTATAGTTATTGATATTTAACCATATAAGAAATCAAATTTGTCTTCATATTATTACGAAAAGACTTTGACCTCATAATTCTTTTGAAACTCTTGGGGACCCTCATGAATCCCTGAACCACACTTTGAGAACCATTGATTGAAACCAACTTCTTCTTTCTACAAATAAGGATATTGAGGTCAATAAAGATTTTTAAAAAGGTTCCTCTAGTAGAAAGTGGTACAACCAGTATTAAAACTCAAGTCTTGTCATTTTAGTCATATTTAGCTCTTCACATCCCATTTGGCAGGATTTTTTTTTTTTGATAAAGATTTCTTTCCCCAGCTCATTTTATAGATGAAAGAACCGAGCAAAACAGGGTTAGTGACTTGCCCAGGGTCACACAGCTAATAAGTGGCTGAGGCTGGATTTGAACTCAGGAATGTGAGTCTTCCTCTCTCCTAGCCTTATACTGGATGCATCATGGCACCACCTAGCTGTCAAATCCTACTATCTTTCCATTATTACATATTTGTTAATAAATGGAAATGATGCCAGCATAGAACTCAGGCCTTGAAAAAGCTTAATAGGGCCCTTTGAGCACACCCTATTTTGAATTCTCCTCTTATACTTTGAATTAATTGCCTAACATGTTACTGATATTTTGATGGCAGATTGCTGGTTCTAAATATTTAGAAATTGTTCTTTTTGGATGCCAAAGTGGACTTTCTGCCTACAAATCTCAGGTATTCTCCTTTTAATGGTAAACTTGCATTTGATATTGGTTTTTTCATGTTGCTTTTCTATATCTGGGAAGTCTAGGAGGTTTCTTCTTTTCCTAGATTTGATGATAAAGATAACTTAGTGATAAATATAATAAATAAATGACAAGGTCATGAGGAAGTGTTTTTGTGTTTCTGTTTTCAGATTGTGGAGGCTGTGGAGCAGAAATCAAAAATGGCCAATCTCTAGTGGCTCTGGACAAACACTGGCATTTGGGCTGCTTTAAATGCAAGACTTGTGGAAAGCAACTGAATGCAGAGTATATTAGCAAGTAAGTAGAAAAGTCATCCAAACAGCCACAAAAATCAAATTACATTTCAGTAAATTTTTATCAGGTGACCATGTGGTTACCAAGATGAAAGCAATGCATCTTTGCCTTTAAGATATTTCCATTCTATAATATGGGGGTGAGGGAGAGGAAGAGGGATGGATTTGTACCCAAGTGAGAGTAATACAAGGCAGATAGGGAAGGGGACAGAGAAACAGAAACAGATTAGGGAGTGTTGGACTTAAATAAGATTTGAATTTTCTCTACTGTTGTAAGGATGGAGCAGCATGGTGTTATGGAAAAGGTATTTCTAGAGAATCCATAAGACTTGAGATCACACCCGGGGTACTTTTCTTACAAGCTGTGTGAACTTAGGGAAAGTTGTTTCTCCCTGATTCTCACTTTCCTTATTTGTAAAATGGAATTGCTGAAATTAAACATTGACCAATAGCAGGATGATTCAGAAAAGCCTGCAGAGTCTTATGTGAAATGATGCTAAGTGAAATAAATAGAACCCAAAGAACATTGTAAGTAACAACAAAATTATGTGATGATCAATTCTGATGGATGTGGCTCTTTTCATCAGCAAGGTGATTCAGGCCAGTTCCAATGGTCTTGTGATGAAGAGAGAAAAATTGCACATTTAACCTATATTGGATTACTTGCCATCTAGTGGTGGGGAGAGGGGGAAGGAAAGGAGAAAATTTGGGGACACCAGGTTGAATGTTGAAAATTATTTTTGTATATGTTTTGAAAATAAAAAAACTTATTAAAAATAATGGGACTTCTCCCCCTTTTCCTTCTCTGTCTCACAGAACTGTGATGAGGCAAATTCTTAGAAAATCCTAAAGCAATATATAAATATGAACTCACACCATAACAAGCACTTGGAAAATTCTAAAGCACTGTGTAAATAGAAGTTCCCACACTAAGCTATTCTTCTGGCTAGCCACAAGCTCTCATTTGCCAGATAATGGGAATAATGCTAGTACTAGAAATGGACAGACTTGTGAGGAAAGGACTTTGTGAACAGAAAAATACTAAATAAGTGGAAGTTTTTATTATTCCCTACCCTTGAAATGTCTTCTAGTTCAATATCTTTATTTTATATAAGAGGAGACTAAGATGCAGTGATTTGACTAAGACCATCTAAAAGTTAATTCATACACTACTGGTTTTAGGTTAATCAGTAAACACTGATTAAGCACCTACTACATGCCAGGCACACTGTTAAGCACTAGATAAAAGAAGGTAAAAGTCAATGCCTACCCTTGAGAAGCTCACATTCTAATGGAGTAGAGAGCATGCAAACAGCTTGGTACATATAAGCAACGAACAGAATAAAAAGGAAATAATCAATAGAAGAAGAGTACTAAGTGGGATTTGGAAAGACTTCCTGTAGAAAATGGGAATTTAGCTAGGATTTGAAGGAAATCAGGGAAGCCAGGAAAGGGAGATGAAGAAGGAGAGACCATTAAACCTGAAAGGGCCTTTATAACTAAATTACATTCACTGACTTTCTTTTAAAAAACAAACAAATAATCAAAAATAGGTTCAAATTCTGGAAAAAATGATATAATATTCCCAGTAACTCTTCAGTATTTCCAACCTGAATATTAATTTCATTGCTAGACTTAAGTGAAAAGTATGACTAACAGCAGAAATGTGTTAAACTTTGAAAGCTTAGAGCTGTGTTAGCAGTTTATTTGCCAATTAAAACTCAAATCAGAAAATGCAGGGATTTAAGTTCATATTATGATGTTAACTCACCCCCATTGCATTCATGTTACTTACCAGCCCACATAGTTCTCCAAAAATACAACTGTTAAGTTTGAGATGAGGGCAGATTCCTGTTTCCATGGAAATTTTACCTTTTACAACTCTCAGACTCAGTCTCAGGTGTACTGATCCAATGAGTATTAGACACCATTGAATACTTGAGGTCAGATTTCTTTCTCATCTTTATTTTGATGATGTTTATGTGTAGTAAGCACGAAGCTGCATATGGTGAGGGAGGATATCAAGGTCTTTTGAAAAAAATGCAAATTGAAATACAAGAACAGGTTAGGAGACATACTTAGAATTTCTATATTATTGACATTTGATGTCCCAGGGTCTCTGTATGCTATGGGATTTCAGTCAGTTTGATGAACCAAGGAATCTTCAGCCATATTCCTACAGTGATATGAAAACTTGTTTAGATGACAGATCATATAAAATCATAGTTAAAAAATCTCACAGTTGGAAGAGATTTCAGAAGACTTCTCAATGTAAATGGGAATGTCCTCTACAACATCTTAAACAAATAGTGTCTATTTGAGGACTGTGGATGACTGAAATTTCACTACCTATTAAAGCAATCTATCTTTCTTCCTCCCTTCCCACTCCTTAACTTCTCTTTTCATTTCTTCATTCATTCATTCATTCCTTCCTCAAATATTCTCTATTCTGTATTTCAAAGTCCCGTCAATCTGAAATTCTGTGAATACCATGAGAACTTTGAGAACGTGGCAGAATATAATATGGGATAGGGAAAATGAACAAGTTATCTTGACTTCCATTTTGTAGGAATCTGATAGACCACAGATGAAAGAGTAGAAAGAAACTGATCATCATAACCATCATCACTGCAATCATTCAATATGTTATATTAAGTCACCCCACCACAACCAAATTTGTGACACTGTGCTCTTTGCTTTTATAAGAGCGGCAGCTGGGAACATGATTCAATTCTAAATATCAGCTTTTATAATTCATCATTTTCCCATAAGCATTAAACTTTATGCTGACCTCAGTTACTCACTGATTAGCAGCGTTTTGATTAAACATGACCATAACTATCTTTGGTTCGTAATTTGGTTAGCCTAAAGACTGCCCTTGTTTTCCTATTAATTTTAGTATCTACATTTCTCGAAAACCTTCTGTCGTAGAATTTTTTGAGAGAGAATTGGATTCTTACTGTAACATTTCTCACAAACCTTGTCCAATCAAAAGATCAAGTGTGGGGTGTGTGTGAGAGAGAGAGAGAGAGTGTGTGTGTGTGTGTGTGTGTGTGTATTTTAGGGGGTGAGAAGGTGAGAGAGTATCTTCCCAATTCTGAAGTGAATGCATATGTCTCATGTTTGGATATGTATTTCTTTTCAGGGATTACAGTATTGTATCCTTTAAACAAGCTGAACACTCTAAGAGATTTATAAATAAAATTGAGAACCTTGTTAATTGTTGTCTATTTTCATTCGTAGGGATGGTGTCCCCTACTGTGAGGCTGACTATCATACTAAGTTTGGCATTAGATGCGATAGCTGTGGAAAATACATTACAGGCAGAGTTTTGGAGGTGAGTAAAAAGAGTCCCCTAAACTTGCTGAAACCCCAAAACATACCAATGTGCACACATCTGTTTACCATAACCACACATATTCCTTCTGAAATCTACATGACATGTCAACATGTACATGAACATGTTTCCATACATATAGAACAGGCAAGCCATCCCACACCACTGGTTCACACATATCTTTACCCATACATACACATTAACTAACAATCACTACCTTGAATCAGGTGACTGAACTTCTCTTCCCTGCTCTAGACTGGCCTGCTATGTGCCATCTCAGGGACTTCTCTTCCTTACAGTGAAAGGGTTGAACAAAAGCAAAGCTTCTTAAACCCATATAAGGTGTTATATCTGAATGTAGGGTTCATGAAAAATTTGGCAACAGTAAAAGATATCAAATATTTCACCAGGATTTAATTCTTCATGTAAAAATAAAAAGCACATTTATCTCTTTAGTATGCAAATTTGCTTTTGTCTTTAACAAATGGTAAAATTATATGTATACCAAAGAATTATTTTAAAATAAATTTCCTTATGATTTATTATTGGTAAATGACTAATTTGTATACCTATTTTATATCTATATACCCAGGATCACACAAAAATTTCTCTGGCAAAAAGGGGTCATGAATGGAAAAAGTTTAAGAAACTCTGGACTAGGGTCTCTTAAAACTCTTAAGAACCCTTCGAGCTCTAACATTATATAATTTAAGGTCCCATTCAGCTCTAGCATCTCTGCTATCTTATATTCTCTGTTCTAAGGTCTTTTTGTGTTCTGTCTTTCTGTGTTCAAAGTTCCTTCTAGCTTTAAGGGTCCAGAACTCTATGGACATATTACAAAGGCTACTGACAGAGAGGAATGATCTCTAGGGACATGATATGGAGATACAATACATATGAGTTGTATGAGATGAAACACAAATGCACCAATTTGTTCAAGAGGGAAACTGGGCTAGAGATTCAATGGGTGTCTTTGTCTTTTTCTCTAAGGCAGGAGTATCAAGAGCTGTCATCAGGCTGTACATGTTGGTTCATTTTCCTGTGGCATTTATTCCCTGAGATTTTTTTTTTTTTCTTGTCAGAGGATTGCTTTAGGGAATTCAAAAAATGAGAGAGGAGACTAGCCAGAGCTTCTGTGCCACTGCTCTTAATTCTATAATATTTTAAAGGTTTGTACACTGTGAAATATGTAAGAAAAGAATTTTTTTCCGGTTTCATAGATGAGGAAACTGAGGCACAGAGATGTGTGAAAGAACCTTGCTTTGGATAACACAGCAGGTAGTAGCAGAACTACGATTTGAAAGTCAAGCTTGTAGTTCAACCTTTTGTGCTCCTTCCTCTATTAGTGGCAATAGCCTTCAAGGCTGCTTCTTAACTGCTTTCTCTTTTCAGGATCCAAATGGTGGCTTCCAAAGTGCAGAATGTGGGCTGGGATCTAGGCAGTAACAGAGTAGAGGTGAGCCACCAGTGTGGAACAAAGAGATAGTGGGATCAAGATGAGGAACAGGTCAAAATCCCAGTCACACAAGAGAAGAGGGGGAAAGTACCTGGTATGCAAAGGTCTAAATAGGTAGAAAATTACAGTGGTGAAAGGAAGGGGGTGAGGAGAGGGAAGGATCACAGTCTCTGTGTTAAAGAATTTGAAGGGCCATCTACATCGAAGAAACAGTTTATTCTCTGTTACTGCTGGGTCTGAGTCAAATTGATCAACCATAATTTTGTTCTTTACCATCTGGCTTCTGGAAAATCCTGGCATAAACTCTTGCTCCTAGAATTCTGGTGGCTCCCTCTATTGACTTTTTGAAGCTCACAAGGTCACAGCTATCTCTAAACTCCTGTAAACAGATATCACAGAGACAGAAGCAACAACTGGGTCATGTTTTCTCAGCCTTACATCAATCCTGAATGAGAATCTAAGTCCTCTTTTCTACTTAGAGGCCCTAGGACTTTGATTTTATTCTCACTCCAAGAATTTTGTCCTCATTCTAGGGACTTGCTTTAGTTGTTGGTGCATCCCAATTATGGCTCCATAGCAATTAAAAGGTTCTTCTCAAGATTAGAATCAATTTACAGAATGTCCATGTAAGATCCAAAGTCCACAAGGGAATTGCATCAATGGAGTATGCTTTGCAAACTCACCAACCATATTATATAGTAAGACAGACTCAAAAATATGCCCTGCCAGAAAAGGAGATAGACCAATCATGTGATGCAAGTCAGGACAAACAAATATATGGCCCAAAAATTAAACATTCTATAAAATGGTAAAAGAAACAGAAGGAGGCTTCCAGTGCATTGGGTAGATTGTCTATGTTATATTTATGGAAAGATAGAAACAAGGGTCATACTAGGAGAAAACATATGGGGAAAGCTACAGTCTGCTTTGATAGAGGAACTACCCGTACGATGAGATCATAGAGCTATGAAAACACTGGGCTATATAGAAACAAGGCACTGTGCTGAGGAGACAAAGGCGATGCTCTCAAGGAGCTTATAACTCATAGACAATTATATAAATAGATTTTGAGCTCAGTTAATTGGTTGACTGAACAATGACACATGCAGACTGAAGAGATCCAAGAGATCTAAACATTATACAATAAGAAATCTGAGGAAGAAGAGACAAGACACTGAAAGCTTTTTCAGAAAAAAAAAAAACTGCATGATTAGAGTGCAGCAAATTAATCAACAAGCTTTTATTAAACATCTGCTATATGCCAGGCTTTGTTGCAAGCTCTGGAGATGCAAAAAGCAAAACAGACCTTGCCCTCAGAAAGCTTACATTCAGTGAAATGTAGGATGCACTAGGAAGATTGTTCAGGGAATAGTTTTTTTTTTTTTTTAAAGATTAATTTGAGAAGATAATTGGCAAGGGACAAGAAATGTAAGTAAATATGTTAAGTAAGATGAACGAACCAGGAAGATTATTGGTGGACAACTGGATGGAAGGAAAGTGAAAGATACTACCAAAGTGAGGAAAGACAAAGACAAATGTCCTGTCTCCTCCTTTTACCAGTGAAGAAACTAGGACCCATTGCCCTGGGTCACAATGGCAAGCTAATGACAAAGCCATAAACAATAGTAGCTAGCCCTTTGAAGAATCTACTATGCTCATAGCCCTTCTTGCAGGAAGAACAAAATTTTCTAAAACCTGATCCCTGCCCTCGTAGGAGAGAGAAGACACAAAAACAAATAATCATTCTCTATTTCCATAAAGTCTGTCTTCTTGCAACATGGCACATTTTTTCAGTCTACCACAGACAAGAAACTCTTCAATATGACATGTATTAAAATCAAGGGACCAGTTTCTCCCAACAACATAGGAGATAGCACTTTTAATAGGAATGGTTCTCATTTCAGTGGCGTTTTGCATCTTCAAAAGTGTTTTCATCACAATAATTCTGCCAGGTGATGCTATGCAAAGATGCAAGCCTCAGCTCCCATTTATCATTTATTTATTTTCAATATTAATTTTTTTCTTAAATTGAGTTCTGATTTCTCTCCCTCCTTCCCATTGTGAAATTTCTTCACTGTGAATGCTCAGGCCACTGGTGAATTTCACAACTATAATTCTAATATTAATATTCATTACCATTAATCATGACATAATCTATGATATTATAAAACAGACTGCCATATTAGGCCTCAGAAAAGAAGACTTTGCTCATTGAGGAATGGGGGGGCTTTATAGAAATAAAATAGCATTCAGATTAGGATAGAATTAGGTAAAATTTAACAGACAGAGAAAGGAAGGGAGATACCCCAAGCCTAAGTGGCAGTATGAGGCACAAAAGTCCAAATATTTGGAATGTGATAGGGAGGTAGAGAGCAGTCCAGTTTATCGTGGCAGAGAGTAATATGAAGTAGGGCTGAAAAGGTAAAATGACAAAAGATGGTAGTGGGCCTTGGTCAGACCATACAAATCTATGACTGTATACTTAATTAAAGGCAATAAATTTTAAGGACGTCGTTATATCCAAAGAAGGGCAACCAGGATTTTAAAATAAGGAGTTCATGCCAAATAAGGATCAATGAAAGAACTAAGTATACTCAGCCGGAGCTGTCTTCAAATATTTCATGGAGTGTTTTGGAGTGCAGAGATCAGCCTTGTTCTGACCCTGAAGCACAGAAGGTAGGAGGAAGGTATCAAAGTTACAGAAAGGCAGACTTCCTAACAATCATATCTATCTACAAGTAGAATGGGTTGCCTTAGGGGCTTTCCTTGACTTCTCTGATAGTCTTCCATCAGAGATTGGATGAGCCTCTGATGGGATAATTTTAGAAGAAACCTTTGTTGAAGGACAGGTTAACTTAGGTTGCCTTTGAAGACTCCAACAATGCTTCAGCTTTGTGATTCTGTATTAATTTCTGAGATCTCTTTCCATTTTATGATTATTCACTCCTTCCTCATTTCTACTTGTTGAAATCTTTCTCTTCTTTCAAGATCCCTCTCATGCTCCCTTTTTCATGAAGGAGAATCCCTTCCCTAATGATCCTCATAAATTCCTATGACACTTTGGACATTTTCTTTGCCTTGATCACCTTTTACCAAGAATGTTGTCAAGGGCCTCACTTCCCAATGTACAGAACAATACATATAGGAGATTTTGACTGCAGGGCTATTATGGAAAAGACATCCTGAGGGTGCAGCAACAAAGAAAACTTATATGCATATATCTTCTTTAATCTCATATTCATTGATAAAATTATAATTTTGTCATTGTCTCATTCAGATGTAAAAGACATTATATCTTCCCTTTGAATTGTAAGCTTCTTGAGTTTAAGGAGTGTGCCATTAGGTCTTTCTATATTTTCACTATCTAGCCACAGAACTTATTTTAAATTTATTGATTTGTAATAATCTCCTGTGATACTAATTAAAGTTGTACTTTTATGATGACTGATTCGTTGCTGTCTACTTGCATGTTAATTTCTAGCTTTTTTTTTCCCTCTTCCTTTCTGGCTCAGCTGGGTGATTAAAAATTAATATTAAAAATAAATGAATGATAAATGGGAGGTGGAGTTTGCATCACTGTAATCTGATTTTGTCTCGCACAGTGGGAGTCCCAAAGCTACACATGGAATCATAAAGTTTAGACACTCTGGAGGGCCATCTAGTCCTTCCTTCCATTTTAATTATGAGGAAACTGAAATCCAGTGAGGGAATGTGGCTTGTACTATGTCACACTACTAGTGAATAACAGTCATGACAAAAATCCAGGGGTTCAGAGACTCCAAACCTAGCACGATTTTTTTTCAATCTACCATAGGCAAGAAACTTTTCAATAGGACATTATTGAAATCAAAGTACCAGTTCCTCATAGCAGCCTAAGAAGTTCAAGGTGGCACTTTTAATAGGAAGAGTTCCCATTTCCATGATGTTTTACATCTTCAAAAGTGTTTTCACTTTTGTGAACCTGTCAGTTGATGGTGTGCAATAATGTAAGCTTCACATCCCATACACCATTTTTTATTTTTAATATTATTTTTTTAATTGAGTTCTGATTACTCTCCCTCCTTTCCATTGTGAAGGCAAAAAATATAATATCAGTTATACAATATGAAATCATGCAAAGTATTTTACTACTTTAGCCATAATGGGGGGGGGGAGCAAGAAAGGTCCAAGTCTTTTGCTCCCATTATACAAATAGGGGATTTCGAGGTTCTCAGAGAAAATGCATGACACTGGTTGCAGAACTAGTAATGATCAGGACGATGACTTGAACCCAGATCTCCTGGCTATGAGATCTTTCCACTACACTGTGCTGACTCATAGATATTGCCTCAAGATTGGCGGTCTGCACGCATTAAATATCCTTGGAAACTCAGACAATTGCAACTATAGAGCATACCCTGCAAATGAGGTGAATTGGCTAAATCCTAGCGGGGGAGGAAGGGACTGTCTTGACTGAGAAGCAGAAAGGAAAAAAAAAAAAACACTCTTTTCTATGCTGTGAAGGATAAAGCTTTTGCAGTGAAGATTGATGCTTTTGTTTGCCCCTAAACTGCTGCTGCTAGGATGCTCTGGGAGGTGCACAACCCACTCTGGAAGCCTCCTTGCTTTCGCCCTTCTTTTGGGGCAGGAAGCTTGTGCATTGAGACGAGACTAATTCCTCCACGCAGGGTGTAGCAACTTTGAGCCTACTGTGGGGCAGAATGGTATATTCTGATGCTGAAATACCTATTCTACTGCTGCTTTGCTAACAGACCCCCCCCACCCCACCCCCCCCCCCCATCGTACCTGAGCTGCTGTAGAGGTGGCTGCTGAACGAGACTGCCGGCATTTCCCCCTCTTCCAAAGAGCAGGTGTTTGGGGGTAGCAAGCCAGGCTTTGGGTGGCGAGATCTACAAGGAAACGACAAAGCTGAGAACTGATCCTCCCTTACAGACTGCTAGCAGCGCCAGGTTTTTCTCCTCTCCCTCCTCCCAGGAGGGGGAAGGAAATTGCTTTGGGGGAAAAGGGATCCAAATACAGCCTGAGTTAACACAGCTTAACAGGAGCATTACCTTTGAAGGTAGGAAGCATCCGAAAGCCTCTACGGATGAGCTGGCTTGTCAGAGGTCACTGTATTGTTGTGATTTTTTAAAAGAAGTCTTTTGGGGAAGGTCCTTTGTATTCCTGCTAGCGCTGGTGATGTGGGCTTATTTCTGCTTGGGTAGCTGGCAGCTGGGCTGCTTTGCATGTGGTGGAGTTAAGAGTTTCTTAATTCCTGCTTCTCTGCTTGCCCTTGGGCTCGTGGTGGGGGAAGGGGGTACCTGTGGATCCCATCCCTAACCTGAACTGCGGTCCTCTGGCAACGGAATCCTAATTAACACGGAATCAGTCATTTTTTAAATGAAATAACAGTTGTGGACCTGATGGTGCTTTCCAATTTGTCAGAACTCGTAATTTTTTTTTTCTTATAAAGGAAGCTGCCATCAGTTGGCATGTGCTGGAAATGCTGGGTAGAGGAAAAGCCCTGTATTTGGCATTGGAAGATAAGGCTTGATTCCCATTCCTGCTGCTGTCATTTACTATTTGGGCAAAGCATTTCCCCTCTGGGCCTCAGTTTCCTGATCTATAAAATGAGAAGAGTAAATTAACTAATTCTAATGTTCCATCCAGCTATAAATTTGATGATCTCTAAATGCTATAGGAACATCATCACTAAGATAGAGAATATTTCAGGATATTGAAGGTGAATTTTAGTCATCCCAATTTTCATTTCCCCTACTAGGTACATACTATTATATCTTAAAATGCATTACCTGAATATTTTATAATATAATATTAATTCATTTCACTAATGTCTTATTAATAGCATTCGAGCACCTAATAAGTTGCCATTTTCTCTACAAAATATGTTTGTTTTCTTCATTTCCACTGCCTGGCTTCCCTAGCTTCCTTCAAATTAAAGTTGTCTTTTAGAAGAAGCCTTTCCTGAGCCCTCTTAATGTTAGTATCTTCCCTCTTTGATTACATCCAATTTTTCTATATGCATCTTGTTTATATCCTCTGTTTTTTATGCCTGACACATAGTAGGGCTTTAACAAATGCTTACCTCTTCCCCTACCTATAGGTAAATACATAATCCCCACTTTTATAAATGAGGCTCATAAGAGTAAAGTGTGTTGCTTCAGGTCATATAACTAACTAATAAGTAGCAGAATTAGAGATTTGAATTCCCCTTTGCCACTGCACTACACTGCCACTCCAGATAACATTTCCATAGTGGCAATGGATTTAGCAAGGTAAGCCTCAAGAATTCTATGAGATCGATAGCAACACCACCAAATTAAACAGAAGCCTCTGGCTTTGTCAAATATTGCTAAAATGCTTGAACTAATGTAAATGGTGTTGGAAGCATTGGGCAAAGTTCCTTCTGAAATGTTTTAACAGTGTTTTAACAGTGCTAGGGGGGAAAAATGAAAATTCAAAGAACACCCTGATATAAAGTAAACCATGCAGATCTGCTTTGGTTTTACTTAAGTAGCCAGGAACAGGGTTATACTGTAAACTGACCAAGTTGCATTGAAAATGTGGTCACATAACCCAGGAAAAGTATTCAAGTGTTACACATCAGAACCATCACCCTATGGAGTGATTAATGGCCATTAGGGAAAAGAGGAACCTTAGAAAATGACTGTACATTAAGAACGGTTAATACACTAATTTTAAAGATTTCTTCTAGGTGTGATGTTTTTATATTTTAATACTCCTTCTAGGGCTGATATTTCGTTTTTGACAATTCCATGTTCTACATTTTAAGGTCCCTTCTAGAACTGACTTTATATATCTTACATTCTGTGTTTTCTTCTGTGTCTGACATTACGTGTTCTATGTTCTAAGATCCTCCCAGCTCTTACCTTCTGTCTCTCATGTTGTCATCATCATTATTCTGCATTCTGTAATATGCCTTCCCACTCTGAAATTCTGTGAAATCTTCTGAGTTTTGGCAGAATTTCTCAAAAGATCATGAATATATTCCTTGAGCACTGTTCTGTGATCACTTTGATTTATTACTAGATGCAAGGAAAATTTATGAACTATTGAAATTCAGTTAAGATATATATATATATAAATATATGTATATATGCACATATATACATATATTTATATATATATATACAAACACATAATATGTCTGTACCATCTCTACCCCCTTTGCTCTTTAGATGACTGAATGTCTAATATTACTATTTTGTTTTCACGACTCAGTCAAAACAAATTTGTAAAATACTGGCAACAGAACCTAAGAAAGAGAAACCAATTTGGGCCATACCCTCTATGACCATTATTGTTAAAGTCACTCAACCTTCTTTTATATGCACGCACCCACTGAGCTCTCCCCAAATACTTCTGGGCAAGGTTAGAGTACAGTAATCACAGGGGAAGCAAATCAGGACATAATTCTGCTAAGAAATTCAGCAAGAAAATAGGATGTTTCACCTTTTAAAATAAAGTAACAGTTCATATTTATATAGCAGAGTGTTTGTGCACAGTAAATGCTTTAAAATGCTCATATCATATATCTCCTAAAGGTTTACAAGATACTTTCCTCAAAGCAATTCTAGGAGGTGGGTAGAAAATGTATTATTATCATCATTAACAGATGAGGAAACTAAGAATCAGAGGTAAAGTGACACATAATTCAAAAAGGGTTGAGGTAGCACTCAGACCCAGAGCTGTGATCACAAGATTGATGCCAGTTCTGCCTTCCTGATGGGTCATTTTTGGTCTTTGGCAGGATGATGAAGTGAGTGAAGATATCTGTATCACAACTAAGCTCTATCATTTATCCTTTTTCATCGGTTTTCAAGTAAAGTTCAGTTCATACATTGAATTGTTTTGAAGCAAATATTAGAAGTTTAAAGAAGCTAGGGAGTTGACCTATGCTTTCATTAGCAGGAAGAAGTCCCAGGTGAGGAAAGACCTACCAATGAAGCAGGCTGGCACCTTCTCTGCAAGAACCAGAGAAGTGAAGGGAGCCCTCCAGTCACATAGCCATTCTGTGTCAGAGGTGGAGTTTGGATCAGCACTTCATCCTCTGAGCTGAGCTGTCTTCTATACCCACAACTTCTGATTTTTTTCAGAAATAAAATCTCTGAGAAGTAAAAAAATGTCATCACCAGGGGTACATACTTAGTTAGGGTCAGAGATGGCATAGGAATTCCAAGTGCATCACTCCATCAACATGTCTACATCATTGCCCCAGTATTTCATACTGAGAGATAGGAAACATTATATTAATTCTAGACATGACTCAGTCATAAACTAGAATACCATGTGACCTTAAATAAGTTGATACCTCCCCTTTAAGTATCTGTTTCCATAAAATGATGTGCCTAGACTAGATTCCTTTTAAAAAAATCTCTTATACATTGGTAGGTTATTTGTATGCATGGAAAGTCAGCCTACCATGTGAATTTATCCCTACCCCTTATTACTTTTTTAAGAAAAAAGGGAACTAAGATCTTTCTGAAATGACTGTTTCAAAAATGCTAGAAAAAAAATGAAAATAAAAGAACATCCTGCTTTTCAATAGGTTATTAAGACACTCCCAAGCTGGCTCAGTTACCATAAGAAAAAAATTCTTAGATTTGGTCCTGCTCATTTTATAGATGAATAAATGGAGTCCTGGAAAGTAGAAGTCACTGACCCAGTTATATGAAAAAAACATATTTAACAGCATTAAATTATTGGTAGAAAGTTCAATTAAAAATATAGTATAATCAGTTTTAATTATGAACCAGAGGCTAGTATAGATAGTAAGTAAGTGGTATAGATTGTATTATAAGAAGTCAGAGGAACTAATATAATGAAGGAGAATTTCATGGGACTTCAAAGTCCCTCTCTCACTGCAGCTCAAGCACCATCTGCCACATGAATCTTTTCCTGGTCCACCCACCCGCCAGCTCCCTCCCTCCCCCAAACTATTTAATCACTTGGTATACTTTTGTATTTGTTCTCTCTACACTGTACTGAATGTATGTGTTTGGGGTTCTTTCATTAGAATGTAAGCTGCTTGTTGAGTTGGGATTGTCACACTCTTCAGACTGATACCCCTCAACACCTTACCCAATGTCTGTCACATATATTGGTGCTTCATAAAGGCTTGTTGCTTGAAGAAGGTGGGATTCAAGTGGAAACTTATGTGTTAAAAAGGTTCTTAGATTGACAGAGCAGAGAGCAGTGGATATCCTAGAATGGTAGTAGAGTATGGAAGGAAGCATGAAGGGAAAAGGCAGAAGGTAAAGTCCATCAGAAGTAAAGTGAATGGAGTGGTGACTGGACTAATCTGAATTCAATTCAGTAAATGGATTAAACATTTACTGTTTGCAAGACCTGGTCATTCACATGGTACAAAGAAAGATCCTCAAGAAACTGAAAATCTAGTAGGGATTTAATAGATATTGAATTTAGTTCAATAAGTGTCAACTGGATCCCAAGCACAGTGCTAGGCACTCGGATAACAAAGAAATTGGAAAGAAGGAAACACATGCTCATTAAGCACCTACTGGGTTCCAAGCATTGTGCAAACACTTAAAAAAAAAAAAAAAACTTTGTATCACTCTTAGTATTTAGAACAATAGCTATACACAAATAATACACATTAAGTGAATGAATATTATCAAAGTCATCATTGTAAAAATCTGAAGAAAAAAAAAAAGCCAAGTACAATGGATAGAGCAGTGGGCTGAGTCAGAAAGACCTGAATTCAAATATGGCTAAACACTTACAGCTGTCACATTGGGCAAGTTACTTAACTACGTTGCCTCAGTTTCTTCAAGTGAAAAATGGGTATAACAATAGCACTTATCTCCTAGGATTGTTGTAAAGATCAAATCTTATAGTATTCATAAAGCATTTAGTACAGTCCCTAATCAAGCAAGCCCTGAAAAATGTGCTTTTTTTCCTCCTTTTTGCTTGCCTTTTACTCTTTCTTCCTATCTAAAGACTCATGATATAATTAATGAAAAGACCTCCAAACACTAAATAAGAAAATGTGGGTTCAAGGCCTGGCTTTGAAATTACTGGGTATTTGACTATAAGCAATCATTTTATCTGTCTCTGTCTCAGTTTTCTCATTCTGTAAAATGGACAGAATACTTACATTCCCTATACTACAAAGCTGCTAAAAGCAAGTCCTTCATGACCCTTAGCAATTGCTATTAGCAATGTTATATGATCAACATTTTCAGTCATTCACTTAAGAGGCCACCATTCATTAGTAGAATAAATATCTGGTTCTAAGACTATACTTTAACTATATGCTCATCTCCCCACTTCTGTATCACACATTAAGGGCAGAATGTGAATGCTTGTACCTTCCCTGAATACTGAATTTGTTCTTTTCTCTTTATTCTATATTAATAAGGATGACAGTTGCTTATCAGGAATCATAAAATATATATCTTTTAAGAATCAAACATTAAGATCTTCCATAAGCTTTTTACCTCAGAGATACCTTGTGCTCTGCTTTTATCTTCTCCCTAATTTTTCTGTTCTGGGCTAACTGCAAGAGAATAAAAGCAAATAAATCCATGGGTCCAGCCTTTTAAAAAAATCATCTTTTCTATGAGCTCTTGTCTAGAAGGGTATCTTCATGGGTCAGCTCTTTACTGGTGATCATTTCAAACAGCTTTCAGGTTTGCAAGTGCTGTTCTTACAGTCATTCCCTAAGTTTGCTAATTCAGAGGTTTTGTTTTGACTTTTGACCTGTGATTTCACAATATAGGGAATGTCTGTCCTTCCACTGATGTAAACCTACAACTCATCTGCAATTTACAATCTTAGTTATCTGAGACCACAGATAATGAAAGAAATGAGTACTTATGTAGTGTCTACTATGTGACAGGTACTGCAAAATGTTTTACAAATAGAGTTTCATTTAATCTTCATAGCAACCCTGGGTGTTAACTGAGGCAGATGATGATTAAGGGATTTGTTCAGAGCCACACAGCTAGTAAATGTCTGAGACTGGATTTGAACTCAGGTTCCAGGCCCAGCATCATGTCCATAGGCCACCTACCTGAGTTTAACTTTTTCTGGGTTTACAGAGCTATTTGTGTATCAGATAGGTCTTCCAGCCTTTAAGTCTGGCCCTTCACCCACCATTCCATCTTTTTACAAGCAAGTATCCTTATCACCATTTAAATAGATGAGGACATAAAAGTTCATTGCTAGTTAGTGTCAGAGTCAGAATCTTTACCCTTATCTCTTGAGTATGTGTCCAGTAATCTTTCTACTACATCATTTTGTGTTTGCTTTGAAGTGATTGTTGCATTGTGAATCAGTATTAACAATAGCAGCTGAAGTTTACATTGTAGTCTCTTATATAAGCATCTATTTAATTCTTCTTCCGGCCCACAGCTGCTCAGTTAGCCTACTATCACCATAAAAAGATACTCAGGCTTATGCTTTGAGGGAGACAGAGTGTCAATCACCAAGCTTGTGCTTCTCACTTCCATGATATTGCCCTAGCCCTGTTCCATGTAGACCTCCCTTTAACTTTGAATCCATTTCTCCCAATTTTGGGGGAGGATTTTACTTCCTTTTTAGTCATCTGAACTGAATATCTTTTTAGATGCCTAGAGGTTTTGACCTCAGTGAAGTTTCTATTTACTCCTTTAGATCTGAGTTTGATCTCTCATTTTATCTCATCCAGGTTACCCAGCCAAGGTCTATATTTAAAATGGAGCTGTTTATACGGATATGTTTATGGTTGATCTGTATAAACCAATCAACAAATATTTGCCAAATACCTACTCTGTGCTCAGTACTGCGCTACATGTTGTGATACAAAGAAAAAAATCAGAATTAAACCCTAATGTTAAGTACATGCATTGCATTCTATCATGAAAGGTAGCATGTATGTAAATAGGAGCTTATAAAATAAATACAAAGTATAGTTATCCCTTTTACTTACTGACTTTCCCCATCACAGTTCTGATTTATCACAGGTTGGCATAAGAAATTAAATGTGAATTTGGGGGGAGTTTTGCAGAAGCCACAGACAACATATGTAGCAACAGATCAGCAGATGACAGAAGAAATCCAAAAACTTCAAAATACATAAAATATGTGTATAGTATTGTGTAATATCAATATGTTTTATGTTTTAATACTATAATAATTGATTTCTTCTCTGATATGATGGGGAAAAATTTTTTCCAGAGATTTTCCAGATTGTGAAATGCTGTATCTCTAAGCTCCATGATGTGGGAGGGGTAACTGTAATTTTTTTTTAATTGGAAATATCTGGTGGCTAAGGGAATCAGAAAAGATTTGAAGGACATTGTGATGTGAGTGTTGCTTTCCTTGGCAAACAGATTAGAGAACTGGAAGTTTAGCTTGCACAAAACTAATCCTTGGCATGGGGATGCCTAACTCTTTGGTGTGAAAAATTATTTTTTGGAGACTTTATCCATAGTGGTTAAGGGAGATGAAGCATTTGGAAGGCTTTAACAGAAGTTTATGAAGAGTGTGGTAGTGATGAGGAATCTTGCCACCAAACTACAAGTCAAGGACTGCTGGAAGTTGCCTGAATGTCAGCTAAAATCACTGCAAACCTTGGTGTGAGGAGGTGTTTAGACTAGAAGATATAAGGTGAGGAATAAAGGGTCATGTAAATCTTTCCCTTTAGCTGTCACACATTTGAAATTGTGTTTCCCTCTTCAGAGACAATAAATAGCCAAGATCTTCTCCCCTGGTTGTGAAGGGATATCATTGAAGAACAAACCAACCAAATGAAAATATCTGGGAGAAAGTCAAGAAAATGTCCATTATCTATCTGAAATGTCTCTGTGTTCTGGTCAGGAAAGTTGTCATATTATGGACAATTCATGAAGTATCAGCTATCTTGAACAATCTATGGACTAAAGAAAAAAATGCCTATTTTTGATGGATTCAGTGGGTTGTAAAAAGGGACTTAATAGAACAATGGAAATCCTTGTCATCAGGCTTAGAAGAAACATTTTGTTTCAAATTCCACCCCCTGCTTCATCCTACCTTCTCAAAAATTTTTATCTGTTCTATAATATTTTAGGTTTCCCTTTGCTTCTAATCAGATAGTTATAGACTAACAATCCATGGCAATTCACAGAATTGCTGGTATTTAAAGCTAGAAGAAATCTTTGAGATCATCTGTCCTAATTCCTTCAGTTTACAGTGAAAAATTGTGGCTCATAAGATAAGGTACTTGTCTAAGTACCTGTCTAAGGTCACATAATAAATTAGTGGTAGTCAAGACTTTTTTTTATTTCATTTTTTAGCCAGAAAGTAGTTTGACGTTCCCTGTATGTGAGAGGTAAGGGTTGGGGACTGGGATTGACATTCAAATGGAAGTTTGGAGTGGCAGCTTAACATCCCCCACTCCATTTCAATTCGTAGCTAAATTTATTGAGGATGTGGCATCAAAACAGCACCAAATCCATTTTACTTGACATATTTGCTTGTAATATTTGTGAATATAGGAAGATTTATCAATATTTTCTAACCTTCATTGTTCTACATGTGTACGGTTAATATTCTAAGAGTATAAATACCCTTATATTTGAATATTTACATACCTGTCCAAATATTTTTTTTTGCAACTGTTCCATAAATGGTCCATTTACCCAATGAACTACACATAGTTCCCTATTTCTTTTATTATCTTCTAGATACAAACAAATCACTTCTGTCTGATGTCCATGCAGATCTCTTTCCTTCTCATTCCATGACCAATCCATTTTTAACTATATACATACCCTCGATTCTGTCTTTAATGGCACTTATGCTTGTGAAATCCTTAGTTGGTAATATTCCTTCTTGCTTCTTTCCAGTGATCCATAAAAATAAAATCATTAGGCTTTCTTTTTACATGTCAAATAGATGTGTAATTTGTGTTGACATTAGCCAACATAGTCAATTAATATTGAACCTTATCCAGATAAAGTTAGAGAACAATCTATTGTAAGAACTTTACTATATCAGATATACATTATAAAATTACTTGAAATGCTGAAGAAATGTGATTTGTGGAAGGAAATTCTCTTCTATAAATTGCCACATTATTTTTCATATTGTTGAAAAAATTCAAATTTATCCATTTTAGCTCCTCTGTTATTAATTCAGTTCAAAAAACATTCATTTCACATCTTATCACACTCATAAAGGATATCAAGATAGATGTGGCAAAATCTTGCTCTCAAAAAGTTTCCAATCTAATCAGCTATTCAAGAAGGGGAAATGTATATGCAAGTAATCATCATGTCAATAAGATAAATTAGATGTACCGAGAAGGTAGAACCAAGATGGTGGAGAGAAGCTAGGAAATTTCATGATCTCTTCCCAGTTTCCCTCAGAAACAATTATTAAAACAATTCTCTAAAACAATTTTAAAGTGATAAAATCCATAAAAAATGAAGTGAAAAAAATTTTCCACTCCTAGAAAATTTAAACTTCAGGAAAGGTCTGTTTCAATTGGGTAAAAGAGGAACAGAGCCCAGTGCAGATGGTGACCTGCTAAGCCAGCAGGAAACTTTTAGTCACAGCACAAATCAACAAAGGAAAAGAATGAAAAGATGAAGATAAAAATATAAACGATGGGGGTGAGGGGATAGGATGGAGGGAAATACCCAGTAATCTTAACTGTGAATGTAAATGGAATGAATTCTCCCATAAAATGGAAATGGATAGTAGAGTGGATGAAAAACCACAATTCTGCAATATGTTGTTTACAAGAAAAATATCTGAAGCAGAGAGACACACAAAAAATAAAGGTAAAAGACTGGAGCAAAATCTAATGTGTTTCAGCTGAAGTAAAAGAAAAAGCAAGGGTAGTAATCATGAAGCAAGAGCAAAAATAGATCTAATTAAAAAACTACATCTTGCTAAAAGGTTCTATAGACAATGAAGTTATCAATATGCATCATCTGATACAGCTTCCAAATATTTAGAAGAGAAGTTAAGTGAGTTTACAAGAAGAAATAGACAGCAAAACTATATCAGTGGAGGACCTTAATCTTCCCCTCTCAATAAATCTAACCACAAAATAAGCAAAAAAGAAATGAATAGAATTTCAGAAGAGTTGGATGTGATAGACTTTTGGAGAAAATTAAATGGGGATAGAAAAAGATATACCTTTTTTCCTCAGTAGTATATGGCATCAAGAGAATGTTTACCATGTATTAGAGCAAAACAAAACAAACCACAAACAAACAAAAAAACTCACAACCAGATGCAGAAAGGCAAAAATATTAAATGTATCTTTTCAGATCATAATACTATAAAACTATATCTAATAAATAGCCATGAAAAGATTAGAAATTTATTGGAAAATAAATAATCTAATCCTAAAGAATTAAAAGGTCAAACAGCAAATCACAGAAACAATAATTTCATAAAAGATAATTGCAACAGTGAGACAACATACCAAAATTTATGGACTAGAACCAAAGCAAAGTTTTATGTCTCTAAATGCTTACATAAATAAAATAGAGAAAGAGAAGATCAATGAATTGGATGTGCAATTAAAAAGCTAGACTAAGAACATAATAAAAACCCACAGTTAACACCAATTTAGTATTCTGAAACTCAAACAAGAAATTAATAAAATTGAAAATAAGAAAATCATTAAACTAATAAATAACATTAAGGGTTGATTTTGATGGGGAAAAAGAAATAAAATAGCTAAATCTTTGGTTAATTAGATCTTTAAAAAAGAGAGAAGCAAATCAAATTACCATTATCAAAAATTAAAAGGGTGATTTCAATACCAAAGAAGAAGAAATTAAAGCAATAATTAGGAGCTATTTTTCCCATTTGTATGCCAATAAATTTGGCAATTTAAGTGAAATGGATGAATGTTACAAGAAATATAAATTATCCAGATTAACAGGGAAGGGAATAAAGTATATAAATAGTTCCATTTTAGAAAAAGAAAATGAACAAGCTATCAGTGAACACTCTAAGAAAAAAATCTGTAGGGCCAAATGGATTTACAAGTAAATTTTACCAATCATTTAAAGAACAATTAATTCCAATATTAAATAAACTATTTGGAAAAAATAGACAAAGGAGTAGTCCTACCAAATTCCTTTTATGACACAAATGTGGTACTGATACTTAAACCAGGAAGAGCCAAAATAGAGAAAGAAAATTGTGGACATATTTCCCTAATGAATATTGTTTCAAAAAATTTAAATAAAATATTAGCAAAGAGATTACAGGAATTAATCATGAGGGTAATACACTATGACCAGGTGGGATTTATACCAGGAATTCAGAATTGGCTTAATATTAGAAAAATTATTAGCACAATTGACCATATCAATAACAAAACCAACAAAAATCGTATGATTATTTCAATAGACACAGAAAAATCTTTTGATGAATATAGCACTCATTTCTGTTAAAAAAAAAAAACACTAAAGAACACAGGAATAAATGGAACTTTCCTTAAAATTATTAGTATCTATTCAAAACCCTTCAGCAAATATTATCTGTAACAGTGATAAGCTAGAAGCCTTTCAATAAGATCAGAGATAAACAAATATGCCCATTATCAGCACTAGTATATAAAATTACACAAGAAATGTTAGATTTTGTGATAAGAAAAGAAAACAAAATTGAAGGAATTGGACTAGAAATTAAGGAAATAATACTATCACTTTTTATAGATGGTATGATGATATACTTAGAGAATATTAGAGAAAAACTACTTGAGATAATTAACAACTTTAGTAAAGTCACAGGATATAAAATAAACACACATAAATCATTGACAACAAAGCCTAGCAGAAAAGATATAAAGAGATCCGTTCAAAATAACTGTAGACAATATAAAATATTTGGGAATCTATTTGCTAAGACAAATCCAGAAAGTATAAGAACTCAATTATAAAACACATCATTCACAAAAAAAGTTATATCTAAACAACTGGAAAAATATCAATTGCTCATGGGTAGTTCAAGCAAATACAATAAAAATGATAATTCTGCAAAAATTAATTTACTTATTCAATGCCATACTAATTAGACTACCAAAAAGTTATTTTCTAGAGGCTTCCTGAGTCATCTCCAGACTCTGCTGCCCCTCAATAGGATGACTTGGCATCCTTGGGCCACCTGAGCCTGAATGGAAGCCAATGCTGTAACTGGATTGTCAAAATTCACAAAGCTAAAGCATTTACTCTGATTAGTGTCCTGGTAGACAAAGGATAGAAAATATAGATATGACACAGCAAAAAGAAATAGACATTTGAAGGATACAAGTCAGTCAAGGTTTGGGGCATGTAAAAGGCAAAGGCATTGCAGCTATCAGTTGTTGGGGTGGAGATGGGGTGGTGGTGGAATGGGCTGCTGGGAGGGTAGGGCTGGAGACTGAGGAAAGGCAGGCATGGATATACTGAAAGCTGCTGGGTGGATTGTTAAGAAGTGTTACATTCCTGCATAGCCTTGCTGGAGGGAGTCCACTGGGATAGTTGAGCTCGGAATTGGATACAAGGATGTCAGGGGCTGGCTTCTCAATGGGCTGTGTGAATACAGAGCTATACTCACGAATATCTAGAGTAGCAGGGATGGCAGAGATGGACATGATAACAATGATAGGTGAGGTACACTGGTTCCTGAGAAGAGGGGATAATGGAACTGGCATTAGCCCACTTTCATTGGTGGCAACCATGTTTGGTATCTTCACAGCCTCCATAGAGGCTATAGATAAAACTTAGGTAGGAACTGTGAGCTACTATTGCATCAGGGTTGGATATAGGCACTATAGTCTCCGAGAACAATGGGGCACAACATTATAGTAATTATTATCATGAATTTTTCTTCTGGAGATCTAAAAAATTATGATAAAATGTTTAAATTGAGTCCTTTTCCATTAACTATTTATTGATGAGTTCTGCTTTTATTATTGCTGTTGTTAACTATTATTTTCTTTTTATATAAGGAACTAAAGGCACTTAGCCTTTAGTGGTTTAGTAGATAAAGGTATGGACTTAGAATCAGGAAGATCTGAATTCAAATTAGGCTTCAGAAACTTATTATCTTTATGTCCCTGGGCAAATAATGACCTCTTTTTCTTCCTTAGTTTCCCCATTTGTAATGTGGGATAACATTAGCTTCTACCTCCAAAGGGTAGTTATAAGGATTAAATGAAATGGTTTATTTGTAAAGGACTTTGCAAGTTTTAAGTCAGTATAAATGCTAGTTGTAAATATTATCTGTTATATTTGATCTATAACATTATGGTGTTGTGATCTGTATTTAAAAACGCATTAATGACTAAATATAAACCATATATCATAAGTGCCTTGTCTTTTCCTCATTGAGTTTCAAATAGGAACAATTTAACTCACTAAGCCAAAAGTAAAATCATATCTATTCACATTTATAGGAGGAATTCCTGGTTTTATTTAACTATACACACATTCATATATACATACATATATATGTATTTTAATACTATATAATAGTCAGCCAACAAAACTATTATTAAAGGATTTTCTCCTTCTTCTGAGTGGCAGAGTACTTATACCTTAGGAATTTGCCAAAACTTATTTTATCACCTAGTTATTTGGATGCATATCTTGTTCCAACCTATTAAAATTTAGGGCAGGGTAAAGAACCATGTTGATGCTGCTTTTTAATATCTATATCTATCTTTACACTGTTTATTAAGTACCTACCATATGCCAGACATTGTGCTACACCTGAAGATACAAGTTCAGAGAATAAGAAAATATTTAACTCACTTCCTAAATGGAAAATTAGCAAGTATATGTAAAAATAAATACAGTTTAAATCTATAGTTAATAAATACATAAAACATACTTAAACATATGACAATTTTGAAGGGAGGGAAGTAGTAATTAAAAAGATCACAGAATGCTTTGCACATAAGATTATGCCTTAACTACTTCTTAAAAGAAGGGACACTCTTTGGCAGAAGTAAGGAAGAAGATTATAAATAAATTAGAAGAACATAGGATAGTTTATCTCTCAGACTTGTGGAGGAGAAAGAAATTTGTGACCAAAGATGAACTAGAGACCATTACTGATCACAAAATTGAAAATTTTGATTATATCAAATTAAAAAGTCTTTGTACAAACAGAACGAATGCAAACAAGATTAGTAGGGAAGCAACAAACTGGGAAAACATCTTTACAATTAAAGGTTCTGATAAAGGCCTCATTTCCAAAATATATAGAGAACTGACTCAAATTTATAAAAAATCAAGCCATTCTCCAATTGATAAATGGTCAAAGGATATGAACAGACAATTTTCAGATGATGAAATTGAAACTATTACCACTCACATGAAAGAGTGTTCCAAATCACTATTGATCAGAGAAATGCAAATTAAGACAACTCTGAGATATCACTACACACCTGTCAGATTGGCTAAGATGACAGGAAAAAATAATGATGAATGTTGGAGGAGATGCGGGAAAACGGGGACACTGATGCATTGTTGGTGGAGTTGTGAACGAATCCAACCATTCTGGAGAGCAATCTGGAATTATGCCCAAAAAGTTATCAAACTGTGCATATCCTTTGATCCAGCAGTGTTTCTATTGGGCTTATCCCAAAGAGGTGCTAAAGAAGGGAAAGGGACCTGTGTGTGCCAAAATGTTTGTAGCAGCCCTGTTTGTAGTGGCTAGAAACTGGAAAATGAAAGGATGCCCATCAATTGGAGAATGGCTGGGTAAATTGTGGTATATGAATGTTATGGAATATTATTGCTCTGTAAGGAATGACCAGCAGGATGAATACAGAGAGGCTTGGAGAGACCTACATGGACTGATGCTAAGTGAGATGAGCAGAACCAGGAGATCATTATACACTTTGACAACGATATTGTATGAGGATGTATTCTGATGGAAGTGGATTTCTATGACAAAGAGACCTAACTGAGTTTCAATGGATAAATGATAGACAGAGACAGCTACACCCAGAGAAGGAACACTGGGAAACGAATGTGAACTATTTGCATTTTTGATTTTCTTCCCGAGTTATTTTTACCTTCTGAATCCAATTCTCCCTGTGCAACAGGAGAACTGTTCGGTTCTGCAAATATGTATTATATCTAGGATATACTGCAACATACTTAACATATATAGGACTGCTTGCCATCTTGGGGGGGGTGGAGGGAGGGAGGGGAAAAAACGAAACATAAGCGAGTGCAAGGGATAATGTTGTAAAAAATTACCCTGGCATGGATTCTGTCAATACAAAGTTATTATTAAATAAAATAAAATTTAAATTAAAAAAAATGACAAAATTGGAAAAAATAAAAAAATAAATAAATAAATTAAAAAAAAAAAAAAGAAGTAAGGAAGAAGAGCATCTAGGTATGTGGGACCAATGTAAAGAAATGGAGACAGTATTATGTATGAGTGTGGAAACTGATTATTTATTGATTAGTGATTTATCACAATGTATGAGTATGGAAATTGATTATTTATTGATTAGTGATTATGTATGTGTGTGTGTGTGTGTGTGTGTGTGAATTGATTATTTAGTCATTTATCACAACAATAACAATTGTAAGCAATTTCTGAAGACAGATTTGAAACTATTTTGTATTGGCTTTGGCAGTATGATATTTGATAGAAGAGCGATATAATATAATGTTTGTGAATGTCATTTTGTCTGAATCTGTCCCTTAAGGGAAATAGAGAAAATGATTTAAGAATGATTTGATATGATCACAGGATGTTTTTCTTAGCACCCACTTTCTGTAGTAGGGGAGGATAGGGTTGGGGACTTTCCAAGGATGTTGACTAACTCTCTGTCTCTGGCACCATAGGATCTGGAAGACCCCTTTTGCAAGTCAGTCTAATTACAGACCAATTACAATCTTTGTTTAGTTGGCACCAATTGATATGTAATGAATTTATATAATTGGACTTTATAAAAGGATGCTCTGATTATATAGCTGGGTCTCTAGTCACTAAGGAGTCATTGACTTCTATTATTGTCATTTGCTAACTTTATAAATAAATGGATTATACTTGGACTTCTTTTTACTCCATCCATTTCCCTTAAGCTTGCATTTATTGTGACATAGAGAGCATAGGGAAAGCCAGTTTGATTTGTCTGTATAAAAGGTGTGGGAGGATCGGTAAGGCTGGAAAGAAAACTTGGGACCAGATTGTGGGCTTTTTTAAAAAAGTTAAACAGAAGGAATGTCTGGCCTACCTGGGGCACAGCTGGGACCTGGTCAGTAGCCAACTGATGGAGCACAGTATCCTTGCATTACCAAAGCAGGGGAGCTCAGCTGGCCCCCTATTTCAGTTTTGCATTAAGGCCGACTTGGCTGTTGGGACTGTATACCTCACTTACAATCAGGGGGTGCTGGGGTCGAGTTACCAGGGTCAGGCTGCTCTACAAAAGTCACAAAAGGCAATCCCAGTCTCCTTCAAGTACTACTCAGACCTACTTTATTATTATTATTATAGCTTTTTATTTACAAAATATATGCATGGGTAATTTTTCAACATTGATCCTTGCCAAACACTTTTGTTCCAACCTTTTCCCTCCTTCCCTCCACCCCCTTCCCTAAATGATAGGTAGTCCCATACATGTTAAATATGTTCAAGTATATGTTAAATCCAATATATGTATACATGTTTTTTATTATAGCTTTTTATTGACAAAACATATGCATGGATTGACTTTTGCAAAAACTTCTGTTCCAACTTTTCCCCTCCTCTCCTCCACCCCCTCTCCTAGATGGCAAGTGGTCACACAGATGTTAAATATGTTAAAGTATATGTTAAATATACTTAAAAATCAGATTTAGAAAGAAGGTAAAAATAACCTGAGAAGAAAAAAATGCAAGCAAACAATAACAGAAAGAGTACAAATGCTATGTTGTGGTCCACACTCATTTCCCAGTGTTCTTTCACTGGGTGTAGCTAGTTCTGTTCATCACTGATCAATTGGAACTGATTTGGATCCTCTCATTGCCAAAGATAGCCACTTCCATCAGAATTTATCCTCATACAGCATCATTGTTGAAGTATATAATGATCTCCTGGTTCTGCTCATTTCACTTGGCATAAGTTCATATAAGTCTCTCCAACCTGCTCTGTATTCATTCTGCTGGTCATTTCTTACAGAACAATAATATTCCTAACATTCATATACCACAATTTAATCAGCCATTCCCCAATTGATGGGCATCCATTCGATTTCCAGTTTCTAGCTACTATGCAGGGCTGCCACAAACATTTTGGCACACAGGTCCCTTTCCCTTCTTTAGTATCTCTTTGGGATATAAGCCCAGTAGTCACACTGCTGGATCAAAGGGTATACACAGTTTGACAACTTTTTGAGTATAGTTCCAAATTACTCTCCAGAATGGTGGGATTCATTCACAATTCCACCAACTATATATCAGTGTCCCAGTTTTCCCACATGACCTCAAACATTTATCCTTATTTTTTCCTGTCATCCTAATCAATCTGAGAAGTGTGTAGTGATATCTCAGAATTGTCAGACCTACTTTCAAAGCATGTGGGCATGAGGCTGGAGATATTAACGATTTGAAGCATTCACTATATTCTCTCCCTCAATGATCCAGGCATACAGTGGCAAAGTCTGGAACTAACTGAAGGGCCAGAAGTAAAGCTTCAACTCCTGGGACATATTTTGGGGGAAGGGAAATGAAAAGAGCTTGGGTTTTAGGACCCCAAAGCTGTGGGATGATATTCGTCCCCCAAGGGCAGCTTGTGACCAGGCCCTGCCCAAATAAAAGCCTTCAAGAAAACAAAGCAAAACAAAAAGTTTAAAACAGTTTATATTTATTTTATTTTAAAATAATAGGAAGTCATTATAGGGACTTAAGTAGAGAGCAACATGATCCTATCTGTATTTAAGGAAAATTACTAACAGAATGTAGGCAATAGACACTGGTAGTGAGACAGAGAATAATCATTTAGATGAAAGGTCCTAATGGCCTTGCTAAGATGTGTTATCTTTGTGAATGGAGAGAAAGAAGAGGATGCCAAAAATATTGTGAAGGAAGAAACAGCAAGATTTGGCAACTTGAAACTTAATAAATTGAATTGAATGGAGCTGGGCTAGCTTAGTTGTAAATTGCATTCTGTTTTACATCATAAGATGGTAGTATGATGTGTGATAGGAAAGGAGATTATATCCATAACTGTGAACAGTTGCATGTATGTCATTTCAGTGAACCTGTCACTTAAGGGAGATAGAGAAGATGATATATGGATGATCTGACATGATCATAGGATGTTTTTCCTAGCATCCAGTTTCTAAAGTACAGTAAAGGATGGGGTTGGGGATTTTCCAAGCATGCTGACTAACTCTGTTTTAGAATCTTAGAATATTAGAGCTGGAAAAGAATTTAGAATTTAGACAGTGTCTGAACTAGAAAAAACCTAAGAGACATCTCGAGTGGAGACCATTTTAGAAAAAAACTAAGAAAAAACTTTCATCATTTTAAAGAAAAAAATAACAGTTCTGAGAGTTTGTGATTTCCCAGGTCATATTTCAAGTTCATGACAATGGCAAGAGTAAAATTCAGATTCTAAATAACTGACAATCCCTTCTAACCAGTTATTGAATTAGGATTAAGTTTTTTTCCTGTCCTATTTCCTCATTCAGAAATCAGTCTCTGTAGGTTATTTAGCCAGGACAGGGCTGATGATAAGATTAAATATTGGGCAAGGAAAACTGATGAATTCTGACTAATTATGTTTTAGTCAGACAGATCTAAGGGGAAATGGATTCCTCCTTTTGTCTAGATTTCCCTAGATCGAAATGGCCTAGGCAAAGAGACTCTTTGTCCAAAACTGAACGATCATAGTAACAGTGCCAGAACCCTCTTTAGAATAAACCCACTTCTCAATATAATGTTCATTCTCTCATTACTTGTAATTGAGGGTTAATTTCCACCCTCAGGCACACCTCCTCTTCAAAGAGCATTGAGTAGGTTTCATGAGGGATCTTGGATTTAGGGTACAATACCCTTTTATTAATTATCTATTAGCCATCATTAGTAAAATGATTATTAATTACCCAAAAACTATGTTTCTTGAACTTTTATACCTTATATCCAAAACATAAATCATTATTTTCCCCCCAAACCTACCACTCTTCCAAATTTCCTAGTTACTATCCAGAACATTTTTTCCTTTTAAGTCACCCACATTTATATCTCATTTCATTCTTGATCCTTCACTGTTTTACCTCAAATACCCAATTGATTGTCTCATTTCTACCTCCATAATCTCTCTCACATGTATCCTTTCCTCTCCACTCTCACAATCAGCACCTAATTCCTGCCCTTAGTTCTTGCTGTCTAAACTATAGCCATATAGCTAAAAAATAGCCATTTTATTTCAATATCTCAAATCTCTCCCCATTCCATTCTGTGCTTTCCAACCATGAGGGGGATAGCATGAGGGTCCTGATGCTCCTAATATAAAATGAGGACTCATAACTTAATACAAGGTGCCTCAAAATACTTATTGTAGTTTTAAGGTTAGGGCAGATAGGAGGACATCCTGCTCAGTTGTATGCAGCTAGTCTGAAGAGGACTGAGAATAGTAGGGTTGTCATCCTTCTCCTTATACATACTTCATCTTCATAACCAGGAAGTTGGACATTTTACACATCAGAATGAGAATGGAGATTAAATGGCTATATGCTCTGCACAGAATATCTATGACCATTCCAAAAGCCACATGGAGTGAAAACACTCTGTTGGCAGTCATATTCATTTAGCACTTTGTCATTTTAGCAAATCGGGGTTCTACAATCTCAATGAGAATTTTTTTTTAAAAGTAAGAACAAGTTTATGGTTACAAAGCACTTGTACATAAATTATTCCATTTTCACAGAAGTACAAAATGGTAGAAATATTATCATCTTCATTTTACAAATGAGGAAACAAAGGTCTTTTTTTTTTCCTGCGATATCATAAACCCAGAGTCTTTGAATCTAAATTCTGTGTTGCTTCCACCATAAAAATTTGCCTCTTGTGTGAATTTTTCAGTGTGATTTTCTCATATGCTCCCCCATTCTTTCCCCAATCTCTTTTTTCTTTAATATCTAGAAGAAAACTTTGAGAATATATACTCATTTTTAGAGGAACTTGTTAAGGCCCAGAGAAACCAAACTCCTAGCAGTGAGTGCTCAGGAGTACCTTAGAGACGAGCTACTCCAACATTTTCACAGATTGGGAAATTGAGACTCACAGAAGGGTCAAGATTTTTCTCATATCTAGTCAATAGCACTAGAATCCTAGGTCTCCTGACATGAAACGCCACCAGACTTTTTCTAAAAGATAGTTTCCTTAGAGTGAAAAAAGGACCTTGGGAATCAATTAGACCAATTTTACAGATGAAGAAATAGACCCAAAGCCATTCAATGATTTATTCAAGATGACAGAGATAGTAAATAACAGAGATAGAGGAGAGGCAGAGATCCTGTGATTTCCAGTAAACAGTCTCTCCATGATACTATGCTGCATTTGTTACCTACTGAATGTACTACTAAATGTGAATAGAATCACATGCCAAATATAGGGCCAAACATACCTAAGTGCTCATAAGCAATTTCTTTTGATTCCTTGCCAGAAGCATGTTATATGCATGATATTTCTAAGGCTATGCATATTTTTAACTTGAATAAAAAGCCTCTAATTTTTTTCTTTTTTAACAGGCAGGAGAAAAACACTATCATCCTTCTTGTGCATTATGTGTCAGATGCAGCCAGATGTTTGCAGAAGGCGAGGAAATGTATCTTCAAGGTAAAAAAAAAAAAAAAGGATTTGGGAGATAAAGGAGGCATAGGGTCTCCAGAATAAGTGAGAAGATAAGAAAATACAAGTTTTAAACTTAAATGTTTCAATTTAAAGATAATTAAATTATGTCATAAAATCATATTTGGAGCTATAAAAGATCTAGCGATCATCCAGTATACTTTATTTTCTATTAATGAATAAATAAATGAGTGAATAAATAGATGAATAAAAAAGCTTTGTTAAGCACACAAAAATGAAAAAGGACTTGTTTGCAATGAGCTTATAATCCAATTGATGGGGACAACATACATAGTAGACTAGTAGCTAAGAAAAGATGAAGTCATGTGGCTGATGAATGGAGCTATAGAGCAATAAATTAATATGCCCTTTTGAGAAATAAAAAGTAGTTTTGATTTGGTTACTGGTAATCCTGTTAAAAACTCCCAAAGTAAGAGGTAAATTGGTAAAGTCCTAATGATATATCTAGAGATAATGGATGGATGATGTACAATTAGATAGCTAGGATCAGCTAGATATAGGGATCTCTCAGCAGCACAAGGGTCCCCAGGGCTGGGGAAGTGGAGATCCACTTGGGGAGAGTTCAGCAGCAGGAGCATCGAGAAAAATGACAGTTAAGATGCCAAATGAAGAAACTGAGGCTCAGAGAAAAAAAATAAGAGAAAATGTCCTATATCCTATAGATACTAAATAACATAGAGTTTTAACCTATAAACCTAATTGAGACCAAACCTAGTATACTTCTACTATGCCCTGTGCTAAGGAGTACAATGTCAACAAAATAAGAAACTGAAGTTTTAGGTGACAACATATCCAACATAAGGGATAGCATCCTAGGATTTAGTCAAAGGGAGCTCTCATATCCAAATCTCTGATTGATAAATGAATTTTCAGCTAGATAACAGTTCAATTAACTGGTCTCCCAGGTGCTTCTGGAAACCATTTAGTCATGGGAAACTCATTGCTTCCCAAGGTAATCCAGATTGTTTCTAGACACATCTAATTGTCAGAGTTCTTCCATTATACTTTTACTATATTATTTCTAATTCTCCACTCACTGTACCTTATATTAGTTATAGATTGCAAGATTTCATAACAAAATCAACCGTTCTTGCTGTTACATCAGTTTTATAGAAGAGAATTTTAGGGAATTCTCTTCTTTGGGGACTCGGGCTGTGTATTTATAAATAATGGTTTGCCTGTTTCCCTGAGCCTCAGGCACAGCTTCTTTGTTGAAAGTAAAAGAAAAAGATGTTAATGATGAAAATAAAACAAAACAAAACAACATCTAGAGCTTCAGGAATTAACATTAATGGTTCCTTTTCCATTAGTTTTTTTAAGGTTTTCAAGGAACTTTCCTCCCAACACCTCCAATGAGGCAGTTATTTCAAGTACTTTCACCCTCATTTTAGAAATGAAGAAACTCAGCTTCCCAAAGGTGAACTAATTTAGTTTAAAACCAGGATTCAAAGCAAAGTCTTCAATTCCACAATTATTTTAGATAAAGTGGGCATTAGTCTGAAGCATTGTGAGTGAGGAGCCAAGCTTTCTTTATTGATGGGGATTTCTAACACCTTTCCTTGTTGAATATGTAAATCATAATATAATAAATTCAAGGGGAAAGTTAGACTTATTAAATATAAATGTTTCACTCTCTAATTCTTCTGCTTCAACCATTTCCAAATTTTTACACACACACACACACATACACATACACACACATATCTTCACTTAATAACCACCAAGTTAATATGCATTTGGGCTGTTCTGCCAAGTCTCATATATCATGTTTTGCTCTAAATGTCTAAAATCGCCTCTATTTCTGTATGCTTGACCAATCTTTGCTGAATTTGTCCTATTTTATTCCACTTTTTATCTTTTCACAGAGTTGTCAAAAGAATTAGGTTAGGAGTCAATAGGTCTTTGGCCAACTTTCATTTTATCATTGACTTACCCATGTGACTTTGGGCAAGTGATGCCATTTTTGGGGGAATCTTTGTTTTCTCAATTGAAAAATTAAAGATATTGAGCTAGATGATTTCTAAGGTCTTTTCCATTTTTTTCTTTCTATACTTTAAAGCCTTTTTTACTTCAAACATTCTAAAATTGACCGTTATCTTTATTTACCACTGTGGTCAAACAAATAGAGATTTTTTTGTTGTTCAGATGATTCTAAGTCAACTAGTTAGGACAAGTTAGAAGGATGAGATATCAAATGTGGTTTCAAATATTGCCTCCAAAGGAATTAACCATATTACATGCCCTCATTTATATTTTCCATATAAAATCTTTGATTGGCTCTAAAATATACCTGATTTATGATCTCAGTTGCCCTCTTTCTTTTTTTAAAACACAGTCTTATTTTTCTGGTACCAGTTACAGTGAAATAGAGATTAGCATTCTAAACTGCCTCAAATATTTTCCATTGCTTTTTTTTTTTTTTTTGTCAGACAGAAACCAGGCTCATTTTGTTGTAAATATTTTGTGAAAGGAACCATTTAAATGATCTCACTGATTCTCTAAAACAAGGCTCTTTTCCTAAGGGTATGAAATTGTCAAGATAATCCAGATCTCTTCCATCTCTCCCTGCAACCATCCCCACCCTCCCAACTTCCTTTCAATACTCATTCTTGACTCTTTCAAGACAGCAACTTACTCATGGGAAACAATAGCTTACAGGATGGGAATTGTAAGATACAAAATGTTTAATTGAATAAATCAGGACTACTATGACATGATACATGAGCAGAGTTAGGTGAAAAGGGGTAAAAACATTTAACATGATATAGATGACTGAACTACATATGAGTCAAGTGAACTGATTTCTAATCCCAGCCCTGTCACCGAGTGTATAACTTTGGATGAGTCACATTATTATCTCTGACCTCATTTTTCCTTCATTTTTAAAAGGAGAGGATTCTCTAGACATTCTCTAAGGTTCTTTTCAGCTCTAATAGTCTACATTCTTTGGCCAATTCCTTCTAACTTTTTAAAATAGTAACATTCTGTCAATCCTTCTAGCCCTAACATCCTTTGCTTCTAAGATTTGTGTGCAGGTCAGACTCTATACATAAATAGATCCAAACTACAATGTATCAATTGTAATTTCATCATCACTGAAGACCCCTACCCAGATATGTCTCCCTCATTGACCTGCCATTTTAATTTCTATGTGGTTTCAATATCAGAACCCATGTATACTTTCCTATTCTGTGTCACTGTCTCCTGTGAATACTCCCCTGAATGTTTCCCAAAAGTGCCAGAGGACTTTCCATAATTCTCTTAACCTTACATGAAAATCCTTGATCTCATGGGATGTCTGTATTTTATCCTTATCCTTTGTTTTTCATAACTAGCCAACTTTATTTTTTTGTTGTACAGATATTTTACATCTTTTCCATTATCCCCAGAATACAGTTTTTCTTGGGCAATATGCCACAGCCTGTTCAAACCCACCACATATTTCTCTCTGCTGCCCTTTAAATGATTTACAACTTCAGGGTTTTTTGTTTGTTTGTTTGTTTTTTTGGAGATTGTGATATTACATGATTTGCTAATGACTACCAGAAGAATATTGATATAAAAACAGGGCCCCCTTTCAGGAGAAGCTTAAATTGATTAAAAAAAGACCTACCATTTGTTTCTTGGGTTCCATGGTTTGTGTACAGGACAGATATACATGCACTTACTGATAGCACAGCTTCTTGGCTTGTGTGTCTTAAGTGCAAAAGAGAGTCTGGAAAATAGATATTCTTAGCTGAAACTCTTGAATAACTATTGATTTCATTTAGAAAGTTCTACAATGTCTGGGAACTTGGTGCATCTAGAGCAGAAAGTCTGAAAGGATCATCTGGGAACACCTGAGAATCCCTGAGACTCTTTCAGGGAGTCTGTGGGGTCAACACCATTTTCTTTCTTTTTTTTTATATTTTATTTTATTTTATAATAACTTTATATTGACAGAATCCATGCCAGGGTAATTTTTTTACAACATTATCCCTTGCACTTGCTTCTGTTCCAATTTTTCCTCTTCCTCCCTCCAACCCCTCCCCTAGATGGCAAGCAGTCCTATATATGTTAGATATGTTGCAGTAGGTCAACACCATTTTCATAAAATATTAAGATGTTTTCATTTCAAATATAGGGAATATTAAAACCTATAATTCATACAAAAAAGCTTTTGGGAAGCTTCTCAATAATTTTTAAGATCCCTAAAGAGACCTGGAGGCTAAAAAGTTTGAGAACTGCCAATGTAGAGGATTTCACCATCTTTAGGGAATCCCACTTCCATCTAGACTGCTGTTAGGTACTTTTGTTGTTTCATTCATTGACAGCAACAAATACTTTTGACAAATATATCTATGTATGTTCAATGCCTCATTTCAGATAAAAAAGCAAAAAAAAAATTGAGCAAAGTTATCTTTTTATTGCATGGAAGATGCCTTGTTAAAGGCATCTTAGAATGGCACTTTGCTCTACTGAACCAAAACCGAACAGATGGGATTTTATATTCTTGATACCTTTAAACTGTATAACTTGCCATAGAGGCAACAATCTTAGTAGATGAAACATAGGATCAGGAATCAGGAAGATCTGAATTCAAATCTAGTCTATCATACTTACTAATTGTATAATCTCGGGCAAATCATTTTAACCTCTTGTCAACCTCAGCTTCCTCATCTATAAAATGGAGATACTAATAGCTCTTACTTCCCAGAGTTATTGTAAGGATCAAATAAAATAATGTTTGTAAAACATTTCACAAACTTTAATGCAGAATATAATTACTACTATATGGATAGTAACTAAAACTTCCAACATTAGAATAAAAGCATTTTGCTTCCAGAGGATCTTATTAAGTTGAATATGTTACTATGAAAATAGATTATATCAGTCTACCAGCACCATATTCTAGCAAAAGGATAAATTTGCAGTTTATATAACTCCCGAGAGCACCGCATTGAGAGATGTAGGACAGAAATTTCTAAATGAGCAAGGTGAAAGAAGAAATGGGCCAGATATTGGACATTATGAGGAGAGAACAGGATTGGGCAGATCCCTGTCCAAGATAAGAGACTGGGGAGCTAGACAACAGAACACAGCACAGAGAGAGCAATATGAGAATATTTGGTCCTCTTGAAATAGAAAGAAAAAGACATGACAAAACTTTGCCCACTATCCAATTTTTCTACCATCTATTTCTATTTGTGTAATGATGCAAGTAACTTCTATGAATATATTCTAGTACATAGGAGAAGCAGGTGGTTTTTAAAAAAAAATGCAGTGTTATTTCTCTGGAATCTCATTAGCCCTAGGGATTAAGATATCTGGGTTCCATTTTTCATCTTGTTAAATTAGATAAATCACATAATCTCTCTAGGTCTTGATTTCTTCACCTATCAAATGAAAGAATTGAACTAGGTCAGTTGTTTTTCTGACTCTTCATGACCCCATTTAGGGTTTTGTTTAGAGTGGAGTGGTTTTCCAGCTAACTTTATAGATGAGAAAACTGAGAAAATCAGGGTTAAGTGAAGGACCCCAAGTCGCACAGTGTTTGAAGGAAGATTTGAATTCAGAGAGATGAGTCTTCCTGGCTCCAGGCTTAGTGCTCTATCTACTGTACTATCTGGCTGGAAAAGGTAATCTCTAAAATTCTTTCTAGCCCCATTCTTTATTCTAAGGCCTTCTTCAGATCAAATATTGTAAGATTCCATGAGCTTAGGTAGGTATCTCACTTAGCATCTCTATCTTAACTAAAAAATGACAATTAACAATTCCATTATAATGTGTATTTATTACACAATAAACTCAGGTCTTCCTGAACTCAGATCTAGTGTTCTATCTGTAGTGCCATGTACCTCGCTCTTACTTAATAAAAAAATTAGATGTTATACCAGTCATGAGCATCTATTTTATTATTGTTCTTACATAGGATGCATTATCACATAGTGTATAGAGCACTGGACTTGATTCCAACTTCTGTCTATGCTATTATTAGCTATGTGATTCACATGGCTTCATTTTTCTGAATTTCAATTTCTTCATTCTCACAATCAGCATATTAGCATGTGACCTCCCCTCTAGGATTGTTGTGTGGGTCTAATAAAATGACATTCCTTGTAATTAAGAAATCTTAATCTGGCATCATTTCCATGGATCAGAAAAAGATAGAGGGTCTCATTATGAATCTGTATCTATGAGTTTCTTTTTAAAGACTTCATGATTTTGTTGATACATGGCAGAGGTTGGGAGAGAGGAGTTCCATTGTTTAAGACTTCATAAATACTTAGAAAGTTGCCTTGGCAAGGTTGCCTAGTTACTGAATTACACAGCTGGTCTTTTTAGACAACGGTCCCAAGGCTTCTGCACTCTCATATTTTGTTCTGTGGGGTAGAATAATAGCATTTATCAGTTTACTAATAAATAAGGCAAAAATAAAGGAGGAGATTTCACACCAGGGAGGATTTTTCCCATTTCTGCTGTGATACATATTGATTGTATTATTTACTAGAAATTCATAAATCTCTCTAGGTCACTTTAAAAAAAATAGGCTGGCTTGCTTTACTCCAGATAAATATTTTGTATCTTGGGGACAAATGATAATTGATCCTTCTTGGCCTATTGTAAAAAATGTGTTCTGATGACAAATGCTTTAAGATTATTGTTCTGAGCATCGTCAGGAGCCTTTTCTGGTAGTTACATGGGGAAAAAATGTTTCATTTGAATAAGAATCAAGAAAGGTAGAATCTTGCTACAACTGAAGGACTATATCCTTCCTCCCTTGGAGTTGAGTTTTCCAATTTATACAATATTCTAAGATATTTTCAAGTTCTGAGATTCAGTATTCTAAGGTTTGTTTTTTTCCCAAAAAATTTAACATCCCATGATCTTTATATTGCAAGGAATTTTCTAGATCAGAATGATCCATAGATCATTCTAAGGCTCCTTCAACTGTCACTTATGTTCCATATAACACTTGTTCTGTGTACCTTATAGAGTTATTGAGAGGCTAGACGGTATCATTGGATTTAGGGCTGCAGAACTTGGATTCCAGTCCTCCCTCTGATATTTACTACTTTGTGATTTTGGGCAAATCACCTCCCTTCTCTGAGGACACTGGGGACTTTTCTCATTTATAAAATGAAGAAATTAATAGATGGCCTCTGGGATTCTTCCACCTTTAAATCTATGAATTTTTATCATTTGAGATAAAGTATATAAGTCATTTTGCAGCTAGAGATCAGTCTATAAATGTGACCTATGATTATCACGTAAGCTTTTATTATTTGAGTTCCACTAGTTCTCAACTGTGGTTTATAGCAGTGAAGAAACTCAAGCTGAGAACCTGTTAACTTTACAAATTAGCATATAATTGGGGTAGAGGAAAGCAACAACTTAATTTTGCCAATAAATTATTTAAGGAGAAAAATAATGTGACATTCAAGTCTCTTTTTTATGGTCCTAATCCATCAAACTGAAAAATCTCATTAAAAAACAGAACAGCTTAATACCTTACATGGCCACCCAGAGAGCTGACAGTCTTGCCACCTGACTTCAGACAAATACACACTGACTCTTGTGGCTTAAATATTTTAAAGTAAGAAAAACATTCAGATTTACCTGCCTAAATTCCTACTTATTTGTAACTCTACCAGGTTCTCACAGGGCTCTTGTGAACCCCCAGTTCTTTTAAGATAGTCAAAGAATTTCAAGCTGTAAATGATCATCCAAATTTATTTCCCCACCAAAAAAAAAAAAAAAAAGTTTGCGGATGAGGAAATTGAGGATGGTAGAAAGCAAGTTCTTTGTTAAAAGTAAATAATCTCTGTAGCAAAGCAAGGGTTCGAATCCAGAACTTCTAGTTCCTTCATTATAGCTTTCTATCAAACCCCACACTTGATCATTCAGTTAATGCATTGAGAAGGAAACCCAGGTCTCATGTTGTTGTTTAATTATCTCTATTGTATTTTTCTCTTTGACCTCATTTAGGCTTTCCTTGGTAAAGATACTGGAGTGGTTTCTTCTCTATCTCATTTTACAGAACTAAGTTAAATGACTATTTGAGGTCAAATTTGAACTCAGGCCTTCCTGACTCCAGGCCTAGAATTCTTTGTACTGCCACACCTAAACTTATGGCCTAAAAATAAATACATATTTCAAAATAAATAATTAAGTTTAAATTATTTATTTGCAGGTACATCCATCTGGCATCCAGCCTGTAGACAAGCAGCCAAAACTGAAGAAAAAAATAAGGTAATATGAGTTTTAATTTCATCCCTCTCCATTTCCTTCTACTGATTATCTTAATGACTGCTTTTGTGCCCTCTCCATATTCCAAGATGTCCTGTATTCATTTTTTATACATTTATTGATCCCTAAACTTTGTGCATCATGTATAAGAGATATTAAGGGTATAAAAAATGTGGTTCCCAAATTCCAATAGGTAGAAGTGTACATGAAAATGTCCAGGAGTGAACTAAGGCCATGTAGACACATATCAAATTGCCCAATTGTTTGGCTCATAAATAAAGCTAGAAGACTAGTCTTTCAAGGCTTCATAGAAGTACTGCAACATGAGCTGAACCTTTTAGAAATGAATAGGTTTTAAAGGTGTAAAGAGAAAATATATCTAAAAAGATCAAAGTAGGTGTACAAGGAATCAAGTAGACCATTTAGATTTTTTTTTTAAGATAGAAACAAAGGCAAGTAACTTAAAGATAAAATCATAGGTTTAAAACAGCATCAAAAATTGTGTCAGTCTTGGGCTGATGGCAAAGGATGAAGACAAAAAAAAAAAGTACCTAGTGATCTGTGTAAGTTTAAATCACCAAATTTGGATAAACTATACAAGGCATTGCTTAAGGGCTGACAATTGCAACTTCTGAACCTCTGTTAGTCATTTCTGATAAACTGTGGTTCCATCTCAATCACTAATCATTAAAGAAATGCAAATTAAAGCAATTCTGAAATTGCTTACCCATAAGATTAGCAAAGCAGACTGAAAAGGAAAATGAATAAAGTTGGAAGAGCTGAAAAAAAGCAGACCCATTAGCACTCTTGTTTGTAAAGTTGTGAATTGGCTCAATCATTCTAGAATGTATTTTGGAATTTTGCCTGCAAAGCCACTAAAATGAACATACCCCCTTTATCTAGAGATATCTCTACTAAACCCATACCCACACAGAAATGAGGGAAAGGAAAAAGGAATGTATATATACATATATTTGTATATATACACGAAAATATTTCTATCAGATCTTTTTGTAATAAAAATTGGAAATTAAGGGTGGGGTACCCTTCAGTTGGTGAATGACTGAAAAAAATTATAGCACATGTTATGCTATATTATAAAATTATAATATAAGTATATTATAAGAAATGATGAAAGATTCAGTTTCAAAAACATTTGGGAAAAGTTGTATGAACGAATGCAGAGCAAAGTTTTGAAGATGGAGGACAACAGTTTTACCTAATAACAACTTGTAAAAACAAATAACTTTAAAAAGATAAACAACTTTGAAAGACTTAAGAATTCTGATCAATACAGAGACCATCCGTAATTCCAGAGAACTGATGATGAAACATTCTATCTACCCCCACAGAGAATTGACAAATTCAAGATACAGAATTAAGCATACATTTGTGGACTTGGATAGTGGAGAAATGTTTTTTGGCATGATAATGCATTTTTGGTATAAGGGATTTTTCTTTCTTTTTTTCAATTATGGAGCTAAGGAGAAATGTGAGGAGAGGAAAAATAAACTTAAAAAAATAAAATAAGTCATGGATTTAGAACAGGAATATTTATTTGGCAAAGTCAAGGAGTTCATAATAAGTAGCATGTTTTAAAGAGACAGTGAGGGGATTTTCCTATATTAAAGGATTGATTCATTCACCCAATTATTCAAGAACCATGAATTAAATACCTATCTGTAATGTGTGTTTGTATTTGAGGATATATAAATTAATTAAAAACATTTAGATAGAAAGATTTGAGACCTTAGGGTTCAACTAGCATAATTCCATCTTTTGCTAAGCAGTAAGCTGAGATCCAGAGTGTTTTGCTTAAGGTCACCCAGGTGACAGAATCAGGATCCAATCCTTGTCCTAAGGATTGATACCTTTCCTAATAGTAGGGATCTAGTAGGGAGCACATGGCCAGCCCATAGAGAAGTAAGCAATCCTGTATAATAAATATGAATTATTATATAGAAAGCAAAGTTAGCAGAGAGAACTTTACTAACTAGGGGGAAATTACATATGTATATATAAACATATACTTTCCATCCATGGATATAAATGTAATTTACGTGTGTGTGTGTGTATGTGTGTATTATGCCAATGATAAGAAAGTAGGCTGATTTAGACCATGAATTGGGGTAGGACCATTTTAGAAGATTTGATAGCCAGAAAGAAGACTTTAGGTGTAAAAATTAGAACCTGTTAAAAATTTTATATTAATATATTCCATTGAAAAAATCCTAAGTATGGGACTATTTTGATATTTTGGCATGGAACATCCTTGTTCTTGAAACATATTTTATCCAGAATTTATGGTACTAATGAATTTAATAAGCAGAATTAGTAGTTAATCCATACCCTATCATGAGCTCATATGCATTTTATTCATTGTAGGAAGTTTGAGATATTTTTCTTAATGTCTGTATTCCTTAAATGACTTGGCTGTGGAAGCCAAATAATGTAGTAAGCTTGATCTAACACAGTTGTCTATTCCTCATTTTCTGATCTTCTACACATTTAAATCTGTTCAAACATTACAACATCTGGTTTAAAAAAAAAACAAAAAACAAAGAAAAAGAAGCTGTAGAGACCAAGGCTAAGCTTATTAACATTTATTAACAGCCATTTATTATTCCCCTACTTTGTACAAGGTCTTGTGCTCAGTGTTGTTGATATAAAAATGAAAGCAGGCCCAGATCTTGCCTTTCAGAAGCTCACAAACTAATATAGAAGAGAATACACATGAATAAAACACCAATGCAAGGCCAAATGTAATAAATGTCAAGGAGAAGTACAGACCGAAGAAAGAGCATTTTTTGTTGGAGTGCTTTAAGAGACAAATTACAGAAGACCTTACTCTGTTTAGTAGAGAGATTTTATTTCTATTTTGATTTTAATCTTACTTTAATAGTCATTCTTCATTTTATTAAGCTTCTTCATTTCAAATGTTTTTCTTCTTCTCCTCTCTCTAGCAAAATATCTTTTATAACATAGAATAAAAAAGAAAAAAACTCAGCAAAAACAACATATTCATTATGTCTGTTGGAATGTGCAGTGACAAATAGGGTGTCCCTGGGGCAGTTGTATATGCCAGGGCATACTGAAGGTACCTTTGGTCTTGCATATAAAAACAGTTGATATGTTTTGCTAATAACATTCCCTGTCCTCTCATCTTCAGACAAAATTTATTCAGTTCCTACAACCAGATCTTCTGTGGAGTGGTCATCAATCTTACCATTACGATTATCCTTTTCAGAGGTCATTCCAAGAGACAATATTTTAGAATCCTAAAAGCTCAGAGTTGGAATGAAATTCAAAGAATTTCTTCAGTATTTGAAGTAGGAATTCTTACTTCAGTCTACCCATCTCCAGGAACTGATGACCTTCTAGTTTGTGCCAAAATATGTTTTGTCAGAGGGGACACATTTTTTAGCCAGAGCCACTTTTACTTTTGGATAGCTCTAATATGAGAAAAATTTCCCTCTGAATTAGTTCTATTTTCTCAAACTGAATACAACAGCCATAGCCTACTAAAAGTCAAAGAGCCCACCAATAGGAATCTAAGAGAATATTAACATACAGCAATATGCTAACAAATTATAGAATTCGAAAGAAGTTGAGGATTATTGAAAAAAATATGAATTACTAAAATAGACACAGCAGACTCAGTCAAAACTCAGAGGAAGAAACAAATCAATATTACAAAATATGAAAAATGAAACATGAAAAAAGGTAATTATATACTAATTTTCCTAATGAGTATAGGTAAAAAATATTAAATAAGATTTTATTTTTTAATAGACAGCCTAAACTTAACATTCGTTTTTGTAAGACTTTGAATTTCAATTTTTTTCCCCCCTCCCTTATCTCCCTCTTCCCCAAGACAACAAGCAATCTGATACAGTTTACATATGTCACAATAATTTAAACATATTTTCATAACTAAATAAAATTTTTACTTGTAAAAGTGTAACAATTGGTTTAAAATAACCATCACAACTAAAGAGGATTTAAATCAGTCATGCAAAGTAACATTAGAAAATCTTTTAATAAAATAGAAGTTTTTTTTAAACTTTTAAAATATCATACAAACATATTATTAGATATAGAATAAGATTTTTATGAACCAATACATATTCATGGTAATAAAATATTTTATATTAAAAAAAGTATACATAAATATTGAGATGAATCATTCTTGGATAATGTTCAAGCTTAGGAAATAGATGAAGAATAAGAAATCAAAGAACAGAGAGTTTCCCCTTTATTTAAATTTGAATTGCTTCCTGAAAACTTGATTGCTTTCTATAACTGTTCATGTCATGGTTGACTGTGACTGAACTCTCAATGGAGTGGCTGAGTCAATGAAGTATATAATGTTGGGATATATAGGAACCAGTATGTTACTCAAAAGTGCTATGAGCAACCCCTTAAGGTAAGAAAGGTGAATTTCTCTTTTGAAATGCATAAAAACTTGCTGAGGATATTGTAGAGGGATTCTTTTTCAGAATTGATTAGGCCTAATAGATCATAGGATCATAGATTTAGAGCTACAAGGAATCTTAAATACTATTGAGTCAGATAAAAAATTGTGGTTGAGAAATATTTAAGTGAGTTGCCTTGGTTATGAAACAGTACTTCAGGAATGTTTTAATTTGCATTTTTCTAATTATTGAAATTTTTTTATTTAATATTTTATTTTCCCCAATTACATATAAAACAATTTTAACATTAATTTTTTTTTTAAGTTTGAGTTAAAAAATTCTCTCTCCCTCCCCCTTCATTGAGAAAGCAAGCAATTTAATATGGTGTATATGTGCAGTCACGCAAAATATAATTCTATATTAATCATATTGTGGTCATATAAAACATTTCAATGTTAGTCATATTATAAAAGAAAATATAGACCAAAAAACAAGAAAAAGAAAATAAATTTAAAAATCAACCTACATTTACACTCATATGCCATAACTTGGTTAGCCATTCCCCAACTAATGGCATTCTTTCATTTTCCAGTTCTTTGCTATCACTAAAAGACCTACTATAAATATTTTCTACATAGAGGTCCCTTTCCTTTATTTTTAATTCTCTTTGGAATGTAGATCTAGTAGTGATATTGATGGGTCTAAAGATATGTGCAGTTTTAGAACCCTTTGAGCATTCCAAATTGCTCTACAGAATGGATGAATCAGTTCACAATCCTACCAACAATGCATTAATGTCTCAATTTCTACACATCTCCAATGTTTGCCATTTTCCTTTTCTGTCATATTAGCCAACTGATAGGTGAGGGTGATATTTAGAACTGTTTTAATTTCAATTGCTTTAATCAATAAATCAGTTTTCATATGACTATGGATAACTTTTATTATTGTCTAAAAACTGCCAGTTCATATCTTTTGATTATCAATTTGGGAATGGCTCTTATTTTTACAAATTTGACTCAATTTTCTATATATTTGAGAAATGAAAGGTTTATCAGAGATGCTTGATGTAAATTTTTTTCACAATTATGATTACTAATTACATTTTCCTCCATTCTGTTTTTTCCCTTTTTATTCTACTTTCACTCTTCTTTCACCTTGTCCATCCTCAAAAAGAATTTACTTTCAATTACTATCTTCCCCAGTCTTCCCTCCCTTATATCATCCCCTTCCCTTTCCCATCCTTTTTTACTTTATGGTAAGGTAGGTTTCTATTCCCAATTCAGTGTGTAAGTTATTCACTCTTTGAGTCTATTCTAATAAAAGTAACATTCAAGGGATCTTGCCCATCTCCACCATCTTCCTCTCCACTGTAAAAACTCCTACTTCTTTAATATAAGATAATTTGCCCAATCTACCTCTTGTTTGTGTCTAAACTAATTTTTTATCAGGGCTTTCAGGTAGTCCAGTAATTTTAAATTATCTCTCATCTGTTTTCCAGGTGAGATGTTTTTCCAATTAGATATTTCACATTTTCTTCTATTTTTTCATTCATTTGATTTTATTTTATTGTTTCTTGATAAATAGTGGAATTATTAGTTTTCACTTGTCTAATTCTAATTTTTAAAGAATTAATTTCTTCGGCAAGCATTTGTACCTCCTTTTCCATTTGTCCAATTCTCCCTTTGAAGGAATTTTTTTCTTCACTTTTTTTTTGTATATTTTTTCAATTTGGTCACTTTTGTTTTTCAAATATTTTCTTCAATTAAATATTTTCTTCAATAATTTTTGTGTGCCTCCTTTACCTAATTATAGACTATTTTTTTATAATTGTCTTTCATCTCTGCATTTATTTTCTCATTTGTTCTTCTACCTCTTTTATTTGATTGAGTTTGTGTTTTGCTCTTCCCTTTTACCATAGTAACTTTCTGTGCACAAGATCTGTTGTTGTTGTTGTTGTTGTTATTTGCTCATTTTCCCCAGTCTATTTCTTGACTTTTAGCTTTATATTAAATTTGTTCTCTGCTCTCAGACTGAAGGAGGCACTTAGCAAACAATGTTTTTTGTGTCACTATTTTCATAACTGGGATTGTAAGTTTTTAGTTCTTCTAAGGTTCATTGAAGGAAAGGTGGAGCTTTTTTTTTTTTTAACTACTCTTTTGCCTTGTACTTTGGTCTACGAGCTGCCAAAAGCATTCTTTCCTGCTCCGAAACTGTGACCAGAGACCGCATCCTCCTATGGCTATAAGCTCTGCTATATTAGTACTACTTGCCCTGGAACTGCCACCCAGCACCGCAACCAGGTCCAAATATAAGAATGCAAAAGAGCCCCTGTGCCCAGTGCTAGGAAAGGGATTCCTACAATCTTTTGATCAGTTGTCTAATTCCTTTGCCTTCTATGGGCTAAGAGCTCAAAAGGGCACTGATATTGCCACTGATTCAACCACCCCCAAGTATTATTGCTAGTTTTCTGGAAAGAAGCCTATATTGAAGTGCACTCCATTTTCATCCCAGTGTGATAGACCTTTCTTGATGATCTAAATTATTTTGGGCTGGAAAATTTGTTTTGCCTCATCCTTCTATGGGTTCTGCCACTTTAGAATTTGTTTTGAGGCCATCATTTAAAGATGTTTCCAAGGAAATTTGGGAAACATTAGGCAAGTCCCTGCCTTTTTTCTGTCATATTCTAATGTTGGTTTAGAACACTTTTCATATAAATATTGATAACTTTGATTCTCCCTCTGAAAACTACCTATTCACATCATTTAGCTATTTATCAATTGGACAATGATTTTTTTTTTAATTCTGACTCCATTTCCTGTATGTTTTAGAAATTAGAATTTTATCAGAGAAACTTGCTGCAAAGATCCTCCCCCACTCATTTTTCTGCTTTTCTTTTCTTTTTTAATTGCCTTAGTTTTTGTTTGTGAAAAAAAAAACTTTCAGATTTTCTCTTGTGAATCTCTCTATATCTTATTTTATTATGAACTCTTTCCATATCCATGGATGTAAGAAGGAATTTCTTTCCTACTCCATGAATTTGCTTGTGATATTGATCTTCATGTCTGAAATGTACAGCCCTTCTGAGTTTATCTTGGCAGATGGCTTGATGAGTTGTTGGTATATGTCTAGTTTCTGCAAGACTACTTTCTAGTTTTTTGAACAGTTTCGTCAAATAGTGAGTTCTTTGTACCTTTGGATTCATAAAATACTAAGTAGCTATATACTGCTGTATATTATGTACCTAATTGTTTCACTGATCAGAGAGAATATTTATTACTATATTAGGAATTTTCCAGGCCAGGGATTTCACCAATTAAAGAAAAGGAGAAGGTATCAAGGGCCAAAGCAGGATAGGGAATTAACTTTTCTCAGCCTCAGTTTCCTCTGTAAAAGAGAGAGACAGAGACAGAGACAGAGACAGACAATAGAGAGAGAGAGAGAAAGAGAGAAATAGAGAGAGAGACAGAGACTGAGAGAGAGAGACAAACAGAGAGGGACAGAGAGAGCGAGAATTAGAGGCAGAGATAGACAGACAGACAGAAATAGACTGAGACACACACAAAGAGAGAGACAGACAGATATATAGACATATACACACAGAGACAGAGGCAGAAACCAAGAGAGAAAGAAAAGAGATACAGAGAGAAAGAGAGAGACAGAGACCGAGGGACAAAAAGAGAGAAGAGAGAGAATATTATATTTTATTAAAAATCAAATGAGATAATAGGAATAAATTATTTCTAAACCTTTAAATATTATACAAATGATAGGTGGTAGTAGTGGTGGTAATGGTAGTGGTAGTAGTAGTAATAATAGTAGCAGTGGCAGTGGCAGTGATTGTTATTGTTATTGTTGTTGTCATCTGTGTAGTACTGTTCTTTTTACACAAGAGAGATTTAGAGAATATCCATTGGTATGCATCTCCAGGAATAATTTTTGGAGCTTGTCCCTCTTAGAGGAAGATGCAGCATAGCAGAAGCTTTTATCTCAAACCTGCTTCCTTTAGTGGAAAATATTGAGTCATCATGAATATCCAGTGAGCTTTTCTTATCAGGAAACCACTCTTTCTGCTCTAACTCAAATTCTATAATGAAATCAAAGAAAGATATCTGGATGAATAAAGTCTCCAATCAAGCCAGCTGGCAGGAAACTGGCCATTTATTCTACAGAAGACCCTATATGACCTTTATAGACAGTTTGTACTTGAAGGGAAGGGGAAATGTGAGAGTGGAAATTTGTCACCAGCAAATGCTCTTTGAAAGATTTTTTTTTTAAATAATGAGAACTTTTACCCTCTGACAGCATTAAGAACCAATGGCTAAGGCTGACAAAGAAGAATTGACATCTGAATTGTGTTCATGGAAGCCCTAGACTCTGTGTTTGCAGCTGCCCCCCTGGGAACATAATAGATGCCATCCTTGCTCTTTTTCAGCACTTATCCAGTGTGTAACAGGACCTGATTTCTTTAGTCTCCCATGGATCCTTTAAAGGGCTCAGGTTTTCATAGAGGAAAAGATTGGGGTAAAAAAAAAATTCACCTTGGCTATTCTACATAGTGTTATGAGAACAAAAGCCTGGGAATCTTATGCCAGCAAAGTAAAAGTTCTAGATGGATTGCTCTCTATATGACAGATGAGAGTAGCCTAAGTGCAGAAAGGCTCATCACAGAAAGAATGGCCATCAGGTAAATCATTTTTTTGGTCATAATAACTATTAAAATGTTCTGTTAAGGGATGGAGTAGTTTGCTTTGGCAGAAGAGTAACTATAGAATTTGAATCACAGATCTTTGAAAGATTGAGTTGCTTTATATTTGTATTTATTTACCTATAAAGACAGCTCTCTACACACATATGCATATATACATATATATATATACAATTCAGGAATTCCTAATTTCATTAATGTCATAACTTCTTCCATAAGCAGATTTTAATGTTTCTTCATTGTAGTTAATGATCTTTAAGAAGTGTTGTGGGGACAGCTAGATGGTGCAGTGGCTAGAGAATCAACCTTGGAATCAAGAGGACCTGCATTCAAATCTGGTCTAAGACACTTAATACTTACTACTAGTTGTGCGACCCTGGGCAAGTCACTTAACCCCAGTTGTCTCTCAAAAAAAGTTGCTGTGGCCAAAAATAACTTTGTAGTTAAATTGATGATATCTTTAACCTTAAATTGGAAATTCATTGACAGTTGTTGATGATTTTCTCAATATATAATTCTCTCCGCCAGTGCTAATCATAAGCACTCCCTAACTTCTTTTCTTGAATTTCTATCATGAATCAAATTGGATCAGTCTCAGCAAACCTTCTGATGATGAACCTCTCTATCCATTTTTTAAAACTGGACTTCACAGAATAAATGTCAGCTTCATAATAAGGTTGGGCTGAACTTTCTAGAGTTTGTGCTCTCCTAGAATGACCTTATCAAACTCAAGATCGTGTTTATACCATGATTTAGCATGTACATATATTCCTATATTTTTGGTCATTGTATTACATGACAATTCATGGAAATATTTAATAAAGTTTAAAGTTTACATTAGAGTAAAGAAATATATTAATGAAATCACAAATCTTTTAAACACTGACTATAATTTACACATTTGTATATGCACATATGTGTTATACATATGCACATGCATATATACAAAGATTGAAGGTAGGTAGGAAGAATGGTACAGTGGATAAAGGTCTAAACTTCAAATCCAGAAAATCTAAAGTTCACTTAACTCAGAGCCCCTAAACAAATCTTTTTAATATTCTATTACATAAAAATTGTTGATTTCCCCCCAACCTTATTGTGAAATATTTCTCTTGCTAACCTATCCTTACCCAAAACCACATAACCAATTTTATGCTATCTTTCCCCTTCTTCCTCTCTTTCTTCTTATTTGTCACCCCATCCTCCAAAAGCAGCATATTTATCAAAATTGAAAAGGAATTTATTACAAGATAACTTCAAGTATAATACTCTTTGTAACTAGCATTATATAGATTCTTGAGGTTTCAAAAGTGCCTTACATATGGATCTCTCATTTGTGAAATGGTTTTTGTTATTCTAAGGGATGGCAATAAAGTTTGGTTAATTTCAACAACATTCAAAACATTAGTTAATACTAAGATAGATTGATTATCAAAGGTTATGTTGAATTGGTGTGACTGTTTCAGCCCCACTGCTGAGTAATGACTTAAGAAAGGATCAGCAGGGAGTAGGAATGGTTTCCTTAACCCCTTTTGAAATAAATAAACATGATATTCATAAACATAGTAATACTACTCTTCTTTTTACTAGCACCATCAAGAGAAAAGTAATTTGAGATATTACCTAGCCTAGTTTTGCACTTTTTGCAACTACCACAGGCCACTTTTAGATATCTTTTCACCTTTAAATCTGTTTCAGATATCTCCTGGATAAGTGGGATAATCAAGCAGTGTTTTATAAATCATAAATACAATAGAAAACTGTGCTGTTATTGTTAATGGAAATAATAGTGGCTAGCATTTATATAACTCTTTAAGGACTACAAAGAACTTTACTAATATAATTATCCTCATAAAACTCTAGGAGTTGGTTGATATTATGATCCCTTTATGTTGAGAAAACTGAGGTAGAGATAAAGAGATTTGTCCAGTTGAGTCATATTACATTATCAAATTTGAAAAGGAATTTATTACAAGGTAACTTCAAGTATAATACTCTTTGTAGCTAGCATTATATAGACTCTTGAGGTTTCAAAAGTGCCTTACATATGGATCTCTCATTTGTGAAACGGTTTTTGTTATTATAATGGATGGCAATAAAGTTTGGTTAATTTCAACAACATTCAACAGCATTAGTTAATACTAAGATAGATTGATTTTACAATTGAGTAAACTGAGGCAGAAAGAGGTGAAGAGATTGTCTAAGATCACACAGTTAATAAGAATCTAAGACTGGATTTGAATTCAGGGCTTCCCATTTCCAAGTAAAATATTCTATCCCATTGCCTCAATTAGCTCTCTTGTTATTGCCATTATTCATTATAATCCAATTTTATTTGGATACAAATGTTGGGAGAGGCCTTTAGTACTTTTTACTGGATCTTAAACCTGAATCAATTTTTTTTAATTCCTCAAATTCCTCACAAAGGCTGAGAGGTAGAGATAAGGGCTAGAAATGGGTCTGGTGGAAAGTATAGTTGTGAATCTTGCCCAGAAGTCGTTGATATCTAGTAGTTCTCAGAGCCTGTGATCCAGAACCTGATGGAATGAAGTTATTCTTTGTCATGAAATCTAAAAGTTCAGTAGCAATAGAAGTCAGCCAAATAAGAAAATTTGTTCCCTGGAAAAGTAATATGAAATCGTGAAAAATCAGGGTAATCCTGTGTCTGAATTCTGCTTCAAAAACTTACTAGGTGTAAGACCATGGTCAAAGCATTCAATTCAATCTTTCTGAGCTTCAGGTTGCTCCCCTGTAAAATAGAGATGATAATACATGTATTACCTAACTCAATGGACAATTGTGAGGAATAGGTGATATAATTTCAATAAACTTCAAAAGTTCCATACATATTCCCTGGCTAGGAATTATTCCAGCAAAACATTTAGATTCAAAAGTATGCCTCTATACCTAGAGGATGTAGTTAATAAAAATAAGAGCAGGATTTAAAGAAGGAATAGGTTAGTCTGTTTATTTTTAAAAGTGATCAGCACCATGGCTAGGGACAATATCAGACTGTGAGCACTTAAACTATGTGAAAGCATAAGAGCCCAGTGCTATTGCTATAGATAAGGAAGTAAAGAGGCTCATAGCAGTTCATGGTAGATTTAATGGACTAGCTGCTTATCTGTGCCTGTAAGCATTTTTCAATTATATTGTAAGCCTTTAGAATTTGACTAACAGTTAGGAAGATGTCATTTGATAATTACAATATTATCTGGACTAGTTAAGCAGACAAAATATTCAAAGTGTTTAGCTACTCTGCCCTTGTTTGTCTGTGTGAACAACTATAGAGAGTGCTTCCTGACTTTTGATGTATCCTGGACAGGAACACATGCATTTGGATGATGACAACTTTATGTAGTAGTTGGTACTGAAAATGCAATTTCAATGTTTCAGATTCATCAACCCATATTTGGGCCAAAGAAAGGTTGAGTTCTCACTCTGATGATATATTGATCACCTGAGTACCCATCTTTTTATTGTCATTGCCCATTGATCTAATAAAGTTGTAGTGTCTTATGCAAAAATCTGCCTTGTAATGTTTTCAGCTTCAATAACTAAAACAAAGGGGAGGGAGAGAAAAGAAAGGAGATTAAGGAGAGGGAAAGAGAGGAAGAGAGAGGAGGAAAGGGGACAAAAGGAAAAGGGAGGGAAATAAAGAGAAGAGGAAGAAAGGAGATTGCAGAGGAATGGAGAAAAGAGAAGAGATAAAGGAGAGGGTGTATCTGAATTTGTTAAGGCATGATACATTACTTTTCTTTTAACATTTGGTTTAAATCACAAGGTTATCACATACAATGAACTTACATATTTGTAAATTTTTTAAAATTCTGCCATTATGTACATAATTTTTACTCATGTGTCCATCAGGAAAGACCAGTTGAGGAAAAAGTTTGTTACAAATATGATGTTTGTAAAGAGACATTCAACATTGTCCTGGGAAAATTACAATAGTTATTTATATGTCTGTGAAACAATAATGATTACAAAGAATTTTCTTGACAATAACTTGTAAGACAAGTAGTACAATTATTTATTTTCTATTTCACAAATTAATAAATTAAAATATGGAAGGTTTAAATTATTTTCTCAAGTTCATATAGCTTGAAAGTGTCAGAACCCAGATATATCAATCTAATTCTTATTCTAAGTCCAACATTCTTTCTATGAGAAACAGTAAATTATGGAGGTTGTAGAAAGATAAGAGGTTAACAACTGGATGTTTTCACTGTGTTTTTTGCCTTTGGATTTTTCTGTGTATTAATACACAAGTTGTTTCCTGAGAATGTTTCTGGGTTTGTTTTTTTTTTCTCTGAAATGAACTTATTGTGAAAAGAAAATGGTATCTTGAATTGAGTATTGGACCTGGTATCAGAACTGGTTTGAAAACCTGATTCTGATATTTCCAAGCTATATGACCATGGGTGAATCATTTTACGTCTTTTAAAATTTTATCTCTTTAAAATAATGGTTATTATCATACTATGCTTCCTCAGAGAAATGCTATGAGGAAAGAGCTTGGCAAATCTAAAGTTTGCCTAAAGTAGAATTAGGAAACATTTTTCAGATAGCATTGTTGTCACTACTAGAAATTCATGAACTCCTCAAACATACATGGATCAGTTCCCATCCCGGCTTGAGGGATACTAGGTACAATTAGTGTCCTCTTCAATGAGACATTTCCACCATAGCGACAATATGAATTCATCTTGTAAAAGTCGCAGAAGTATCACTACACCGCTCTTAAATGTAATGTCATTTCCTTCTACTCTTTTTTCCTTTATAGATGCAGAGCCAAATTTGCAATCAGGTTTACCCCATCACCACCCAAAATGCCTTAAAGGTTTGTGTATGAAGCTTTCTGTGTTGTGGCATAAGCTTCAGGTGTCAGTTTGGCAATGTTGTGACCTCAGCTCAGTACATGTTGTTCAATATATTGAAGGAATGGCTTCAATTCACAGACACAATCAGCGCTTTGTTATTTGCATAATGGATCATACATTCATGTGGGTATCTATTCCATGCCATGCAACTTCTGAATGCCTTCTAGCAGACCCAAGATCATAACCTTGTCATGTATTAAGGAAATATGGATGACAGGGAACTGGGCTATGGCTGTATCTCAGCTGAATAGCATTTTAGCAGGTGGAAGCTCTTCTCTGAGGGATCGGAACCACTGAGTATTCTCATTGATGACAAATCAGATTATTCTCATTTTTCTATTACCTGTACCAGCAGATATAGATGATTGAGAGTCAACTATATTCATCACACATTTCTATGACACTTTATGGTTTAAAAATATATTATTAGCAACAATGCAGTGAGGCAGGCAAGTACAAGTATTATCACCCCTTTATAAATGAGAAAATTAAGTCTCAGAGAGATTAGATGATATCTTTATGATGACCTAGACTGCAAGTTCCAAGTGTCTGTGTCAGGACACAAATCAAGATCTTTTGACTTAAATTCTAGTGCTTTCCTGCCCCAATTGCACCCTAATCTTCTAGTTTGGGGGGAGGCTATATTGTATGTGGCAGTAGGAGGGGAATACCCTATTATTTATAAAGAAAGAGATTCATTTGAGGTTGCCATGTTAGGAAATTTAAACTGTAATTGATCATATCTCAGTTCACCCTGATCTGTATTGTTGTTAGCTTTCTACCATAATAATAATATTTGAAACAGCTACCTGTGAGGCAAGGAACAAACATTATTATCTCAATTTTATAGATAATGAACATGCAGAGAAGTGAATGCCCAGTCATTTGGGGAAGTGTCAGAGTTAGTATTTGAAATCAGACTTCTGGACATTTCCCTCTGGGCTCTTTAATGATAGAACATTGCTTCTGTATAAACAAAAAATTAGCTGAGGCAGTTAGTTGTTTGACTAGAGGCCAAGAGCTGTGTGGCATTCATTATCCCTAGAAGGTTGGGGATAATTTTATGGAACCACATTTCTTCCAGGATCTGTCTTGGGCTCCCTAAGCCTCACCCTACTTTTTATAGCAATAGATGCGAGTGTTCATGTGGCTATTTGTCTATAAGCTCTTTGTTGGTAGAGATAATGTCATTGCAATGCCCTGTCAACCCACTATTAAGTGTTAAATAGGTGCCAAACAATGTGTTAGATGCTAAGGACAGCTTTCCATGGATAGGCTGACCATCAATCAGAAATAGAAAAGAATCACTTAATTTAAGGGAGTCCTCATGATTCTGAACCTCTATCAAAATGAGACTTGACAAGATTGATGATACTTGATAGAATATTATTCATGGATATAAGTGAAGTAACACATTAGTAAGCCTGGATAAGCAGTCCTTGGTATTTGTTTCTTGTCTGTTCTCCCTTAGAAAGCATCTTATATGAAACATTCAGACAAATGGCCTCTTTAGTGAAATCAGAGAATATAGAATGTCAGGCCTGGAGAAAGCTTTAGACTGTACCTCATACAACATTACAGTTAACAGAATTCTAATATTTCTAGGATTTGTTTTAATCTTATGAATTTTAGAAGACTACAAACTAAAAATAAATTAGCTAAAGAAACGAAACTAATGTGTTTTTCAACTATATCAGTAGAAGTCTAGAATAGGGAAAGCAACAGTCCAGGTGTTCCATGTCCTGATCAGAGCATATCTGAAATATTGAGTCCAGTTCTTGAGGATCTATTTAAAGTAATACATTGAAAAATCAGAGTGTAGCCAATGGAGGATGATCAAGATAGTGAAGCTTCTCTAAACCATGTCCTAAAAAGATAGATTGGAGAGATTGAAGTTGTTTATCTTGGAGAAGAAAGACATTTAGGGAATAAGATTGATGATTTCAAATAATGGAAAGATTAACACATAGAAAAGGAATTATCATGTGAGATTTCTTTTTCTTCAGAGAAGAAAACAAGAACCAGTAGGTAAAAAAAAATGAAAATATTGAAAATATTTTCTAATAATTAGAACTATCCCAAAATAAAATGAGCTGCAACAAGAGATATTGATTTCTTCATTGATGCATATATTTAGGCACAGCTTATTTTTCAGCATATAATTCAGATAGAAAGTTCAACTATATGATTTCTGTGGTTCCTTCAAATCATGTAAGATTTGCTTATTCCAATAAGATAGAATGTTAGAGAATAAAAAACAATGAGATAGAAGAGACCTTATTGTCATTTACTCCAACATCCCATTTTTTAATTAAGAAATTCCCAAGGAAAAATAACTTTCTTAAAATAATATATCTAGTCATTTGTTTCTATTTCTACACATAGTAAAAACTTAGTTAATGTGATCAGATTTTTGACCAGCCGGCACAGGAGAGCCAGTAATTCTGTTTGCTTTCTCTAGGAACTACACAGATTTTTTTTCCCTAACCTGTTCTTCCATTTGGAATGATTTGTCTTCAGTTTTCTTCTATTTCTTTTTCTTCTCTAGGAAACAAGAACTTCCTCAGAGAGCATAATTTCTGTGCCTGCCTCAAATACATCAGGATCTCCAAGTCGCGTGATTTATGTGAGTATCAGATGACAAACAGAAGAAAAGGGTTATAGGGGATTATAGGTTGAGAAAGTATAAAGAAAAATCAGATCCTCTCAGCTTATAGTTGGTGAGTAAAATTGATTATTTCTCATTTGTTGCTTCAAAAAAGATCCACCTCCCCCAAAAATTAAAAGAGAAAAACAATCATTAAAAAGGCATGTGAAATATGATTTTTATGGTAGAAAAGGCACTAAAATGAGGATAGGAAAACTGTGTTCTAGTCCAAGAAGTGATTGGTCATATGACTTTGCACAAATGATTTAATCTGTCTGAGTCAGTTTTGTATTTGTAAAATGGAAGAAGGAGTATATTACATGACCTCTCAACTCCACGACTTTACATTTTAAATTTACTATGAATCCTAATAGGTTATTTTCTATGGGCTAAGCCAGCATCTAGATCTAATCTTCTGATATAAGGTCCTTTTAAACTCTGTCATTCTGTGTTCAAAGTTCCCTCCAACGGCTGGCATTCTATGTTTTAGAGTTGCTTCCATCTCTAATACTTTACACTTCTATGATTCTCCATCACATGAAGACACTGAGGACTTAGTTTGAATCTAAATGACGCCAAATTTCTGGTTAGTTCAATGGCAAAAATCCATGAAAATAGTTAGTTGATAGGCTGATTTTGTTTTCACTGTTTATCTAATTTGAGATGATCTTTGCCTTATAGTCTATTAGTTACCTGGTCAAAACTTCTAAGAAAATGTTTACTTATATATGTTCAAATAGTGATATAGAAGAATGGATGATACAAAATGGAAATGCTTAGCCTTTCAGCCAGGGAGGGGACCTTCTGTGGTCTTGAACTACCTCTCTGCAGCTGAAAATTTTCTGAGTCTACACTAAATATGTGAAAGCCAGAAGGGATCTTAAGATATCAGAGCTGGAAAAATCAAAGGAACACAGAACAAAGACTCAATAAGGGTTGGAAGAAATCTTACAACATGAAGTGCCAGTGTTCAGACTAACCTAGAACATAGGACATAAAATATTAGTGTGAGAAATATCCTTCAGAAGCCTGTTAACTTCCCACAAGCACTTGAGGGATAATCTCTTTCAAAAGTTTTCTAGCAAATGGTCATCACATTTTGCTTAAATACCTCTAATGAGGAAGAATCCACTATTGTATATTTTCTTAAATATTAGAAGGAAGGGTATGAGGGGAGGGGAGAGGAAGTCTATCCAAATGGCCTTCATCTTTATTAGTATGACTCAGGTAGTTGCCTTGGCAACCAAGTGAATACTACATTAAATGGAAATAAATTTGAAAGTCACCCAATGAAGGACAAATGCTAAAGAGTACATGATATTCATCTTATTATCCAAATGTTCAGGACATGTAGTTTCTGAATATTAAAAAGAAAAGGCAAGTATTCTACCTCTCTTGAGGTGTCATCCTCCATCCTCTCAAAGCTTGTTTCTTTATATAATGGAAATACGAAATTCATATATAAAGTACTAGCTTTGAGTTGGAAACCTTGGATTCAAATTCCAACTCTTCTCCTCAGGAACTGTGTGTATCCTTGGGCATATGCTTCACTTATTTCCTTCATTTCCTTTACGTAAAACAAGAGAGTTGGATTCCATCTCAAGTGATTAAACTATGATGTTTTTACCTGAATCACCTCAGCAGGCTTTCATGTATACTTAACAATGTCCCCCACATGAGAGTTTTTTCCTTTTTTAAACCACAAATACAGATAATATTAGCATTATTATTATTTTTGCTCTTATTGCCATAGAGATTTGTTAGTCTTCTCTTTACTCCACCCCACAAAAAAGTTTGTTTGGGAAAATACGTAGTTCACTTTAAGGACTTTTTCCCTTGAAATATTCGATGAGTGGCTGACAATCTCTATGAAAAGAATACCAGGTGATGAAATGGAAATAAGTTTAGAGGAATTGCATGTGTTTAACCTATATTATATTGCATGTTTGGGGGAGGAGGGAAAAATATATAAAACACAAGATTTTGCAAAGGTTAATGTTGATGTTTAGCTTATATTGGATTACTTGCTATCTAGGGGCAAGTGGAAGGAAAGAAGAAGGGAGGGAGGGAGAAAAACATGGAACACAAGGTTTTGCAAGGTTGAATGCTGAAAACTATCTTTGCATGTATTTGGAAAAAATAAAATACTATTTAAAAAGAAAAGAAAAGAAAAGACTGCCAGGTAGCAGACTCCACTGTAATATAGTTGAAAATGGGGAGAAGAAAAAGGAAGAAAATGCTTGATTAATAGTTATCATTTTCCCCACCTGCTTTGGATATAACTAAGCACTGGGGAATATACAAGTAGGAAATATGAACCTCAAGGAAGCAAGACATCCACATGAAGCAGTTAAGCTATAAAAGAACATAGTATTAAAATGTCAAAATAAAAGATACAGGTAAGAAGTACTTTAAAAATTCAGAGAAGAGAGCTGTTGTAGATTCAAGTTTTTAATAATATAAGGCCATTGAGCTGAAGGACTTTTAAGTTCACTTTTATCTCTAAAGAAGAGGGTTCTTAATGAAATGGCAGGAGTATGGCATTTAAAGTCAGAAATCCTGGGTTCTAATTCTTGACGTGTTGCTTAATATGTGCATTACCTTTTGCAAATCACTTCACCAATCTGGGCTTCAGTTTCATGCTCTGTAGGTTGGACCAAAGTGACCTTCAGATCTTTGATCAATTCTCAACTCATTGAAATGCTTTTAATATTGGTGCAGTGATTCTTGCCATGCCCATTTTTGCAGATGATAAAGAAAATCAGAGAAGTGATTTGCTCAGGAGCTCATAGATAACCAGTTGCTGGAATAGTACTCAAGCCCAGCTCTTTTGACTGGAGTCCAAGTGTGCTTTCCACTGTACTCTTGCTGCTTTACTAACTTGCTACTCTGCATCTGGGTTCTTATTGGTTCTGGGAACTGGCTCATATCTATCTACTTTTGATTTGGCTTTAATCATTCCCCTCTTCTCTTTGGTCTTTCCTCTCTTTCTTAGGCTAAGCTTGGAGATGAGATTCTTGACTACAGGGACTTGGCTGCTCTTCCTAAAAACAAGGCCATCTATAACATCGACCGCCCAGATATGATCTCCTACTCTCCATACATCAGTTACTCCTCAGGTGACAGGCATAGTTATGGAGAGGTACGGAAACTGAACAATGCATGACTTTTAGAAATGTGGCCTTGATTATTGGTGTTATGGAACTTGGTGTTTGGTCTCTGTAAAACTAACAGTTTGATCTATAAGCTGGAATCTTCACCCTTCTTTAATAATCATTTCATAGCAAGCTGCCTTCACGTGTTGAGTGCTCCATAAACTTGGAAAGCTTTTGCTACCAAATTTGCTACGATAAAATTTTGAGTGGGTTTTTTTCTGGAAAAGACATTTTAATAAAATGTAACAGGACACAGGAAGCAATGACGGTTTTAAGGAAATGATCAGGAGCTAATTCAAATGCTCTTTTTACTTCTTATACAGGCATATGTTGCATAACAGAATCCCAGCCAATGTAGTTTCATAATAATATGATTACTAGATTATCCAGAGAATGATTAACAAACATTTATTAAATGCTTATTAAATACAATATGCCATATGTTATGCTGGTTTCTAGGGAGAAATACAAAGAAGAGAATAAGCGTTGTTCTCATTGCATTTACATTTGCTCATCCAAGTTCCCTTTATATGACAGAGGCTTACTTTATGTCTATCCAGCCCAGAGCCAGCAATACCAGAAGAATGGTCAACTATACCATGAGTTAGCCTTTGATCCCCAGCATTCTGAACTCTCTTGAGCATCAGACTGTTCACGATCCCATCAATAATAGAGTTTGTTTGTAACTAACCACCTAGCAATGTTGTCTCTTAATGTCATGTTTGAGCAGAACAAATTGACATTTGGCAGGGTCTGCCTGCTTACAGAGTAGTGATTTTCATGATGCATGGAATGTATCATTTTCCTATACACAAATTGTTTTTCATTGTCCCTGTCTTTGTCTCCATTATCTGTTTCCATAAAGCTTTTCTCATTTGAAAATCTGCCATCCCACTGTACTAACGGCACCTAAAACACATTATGTATTTCTTAATATTTCTATGAAATGCCATTTTCTTCTGCTTTCTTTTTAAGGATTACTTGGTGCTATCTTTCTTCACTGAGTTTAAATTGTTATTTTGTATCTTATTTAATAGTCTGAAAATCTGATTTAAATTTTTGGGATATCTGGACTATGAAAGGTGCTTTTTTCACTCATTCACAAACATGTATTCACATACCACATTATCCAGAAAATATGTTTTGTTTAAGCTTGATGTATGATATGAAATCATAAGAACTTTTACATTTATGTGTGTATGTATGTATATATACATACATACACACATAAATGTATACGAGGCATTTTGATACAATAGATAGCACTGTGCAGTTGAATTAAAAAAAAAAAAACCTGGATTCAAATCCCATCATGTACACTTACTGTAACTAATCACTTATATTCTCTCAGCCTCAGTTTCTTGATCTGTAAAAAGCAGATAATGATAATAACTACCTGATAGGGTTGTTGTAAATATTAAATGAGATCATGTATTCAAAGTGCATTGTAAAATCTCAAGCATTCTATAAATATCATAATAATTATTAATAGTTATAATAGTATTATCATTAAAATTCCAGCTCTATTATTTGCTAGCCATGTAAATAGTTAATTCACTTCTCTGAACTTCAGTTTCTTCATCTATTAAATGATAAATATAATACTGGTAACACATATACCACATAATTGTAAATGATTGGAAGGCCCTTTGTAAATAAAGCACCCTAGAAATATTAGCTATTATTACCATTTCCTCTCTACTCAATCTTCTTTAAGTCCAGAATCTCCAATGAGCCCCAACAAGACTATTGACTGCAGGACAGGAAGCTAGCCCCAATTCCATGATGCTGTTTATAGGCTTCAGGAATGTTTGCTGGTTCTCTGCCTGCTCTAAAATCTATTTTTTGGCCCCCTCTCTCTGCTCTTGCCCTCGTGAACTAAGCTCATCTCTTAACTCAACCTCTATTCTTCTACATATACTAAAACTAGAAATAGTGTCTATGGTGTGTGACTGTCACTTTTATCAGCAGTCATATCAGTGGTATATTAGTAAAGAACAAGAGAATATAGTAAAGGACAAAGATATGTATATATCACTTTTAAGGAGTTAGAGATATCATATATTTATTCAAATATAATACATAGAATAGAATACATAGAAAATCCCTTCTCCCATCCTGAGGAACCTCGTGGAGGTCTGTTTTCTGCTGGATCTAAACTCCAACTTGCCCTTCTTTTCAGGGGCCCTAGTGTCTTTGCTTCCAATCTTACGTTATAGAGAAGTGTTTCTGCCCAGAGACATCTAGATGCCTGAGTAAATAGGGAGCTGGATTTGGAATCAGAAGGACTTGTGTTGAAATCCTATCCCGGATATTTATTATCTGTATGACACCAGCCTTAGTTTCCTAATCCACAAAAAAAAAATAGTAGCATCTATCTCAGGGAGTTGTCCACAAAGATTAAATAAGATAATATAGTGAGCCTCCCACAGGAACCTAACCTTTCATAAATCCAATACTAATAGGCACCAATAATAATGGTGCTGGGCCTGGCTGGTCTAGTCAAGTGGGCAGTTCAAGGATCTTCACATTTCCCATTTGCCCATTCTTGTGAGGGCAGAATAATCCAAGCTCCTGTTTGTTTACAAATTTGTCCCTCATCCTATGGTGCAGAAGCTGAAGGTGGTTAGGTGGATTAAATAGGATACCAAAAAAAGTTGGAAATGAGGAACCAAGAATAAAATACTCCCATCACTACTATATATAAGTAATAACTCTCATTTCTAAAGGACTTTAAGGTTTACAAAGCACTTTACTCACAATAACTTTATGAAATAGGAAGCAAAAGTATCTATTACCCATTTCACAAATGGTGAAACAAACTAAAAATGAGTGCGTATAGAACAGTAGAAAGCATAATAGACTAATTACCAGAAAGTCTAATTTGTTTACAAGCTGTATGACCTTGAACAAATCACTTAATCTCCATTCAGCCTTGTTTTCTTCATTTTTAACATAAGAATGATAATATTTGGCTTCTCCCTCACAGAGTTTAGGAAAGAGGAAAGGAAGAAAATATGAAAACCAGCTATATGCTGGGCATTATTCTAAATAGTTATACTATTTACATATACTATGTCATTTGATCCTTACCTTAATCCTGGGACTTAAAGGTTATTATTATCCCTTTTCTAATTGAGGAAACTGAGGCAGACAGAGTTAAAAGACTTGCCCAGTTAGTAAACTAGGAAGTGTTTGAGGCTATATTTTTACCCGGTTCTTTTTGACTTCCAATTCAGTGTTATAGTCACTGTGCCACCTAGCTGCCTTGTTGCAAGTGATATACTTTATAAGATTTGTAGTATGTTAAATACATATAGTATGTTACATAGACTGTGATTCCTACCTAATATCACATAGCTTATATCTAAGCCAAAACTTGAACCTGGCTCTCCTGACTTAAAGTCCAATGTTCTTTTTACTGTACTGCATGCAGATAGAATTGATGTTCTAGCCATTTGTTAACACTCATGATTTTTTAATTAATCCATTTGGTACAAATACTACTTAAATGCCCTGGACAGCTTTCCCATGTGACATGAATGTCAAAAGTAAAATTTAAATGTTTGTATCTTGACACACTAGTCCCTAGTGGGTAAATATTCCATAACACAAAGAACAACTGGAGACCTGGTTATTTTTAATTGTATTCCCTTTCAAGTGATGTGATAGGTGAAGTACCCCCTTGGAAACAAGCCATAGATAATCCCTGGCTTGAAAGACAAGAGAATTTAGCTGCAGATTCAAAAGATGTATCAAGTGGTTCATGAATCCTGGCAAGAGGCTAATCCTCCTTTTCTTGCAATACTGATGTCATGTGATTTACATTAGATAAGACATAAGCATATGGGATCTCCTTTCTGACTCAGCTCAGAATTCACAGTGTGTATCATTATACAAAAATAGTAGAAAGAGTATTGGATCAGCCTTCAGAAGACTTGTTTTCTAATCCCTGCCCTGCCACTAACTAGTCATGGGACCTTTTATAGATCATTTCTAATCTGTAAAATGAGTATGTTGAATTTAGAGCTTTGCAGCTCTAAAACTCCCCCATCTATTTTTCTATCATCTATGCATGTCTATCTGTCATTATCCATCTATCATCTATCTATCTACCTGTTTACCATCTTTTTACCATCTATTTATCTGTCTGTCATCTATGTATCATCTATGCATCTATCTATCACCTATCTATTATCTATCATCCATCTATCTATCTATCATCTATTATCATCTATCTATCTATTCTGTCACTTATCATCTATCTATCTGTATTCTGAACTCTTTTCCTGCTCTTGGGCAGTAAAACAGTCAGAGGAAGCTGAATTCAATTCCCATCTGATATTAATTAGGTGGCCCTGGGCAAGTTATTTAACTTCCTTGTGCTTTTGTGAGATTTAGCCTATAAGGTCATTGAGCTCCCTCCCTAAAAAAAAAATTCTGATATTCTATTTTTTATGTTCTAAGCTCCTTTCTAGCTTTAAAATGTTATTTCTATAACTTATGGGCTGTCCTGAACATGGAAGAAGAGAGGACAAGGACACTGTCATGGAACACGTACCTTGCTTGGGAAGACACTTTCTTTGGGAATCATTTCATCCTATTTTTTTCAAAGAAAAATTTTGAGAAATTATTTTCTTTCTTTCAGTCTCTCATTCTTTCATTCTTTCCTTTTTTTCCTTTGTCTAGCCAAAGGAACTGGATCCTATAGCTCTAATCTGTATGATTCATGTGTGTTGCTTGTGTTACTAAAATGTCTTTTTCCCCCAACGATGTAACATCCTGCCCGATGTTTTATCACTAATCTGTTACTCTATGTTGCTGTTTGCAGTCACCCCAGTTGCTCTCTCCAACTCCTCCGGAGGTAACCCTCAAAGCTTATGTTGTCTTTACAATGTCTTTCATGGCGCATCAGACCAGCTGCTAAAGATAACCCCTCCAGCTTCCCATTCAGGACTGCAGATCTGTGCTCCTGTGAATGTCGCTTCTTTTCAGTCTCGGACCCTTTGCAGAGTCAGCTAGGGACTGCTATTCAATTAGAGCTATTTTTTTTTAACCCCAGTGTGCTGATACAATCATATGCATGCTTCCATTGCATCTGTCTCAGTCCCAGAAATACAGAATTGGGGCCCAGACTAGGGGGAAATTGTAGTTTGAACTGGTGAAAACTATGGTAGAGAGATGCTATGGATTATCTAGTCTGCTCACAATATCACAAACCTTGTTTAGTGTCTGCCTTCAGTGGTGATGGTGAACTCTTCAGAGGCACCTCTCCAGCTATAGAAGAGAAATGTTGGAGTTTGTGCTTTGTATTATGGGGAATGACTAAGGAGAGATCAGTGTGGCAGCTTATAGTCTAGGTGAAGAGTCAAGGGTTAGAAATACAGAATAAAGAGAGAGCATGTTATAATCAAGCCATAAGCGGTTAGTAAGCACCTATTATGTGCTAATGTTAGAGGTATAAAGACCAAAATGAACTAGTCCTTGCCCTCAAGAAGCTTATATTCTGTAAGAGGAGATGTGTATTTATATAAATATATTCAAAATAAATTCAAGATAGTGGAAGGAGATGCATTAGAGGTGGAAGGAGATCAGTGAAATCCATCTAGGAAGCATTTCAATTGAGCTTGGAAGGAGCTAAGGATTACAAGGGCAAGAAAGGTGGGGAGGGAACACATTCCAGAAGTGTGGGAGAGCCTCTGCAAAGGAATGGAGACAGATAGGAAATGGAATGCTACAAGTGAGGAGCAGCAAGATGCTAGATTATAGATGTGTCAAGGGGCATTATATATAAGTGGCTTGGGATGGTAGGCAAGTTGCAACCACATTGCAAAGGGCTTTAAATACCAATCAGCAATCTATATGCAGTTTTAGACGGAATAGGGAACTGCTGGTATTTGTTGAGGTGGGAAACGATATGAGACTTTATAAATAACATTTTGGCAGAAAAATATGTATATGGGTAAGATTGGAGAGGGCAGAAGCCTGTGGCAAGAAAACCAATCAGAGGTTTTTGATTTATTTGTAAAATACCTATTTTTAAAAGTATTTATAAAATACCTAACTATTCTACATGCAAAATCCTTCTATGAGATGAAGTTGGGGCAGAGGACATAGAGAGGGCACACACCCTACCTTCAAGAATTTCACATTCTATTTGGTATACTTCTATGAAAAGATTCTATTCTATGAGGCTATAGAGAATGAATATCTAATAAATGATACAGAGAGTTAAGTACCAGTGAATTTCAGAAAAAGAAACTACTAAGTTTGTGACGGTCAAGAGTTTCATTGTGAAGGTGAAATTTAAAGTAGTTTTTTAATTATATTTAGAAATTAGGGAAGAGAAGAAGGCACTCCAAGCTTCAACATAAAAAAAGAGGCAGGAAGGTACAGACTATGTTTGAGCCACAGTGAGGGAAGTGATAGGAAATAAGTTGAAAAGGTAAATTGGAATCAGATGACAGAAAGACTTGAATGCCAGAATGTATAAATTGAACTTTCTTCAGTTCTGTTCCAGTAAAGTTGTCCCTCATCCCCCCCCCCCAAGCACTGGGCCTGTGGGTGCAAATTTGATGAACTCTGTGTATTTTTTGTGTGTTATGTACAGCCTGGTCCCTGCACGTGCTTTGCTGTGGAAAGGGTGGCTGGGCCAGGAGAACCTGGTCTATTTACGTGACATTGGTATCATGCCATCTCACGCTGCCTGTTTCTGTCCCACTTCCATCAGCTGCTCAAAACAATTGCCCATCCCAATTTTAAACAGAAATTGTAGCATAGATTCCTAATCATGAGATACATAAATCCCTTGAGCCTCAGCACTGTCTATTTTTATCTCTGAACATCCCTTTGGAGCACATAGAATACACTGGGACCATCACAAAAGGCATTTCTAGTTGGTTGGGCTGAATCTGAAGGGAGGGGAAAATTTTTGCTAAATGTGTCCAGTGTTAAGTTCTTTACCACCCCCTTTTAGAGGAGGGGAGATTCTTCAGAGCCCTTGGAGTCTTGTCCTCAATTTATATTTATCACGGAGGGAAGGAAAAGCCATTTTTAAGCTTTTGCTTAAATTGACAGGCATTCAGAGGTCATTGGAAAGGGCAAATCGAAGGGCTGGCCCCATTCCAAATCAGAGATGGCTTCTCTTATTCAGCCTACCAAATTGATCTCTTTAGACATTTTCTTATCAGAATGGCAAGAAGGACTTTAATCATAATTTAAAGTTTGAGGGAATGCTTTTGATTTTCTGGATTTATGAGATTGTTTCCCCTTCCCACTCCCCCCTTCCATGTCATTTTCTCCCAGGGTGACCAAGACGATCGATCATACAAGCAATACAGGACCTCCAGTCCAAGCTCCACAGGATCGGTCAGCTATGGGCGTTATACTCCAACCTCCCGCTCCCCTCAGCATTACAGCAGACCAGGTAAATGACCCTCACTATTTTCATCCCTCATACAACCACATTATAAAAGACGCTCTTGCTATTGTGGGATCTGGGGATACACAAATCTCATTAACTCAAACTTCTTCAGTCAATGCCATCCCTTATATAAACATCAGACATCAATTAAGTGCTTACTATGTGCAGAACATTGTGGTAGGCACTTGGGAAAATTAGATATGACATGGTCTTGTCTGTAAGGAGCTTATAATCTAAGAAGGGAACGAGATATCCAAACAGACAAAAGCATAATATCATATATACAAAGTCTGACTAGATGTAACCTTATAGGGTCAGGGGAAAAGGTGGGAATGGCAGAGAAGCAGACAAAGCTTTCTTCAAAGTAATAGCATTCAAGCTGGGATTTAAAAGGTTATTAAGAATTCATCAGGCTAGAAGAGAAAGATGGAGGATAGCTTAGACATAAGGAACAGAATATGCAAATGCATGGAAAATGGAAAATAGACGATGTTTTCAGGGAACAGAAAATAATCTAGGTTGGTTTGACCACAGACTTTTAGAAGGGAGTAAACTGAATTCCTCAATGGACTGAGATGTATATGTAGCATACTCAAAAAGAAATATGTAGAATTGTTGGATTATTATCATAATTTTCAGCATTTTTATATATCCTGAGGGGAAAAGTGGCATAATGGAAAAAAAGTGGATAAACTTAGGGCCAGGAGACTTAGGTTCAAACCTAGAATTTCTCAAGTAAATGTCCATGATCAACTCACTTAACTCTTTCAAGCCTCAGTTTCCTCATCTATAGACTCAAGATGACACACTATCTAGTTCCAATTACACCTTCATCACTTCTTATCTGAACTGTTTTAATAATTTTCTAATTGATCTTCTGGATCCTAGACTCTCCTCTCCCTAGTCTATCCTTCCCAAAGATGCCATAATAATCTTCCTAAGGTTATGAATATGTTGTTCCCCATTTAAGATCATACTGTTTCTAAAACAAAATACGAATTTCTTTTCTTGTAATGTCAAGCCCTGTATTAGGTGGCTCCAAACCAGTTTCCTAGTCTCAGTCACATTATTACTCCATTTCATGAATTTTCCTTTTCCCACCAAAATGGACTTTTCCCCTACACTCCACAGACAAACACCACTGTGCATTCCAACAAACTATCACCTGAGAATAGAATTCCTCCCCATCTCACCTTTCAGAGTTTATATTTTTCTTCATGGCTCATCTCTGGGCCTTGAATTCTTCCCTTGCTTTTCCAGGCAACAAATGTTTTCTCCCTCCTTGAATATTCCTAGAAAACTTTCTTCATTCCCTCTTTTGCCTCCTTCACTCCCTTTCATTGTACACATCCATGTATGTATCACATCCCTACTCCTAGGATAATGCAAAGTTCCTTAAGAGAAAGGACTGTGTGGTTTTTTTAATTTTTTGTTTCTCCATGGCAAAGCACAGTGTGTTACATATAATAGCACAGGAGATGCCATAATAAATGGTAGTTGGATCAGTAGGGGAAGTAACTCTAGCATTAAGAAAGTCCACAGAGCAAAACATTACAACAAAATCATTACAGAAATGAAGGACTATAATGAGCCAAGAAAAAACAATCATGAGCACATGACACATGCTCCAGACCCACTTTATTCCACCCAATAGTCCCATGATGATTATTTTCCTTTCTTTTAGAGCAAAAAAAAAAAAGACCATTTTCCTCACTGAACTGTTATTTAAAGCTACTATGTCTGACTACCATGTGCCATTCAATATTGCATTTTGGGAAGATTTTCATTTCTGATCTGCTTCCCAAATATCATCATTTCAAGGTGACTTCCTTTTCAACTTCTTCTTTAGAGATCTGTACAAAAAAAAAAAAAAAAGAATCATAGAATTGGAAACTGAAAAAAAAATTGGAGATCATTTATTTAGTTTAAACCTCTCATTTTGCAGATAAGGAATGTGAGGCACAAAGATGTTAAGTGACTTGGCCAAGACCACATAGATAGAAAAGAGTAGTATGGAAATTTGAACCTAGAGCCTTTGACACCAAGTTCAGAGCTCTTTCCACTAGACCATTATTTTCCTTATTCCTTGCATGGGGCTTTGTGCATGATGGCATTCAATAAACACATGTTGAGACATTTTATTGCCATTGGGCATCTTCTGTGTGCAAAGAACTGGTATGCCATGCCATGCCAGGTGTATACCAAGCAAGCTGAGCCTGTGAGTACCCAGCTTACTTGGGTGGAACACGGGCCAATGAGTCCAGGATGTTGGGTCCAGTCCTGAGGCAGCCAGTTAGCTTTGCTCTGTTCCACTGACTACAGAGAATCTCTCCCCAGCTTTCTTAAACAAGGGCTATTGCGTACGGGGGTGAGGGGAGACTTCATAAGGGGAGAAAAATATGGATGACTCAGCTCAAACACCACTGAAAAATAATTCACATCTATCTAATCATAGCACCATTTTGGTGTCCCAAGGGGCAGTGTTTCAGAAGCAACAATAAGGCTTGCCTTTGTAAAAGCATCCTTTCAGGTCCCCCAAAAGGACTGCATAGCACTGAGAGAGAAATGGAAAATTCTCCTGGATATGCTGATTCCTAGGAATATTTTTTTGGCTTATAAGTAAGTGACCTCCATAGTTTATTTTCGCTTACTCTCTGTTGCCCCCCTCAGCTGGTACTCTGAGTCTTGGTACCAGTAGCTGCATCTCCCTGCCCCAACACCCAAGCCCTACATCTATGTTCAGACATCATTACATCCCTTACTTCAAAGGTAAGATCATGGAATGCCAGCCAAGCTGTGGTGACTGTAGACATATCCAGATGTGTTTTGGTTTCACGTGTGTGTGCCACGCATGGCTTCCCTCGATATACAGTGTGTCTCAACTCTCATAAAGTGTTCCTTGGTGTGCCATGTAAGTCAGTGAGACAAACAGTCCCTGTGAGTACTCAGTGTCATTAGAAAGGAAGTTAAAGTTACTTTGCAAAGCAAAGGAAGGACAAGGAAAAGTGCCTACTTCGAGGGTGACAGGCACACAGGAACAAATTAAGAAGTGTATTAAGCTTGGACTTCTGAGTGAAGTACACTCAGCATTAGATAACATGGTGATGATCTAGTTAATTGCTTGGGACATTTAAATTTTCCATTGTCAAAAGTCCAAAATAAGAAGCCCTGTGGGAAGGACATAACTTTCTAGTGTATTCTTCCCCTTGCCACCTGATCCTCCATTCCCTTTGCCTCCCACTCTTCCATGCAGGGCAGAATCATGTTCCAGGAAATGAAGCATATATTTAAATATTGTTGTATAAAAACTTAATATTTACCTAAAGTCTGCTTTGAATTTTACATTTTTCCTAAGTAAATTCATAACTGATGTTTTCCCACTTGGATGTTTCATTTTGTCCTTCCCTCAAAAGCCAGGATCCTACCAATCTGTCACAGACATTATTTTAGAGGGTGAATATAGGAATATATTTTCATCAGGTCTCTGTGTCCATGTTCTGTCCTCATCTGTCCTCAATCATGTACAAAAATCCCAATTCAAGAAGCAACCATATAAATGGACACCATATTGTTTCTTTTCATAACTGGTAGGGGAAAGGCTGGAGTGGGGAAGAGAATTTGGAACTCAAAATTTTTTATAATGAATGGTAAAAATAAGTAGATTGATGAATGAATGGATAGACGGATGGATGGGTGAATGAATGAATGAGCTTTTGGCTAGAATGCTACAGCTCTCCTAATGCCCTTCCTGTGGGACCCACACCGAGATCCCCACATAAAAGGGCTCTAACTTGTTGTTCCTTGACATATCCACATCTTCATCTGAGATGTATTTTTGTTTTTATTTTCCCCTCCGCTTCTAATTACTGAACATTAAGAAACGAGTCTAGGAAACTTAAAACAGAAAGAGAAGAAATATTTTTATTATGCTTAAATAATGTTTTTACAATTTCCAACTATATCAAATAGATATGGACTGACACAGACACAAATACAGATAGACAGGATTTTTAAAAATACTTCAAAAGGAAAATTCAAAATGTTTGCAGAGGGAATCAGATCAGAAAGCTTATGTGTAAATTTAAAGACCGGTGATTCAATATGTTTCGTTTCATGTTCTTAAAATTCCAGCCGCTTGATTTCTCTTCTCCCTACCTCAGTATCTAAATAAAACAAATGTCCCTAAATTACACTCATCAGAACTCTACCTGGCTGCTTTACGAACATGTTCTTTGTTTGCCAACAGGTAGGGGAACCCACACTAGCTTTGTTCCTTCTGGCCAGCTCTTCTAAATATCTTCCCTAATAACTGACCAAGGATCGAAATGCTAATGTGGTCAGATGATCAATTATATATCATCTCCATCTCCCTTTCCTTCCTTAAATATCTTTTCTACTTGTGATCTCAAGTGGAAATGCTCAGAGGCAGTTGGCCCATTCTCAGATCATTTTAGTTTTCACAATCATAATTAGATGGAAGCATCCCAGGAAAGCATCCAAAAGATGGCAAACAAATTGTAATCCCTGCCATAGTCTCTCTGCTGACTTCAATCCTACTTGCCAGCTGCTAGTGACCTCTTCTTCAAAATCCTCTTGTATTAATTGTGTGTGTGTGTATATATATATATATAAAATGTGTGTGTGTATACACACATACACATAGGCATACACATGCACACATATATATTTATTTATTTTAAAGCTTTTTATCCTTTAACATATGCAGGGATAATTTTTCAACACTGACCCTTGCATAGCCTTGTTTCAGATTTTCCCATTCTTCCCTCCACCCCTTCCCCTAGATGGCAAGCAATCCAATATATGTTATACATGTTAAAATATGTTAAATCCAATGTACACATATATTTATATACCTACACACACACATACATATATATGTACATACTATCTCCCCTGATTGAATGTAATCTACTTGAGGGCAGGGGGTATTTCATTTTGACCTTTGTTTTCCCCCAAATCTAACATAGCATTCGGCACATAGTAGATGTATAATAATTGCTTGTTGATTGATTGGTTCCCAAATAAATAATGACCATACATTGTCTCTTAGGAAGAGAGGCTTCTTTGTTTTGCTGAAAATAGCATCAACTGGACAGAAAAGTAGCAGCAGAGGTTCTGATATACATTGTCTATTCTGTAGCTATATATATATATATATATTTATTTTTAACCATTGGCTATAGCTCTGTTATTTATACCTAAAACATTCACATCACCTGTTCATAGAAGAGTGGGCAGGTATCCCTGAAGGAATTCTCAGAAGAGAAGTCTGGATTTTTCAAAGGCAAAACTTGCCCAGATCACCTCCACACACACACACACACACACACACACACACACACACACATACACACATATATATATACACATACATACATACACATACACATGCCCCTTTGGAGTATAACCTCTTTGAGGTCTTTGTTTTTATTTGTGTTTGTATCTCTAGTGTTTAGCACAGCACTTAGCTTACAGTGGACACTTAATAAATGTTATCAATTATTGAGCATACTCCAGTCACCCCAGAGGGGCTGTTGCCCCTATCAGTACAAGTCCCTACCAAGCTGGAAAGACTTTGTACCTAGACAGGGATGGATCTGTTGTCCGAAGACCAGTGTAGCAAAATTCTATTTCACCATCATTTCATTTTATTTCAGCATTAATTTAGTACCCAGTATGTGGCAGATACCATGCTGGACTCTGGGGTTATAAAAATGAGACAGTCCTTAGCCTTCAGATCTTCTTGGACAGGATTCTTTGAATCACAGGAATTAATAAAGGTCAAGGTGGAAGGATCCCTGCATCTAAGGGAAGCAGGGAACCCTGAAGTGAAGCAAACAAGTCCCAGACAGAAAATTGAGTAGAGGAATAATCAGCTTGAATCAGTGATACTTATGTGCTCCAGCTTTGGGGTCAGAGAGTCCAGATTCTTCTTCTAGGCCAGCTACTTGTTAACTTTGTGACTTTAAGCAAGTTTCTACCTCAGTAAGCTTCAGGTTGCTAATCTGTCAAATGGGGCATTTGGACCAAATGAACCTCTAAGGGTTTTCCAGCACTTTAAGATTTACAAAACACATGACATCTCCTTGCCTCATGTGATCTGCACAGTTGTGAAAGTAATACTGTTTTGGATGAGAAAACTGAAGTTTAATGGGGTCAGGTGACTTTCCCAGGGTTATACAACCAGTAAATGCCTCAGAGACCATTTGAACCCAGATATTCCTAACTTTAAGTCCATAAATCTGGAGGTTTTTCCCCATTCTTCATGTACATTTCAAGAAATCAATTAGTTCAGTTTATTCAAGAAAAATGTTTCATGAGTTCTTGATACTCTCTTTGCAAGGCTGAATGAATCTTGACTTTCCCCAGGGCCTTCTGCATGGCAATATAGAAGGACAAAGAGCAGTAAGACCAGGCCCTGCCCTTGAGAAGCTCATGTGGCATGTCACTCTACTGCTGGTACATCTAGGGTACTATCGCGTGATACCATCCCCTTGTCATCCGTGGCATTTGTTGCTCTCCAAGGTCTTACTCGTGAAAGCTTTGCATGTTGGGCTGCAGGAGATGAGTGCTCTTGACTTGTGGTTGATTAGCCCAGCAGGCCCTCTTGACTTAATTGTACTGTACTTGACAAATATGCCATGCTACCTACCACTCCCCCATGCAGCCATCACAATTTGCCATTGATGTTTGACCAGCAGTCGGTTTCACAAAAGGTTCCCTCTGGCTAACTTAACAGCTTAATATGTGTTCCGTTAACATCCCTGGAGTGTGTGGTTAACATTCCTGGAGCTTGGAATGCAATAGAGTGAGCTGTTCCAGCTCCCTCCCCTCCTCCCCATCCCATCCCAGACCATTCTGATGATTTTTGGTGACACGAAGTAGATGTTCTAAATTTGAATTAGTTGATTTTCATAACCTGCAGTGCAAATATTAGTTGTTAAAACTGGTGCCCCCAGACAGCCATTTCCTGTGGGGTGATGGGGATTGGGAGTGGGAGAGTAGAGTCTCAGAACCATCATAATGCCTTGGCCTGTCTAAATGGCCTGATCACCACAGGTACAGTCACACCAGAATACCATTTTTGATGTTCATGGAAAGCTCATTTCCAAACATAGGCACAGTATTCATTATTTCTCAGGAAAGGAAGAGGCAGAAGAATAGCTTATCAGTGGAAAATAGACTTACAATGTACAAAATCAAGAATGAGATAAAGAAAATTCAGCCCTCTCCCTGAGCCCGAGTCTTCCCTACAACCCTAACTACACAGTTAACTACACTGTCCCAAACGTGCTCCTAATATAAAAATCCTAAGGCTAAAGTACCAACCCTTCCTTTTCCTTAATGTCCAGCTAACTAACGTCTCTTCAAGGATAACTTCTTGACGTTTACGTCCTAGGCGCTACATATCTCTTCTGGCTTTTCTAGATCCAGTGTTAATGCAAGAGATACTTGCTGAGAAGGCTTGGGGCCAAGCTACACACATTTCAGCCCTGAGGAAGGAATATTTAGCTAAAAATGTCTTTTTTAAATGACTTTTAAAAAATTCTGTCTTGCAGTAGGTTCTTGCTCACAGCCACATGAAGTCTTAAAATCTCAAAAGTGAATAGGAATTTCAAAGATTAGTTATCTAGTTTACTCAATATGGCTCCCCTCCCCAACCAACATCTCTAACACTACTACTCAAACATTTCCCATTAGAGGGATGTTTTGAGGAAAACTCACTATTAGACAGTGAGTAAACAGCTGTTAATCATTTTCTTTCTTTGGAGCAGCAATCTGGCTCCCTGTATTTTCTAACCAGTAGACTGAATTCTATATTTTGAAGAAATTAATGAAACTAATGACCTTTTTGTAGCATAAGATTTAAAGTCAGTCCCAAGTTGTACCTCCTGCTCTGATATTTACTAGCTTTGTAACTCTGGATAAGTCACTTAATTAGTGACTGTATCCTCATGTGTAAAATGGTGATATTAGTACCTATTTCACAGGATTGTGAATAAAGCACTTTGTGTATCTTAAAACACTATATAAAAGTATAATTATAGTCATTATAATTTACCTTTCTGGGCTTAAGTTTCCTTATCTGTACAGTAAGGGGTTGAATTAGATGCTGTCTACATTTTCCTTCCAGTTTTAATGTCTTGAGTTTACAAAGTTTTATGTGGCCCGCCCCAAAACTTTCTCACAGTGTGAGAGTTGCCTGGGAATTTTGTCTTTATTTATGAATAAAAGGCTTCTAATAGAAACTCTTCTTTCTCGGTACCTCCATTCTAAATAGGTCATCTTCAAAGGGAAATAATAGCCCTTTCACTGCTAAGATATTTTTAAGGTGGATGGACAACTATGATATAATGGGAAAAAACACTGGTCAGAAAATTTGGGTTAAAGTCCCAATTCCAATTGGGATCCTGAATAAATCACTCCCCTCTCTTTCCTATATAAATAGTGGGTCTATAATACTTATACTACCCAACTCCCATGTTTATGATGTCAAGTTTTCTACCTCAACATACTACATAAATAGAAGCTGTAGAGAGTCAGGGAGACTGCTCACAATGGATTAGTCATCACATTAAATGTTATTGCTTAAGTGTTTTGCTTTTTAGTGGAAAAGTCTCATGCTGAAGAGGTTGTTTGCTGGAAAGTGATTGATGAGTCAAAACAGAATTATCACTAAAGACTAAATGAAATACACAGAAGCCATCTACAAAATTGTTTGCTTTTAGCAAGATCCTCAAGAGTTAAACAAGAGAAAGCTTCTCCCAATTTGAAAGATAAGAAAATTGAGTCCCAGAGAAATGGCATGATTTGGCCAAGGTCTTGCACTCTAACCTGGCAGTGGAGACCAAATCCCAGATCTTCTGACTTGTAGTCTAGTACTAAACATACTTCCTCTAAATTTTCCCTGACTGTGACTTCTTCAAAAAGTTCCAAAATATAACTTGAAAAACTCTGGGCTTTTACAGATGGGAAAAGGCAAATCTTTTGCAAAAGGAATTAGCAAGAACAATGGATATGAAGTCAAAAAAACAAGTTTTGGCCAAATTTTAAGTTCTAACTCTAAAAAGTCCTATACCTCTCTAAGTCTGTATTACTTTAAACATGGAGCTAATAGGGCTTGTACTACCTAGTTCACAGATTGTTGTGAGAAAAAGATGTTGTAAACTCTAAGGCACTCTTTTCCTGTTCTACTTTTATTATTGTGCAGAAGCTCTGTAGTATAATTAGCAAGACAGCTGAGACTAATGATCTAAGGGCAGAATCCCAGAATTAATATTTCATTATTATGTGATCCTAGGAATACTATGGAATCATTGTGTGACCAACTTGGTGGAAACTTCAGTGACCATCTAGCCCAATATATACTTCACACATATACACATCAAGAATAACCTCTAAAACATACCTAATAAGTGATCATCCAACTTTCCTCAAAGACTTCCAATGAAAGGAAACCCACTATGTTCCAAGGAAGCCCACTCCACTCTTGGTTGCTATCATTGTTACAAGTTTTTCTTTACATTAAACCTAAATCCATCTCTCTACAACTTGTACTCATTTTTCTTAGTTTCATCCTTTTAAATCAGGTAGGAAAAATATGTAATCTATGCCCTAAAATACTTAGATCTAATAGACCAACAGTCCTACAAAAGAAATAAGACTTTTTAGTATAATCTATTCTTGATGATCTGATACAACTTTTAGTAAATTTTTAAATATCTACAATATTTTTTGATGTTGCAATAATGTTTTAGAATTTTGCTAACAATGAAAATCAATCTCACTATCCTATAGCTTGAAGAATATATATATTACCTATATTTGTTCATGTGGAATATTTTCCATTTTCCTTGATTACAAAAAATTGAGAGAAACTCAGTAATAAGACATCTACCACTTGTTTTTTTAGTGTTTGGAGGCCTGATTTGAGGACCTCATAGAGGCTAGCTAACTACTCAATTAGCTATAACTTCCTAGGAATCATTTTTGTCCTGCCATTCCCATTCCAAAGATCATTCTCCTTAGAGAGAATAGAGAGAGTTAGAAAAAATCAAAGAGTTATATATTTCTGCTGTCTCTCCTCTCCACTCTAGCAGCCATCCTAGCTATTATTTGAACTATTCCTTGCCCTCAGTGTAGCTAACTCAATCTCGTTTCCAATTAATATTCATTGCCACTAGATAACTCTAGCATTCAGACTCTTATAGAATGATGCTACTCTTTTGTTTCTATCTTCTCTCTTTTCCTTGTTTCTAGCTCTTCTGGAATTTTTCAGTCTGTGTTCACTAATTACTTCAATATTCTCCATGAAGTACAAGCAGAGGTATCTGCAGAAGTCATAGTATTTAGAACTTGAAAAGAGGTCATCTAGTCCACCATTGTGATAAAGAAAATGAGGCTCATAAAAGTTAAGTGGCTTACCACACAAATAGTTAAGTCAGAGAATTGGTATTAAAACTGAAGCCCTTGAAGTCTAAATTAATTTCCCTTTCTCATTATACCATTTTGATTTTCCTTTTGTGATCTAGAATTGGGTTTGTTGGTAAGGAAAGAAAAAAAAAAGATGAGCTTTGCAATATGCTGTGAAAAATGATATAAATAGTTGATGGGAATAGGGTACAAGGATAATCCATTTATGTAAGTTTATGTAACAAACATTAGTAGATGTTGAAGGTGATGAAATTTCATGATTTAATCCATTCCATCAGAAGTCAGAGACATGGATGTTCAGGTTAGGGATGGTGGAAACTCAGGAGAATGAGAAGTTTTAAGGGAGTAAGTAAAGAAACATTTAAGTAGTCATCCTAGGATCCTTATCTCAGCAAGTGAAGGTAGTGTTGGTTATATAGATTCAAGAATAAGTGATGTCCAAACTGGATATTCTGGCAAATTTAAAGAATAGATTTTGCATAAATAAAAGTGAAGAGGGATGGATAGGAGTCTGTGGTAAAAGAGTAGAGTGTCAGAACTGATACCATTCCAAAAGATGATGAAGTATGATGAGTAGTTCTTGATTAGTGAGTGAAGGAGGGCGAGATAGTAGAGGAATCTGTGAGATGTAAAGAAATTAAAGACCAATAGCAGGGGGTAGAATAGAGAGAAACTTTGCTCCAGATTCTGAAGTCAAACAATCAATCAATAAGTATCTATATAAAAATAAGATAGTCCCTACACTGAAGGAACTTTTATTCTACTGGTCATGAAAAATAATTTTGAGAACTGAAAATCAGTGGATAATAGGAAAAGGACAGCCACTTACTTACATGAATTGCAGGAATTTCACAGGTTAAAAATCTTTGAGGGATAATAGTTAAGGAAAGATGTATGATTAAGGTATATAAAAGAATTGAATCCATTGCTTTTTGTCATAGTAAGTCTTGCCAAGAACATGGGTCTGTTTTTAGACTTAGCATTGATATTTTCATTGAACTTTTTTCCCCTTATTCTGACTTCAGTAAAAATATTTCTATTGCCATTACATAAAAACCTTTATTTCCTTCCTTTTTACTTTGTTCTTTGTGATAGACCAAGACATAGAAAAAATTCATATAAAATTTGACTCAGTTTTCTCTAGATATGGTACATATGTTTGGCAGGAAATAAGATTTGTAAAGCAGATAGGAGGGATCAGAGAATTTCAGTTGAGGACTCTATGAGCTAGTATGATGGATAGAGATCTGGTCTTGAAATCAGGAAGACTTCCCCTCTATGTGACATACACCTGCTGTGTGACACTTGAATGAATTAGTTAACCTTGCTATGTCCCCAAGCAACTCCAAGACTAAGTTGCAAAGTGGGTAACAGTCTTCATTGACAAAGAGAATTTCTTCAACAGGAAATCCCTATTGCAATAAAATCACAAACCCAGTCCTAAAACAAAACAAAACAAAAAAAAAAAACTAAAAACTTTTCTGTGGTGTGATATCCTTCCAATTTTGTTCTTTATTTTCAAGAGGGCTGACTAGAGCACTACTGCTAGGAATATTCAGGGATTTGAAAAGATTGGTTCTGAGAGTTCAGGTATGTTCATCTTGGAGGTGGAAATCATTTCAAAAGATAGAAATGAGTGATGGAGTTCCTGAGAAACCTCACATACATAATCAGTAAAATGGTCAGTCCCACTCTCTCCCAGGCAGAAGAGGCTCAGTCAACCAACTACCACCCTTCCCAACTGTGTTTTTGCACCTCTTTCTGTGGGCATGGTCATCATTAAATCAAGGGTCCCTGTCACCCCTCCCATCAGCTGGCAGTGCACTCCCATGGGGCTGTTAATTCATGCTGTAGCCTGAGTCCTATCCTTGCAAAAAGCTTCACCATTAACTTGTCATCAGTTCTACATTCCATCCTCACTAAAATGGTTCTCTCAGAGGCTTTGTGGGATAACAATGTCATGTGGAGCTTCCACTTGCTTTGAATTGCTACAATCCAATTTGATGTTTTTTCAGTCCCTCTTTTCCTTCCTTTCTCCCCAAATCCCTTTCCAAATAAGAGCTGTACTTTTAATTTGCCAAGCTGTGCTATAATGCCATAGAGGGTTTCTTTAAGTATAATCGGATGAGAAACAAATTAGACTCTATTCCTATTTAGCTAAACAAATTAACATCTGATAAATCCATTCATTTGGCACATTATTTGGGAACTTTTTTGCCCAATTGGCTATGGCATTATTAATTTTTGACTTGGTAATCCAACTTTACTGACATTAAAAAGAAAATGGGGAAAATAAAGTAGAGTTGGAAGATGTTTTCTCTTCACTATACCAAATAAAATTTGGGGAATATAAGAAATCCTTGCCATTGAGGTCTTCAGTTGATCTCAGATTTCACAAAATGACATTTAAATTGGGGGTCTTGATTGCCATTGTAAATTCTGAAGCTATTCTCTTGTGGATTCCCTAATTGAAGTGTCAAACTGCTGTGTTTGAATGAAATAGAACAGAGAAGAGAGTTCAAATGGTTTTTATTGAATCTCAGAAATCCACAAAAGAGATTTACTGGATCTGGGAAATGTACACTGAGAGCAAAACTTACAGGGATGTCTGCTAAATGAGCAAAAGTCCCAATGAGACAATCCGGTCTAGCTACTAAGCTTCCCTGCTAAACCATCTAGCAATATTAGTAGTCACCATCCTATTGCTTTGCCATTTGCCCATGAGGCCATATCTTAACCCGAATATATAGTTATAGGACATAGTTCTTGGGTGTCTTGTGTCCAAATTTGATTGAAATGTTGGATTAGCAAGTCAATTAGGCCTGGTCTCAAACTTTGGACAAATGCTAAATTTACAGAGTTTGGCCAGCACCATGGACAGGAGATCAGGCCTGTTGTAAGTAAGCTTTCTGTGCTTGAAATACTCTGCTTTTCCATTTTTTTCTCCTTTTATCTGCTTTCTTTGCTCTTCCCTTTGGAGGCAGTGAAAGTGGCCGGAGCACTCCCAGTTTATCCATGTATTCAGACAGCAAACCTTCACCTTCTACCTATCAGCAGGCTCCTAGACATTTCCATGTACCAGGTAGGCATTCAGGGCTGTGCTTTGATCTCTTACTGCCCTATCCCTCTAGTCTGTTTGTTATCTCCTATCTCATTGTTGGGTGTCTGGGGGGGGGGGGTTGAGTTTCCTGTGTGAATGGCAGAATGAAGACTAAAATTTCTTTCACTTTGGATAATTTTTCCTGCTGCTAACCTCCTGAGGGGAAGGGGAAAGAGGTTGGGGGAGAAGGAATTTCTATGGTATCTTGTGAGCAAAGCAGAGCCATACAAGGCAAGAATATGGTATACATGTCAGCCCATGGACACATAGAAATGTACTATAAGAAGGGGGCAGAAAGTAAACACTGCACCTATCAAAGGCAAGTTTTCAATTAATTAAGAAGAAAAACCGTCATTTCATCAATACCTCTAAGACCAAGAGTCTCCTCATACTAGGAAAATTCTCCTGGCTGGCCACCTATATTTTATCCTTGGCTTCCCTCAGATTCTGCCATTACTGGGAAACTTCAGTTTCCAGTCTGACTTGGCTTTTGGCTTCCTCCTTCTCTTGAATTACTCACTAGACTGATGACCCTTTTCCCCCAGTAAGGATTTCCCTCTCATATCTGGTTTAATCACCACATAAGCCCTTCAGCAGGAATATCATGGTACTCTCTGACACTTCCTTTTTTTCCTGGAGCCCTCATCTTCTTAATGGTGGCAGAGTGTTCTTTCCATGTCCTCCAACAAGGTACCAAACTAACCAGGGGCCATTTCTTGCTCTGCCATGCCAATGTGCTATAGGATCAAATAAGTGGGGACATAAAGTGTTCACACTTGTCTAAATAACCATGCTTTTTAAAGCTCTATAATAATCGTAAAGTGGCATTTATTTTCCATGATAGTTAATAAGGCAGATATATATCTATATATATCTATATATCTATATTTATATATATATATATATATATATATATATATATATATATATATATATATATATATAGTATAGAGAGCTGCAAAGATCTGAATTCAAACCCAAGATCCACTTCTTCTTGCCCATGTGACTTCACTCCTTACCCTCAGTTTCCCCATCTGGAAAATGGGGATAATAATATTTGAATTATCTCTTTGTATGGAAAATGGTTTATAAATTGTAAAATATAAAGAAATTATAATTACATATATCTAGGAGCAGAAATGTGAGTGCCAGCTGGATTACAGCATCAAATTTATGTTTTTTGAGAAAAGTATTTAATATGTCTAAATTTATAGCTTCCATTATTTCTACCTTAAAACTGGGGACATTCAATGATATATTCGTAACTTGACTCAGCAATAGATGTCCTATTTAATTTTCTCTATGTAAGGTTCTCTGTCCTTTAAAGAAAAATACTCAATGGGCAGGAGGCCATTATGGTGATTCCTAACTGTGTGAGAGGAATGAAGCTGTTTTGTTTTGTTTTGTTTTAAGAAATAGAATGGAAATTGTCACAACTGCTTGCTCACTCTTTTGTTCTTTCCTTTCTTTTCTTTCCTCCTCCTCAGACTCTGGAGTAAAAGATAACATCTATAGGAAACCCCCCATCTACAAACAGAATGGTAGAGTCTGCTTTCCTCTTCTTTCAGGTTTTCATTGTTGATACTGCTATTTTCTGCATGTTTTCTATATTCTGATTTACAGCTGAATCAAATCTTTTTTGTCCTGATGAGTGATCATTTCAACTCAACAGAGGCAGCTAAGTTTTCATAGCAAGAGTACTAGATTTGAAGTCATGGCTCTGTCTCAAAAAAAAAACAAAACATATATTTACCTTTGGGCAAATCCCTTCTTTTCTCTGGCCACCATATGTAGAAAATGGATGGAATGTTCTCTAAAATGATGCCTTACTTAGCTTTAAATCCTGTGATTCTGGCATAAAACAATCTAAACATGAATTATTTAAAGTCACTACCAGGAGTCATGTTTTCAGAAACTAAAGCAAAAGAAAGTCAGCATATGACTAGTTACTCCAAAAAACCTCTGAACATTAATGATCTCAAGTTCTCATTATGCACATGTGGAGGTACATTTAGATTTCCAGACAAGTAAGATCCACGATCTAAGAAAGACTTAATCAGAAACTGTGACATATGCTTCATTTTAAAAGAGTTGTTACAGGGACCCGGACAAATCACTTAGCCTCACAATATTTTAGAAAGAAGGTGTCAGATTCACAACCCCAAAACTCCCCAGTAAAGCATGAACCAGATAAAAATATAATTGGAACATGTTTAACAAAATAATAGAAAGTATAATATAACATAGATAGTATTAATTTATGATTTTCTAAGTCAAGATTCAATCAAGACATTTCTAGTTAAGTTTGATGCCATTTTTTTTTTGAGAAGTTCTACAAGATTATAACTTGAAGAGAAGGTGCCAATCTGTATTGATAAGGAGTTTCTTCACTTGGGAGTTACAAATACTAATAAAATCACAGATTTATTCCCTTTTCCTGTACCTTGAAAGGACAAAGATATTTTAAGGCCACTAAAAGAAATCTAATTAGTGCCGAGAAATAGATATTGACTGACTTTATAGATAATGTGATTTAACTTCATTCTAAGAGGGAAGGAAATGGGGAGGGAGGGAAAGAGATTTAGTTCACTCAATTTATTTCTTGTCACTTGAGGCTGAAATAAATTATTTGGGTTCAAATGAGCATCCATTCTCTCTCCCGACTGCACAAACTCCCTGTTTAGGTTTTGTTTCCTCTTCTCAGGCAAGAAAATATATATTTTTAATTATATGAATTTGAAGACAGTGGCTTCTTCCAGATTTCTTTCAGTCAATGAATCATAGAATCACTACATGTTAGAGCTGAAGCAGAGGGTTTAAAGCAAGGTAGATAGAATGGCAAGTTGAAAGGATAATTTAGTACATCTTCATTTTCAAATTCGGGAAACTGAGACCTGAAGAGATCAAGCAACAAATGAATGAACATCTTCCCAAGAGGCTACCTAGGATGAATATTTTCCTATGTTAGAATGAATTGGAATAGATGGTCTTTGAGATTCCTTTTAACCCCAAGATCCTGCATAGGATCTTGAACTTCATCATGAAGTCATGAACTTCATCAGCTACTCTGAGAGAAGAGTCTCAAAACATTCAATCCTGCTATAAAAAATATTAATAATATTTTCATGGGATCACAGGAATTAAAACAGGAAGGCATCTTAGAAACTGTTTAGTCCAATTCTTTATTTGAGCAGCTTTCCCAAGGTCATCTAAGAAATGTCAGAGCAGATTCAAATTCAAGTTCCCCAACTCCAATTATGGTATTTTGTCTCTACACCACACTAAGTGGGTTTCCTCATGTAGGTGGTAAGTTACTCATCTGTAAAGTATTAACCTAAGAGATTTGAAATGGTAAAACCTTAAATGCATATTCTTGATTTTTTTGGTGGAAGGGTAGAATTTGAAGGATGAAAGTTCTAAATATTCTCATTTTTTTATCCATGTATTAGTCTGTCATCTAAATGCTGTTTGAATTTATTTTTAAATGCCAACAGAGTATTCAAATTCTTTTGTGCTATTGTACATATCATTGACAAAAATTAATTGTGTATATATATATATATATATATATACACACACACACATAGAAATTTATATTCCTACATATACACAGTATACATGTTACATGTGTGTTATATGTCAATCAATATATAGATACATAGAAAGAAGATAGTTGACCTTGGAGATTACAACTCAGCACTTGTGTCAAAACCAGTTATGTCAGTGGATCTCGAAAAAAATAAGTTAGATGTTTTTAGATGTTTGTTTTTTAGCTTCATTTTTAACTCTCCATTTACCTAAGGGGTCAATTAGAAAAGTTCTTGAAGGAAACTTTACACTCAGAAGGAAGACAAATGACAATTCTACTCACTGAGAGAATGGCTAATAGCCCCTGGCAGTGCTTTTGTTGAAGAAATCAAATTGGAAGAATATTTATTTTCTTTTAAAAATTGACTTGGCATGTTAGAGCAGCACTGAGAAAATTGAAACTAGGACAGCTTTTGAGTTACAAAACCCCAGATTCTGTGAGAAGTGTACTAAGTTGGATGTCTTACAAAAGTTTTGCCTGGAAATGTTTTTTTTTTTTTTTTCCCAGACATGCAGATTGTCCTATATGTTCTATTTTCTTGTCACAAAAGGTATTTTGAGTGCATTTTAAAAATTAATTAAAAAAAAAAAGTTAGACTTAACCTTAGGATCATCTCCTGCTGTGTAAAACATCTCCATCCCCATGGCTGTTGCCATGCTCTTCATCACAAGGTGCCATGCTGTCTGAAGCTTAGAAATTGTTGTCCTCAGGAATCCCAGTGAGTCACCACTTTAAAAGAATGGCCATATTGTTGTCACAACAGGAACACTAGTTCTTAGTGACACAGAAGAATAATGCACTATAAGATTTGGATTTAGAATCTGAGAGTTTGAATTTGAATACTGATTCCACTAATTATTTTTATGACCTGAGGCAAATCACTTTCCCTCAATGAACTTCAGTTTGCTCTTCTCTAAAAATAAAGGAGTCAGAATATAGGACAACTAGAATCTCTTCCAGGCTCCAAGCCCTATGATGTCTTACTGGAAAGCATTAAATATTGAACTAACAGCAATGAATAGACAATATGAACTGGGGCTCCAGGTTTTTCCCTCTCAGTTGGATTTCATGCCAAAGAATAGAGCAGCTGAGAAAAGTAATAAGAATTCAGGCATGTATGTGATCAATGACTTGACATAACTTGAAATTTAAAATTCTCATGAAGTATTTTTTCAATCTGATTTTGGCATGAACACTTAAAAATTTCTCATTAATTAATTAATTAATCAAATTAATTAATAGATGCCTTGAATATCCTTGAATATTGAATATCCCAGAGTCTGGCAGCATGAGAGGAAATAAAAGGACAGTCTGGCTCCTTTGAGAGGCCCCCAAAAGAAGAAATTGAGCTTCTTTTCTTACAGTAATTATGAAATATAATAAGCAGTTTTGTACTAAAAAACAAACAAAAAAAACCCAACTGATTAAGATTCAAAGGGAAAATCTAGTCAATATTGATTTTATTTCTCAGAACCTTCATGCCAGCACTTTTTTTTTTGTGTGTTCCATAGAAACCTGGTATTCCCCATAATGCCAAAAAAGTCAATGTTATCACTATTTTGCCCTCTATATCAGTGATGCTCCAACTTTTGTTCTCAATATCTATTATTAAAAATTATTGATGTTCTGTACAAATAGTTTTTGTTTCTGTGGATTATATTTATAGATATTTATTATATTAGAAATAAAAAGTAATTTTGAATTTATAGACCTTCTGAAAGAGTTTCAGAGATCCTCGGGCTTCTCTAGACCACTACTTGGAGAAGCACTGCTCTGGATTATTAAATATGAAATTGCATAAAATAGTTGTTGCTTACAGTTGTTGTTGTTGTTGTGTGTTTAGTATGAAAGGGGGCTTACTTTTCTCTATCTCAATATCGCTAAACTTGGGTCTGGGTAAGAGACTATCTGCTACAGTAATAATTGTGGTAGTAAAAGATCAGAAATGAGTAACAGTTTTGTTTCATTTTGTTATTAAAAGAAAGAGGATAAACAATAACCCAGTAGTAAAAAGTCAGAAGCCTCATACAAGTAAATAACCCTCAAGATACAAATGTTGGTACTTGTGCCAGAGTCAGGATCATAGACTGAGTGGTGAAACATAGGAACATCCTTAATGGCCATCTAGTCCACAAGGCCATCTAATATCCAAGAGGTAAAACAGGCAAACTTCATCTAAGATGGTCAGGCAAGAATCCGAACAATTGAGGGTCCAATTGATATATGCTATAGTTTCATTTTAAATCCATCAAAATTTACTTAACACGTCCTACCTGTGTGACCCTGGGCAAGTCACTTAACTCCAATTGCCTCAGCAAAAAAAAAAAAAAAAAAGAAAAGAAAGATAAATCGTTCATTATAGTGATGCTGTCAATATCCAGTATTTCTAGATAATTCGTTCCCCTTGATTTGAATAAGCTACAGCTGTAGACAGCTCCTTGCCACTGCTAAAGAATATGATAAGGGAGATAGCTGTGTTTGAGCAGAGGCAACAATTAGCAATCAGTGGGCATCGACTTTAAGAGGAATAGTTGAGAAGAGGGAAGAATCAATAAGAGACTGACTAGTTAGGGAAAAAAATCTTCATGGAAGAAAGTGGATGGAAAAAAGGCTAGTAGAATGTGGATGGAGAAGGGAAAAGAGAAAGATATTCTAGGCAGGATATAATGAAAGTAAAGACACTTAAATGTGAATGAGCGTGGTGAGTTCATGGGGTAGAGTAATCAAATAACAGGAAATGAGGTTATACATTGTCTGACTCTTCACAACCCCATTTGGATTTTCTTGGCAAAGATACTGGAGTAGCTGGTCACTTTCTTCTCCAATAGAATCACTTAACTTCTGCCCTGAGCCCTCTCGCCATCTGTGAGATGAGGTGGTTGTACGACAAGAACTCTGAGGTCCAGCTGTAGACCCAGGATCTTTTGATCCATTGTTAGCTCGCTCTAATTGTTAAGAAACTCTTCCTCAAAAACTTCGTACACAGTAAAAACGAGATTATGTGATGATGAACTGTGACAGACTTGGCTCTTCTCAACAATGTGGTGATTCAAAATGATTCCAATCAACTAGATATAAAAAATGTCATCCACATCCAGAGACGTGGATACTTAATGTGAAGCACTTTTTGTTTGTTTGCTTGTTTTCCTCATGATTTCCCCCCTTTTGGTCTGATTTTCCTTGTACGATATGACAATTATAGAAATGTATTATAAGAAAAATTCTTCCTTAATTAAAGCCAAAAACTTCTAAGATTCCTAATCTACCACCTAGTTCTATCCTTGCAGTGGCAAAGAGCTGTCCATAGCTGTAGCTCATTCAAATCAAGGGGAAAGGGTTATCTAGAAATACTAGATACTGGCAGAGTCATCATGTTGAGTGATTTGAAATGGAACTATAGCACATATCAATTGGACACTCAGTTCCTCAGATTCTTGCCTGACCATCTTAGACCAGGCTTGCCTGTTTTACCTCTTGGATGCTAGATGGCCTGGTGGACTACATGGCCATTAATGTTCTTCCTAGGTTTCACCTTGTGATAGTTTGTGATCATGCCACTGGCACGTGTACCAACCTATGACATTTGTATTTTGAGGGTTATTTTCTTAGGTGTGGCCTCTGACTTTTTACTACTGGGCTATAGTTTATCCTTCTGTTTTTAATGAAAATGAAATAAAATTGTTATTCACTTCTAACCTTTTACTACAACAACCATTACTGTGGCAGACAGTCTTTACCCACACCCAGGATGAGGGATATTGTGGAGAAAAAAAAATAAGCCCTCTTTCATACTAAATACACACACACACACACACACGACAAAAACAACAACAAGTGTAAGCAACAGCCATTTTATGCACATGCAATTTCATATTTAATAGTAGAATCTTGTGGATCTCTGGAATGTAAGATTTATTTTATCTTTAAATAAAGATATTTTACAAATTTATAAAGATTGTTTATATTTATATTTATAGTATGTAATATACTATATAAAATGTAATTTATAAAATAATATAATATAATTTATAATACATAGTATTTATAAATAAAACTAATTAGGTAAATAAATAAATTTCAGATCTTCCTTCTTTTCCCCATCCAGTCCTATTTTCTAGATATCCCCCATTTAAAAAAAAAAACTAATCCTTGATTGACATGGTTTTCAGTCTACTCACAATCCTTTAAACACATTCCAATAACCAATGTTAGTATTTCTCAACTTGTAGTTTCTCGAATTGGATACTCTATTCCTGATAATAACTGACCACGGTAAAGTACAGTGGTACGATAATCTCTGGCACTTTCATTCTAGAATCATGTTAATACAAACAAAATGAAAGATAGCCTAGTGGAATAAACAGAAGGCAGACTGGGAAATCATGTTACATGGTTGGATGACAGAATGTCTCAGTTCCTCAGGACACTCTTCTAAGCCTAAGTAATAGAAGAGTTACTGATCTGAATTGCTGAAGGGAATTTATGCAGCAGGATACCTCCTTTCATACACACATAGATATGATCATAAATAAAGAAAAACACAAAGAAAACAACAAAAGGTCATATTTGTCTTTTTTTCTTTCCACATCCCACAACTTAGAATTTTGTCCAATAATGGCACTATATACTATTGGAAGTTTGGGTAGCCTGTCTTTCCAACTATAAATCCTTGTGATTTATTAATACAATGAAGAGTCTCAGCTCTCTGGCCTTTGTACATTGTTATCCTTGAGGAAACTGGAATAGTGGCTGTGCAAAAGAAGCCAATGCAATGGATCCCCTTATTATCTGTGTCGATGAGTCTGAGCATACATATTTACACAAATACTTTTTTTTCTTAAAAATGATATTATTCACTGAATTTTCATAACAAAGGAGAATTTTACTTCTGATTCCTTAGGGATCCTTTTCGCTTAATAAAAAGAAAGTTGGGTATGTTTTCTTTAAAGTAGAAAATGATTTTTTCTTTGAAACTAATGAAATTTTGATGAATACAAAACTTGACTTCTCAGTATTCAATTGGGGGCTTTCTCCTGTCAAAGTTCAGCCTCCTGGCCAGTATTATCTGACCTACTTTTATTTTTATCCTTAGAAAAGTATGGGAGATAATGTCCCAGGAAATATTGAAGACTATGTTTCTCCCTCACACTAACAAGACTAACAAGTCTTAGGTCATGGTATATAGTACTCTACACTATAGTCAGTTCTATAAGATCATTTCTATCCAGAGCTTGAGTATTAAAACTTGAGGGAATTTAATCAAATGAAGGGCAGATAGGTATCACTATGGAGCACTAGGCTTGGTTTTAGGAAGACTCATCTTCCTGAGTTCAAATTTGGCTTCAGAAACTTACTAGCTTTATCACCTTGGGCAAGTCACTTAACCCTATTTTCTCAGTTTCCTCATCAGTAAAAGGATCTGGAGGAATAAATGATAAGCCACGCCAGTATTATCTTTGCCAAGAAAGTCCCAAATGGACTCATCAAGAGTCGGACATGACCAAAACAACTCAATAAAGCAACAATCAAATCAATTGATTCACTGAGATAATGATCCATAAATGTGAGAAAGGATAAAGGTAATAGGTATTTATGTGATCAGATTAACACTGGGAAATTCAAGTCACACTTCAGAGGAGGCAATTTTTATTTGTAATTTTAGCATCATTAATCGATGATGGAAAACTAAATAGGCTAACAAAACAGGAAATAAAAGGATCACCTCTCTCATGGACAAGCCTAAATCCTCTTTATTCCATTTCCCAGCTTCTCTATTCTTTACCATGAAATGCAACTGAGAGGGAAAAAAGTGGAAACCCAGCTCACATTGTCCATTGTTATTAGGCCAACATTAAGTGCTTTTCAGTGTGATAGGACATCATAGGACTTGGAGCCTGAAGGTGGGATCACCTTCCTATATTCTAACTCCTTTATGCACATATTTATATATATGAATATAAATATTTATCTTCATATACTCAAATATAATGCAAAATTTGTAATAGAATTAGGAAATGCCTTCTTGAAGACCTAATTCTATTTAATATGGTTTCATTCCTTGTTGATATGTTTTTTGTGTTCAGTATTTTATGTAGAAATTTAAAATGCCATTTTCCATTTCATTACTTTCTTTTCTTTTTTATAGGGATACATTAAAATTATGTTGTTTTAAAACTAAGGTGCTTTACAACACTTTCACTAACTTGGAATGTATCCAGAAGAGAGCAGCTGGAGACAGTGTCATAGAATATATGAAACTAAACTAAAAAATGAAAAACTAAAACTAAAAATTAGATGAAAAAACTAAAAATGTTTAACATGGGAAAAGTAGTCTGGGGCCAAGTGGACTAGAGACATGAGTGCTACCTTAAAATATTTGGATGAATATCATATGAAAAAAAGATTGAATTTGTTTTTCTTGATCCCTGTGGGTAGAAGTAAGAACAATGGGTAGAAGTTACATAGATGTATCTTCCAGGTTCTTTTTAATTCCTAAAAATTAAAAGTGTTTAAAAGCAGAATAATTGGCCTCACTAGTCATAAGTTTTCCATGACTGGAAGTCTTTGAACAGGGTCTGGATGAACACTTCTCTTGGGGGCTCTACATAGAATTCATCTTAGGCTTCAGGTATGAATTGAACTAGGTAACCTCCAAATCTTATGTTTCATGATTCTGTGAATAACTGGGTCTAATATTTATGGATTTTTTAAAAAATGTCATTTTTCATAATTTGTCATTTTCTTTTTAAAAAGCATACTTTAAAACCATCACATATATCCTTCAAGATGTTAATGGGCTATGTCAGAATCCTAAGACTATGTGATTAAGTCATTATAATGAGAGGACACTTTATTTGAGACCATTAATGAATCTGTAGGACAGGTCTCATACACTCATAAGCATAGACATGGACAAGCAGGATTTCCATATGCAGGCTATTCCTACTGAAGGCATTTTCTCCCGCTCTGGCCTGGCTCAGATTCTGTGGACTATCTATTATGCCGTTGAAATCTCTTATCTTCCCCACCTTTTTAAAAAATGGATCATATCATTATATATTTCAACATTAACACTATATAAGGATCAATTCTGATGGAAGTGGCTCTCTTCAACAATGAGAGGATCCAAATCAGCTCAAATTGATCAGTAATGAACAGAACCAGCTACACTCAGAGAAAGAACACTGGGAAATGAGTGTGGAACACAATATAGCATTTCCATTCTTTCTGTTATTGTTTGCTTGCATTTTTGTTTTTCTTCCCAGGTTACTTTCTTTCTTTCTAAATCCAGTTTTTCTTGTGTAGCAAGACAACTGTACAAATATGTATACTATATTGTATTTCACATATATTTTAATATATTTAACATGTATGGGACTGCCTGCCATCTAGGGGAGGGAGTAGAGGGAATGAGGGGAAAAGTTGGAACAGAAGTTTTTGCAAGTGTCAGTGTTGAAAAATTATCCATGCATATGTTTTGTCAATAAAAAGCTATAATAAAAAAAGACATTTTCAGGAAAGAATTGTTGGTGCCTTAGGTTTGAGCTACTTTCAAAAATGCATTAATATGTCATTATCAGTTTTTTCAAAATCTTAGATATTATTTTTTATCATGTTTATATATTGGATTACTTGCCATCTAGGGAATAGGGTCAGGGAAGGGGGGGGCAGAATTGGAACACAAGGTTTTGCAAAGGTCATTGTTGAAAAATTACCCTTGCATATGTTTTGAAAATAAAAACCTTCAATAAAATTTTTTTTTTTCAAAATTTTGGATCATAGAGCAGAAATGCTAATACTGGGAATACATTCTATTTTAAAATGGAACTTTTTTTCTATTCTAGTGTCAAAGAAATCAGATGAAGATGGAAATTTTGATCCAGATAACCGGAAGGTAATAAGAAACATATAGAAATAAATGAAATTTATTAGCCAAAAATCTTTAAAACTAAAGAAAATTTAAAAATTAAAGATAATCATTTAAAATCTTTTTTCCAGATTTCAAGTCCTAACAACTTAACATTAATTGGTCTAAGACTAGGAAAGGAGAAAAGGAAACCTTTCTACTGAAGAAGGATGATATAATAGAACATTGGCTTGCGTCAGGATATCTATGACTTACAATTGGTTTTGCCATTCACTATCCATGTCCTCTTGGGCATGTCACTTCTCTCTTTTGGGACTCAATTACTTCATCTATAAAATGGGGATGATAACAGTATGCTTCCTACCTCATAAAGTAATTTTGAGAAAAGGGCTTTGTTAATGTGTAAATGTTATGTAAATGAGAAGCAGCATAGCAGAGTCAGGTCTTAAGATTAGGAAAACCTGAGTTCAAGTTTTATCTCTGATATATCCTGATTGTGTGACTCTGGACAAGTCACTTTATCACTCATTGACCCAAGCATATCTCTAAGACCATAAGTTACAGAGCAGTTGCCAATCCTTATTAATAGAGAGAGTTTCTTCATTAAAAGGCCTTTATAGCAATGTAATCAAAGGTTCAATTCAAGAATTGTTTAAAGGCAACAGAAATGTGTTTTTTTTTTATTGTATCCTTTTCTATCTAAATGAAAATTTGATTCGAGCATATAAAGTGATTATGTGAGCACTGAAGTGTTTTTCAGCCCAAGATCCAGTGACACTCTGAATCTTTGAAACTCTTAGGATCATAAGTTAGATCTTTTAAGCACTTAAAACACTTTTTATTATATTTTGTCCTACCTAGATTATTCATCCTATTTATAGCTATGCCTTAAAGAACAGTTTCTGATGTCCTGTTTACAAATATAAAGTCTCCATAAAAGAGCCATTTTATTGAGATTTTCAGTATCTTGCAGCATCCAGATTTTATGTTATAAAAATAATACATACTACCCACTACTACTCCTCTTTTACAAAATCTTATTATGTCTTGGGAGTGATCATGAGTTTTCTCAGGCTATCCTGGTGGAACCCAGCCTCCTGTACCTTCACTCAAGCTGGGGAGGGTGACCTGAGCCTTTTATTATTGGACCAAGATAACTAAGACTTCTTACTAAGTGGGTTTCAAAGGGATTGATTTTAATCATGTCAACTCTTGAAGACCACCTCCTAGGTTAGAAAGAGGTAATGAATTATGGTAGAAGAAGACAACTCCTCTGAATTCACCTCCAATTTGCATTGCATATATCTTGTATAGACATGGCTGTTTGCATCTTCTTCCCTCCTTCTCCTCCTCCCTCCCCCACTTCCCCACCCTGGTCCATTAAATGGGAGCTCCTTGAGGAAAGGAATTTTTTAAAATTCCCATTCCTTAATACAGATCTTGCCACATAGCAGACATTTAATAAATGTTTTTTTGATATATTGAGAGAGTACCAGTCCCTAAAGTATTGAAAGATTAATGTACTAAAAATTAAAATAGCAGATCCCATTTCTGTATTGTTTCATTTGTTCCTTTTGAAGTAGAAAACAAAAATTATTATTAAAAGATTATTCAGAGGATAAATGACTTGTATGAACTTATATAGTCAGAAATCGACAGATTTAAGACTTGAAAGATCCAGATTTTCTGGGGCCAAACTGTCTAGTAATTATCCTACTACATTTCTCTGCCTTTCTACATTATAAAGAGCTTTACTGTTATATATACATCACCAGATATGTGTAACAAATCTCAATTTCTTCTGAACTATTTTTCCTTCTCTCTTTTTTTTAAAGAGATAATTCAGTGGGAGAAATACATTCAGAAATGAAGATAATGTGAAAACACAATATAAAAAAATTTAAAATATGTAAACAAACCTTAGTTTCCCCATTTGTAAAATAGAGATAGGAAATTCACAGATGGAAAGAAGAGAGGGACTGAGTCTCAAATGTCAGATTTCTGAAATTCTTTGAATCCAAAGGTCCACACATGTATGGATTTGCTTAAAGCTAAATATTCCCATTTTAATAGAAACCCAATGCATATAAATTCAAACACAAGTACAGACTTCATAGAACACAGTTTATGTACAACAAGTAGGAGATATCATTCGGCTAGCAGGTCCTCTCTTTCTTAAGCTTATGAGTTATGATTCAAAACTTACCTCTTCCTGGGAGATTTGGTAGGGGTATTATTATCTAAGATCCTGGTTCTCTTTGAAAGGCTTAGTTACTACATCTCTCCAGCTGAGTTTTGTCCTAATTCAATTTAACTGGATTCAACACGCAATTGGACTTTTTGTGGTTTCTGAATGTACCCTTATGTAGGCATGGAACATTGATCTCTACCACTAAGGGGAGAGTCTCATGCCAATGCACTTTAGAAATTAAAAAAAAAAAGCCCATTAAACTTAGAATTAAAAGATCTGGGTTTAGTTCTTAGTCCTGCTCCTTGCTAGCCATATGACTTTTGATAAGTCCTGAAACCTTCTATGCCTCATCTATAAGTGGATCAACAGCAACAGCTCTCCAACTCAGTTCTCAGGACCTCTCTATATTCTTAAAAATTATTGAGAAATCCAAAGAGCTTTTTTATATGTTTTTTATCTGTCATCAATATCTACCTTGGTATAAATTTAATTGACTTAGTATTATTAGGTTTTGAACTCATTAACCTTCTGAAAGATACCTAGGGTCCCCAACTCACTCTTTGACAAATGATGGACTAGATAATTGCTTCCTACTCTAAATCCTATGAACATGATCAATTTCCACATTTCCTGATTGCAGGAATTAATTTTATTTATTTTTTTTCTTTTCAGCAAAAAACCAGTTGGTTGTTTCTCAAGGGGGATGTGGACACCAGAACCAACTCACCTGACCTGGATACACAGTCCCTATCTCACAGTAGTGGGACAGAGAGAGACTCTCTTCAGAGAATGCAAGGAGACTTCTATTCACGTGAGTGGTTGTACTAGAGCAGCAATTCATAGACGAAGGATTGAATGAGGTCAGAGGGTAGAATCAGACCCTTTGATCTGAATTTAACACTGAAAAATCCAGAGTTGCATTCTCTAAAGTCATTACCCCTATTCCAATGAAATACTTATCAAGTATGGAACCATCACAATAAACTAGCCATCTAAATTATTTTAATTTCCATGATAGAAGGGATCTAATTACACTAAAAACCTGTTCTTCTGCAGTTTATCTGTGTATGTCTATCCAAAGCACTTTTTGATGGAGGGAAACATATGTACCTGTAGGGAAAACATAGGACAAAATGCCTTTTCCTAGTGCCTCATTAAGAGAAAATAGTTCCCAGCAATCAATTAAGAGCTGCATTCCCACAAGAGCATGGTCCAGGTGGATTAAATACCAGGTATTGAGTTAATTACCCCCCAAAAAAACTTTCAACACATTCTGATTAGGTAGAGAAGAAAATGAAACTTGATTTTCTCTGTGTAAGAAACAAAAACAATAGCTGCATTCATAACTTTTAGGGGTGTGTTGTGAAAATCACTATGGTTAAATATAAGACTTAAGGGAGGAAAAAAAACCCAGGATGCTCAAATAATTGTCAATTAAATGGTTTCTGGCATTAGTGTTCAAGAAACATGCAATGTAACAGCCAATATTCAGGGCTAAGGGGACTGGAATTTTGGCATTGAATCTAACACTAAGAAATTTTGAATCATTCTTTAAAGAGAACAATTTCATTTGGGGAAGTATCATATTAGTGTGAAATCATTGTTAAGTCAATAAACATTTATTTATTAAGTGCTTTCTGTGAGACAGGCAAGACACTGTGCTAAACCCTAGGAGTACCTGTAGAAGCAAAAATAAAAATAATTCTTGCCTTTAAGGAGCTCATATTCTAATGAGAGAAGACAACACATGAATGAAAGAATCGAAAAGGAAAGTATTCACAAAACTTGTGGAGAAAGAAGCTTGCAGAGGAGGGAGCAGAAACTGAAGTGTTGAAGGAGTGGGCAGAGTCCATGTAGGACTTCTTTAAATCAGAAGTGCTAGGAAGAACTGACCAATTAGAAAAGGGGCCACAGGTACCAACCAATCTTCTAGGGTGAAATAGCTACTGGACTTTCTGCTGAAGGCATCTTCAGGGTTCAGAAGACTCCTGGCCATGGTAAAAAATGAAGTCTGGAGAGTCAAGAGAAATGAAGAGAAGTCATAAGATAATAAAATTGGCACTATAAGGCTATCTAGTTCAATTCCCTCTTTATACGGATGATAAGTCCAGAGAGGAAATCAACTTTGCCAAAGTCAGATAGATAGTAAGAGATGATGTCAGGATTTGCTTTCATGTCTTTTTAAATGCCAAACATAATGTTCTTTCCCTTATACACACTGCCTCTATGTGTAACAAATCAAATCAGGACAAAAGAAAACAAAAGGAAATGTGGGGATCTCATTATTTAGGATCAAATGGAGTATGACATTCTTAATATTGGGGAAATAACTTTTAGAGACCCATTTCTTTTTTTATATGTTCTCATTCTTTGTGGATATTCCACTATGGCCACACACCAATACAATCAACTCCTCAGACTTCATCATCATCATCACCATCATTGCTTGGTAATCATATCTTTCCCCATGTTGGAAACCTGAAAATTCTAATCTCCAATCTCTACTTTGATTCTTCCACCTCTTTCACTCATTTCTTTTTTTTTTAATGTGCTTTTCAAAATTATCATGAGCTTTAAGTTCCCTGAACCCTTCTTAAGATCCCAGTCTATTTTTCTTTCCCTAGTTTGCTTTTATATGAACCCTGGATACCTCCCCAGGCAGGTAGGTGGCACAGTGGATAGAATGCAAAGCCTATAGTCAATAAGACTTATCTCCCTGGGTTTAAATTTGGCCTCAAGCACTTACTACTGTGTGACCCTGGACGTCATTGCACTTGATTTGCCTCAGTTTCCTCATCTATAAGATAAGCTGGAGAAGAAAATGACAAACCAGTTCAGTATCTCTGCTGAGAAAACCTCAAATAGGATCACAAAGAGTTGGACATGACTAAAAATGACTGAACAATAATTGATACCTCTCCATTGATTTGTCTTGTTAATAATAATAATAATACACCACACTAAAATCCCTAGGATGTTTCATTCTTCTCAATCTATTAATTCTCAGTCTTGATGGTTGCCTCATCATTTAATTCTTCTCCTGTTCACAGTCCTTTAAATGCCCCTGGAGAAAGTTAAAAGTGAGATGATTTCACCAACCAACCATACCTAAGCTGGTCCCTTCCTGCTACCCAGCTCTTTATCTCTGCTTTCATTGACTCCCTATTTTAATTCCTATGGTGACTATTCAAAAACCTTTTCTCTTAAAACCCCTATACTTAATAGATGACAGTGACCTATTTTACTGATTTCAGAGTCAACTCCTTCATTTTCCATTCATTCCTCAAAATTTATCAGCAGCAATGTCTCTCTCTCTCTCTCTCTCTCTCTCTCTCTCTCTCTCTCTCTCTCTCTCTCTCTCTCTCTCTCTCTCTCTCTCTTTCCCTCTCCCTCCCCTTTTTTTCATCCCCTCCACAATGCCTACAAACATATTCAGCTATCCAGTGTTCTTCCTTTGACTCCTGCCCCATCTGCCAACTATCCCATCACTCTACTCTTCCTCATAACCAAACTTTGGGGGAAGGGAGAAAGATGTCTAAAGCCAATTCACGCACGTATTATCACATTGCCCCTTCCATGCCTTGGAACCTGCCTTCTGTCCTGTAATTTTTGAAAATCCTCCCTGCGAGGTCACCAGTGGTGCTTTCCCCAGGATTCCTTTCTGGATTTCTCCCAGTTGCTAACCACCTTCTCCCCTCAGACGAAAGTAACTTGGGGGTCCTCAAACTTTTTAAATAGGGGGCCAGTTCACTGTCCCTCAGACTGTTGGAGGCCGGACTATAGTAAAAACAAAAATTTTGTTTTGTGGGCCTTTAAATAAAGAGACTTTATAGCCCTGAGTGAGAAGGATAAACGTCCTTAGCTGCCGCATCTGGCCAGCGGCCCATAGTTTGAGGACCCTGTGATGCACCGAAAGTAACTTACGAAATAAAGCAATTCTCGGCTATAGCCACTAGATGGCAAACATATATTGCCTTAAAAAAAAATAAATCCTTGCTATGCTCTAAAATCGGTTGTAATAATTTCCTGCTTTCTTTAATGAGTCTAGAAATAAGTAAACAAATAAATGCAAAGCCCCAGTGGGCCTCATAGATAGGGGAAGGAAAATCAGTGTTTTTGTTTTTCCCTCACAACTAGTTTTACTTTTAAAGAGATTTATGTATATGTGTTTATATTTACTTATAGTGATTCTTATATGGTGGAGCTTTTGTATTAGTCCCCCAATCACGTCCCTTGGCACCTACTGTTCTGTGTTGGTGCAATTAGGTTTTAAAATGCAGGTTCGATGAGGATGGGAAGTTTGAATTTTTTTATTCTATCTCATCATCTATCATTTATTTGTTTTATCTCATTATTATTCTATCTCATTGTCTATCTCATCATTGCCAATGACTATGCTAATATGTCTACAGAAATCCAACAACTCAGTAAAAAATGCATGTCATAATTTAAAATGGGTGTGACATAATTTTTGAACCATAGTACCTGTTTTTCTCAAGCATCTGACTAGACTGCCAAAGAAATCTTACCTCTTTCAAAGTATAAAATAGAATATAGGAATTATAGCTGGAAGGGAATTTGAAGATGCGCCTGTCCCATTTCTTCATTTTACAGAAGAAAAATTGAGAATCCTTAGGCAGTTTGCAACAGAAACAAGAATCAAACCAAGTTCTTGAACGTCGATACCATATGTATAAAGCTTCTAAGTGCTGCCATTGGCTCATTGGGTAATGTTATTCAGAAGAACTAATTATCTAATATAGCCACAGCCAAAACCTTGGAGGAAATGGTCATTAAGATTTCATCTACCTTTGATCCTCTGCTGTGGTCCCTCAGGTGCCCCAAGCACTGGAGGTCCTTTTGTTGTCCTTTGGCTTCCCATGGCCCTCACTGTGGTGTCCTCACCTAGCCCTGCCTTTCTTAGACAGCACTGGAAACTCTGGTCCTTGTTCACCCTTGTTCTGCATCAAAGTTGGGTTCTTTTCTGTGCTGATCTCCTAAACTACTTGTTGCTTATCTGCTAGGGGCACCTTAACCAAAGAAATTTAAGGCTAGAAAAGACATTAGAAATCAAACAGCCCAATGCTCTCTTTTTACAGACGAAGAAACTGAATGGTCAGAGAAAGGGAAATTATTTGCTCTTAGAGTTATCGAGTTAGTGATAGAATCAGGGCTAGAGTTTAAGCTGTCTGACTTTCTCCTGTCCTACACAACTTCTTCATATTCACATTTTAATAGATATCTTAAGTAAATACTCCCTTAATCTAAAGAAGAGACATTAAATGGGGGTTAATTTTATATAGATGGGGACAGGAGGGCATCTTGGTTCTCAGATGACAAGAAGCATTCCCTTTTCTATTTCTACTAATCCTGACTTTGGATTATTTTAAATTATTTCTGTGTAAACTAGGCCAGGCACTTAATTTACCCAGGCCTCAGTTTCTTCATCTGTAAAATGAGGGGATTCAACAAAAGATGGTCTCTGAAGTCCCTTCCAGCTCTAAATCTGTGTTCCTATGGTCTTGTGATCATATGCTATTTATCAGCCTAAATCCTTTAAAAGGTAAGTTCTGCTTTGCTTTGTTTTTAGGAGATGAAATGTTTTGGTTTTATATCTGTTTCAATCTCATTTCCTTTGGAAACTTTCCCCAAGCTTTCTTGTTCCACTTTGGAAATGAAAATGAAAACAGCCTTCACTTAAATTATTTTTAATAGCTTAATTTGTATGTAGTTCTATGTATTATTATACATTCTGATCATATAGGAATTGAAATTTATATATACATATTTATTTATAATGATCCTCTTTCATGTGAGAGCCTTTGAAGTATCTAGATTCTTTGAAAACTAATACATAATATTTTCTAGGATTCAAAAGATGATTGAAATTTAAGTGCTCATAACATTTCACCCTTTTCATAACTCTGCTTGGCTGCTCAAGGAGATTTGGCCCCAAATAAGACCAAACTCTATTGAAAGTCCAGATATAAAATTTGAAAGGGCTATTTTAGAATTGTTTGAATCTGTGTTTGAACTACAGTCTGCTCCTGAAATCTGTGAGTCACACACATACATACACACAGAGATATATACATATACTATCTGTAGGTTTAACAGCCTGGTCTAGACTGCAGATCTGCCCTCTGCTCCATGTTTTATGAGAACACTTTTGTCTTTTCATTTCAATTTGATCTTCCTCAGTTGGCATGTTTGTAGACATTTTTTAAAGAGCCTGTTAAAAGTTATATATATCTGTTTCAGGATTCCCATATAACAAATCTGCTTCTCTCCCTGGATATGGAAAGAATGGATTCAACCGGGTAGGTACTTGATTTCCAAGCACGAAGTTTACTAACAAAGATATCACCAAGTGCCTTGGTTGACAGCTTTTCTAACTTTTTGAGTAACAGGCAGCAAGAAATCCAGGATGGTCTACATACCTGCCAGCGTCAGATGGTCTAGTATCTGTCTGTCTGTCTGTCTATCTGTCTCTCTCTCTCTCTCTTTGTCTCTCTCTCTCTCTCCCTCCCTCCCTCTTTCTCCGCCCCCCCCTCAGAAAATAATGACTCATTCTCTGTTTCCCTCCCATCTTTCTTCTCTCACAACCTTAAACAATTAATACACAAAAAGATCTTAACATGAAATGGAAGCCCAACAAAACTCAAATCTGGAAAAAGACTTATCTGTCTCTTGAATAAGAAATATATTTTAAAAGAATTTTTTTTTTAATTTGGGAAACCTAAGAACTTATTATTCGATATTCAAGCATTCTTGGGCATCGGAGTAGTAAAGAAGAGATAAATAGTTCATTGACTTTCTCTCTCAGTATTATTGCCAGTGGTATCATACTGAAAGCAATTCAAGACTAATTTTGAAGAATGTGTTTTGCGGTTTTCTGCAATTTTTTTTTTTTTTACATCAAGCATGTTGGATTTGCATTTGGGACTACATCCTTTAGCACATTTCCCTTGAAAAAATGGTGCTTCCTCTGCATTCTTATCACTTGAATGGTCTGAGTTTTGGAATGAGCATGTCGCATGCTGCCTACAGTGTTTGTAAAGTAATTTTTCTCCCTTCACCTTCCACGTTGGGATGGAGAGAGGAACACAAATTAAAGGGGAGCAGTAGTGATAAAAATGAGCATATGATTCTAATCATATGTACTCCATCCACAATTCTCCTCTTTCTCTCCCAAACACTAGGAATGTAAGACAATTGTGAATGGGGAAGGAGTGATGGGGAGAGGGAGAGAAACATAGGCGTGGATGAAAAATAGAGTAACCAGACTTATCACCTTTGTCTGAATGCCCTGATATAAGTATGATCTTTTTCCCCTAAGATCTTAGTCAGATTATAGCACATTGTACAATTTGTAAATAGTTTACTATTAAAAGCTGAACTCCAAATTTCTTGTAAACTAAGATGTTGAAATGGTAAATATGTGTTTTATACAGTTTCAGTTTTCCTGAAAAATAAAAACATGATGGGCAAGAAAAATCTACTGATTAGTCCATTCATGTTTGAGGAGTATACATAGACTGTGAAAATACCATTATGTGATTCTGTATTGTTAACTAGGGTCAAAAACTGGCAACATGCAAATTGTACCTAGCCCAGCCCTTTTGATGTTGTAGGGTTCCTTATAAAATCATATAATTTAGAAGCTGGAAGACACCTTTGAGATCATTTGGTAGAGAACTTCTCAAAGGAAGGTCCACAGACACTTGGGAGTCTCCAAGAACCTTTCAGGGCATCATTGAAGTCAAAACTGCTTTTATAATAATAAAAAAAGTTATTTGCCTATTACAATACTCCTCCCTTTTCTAAATAACGGTATTAGACCAAATTTTTTTATATGCTTCAAACAAACTATATCATAGCTGATTGAACACAGAAGCAGATATCAGACTCCTGTATTCTAAGTCAGACATTGAAACAATTTCCAAATATATGTAAAACAATTCCACTCTCACTCCTGATTATTTGGAAACTATGATCATTTTTCATAAAAGACATTATGTTAACATGTAATGGATTTATTGTTATTTTAATGAACTAATAAAAATTTTAAAAGTTATAAATTTTAATTTCTAATACAGTAAATGTCAATTAATATAGCCTACAGCATTTTGGAAAGTCTTCAGTAATTTTCTGGTATGGAGAATAAATGCTTCAAGAATCTCTGACTTAATCCAACTTCAACATTTAACAGATTGGTAAACCGAGGCACAAGGAAGCATTTCATAAATCTAACAAGACTTTTTTCTTCTGATCTCAAATGTCATGTTCTTATCACTACAGCTTGCTTACTTAAAAATTTAAATGAGGAACATAGGAAGGTATTGGTCTTGACCACATCTGAAGGATGGCATCAAATTTTGGGGGTCATGTTTGAGAAGACACTAGGAATCCTGATAAAAGAAGAGTGAAAACAACCATTAAGAAGAAGCTAGAGCCCATTCATACTTCATGGAGATCAGATAAAAAAAATAGAGTGATAAGGGTCATCAAGTTAAAGAAGAATTTGATTTGTTCTTTGTATAAAACTGAGACCTATGTCTTGAAGGTACAGAGAGACAGGTTTAGGTTTGATGAAAAGAAAGAACAAACTTCATAACAAAAACCTCCAAAACAAACTAAAGCTATCCAGAAGTAGAAAAAAGTGCCAAAAGAAGTGGTGGATTTCCTTGTAATTGAAACTTTAAGAAAACACTAGATGAATATTCATTGAATATTTTATAATGGGAATTATTGTTCAGGTTCAGGTTCAGAAGTCCCGCCCAATTCAGATTCTGTGATTTTTGAAAAAAAATTGATCTGGACTTTTTATATCCCTAATAACATTTGTTGTTTCTTTTTCTTCCTTTCTCTATCATATAGTAAACTTATTCTGTGGGGAAAGGAGGGATGACAATCCCAACATTCTTGACCTTCAAAATCACCATTTTTCTAAAATGTTGTACCACTTTGGCAAGTATTACATTGCCCTATATCTAGGGAGGCACCTGGGAAATGCATTTTTACTAATTATTTCTTGCATGCAAAAGTTTTATAGAAACTTTCTTGTTTCATCATGAACAGCGACCAGACAGCTGTACAAAGAATGAATTGACAAGGGGAAATTATCAATGATAATTTTCCAGGAAAGAGTGTGACTTTATGTCAGACTAATCACATGAGGATTTTTTTTTCAAACAATTAAAACTCTGATACAGACCTCTTTTTCTATCACATGTTTTTCTCCTAAAATTGGAGCATACTAAACAATATTCCAGTTAATTGAAAGGTCTAGTTAGTTGAATTGGGTCTCATCTATTTCTGTAACCTTGCAAAATTTAACATGGGGTAGCTAGATTGGTACAGTGGTTAGAGCACCCCTGAAGTCAGGAGGACCTGAGTTCAAATATGGTCTCAGACACTTAACACTACCTAGCTGGGTGACCTGAGTAAGTCACTTAACCCGGATTGCCTCAGCAAAAAGGGAGAGAGAGAGAGAAAGAAAGAGAGAGAGAGAGAGAGAGAGAGAGAGAGAGAGAGAGAAGAGAGAGAGAGAGAGAGAGAAAAGAAAAAAAAAAAGAAAAAAAATTTAACATGGATTCTCCTCAAAGAGGCAGTTATCACTAAAAAATCACTAAAACTGTTTTGTGATTTATCAAATGGGTCCAATTAATGGATGTTAATTTACTATATACTTCACAAAGTTATTGTTAACTTAGTCATTTAGAGTTCATGTTTTATACTTTATTGATATTTCTTTAGATGAATCTGAGGTCTGAAACCTGACAGTAGGGTGACTATTTTTCTTAGCCTTTTGGCTTACAGATCTTATTCAAATAGGAACACTCATTATAATCTAGCAGATCACTTTTGTTGTTGTTAAAAAATAAGATGTCTATTCTTTGTTGATGTGTTAAAAGATACAGAACTTTCTTGAAGTGACAAGACTCCCTCATTTTATAAAGAAGAAAATTTTACAAAATAAGGAAATAAATAAATAAAATGAATTTTATAAATAAGAAAAATGAGATTACCCAAGATTATCATAGTGAGTTAAGTTCAGAGCCCAGCTTCTCTCAACAACTATTAGGGTTGGAAGGAACCTTAGATGTAACTCTAATCCAAATCCCTCATTTCACAAACAAGAACAGAAAGATTCAGGGGAGGAAGTGTTTGAGCCAAGGGTCCCCAGCTAGTTAGAACTGTGGCCCAGAGTCTTGGGTTCTTTCTATTATGTCAGGAATCAACTCCCTGAAAGATGATGATAACATTAGAGGATGGTTTTCCATGGTGACTTTGGGTAAAACACTTCTCTCTTAGCCTCATCTGTAAAATGAAGAACCTGGAATACATGAGTTCTGAGGCCCTTTTTGCTTTAAATCTTAGAAAGTCATTACTTCTGAGTAGCTAGTAAACATCTTCATTTTCTTGTGGTTCACTGTTGTCTCCTAAAAATAGAACATAAAAAAATCATCCCAGTTAAGCAAAGGTTTTGGTTACTTAGAATGTATTTATTTCAATTCTATATTTTCCTCTCCTATTTCCTCTAAGAGATAGAGTAGATGATCAGTAATGTATATTGTTTTATTTCCGTTACTTAAGACTTTGCTGATGAGGCTACAAAATTATAATTAATAGCATAAATACACTTAGAAAACCTTCAAACGTTGTATTGTTTTGCCTGTGTGAGGCTACCTAGATTGACATGATACTTTTATAGCCTCTTAGTTGGACTTTGACACACCATTGGTCATAATTTCCTTTTTTAGGTTGTTCTAAACCAGGGCTTCTTAAACTTTTTCCAATGGTGATCCGTTTTTGCTTTGTTCTAAACTTTACTATTAAAGTACTCAATCCAAGAAAGACAAAAGCAGAGACCCACTTAGTTCATTGTATAGCAAAGGTTTGGTTTTGAAAAATTTTTATTTTATCATCAATGTTCAACTGAAAGATTTGAGAGAATTTAATCCATCTCTCTCATCTTACAAATGAAGAAAATTACACACACACACACACACACACACACACACACAGAGAGAGAGAGAGAGAGAGAGAGGAAACAATTTGACTAGTGCCACATATTACGTAGTCATTCAGGATCTTTTTGATCCCAACTCTTTTAAAACTAAATCTAGTAGACTTTCTTCCCCATTTGCTTGTTTATATCATCCAAAGATGCTATATATCTTTCTGACTCCAAGGGATTACCACAGTGCCCTTAAGATATAAGTAGGGGGAAGTAGGGTATAGAAAAGTCTCACTTGCGTCTTCTTCTGGGTTCCATCTGATTTTTTTCAAGTATCTGTGGATTATAAGAAATGAACAGGACTTTATGATTAAAATAAAAACCACTAGATGGCAGGATTACTCTCTCAAGCTCAGGAGTGACTACACTGGCATGTCCTAGAATGCCAGAAGTACATAGGAAAGGATTCTAGATGGCTTGTTTACAGATGAAATAATCACAGGAGCATAAATTTAAAGCAGGAAGCCATATGATCCAAACCTTTTATTTTGTAAATGGCGGACAGAGCTGGAAACTTATCCAAAGCAATACTGATAATAACAGCCCAGAATTTAAACCCAGATAAATCCTCTGAGTTTCAATTCAGCACCCCTTCCACTAAACCACATAGAATAGCAGGTCTAGAAAGAACTCTTGAGGTCATCTTGTCCAAAAGTTGAATTCCACAAAGATAAGGAAATTAAATTTTACAAAAAAAAAAAAAAAAGAAAGAAAGAAAGAAGGCTTGGAGTTTGAGGGCAAAAAGAGAGCTACCTCCAGCCTCTACATTTTGTAGATGAGGAAACTGTTGCTCATTAAGCACCTACTAAATGTTAAACAATTTGCTAGAAGTCGGAGTTTAAAAAGACAAAATTGAAACTATTCCTGCCCTCAAGAAGCTTACATTCTACAGAAGAAAAACACTAATGGGACTTGCTTATGGTCATGGTGAAAAAACCAAGGAGCAAAACTCACATCTCCTGATTCCTATTTTGTGATTTTCGATCTTTAATATGTTCTTCCAAAAATGGAACAGCAATGACAACAATCAAGTTCTACAAGTAGAAGACCAGGTTCATCTGGGAAGTAGTAATTGAAGTTTATATAGATTCCTGGCTCAAAGTATCTTTGGACTGAAAATACAGTCTATTAACTTTTCTTCGGTTTTAGATAAAGAAGTGTAATGCCAGAGAAACTGAGGCAAAACAGAGACTGGTTTTTAATCTTTTAATTGTGCAGAGTTTAGGCTAGCTGACCAAATCAAACTCTTGTTCAAAAATTATTCAGCCTGGAGCTATTAAAGCCAGAAACCTTTATAGCTAACTAGGGTTTACAAACAACTAGGGAAAACAAAGACAGATGAGGGAGGAGCAAAAACATTGGGTTGAGTGGACAAGCCATAATTCCAGGAGAGGCTCATAACTTAATTCTAATAGGATAAGGGTCAAGATAAGAAGACGGAGGACAGGAGACAGCAAGGTGAGGGACAATACTCAAAAGAAGGGGGAATTATCCCAACAAGAATTGAGATAAGGCACCTGGGGTTTTATGACTCAACAGTATTTCAAGGCTTCTTTTTTGACTCAATTCTCCCAGTCCTAATGGCAAGGGAAAAGGCCATTTTATTTTATAATAATTCAGAACATAATAGAGGGAATATATAAGTAAGACTTCTAAAATGAGCACCTAAATTGTTTAGGCAGGAATGAGTAAGAGGAGATTTACTCCATGTCCTCTAGAATGGTTCTTGCTGTATCAACTGATGATGCTGAAGCATCCCTCCTCTCCATAAGACCTCTGGGACATAATTATTTAATAATTGACCATCTTACAGCAAAAAGGGATAGCTAAGTTGGCGTGATGACTGTGAAACATTATTGATGTTCAAGTCAAAACTGGGAAAATTTGGAATCTGACTTTTTCAATGCATTGTTGTATGAGAAGCATAATTCATTTAACATGTAAATACCCATCTATTGGGTTATATCAAAACATGAGATTGGGAGAGAAAATGTTATATGGGAACTGATAGAGGAGTGGTGCAATTAATTTCATAAAAGTAGTGACAAATGGAGAACAAATTTTTGAATAAAGTTCAAATCGTGAAAGTTAACAATCAGTCTTCATAAACACCTAAACTACATATAGCAATAAAGGCAACTGCTGCTTAACTAAGCAGAGTGGAGCCAAGATGGGATAGGAAACATTCTGTTGGGCTAGATATAGAAAGTAGAGTGCTGGGGTCCACAATAAAGTAAATATTGTAGCATTACAATGGGATTTGGTTATATCTAAGAACATTACTGCAAAATCAGATAGGATACTGGCCTTGAGATCTTGAAGAGTTGGGTTGAAATCCTGCTTAAGAGATTTACTGAAGTGTATGGCTTGATTTCCATGCCTAACTCTTGGTTCATCTCTCCTGCATTTTACTATAGAGAATCAATTTAATTTTCATCTTTCCCTTTTTTGAAATACCCAGTTATCTCTCATTCTTGGATAATGCTGACTCTGTCCTGGCTTCTTATGGGGTAACCTAGGAAAATCACTTAATCTCTCCATGGCTCAGTTTCTTCATCTGTAAAATGAAAGACTTGGACTCAATGGTTCTTTTCAACTCCAGACCTATGATCCTATGAAATGCTGGTGATGGGTACTGTTATGTCTGCATGCTGAATTTCCCAACTGGTGACTGTGATCAGTAATGCTGAGCATTAAGCTACCAAGATTGCATTCTCTCCTTAGGGCTTATGCTTTGATTATGTCTCAAGGAAAGACCTCTTTTTCCGGAGGACCAACCACTTGTTTCCAGATTCAATGTTCTCTTTGCTGCTCTCTCTTTCTCTCTTTTCCAGAATGCAAATATGGCCCAATATGAAGCAGACCAAGATACCAGTTGGGGGATGCGAGGTACATGAAGCTAGGACTTCAATGGGTCTAACCTGGTGTTTGTTCTTATCTAGGGGAGTGGGGCTCAGTAACATTTCTGCAAGCATCTGTTTGAAAACCCAACCATCACTTACTGATTAATTCAGAAGTTGATTTCCATGCCTAATTCTTGGCTCATCTCTCCTGCATTTTACCATACAGAATCAATTTAATTTTCATCTCTCCCCTTTTTGAGATACCCTGTTATCTCCCATTCTTGGATAATGCTGACTCTGTTCTGGCTTCTTACGGGGTAACCTAGGCAAGAAAAAAAATGTTGTAATAATTATTGAACCACGTGATGCATACTAACCAAAATGATTATCTGATACCATGCATTTAATCTCCGTGTTGATTCCAGATCTAATTCAAGTGAGATTCTTGGTTGTAGTATCTGACTAGAAAAATTTTCTTTGATCATCAGAACTCTAAGCAAGTTTACAGACAATAGCAATGATAGTAGAGAGCTTTAAAGTTAAATCTAATAAATGCTTTCTAAGTGCCTTACTACATATAAAGCATTACATACTTTTAATATGATTTTAATATGATAATAACAAGGGAAGTAAGTTATTGACTATTACTATTTCCATTTTACAAGTGGAGAATCTGAAATTCAGAGAAGTTAATTAACTTATCTAAAGGGACACAGCTGAGAAGTGTTGGAGTTAGGACTTGAAATCCTAACCCCAAGGCTAGTATTATTACTACAATGAACCACCTCAATTTATGCACCTACCATTTACCTTTACAAAGATAAAGAAGAAATGGTTCCTGCTCCTATGGAGTTTATTCTCCATTTTAGTTAGAAGGATATGACATATACCCAATAATTACTTGATGATTGTAAGACAAAATTAAAATAAAAATAATAAAATTACTTGATGATTGTAAGACAAAATAAAATTGGAAGACTATAAGAGGTATCAAGTGCTCTGTGAGGTTTGAGGAAGAAAAGATCATTTCCAGCTGGAGGAGAGGGTGAATGCTTCATGGAGGATGAGGCATTTAAGCCATTCATAAATAATACTGAAGACTTCAATAGGCATATATGTCAGACAGAGTAGAAAGAAATTCCAGGGTTGGGGGACAATGTAAGCAAAAGCTGAAAAAGGAAGGAAGGAACTGGATCGATGCTAGAAGTAGCATCTCATTTGACTACAGGGGAAACTGAGACCCAGAGAGGTTAATCTGTTTGCCCAGAATCATTCCATGAGTTAGTAGCACATCTTGAACTAGGACCCAGGATTCCTAACTTCTAGTCAGTGATTCTTTTCACCCTCCCCACACTGTATTTTCTAGTAGTGCTTTATTCTGTGAATGTTTTACATTATTCAATAGTCATTTTCACAACACTCTCCATAAATTAAACCTTAAAAAAACCCACTTCCCAGATGGGTAAATTAAGGGAGGTAGATCGTTTTATCTACCTGATTCAGGCCATTAGGAGAAGATAGGATTTGAGATGACAAATGCAAGCTCAGCAGTTGCTGGTCTCTCACTTGGTATTCAGACCCCTGGACCATACCTTGTTCTCTTTAGAGTTCTTGCTAGTGTCCCTGGGCATCCCATAGCCTTATAGCACCAAGAATCAGAATTCCTTATCGCTAGCCATTTATGCCCATTTTTAGTGCTGTTGGAAAAGCTAATCCACCCAATGTGAGGATCCCAGTGCATGCAGCCATCCTACTGCATGATGGAAATGTGTTCATGGAGACACCGTCCTTGAGAATTAATTTCATTGGAAAGCATAAATATATATTTACTAAAAATTCCCATGGTCTCCTCCTCTTTTTCTTACAGAATACAAGGTAAGAGGGAAACGCGGAAGGAGTCTCATGCCAGACCAGGTTAAAAGGGTCCTTTTTCTTGTTCTTACCCTGTGAAATGTCTATGTCAATTATGGATGCAAGTATGTATGATTCCCTCAGCCATTTTTAAAAGTCATGCACTCTTTCCCTTCCCCACTTCCTGTAGCACCACCAGAGCTCTCTGAGTGAATCTTTTGGACTCTTTCTTTCTTTTTTAAACAACAGATCTATCCCTATGACATGCTCATCGTCACAAACCGAATTCGGGTGAAATTGCCCAAAGATGTGGACAGGACCAGACTGGAGGTAAGAACGATTTTCTCTTTTGCTTTGTTTGCTCAGTGATGATTCTTGTATATCACCCTCTAACATTACCTGGAAATTACCTAGGAAGAATTACCAGCAAGGGTTGTCACGTTAGTAAATAGTATAAGATAATGTCATGATGCAGAAGCCACAAAAGCTACATTAATAGAAGAGCAGTAACCAGAGTGAGGGAGCAATAATGCCCTATGCAGACTCCACATAAAGTATTGTGTTCAGCCTTGGGTGCCACATTTTAGACAGGGCATTGGTACTTTGGATGATTTTATACTTATAATTAATGTATATTTATATACTTTATAATATACTTTTGGGAGAATCCAGAGGACAACCAAAATGATTGAGGAAACCCCAGAGGGAATTGGAGACTATGCCATTCAAATAGAATAAAACGAATCTGGGAATGTTTAACTGGGAGAAGAAAAAACTTAATATGAAAGGAAAAAGAACCATGGTAGCTGTTTTCAAATACTGAAAGGATTGTTATGTGGAAAAGAAATGTCTTGCTTTGTCTGACCATGGAGAATGTAGGAAATAGAAAGGGAGAAGGGGAAAGCAAAATGGAAGCTTTAAACTCAAATTAAAGTATTCTTTGGGCTCTCTTGAGAGAGAGCTTTTTGCTGTTACTATAAGACTTTTAGCAGAAGGTAAAAGACTACTTATCAGCAATATCATATGGGTGATTTGTGTTCAAGATAAGGAATGGACAAGATAACCTTTGAGATCCTTTTCAGTGCTGAAATTCTGTGATTTCTACCTTTCTTTTTTCTTCCTTCCTTCCTTCCTTTCTTTTTTTCTTTTATCCTTCCTTCCACCCTTCTTTCTATCCTTCCTTCCTTCCTTTCTTCCTTCCTTCTCTTTACAAAGTTTTATTTCCCAAAGTGGTTTCCTAGAACCTTGATTCAATGTCTTTAAAAGTAAAGGGTGGGTGGGAGATTTGAAGATTTTTTTGGAAAAACAGTTTTGATTTGTCTTAGAGCTTGGCTAGTGATAGATTTCTGCCCAAATACTAAAGTACCAAGAGGCAAAACAAAAACAAAAACAAAAACAAAAGCAAAACAAACAACAACACTATATTTGAAGTCAAAAGAGTGAAATCACAACCTGATTGTTTCTCTTTCTGATTGTATAACCACAAGCAGGTTTCTTTCCTCCCCTGGGAATCAGTTTACTCACATGTAAAATGAAGGCATTTGGACCAAAAGATTTCTGGGGCCTTTTCCAACTCTAGATCCCATGATCCAACTAATTGACATTAAAGAGTACATTACCACAGCTGCAAAGATTTCTCTAGGGCTTTATGGCTCACAATGTATCTTTCCTCACAGTGAGGTAAATACTGAGAGATGGTCTCTGAGGTTCTTTTCAACCATGAGATACTGTGAAATTAAAGTGAAGAAAAAAAAGAATCTTCTGACTTAGCAAGCAAGCAGAGTCTAAATTCTTACCTGGGCTTGCCATGGCAATATGGTTGGAATCTGAAACCATCATCTGGCTTCCTAAACTGAGAGTTTGTTCTGAGATCTAAATTGGATTTATCTAACCCTTGTTCTAACCAGCCATAAGTCCTGCAGTTCTCTAGCCTACCCCTTACTCTAATCCCACCTCCATATCTTCTTTATAAGCATGAATAAAGAGTTGACTCTGAATCTAGTACTTAATTTTCTGATATACTTTCAGTCATAACATTTTGCATAGAAAATAGACTTGGATCTAGTTCTTAACAGACTAGGGTTGTAACTATATTGAATTGTGACCAAATGACTAAGAGAAACGAAGACAGCATCCAGAAACCCTGACCAGCTACTAGCCTATCTATGCACAATTCTTGGATAAATTGCAACTCTGTAGTTTTCCAGGATTTACTTCTAAATGGTATTTGAACAAATACCATTTATGTGAATTCAACACTGTGCAAGTGTTCTCTCTTCCTTGAGCAATCCATTTATTTTTTCCATCAATAAATCAATCAGTCAACATTTATCAAGCACCTGCTACATGCTGGCACCATACTTGGTCCTGGGGAATACAAACAAACAAACAAATAAGACAGTTGCTACCTCAAGGGACTTACATTCTGCTGGGAGAATGGGGATACAACACATTCATGGATAAATATATGGCAAAACTCAAAAAGGTCTCTTGAAAGAAAGTAGTAGTTAAATTGAATTTAAAAGGATCTAGGGGTTCCAAGGACCAAGAGAAAGAAGGAAGAGCATTCCAGAGGTGGACATGAAGGCAGAAAATGTAATCTTGTTGACATAGAATAGCAAGAAGGCTACTTCGTCTAGAAGGTAGTACTAGATTATAAACTCAGAAAAATAGGATGCAGCCAGATTGTCCAGGGCTTTAAATGCCAAATGAAGGAGACTGTTGACAGCTGTTCTACCAGGTGTAGAGCCTATTAGAGAGTGAACCAAATAGTTACCACGATATGATCAGGTTATGTTCATGGCCTCAGGGGTCTGGAAAGCTAGGACCTATAGGGTAGAAATAAAAGAGTTATCAAAACATGGGGTCAAGAGTTAAAGCCCTTCAGAGAAAAAGCATATAACGATAATGCTTTTAATTTGGGATTCTGTTCTGGAATGGGAGGTTAGGAAGTGGATGTTGTTCTCATTTCTCTGTGGTTCATGTTGAGTGGCTTGTTGTGAAACACAGGTTGTTGTGGGAAAAGTACTTTGTAAATCTTAAAGGTGAGCCATTATCAAGTGACACAGGGAATATAAAATTGTTTTATAAAACTAAAGTGGTATATAAATATGAGGGATTAGAGTGAGAATTTCCCTACAATTGGTTTCTCTTCCCATTTATTATATAACTATACATTTCCATTGATGAAGCCACATTGCTTTTGTGGGATGAGACAAATGTTTTCTGGATGTGTCCAGAGAAGTCTGAGTGATTCTTTTTTAATTAAAAGGAGCTTTTGGTAGTCAGACTATAAACCCAGGTGTTGTAAATGTAATCACATTTGCCCTGAAGAACAGACTTTCTGATGATTGCACAGAAACACAACAAAAAACCAACACCCTCTAGTGCTCTGTCTTCTGGGGAATGAAGCTGTATAATCAAGAGAAAACCCAATTATGTTTTTTTTTTTTTACCTTGTTGTTCCCCTAAGCAATAAATAGGTTTTTTTTTTTTTAAAAACCACCTCTACTACATTTGTTTCATTTTTTAAATTTCACTTTCACATTTTAAAGTATCACAGTATCCTAGAACATATACATCAATTTTCAAGGGTTTAATCAAATTATAACTATACCACGATGACTCAAATATAAGCCATAAAACAGTAAGAATAATAATAAGGGGAAGGAGAAAAAGAAGGAAGAGGAGGAGTAGGAGAGAAAGAGAAAAGGAGGAAAAAAGAAGAAAAGAAGGAGAAGGAGGAGGAGGAACAGGAGGAGGAAGAGAGGAGAGGGGAGAGGGGAGGGGAAGAAAAGGGGAGAGGGAAGGAGAAGAAGAGAAGAGGGGAGGAAAAGGAAGAGAGGAAGAAGGGAGGAGGAGGAGGGAGGGAAGAGAGGAAGAGAAAGGAAAAAAAGACAAAAATAAGAATAGGAAGAAGAAGTAAGAGGAGGAGGAAGAAGAAGAAAGAAAAAAGAAGAATTACTTATGTAATACTTTAGGCAGAAAGTGGAGTGCTAAGCTTTGAGTCAGGAAAAGTTGAGTTTCAAATCTGATGTATGACTTTGGCCAAATCACTTATCCTGTTTCCCTCAGTTTCCTCAGTGCAAAATGATGTATTGCATATAAGATTGTTGTCAGAATCTAATGAGATAATATTTGTTTTTTTTATTTGTAAAGCTTTTTATTTTCAAAACATATGCATAGTTTTCAACATTCACCCTTGAAAAATCTTGTATTCCAATTTTTTTTCCCTCCCTTCCCCATCCCCTCCCTAAGACAGCAAGTAATCCAATATATGTTAAATGTGCAATTCTTCTATACATTTCCACAATTATCATGCTGCACAAGAAAAATCAGATCAAAAAGGAAAAAAAGAACAAGAAAGAAAACTAAAAGCAAGTGAACAACAACTAAAAAGGTGAAAATGCTAAGTTGTGATCCACATTCAGTTCCCACAGGCTTCTCTCCAGATGCAGATGTCTCTCTCTATCTATCACAAGTCTATTGGAACTGGCCTGAATCACTTAGCTATTGAAAAGAGCCACATCCAGAATTGTGGCTCCTATTGATCATCATATAATCTTGTTTCTCTGTACAATGTTCTCTTGATTGAAATAATATTTGAAAAGCACTTAGCACAATGTCTGGCACACAGTATATGCTATATATATATATATATCCTAATATGATGATGATGATGATACATTATTTTATTTGATCTTCACAATAGGTCTAGGAGGTTAAGGTAGGCTCTGAAGAGCACAGAGCCTGATAGATAGTAAGTGCTTAATAAATGCTTATCTTCTTCCCTTCATGTAGCAGGAAACTGGGAATTCTGAGAGGCAGAAGTGGAAGGGGAGACTGTCTTCAGGCTAGGGACAGTGTATATGAGAGCACAGAAATAAAGATGGGGAACAAGGAGACCAGTTTCAGTGGAACAAGTCAGTGGACATGTAGGACAGTGATAACTGAGAAGCTAGAGAGAGAGAGAGAGAGCTAGAAACAGATCATGAATGCCAAATAGAAGAATTTGGATCAAACTCTAGAGGCAAAAAGAAGCAATTGGGGCTACTTGTCTATTGTTAGTGAACCTGTGCAGAGTTTAAACAATGCTGGCCTAATTTCGGCTGGCTGGTTAGAATGAGTTCTTTTATGTCACTGGAAAAAAAAAATTGCTTCTACCCCTGACTGTGAAATCTTGGACAAGTCATTTCACTTCTTCCATCTGAACCCGTTTTCCCTTCTAAAAGATGGGGATAATAATAATACACTAATACCTAACAATTTTTTTTTGCAAGGTTGAGGGGTGGGGGAGCTGAGGGGAAAGCAGAATGTGTTTTATAACCTGAAATGATCTATTCTTATTTTCTCTGAAGCTAAGCAGGTTCAGAGGAGTTTATCTTTGCATAATCTCATCAGTTTCCATGAGTTCAATTTTCTCTATGCTGATGTTCCTGGATCTAAATATCCAGCTCTTGTCTCTCTACTAAGCTACAATCTCACTGCTTTTTGAACATTTTGGATTCAGAATGTCCAAAGTAGAACTCAATTGCAAACTTCCCTATTACTGTCAAGGTTACTAAAATTTTCCTAGTTGGTTGGTTTTTCTTTGTTTTTGAAAAGGACCAAAATGACATCACTATGTCAGAATCGAGTCATAGTGTGTCCAACTGTGGCTGATCAGACCAATATGAGCTCCGAGTGCTCTGCCACAAGTCAGCACAAATAGTCCCTATGAACATTTAGGATAGATTCTCTAACTTTGCAAATCTTGTGTTTCTTCTGAACTAATTCAATTTTGCTTTGCTCATGAAGCTCAGTAAATTCTCTGATGACTCAGGCTTATATCTAAGGGTCATCTTCAACTCCTCACTCCCACTTTCCCCACATCTTTTCTTTTCCTTGGGCAATTGGGGTTAAGTGACTTAGCAAGGATCATATAGCTGGTAAGCATCTGAGATCAGATTTGAACTTCTAGTCCTCCAGACTCTAGGCCTAGTGTGCTATCTATCCCCTGTTCCACTAGTGACAAGATGTGGCAATTTAGAGAGATAAAGACAGAGAAAAAGGGGAGGAAGGAGGAGGAGGAGGTGGTGGAGGAAGAGGAGGAAGAAGAGAGAGAGAGAGAGGTGTGGGGGAGGGAAAGAAAAAAGGGAAGGAGAGAGAGGGGAGAGAAAGGGGAGAGAAAGAGGGAAAAGGAAAGACAGAGACAGAGTTAGAGAAAGAGGGGGAGAGAGAGAAAGATTAGAATGTGCTGAAGAAGAACATTAATCATTCTCTGAAAGACCCCAAAGTTAAAGATATCTCCTTTGTTGATACTCATCAGACTGATTTGATTAGAAAGTGTGAGAAATTAGAAACTGTCTCGAGTTCCTCCTCCCCACTGAGACCTGTCAGTGATAAAGGGAGACCAAAATCTAAATTACCTTTGGAAAACCCAATATGACTTATTCCAGAAGAGTTGGGTTTCTCTTGGTGGGAACTGTCATTCACTTTATTCAGAGTCTACAGCCAGGAAGATTGTTTGCCTAGGGGAAAGAGGAAGGAATGAACATTTTATATAGTGCCTACTATATGGTAGATACTATGCTTAATGATTTACAGATATCTCATTTAATCCTCACAATAACTCTGAGAGGTAAGTACTGTTAGTTTTCCCATTTTACTATTGAGGAAACTGAGGCAAAATTTAAGTGATTTGCCCAGGGTCATACAACTATTGGGTCTGAAGTAGAATTTGAACTTAGGTCTTTGTGACATTTACGGTAATACAATGCTAAGTCTAGACCCTTTAATGCCTCAGACCCTTTAATAAAAGTTTGATCCTGGGCAAGTCACTTAACCACTGTTTGCCTCAGTTTCCTCACCTCTAAAATGAGCTGGAGAAGGATGGCAAACCACTCCAGTGTATTTGCCAAGAAAACCCCAAATGGGGTCACAAAGAATAGGACACGATAGAAACAACTGAACAGTTTCCAGCTGCCTTTTGAGTGGTCTGGAATATTATTTCAAATGCAAAACCTGCCACTCAATGTGACCTTGAACACTTCAACCAAACATTTCTTAAATGCCTACTATATTGCCAAGAGCTATGCTAATAAAAGGAGATAAAAAGTTTAAAAATGAGATTCCCCAGAATAAATTATAGTCTGCTGAGGTAGGAAGAAGGGAGGGAAGGATAAAGTATGCCCAAGTATGTAAATATAACTCTATGCAAAATTATTTCAAGAGATAAAGAGTTTTTAAAACTTCGAAGAGAGGTCATAAAGACATGTAAGTTGTGTTTTTTAAATAGTATTTTATTTTCTCCCTATCACATATTAAAACTATTTTTAACATTTTTTTAAAGATTTGAGTTGTTAAGGGGGTTCTTTCATATGGAGATAAACAGAGAGAAGAGGTGTACTCCAAACTTGGACAAAACCCTACATTCACAGACGTAACTGTAGGGACTAGAACAATATGCTTAAAGAACAGCCAGGGGAGTAGTCTGACTGCAAGAAAGAGAAAACAAACCACTTCCTCTCCCTAGGATCCATTGTCCTGAGTCAACTTGATTAGATACCAGTTTCTAAGATCTAAATACCATGAACTTTGAAATTCCCTTGAGGTGCGGAGGAGAGCAGGAAGTAGCCCAGGTGTTGGGGAAGGGGGTAGGTAAGAGGAGGAATGGCAAAAGGCCATGGTTACCCAGATGAGGGGAAGGAATCAAAACTGGGGCTTTCCTTATCTGATCTTTCTTGGTTTGCTGCCAGAGCCCACAAAAACCTGGTCAGGACTAAGTAACAGCAACTTGGAACACAAAGCCAAGATCAGGCTGTTAATTTACTTGAGTGACTTTAATGAATTCTGGAAAGTAAGAGGAGGCTTGGGTGCCTCCAACAATCAATCCTTAGTGAAGCTGTCACAGAAATTGCTGTCTCACAAAACCAAATTTTGATTCAGATTTGCAATGAGATGTTTATTTCCTTTAATACACAAAAATCAGAACTAAGAAGGGGTTTTGGTACCTAGAACCTAGAATTCCAGGATTATATGAAATCTAGGTAAGGGTTGATTTTTTTTTTTTTAACTTTTTCTGCGTCATGGACCCTTTTGGCAATTTGGTGAAGCCAACTTCTCAGAATTATCTTTTTAAATGAATAAAATAAACTACACAAGACTAGAAAAGAATTCAATTATATTGAAATAGTTATAAAAATATATTTTTAAACAAGTTCATAGACTCCAGCCTTAAGAATTGCTGACATAGATCATGCTATTCCCCAACTTTATAGACAAGGAAGAAGAGAAGCCAAGTGAAGGATAAAGTTCTTTTAAGAGATAATTATACAAATGTCTACTTTCTATAAACAAAAACTTCTGTCATTTGCTCTTTCCCCACCTCCAACAACTGAGAGTTGTAACATTGGCCATCTCACTTCATTGTTTGCTCCATGGGGAGTTCTTATTTGAGAGGTGTTTAGCTTGTTGGTAATAAGAATTTTATTTTCCCACAAATCTGGTTTCCTAGCTTTCAGATATGTTATCTTTATGCAGTAAAATCTATAAATCAATGACACTATCAGTGCCGTGGGATTAAGAATCTGATATATAATCTACACCCCTACACACACTTACTTATCTATTAAGTTTCCCCAAAAAGGCTTTTTAGGGAAATTGATCCTTGAATTCTTAACCTTTTCACAAATGCATAATCCATAGAGGACTGTCTTCTTCTGGGTCCAGCTTGTTTTGATATATTTGTTATAGCTTTGAGGTATGATGGTATCAAGTAGAGGGAAGGAAAGAAGGAAACTAAGTCTGAAATGGTGGGAGGCATGGGAACTGTGTAATATGGGCAGTATTTGAAAGAACTAGAGATACTTAGCCAAGAAAAGAGAAGCATTAGAGGAAGGGTCATGATTATGATTTGCTAATGGCTGAGGGGTAACCATAAAAAAAAAAATTAGATTTCTGTTTATCCCCAAAGGATAGAACTATAAGAATTGGGTGGACAGTTCAATGAGATCAAGTTTGACCCAAGATAAAGGAAAATTTCAGGACAATCAGAGCTGTTCAAAGATGGGATGGAAGAGCATTCCTGCAACAGATATTTGAAATAGATAAACTTTGGCCCTGAATATGGATACTTTGGTCTGACATAATCAGGTGGCAGCAGAGAATAGAGCACTTGTCCAGGTATCAGACCTGAGTTCCAATCTGACTTTAGATATTTACTGCTGGCTAACTTCCCGCAAGACACTAAATTTCTGTTGGCTTCAGGTTCAACTGTACAATTAGGATGCCAACAGCACCTTCATCAGGAGTTGTGAGGATCAAATAAAAGAATATTTATAAAAGTGCTTAGCACAGTTGCTAGCACATAATAGATACTTAAAAAGTGGTTATTTCCTTCTTTCTTTCCTTTGTTCCCTTCTCTCTCCCTCCTTTGTTCCCTTCCTCCCTCCCTCCCTTCCTATCATCTATATTCTATTGCATTAATATTTATTTTGGTCAGTATTTTTCAGTTACAATTGAACCTAGTTCAGGAGACAGTGTTAGACACTTCTTTGCTTATCAGTTTGAAAGTCTTTTTTTTTTTTGTTTGTTTGTTTTTGTTTTGTTTTTATGCTTTCAATGGGCAACTAGGTAGCCCAACGGATAGAGTACCAGCCCTGAATTCAGGGGGCTCTGAGTTCAAATTTGATCTCAGACACTTAACACTTCCTAGTGTGACCCTGCACAAGTCATTTAACCCCAATTGCCTCAGGGGGAAAAATGCTTTCAGGATTGGAATTTTCTTTGTGAATCTGGTATTAAACTGGTACCATATTTTACAAAGATTATTGACAAACTAGAGAGTATCCAGAGAAGGACAGTCAGATTGTGAAAGACTCAAGTTCTTGATATGGGCAGATAAGTCAAAGGAATTGAAGGTTCTAAACTGAAGTTTCGAGAAGAAAAGACTCATTGTTAAACAGGATAGTTCTTTTTCAGTATTTGAATGACTGTGAGAAAGAAGGATTATGGTTGTTGATCTCCTCCTTGAAGAGAAAACATAAGAAGTTATCAGTGGAAATTACAGATAGGCAAATTAGGACTCCACATATGGAAAATACTACTTAATAAATAAAGTGGTCAAAAGGAAGAACAGAATGCCTAAGAAGGAAGGGGATTCCCTTCATCAGAAAGCTCTAAGGTCAGTTGAGCCTGTTGGACAAAGCTACAAAGAATATTCTCATTCAGGTACAAATGTGACTAATTTCTGATAATGACAATTCTGGGATAGCTTTATTGTTTACTTAGCAGTCTGCCTGTTGCTTCTTGTCAAACAGGAAGGACAGATACCTTTTGTCTTATTTTACAGATAAGGAATCCGAGGCCTCAGATTCATAATCTAAATTAGAATTGGGAACTTTTGTTGACAGGAGAGACAGAAAGGGAAGGATCTCATTCTTTTTGCAAAAATAAGAGGGATGACCTTAGAGCTTTCTTTAAAACATGTAAAGCATTTGCTACTTTCTTTAAAAAAAAAAAAAAAGAATCCAGTCACTTCCGCACGTTTTATTTTGTTTTGTTTTCTGAAAAGCTTATGATTCTCTGACTTGCATGGGCAAGACTGTCAAATTTTCAACATACTGTTTTGGTTTCCTTGTGACATACAGTCTTCTTTGAAACAGATTCCCCTACATCTTCAAAACATAGTTTACACCTGATTTAATTCCCCTACCTTTTCCTAGGTTTAATACCCAAAACTCTTTATCAGAATTATTTGCATCAATGCCCTGCCAGGAAATGACCTGGCCTTGTGATTATGTTTATGATGTTTATCTGCCACTGTTCCTGTAAAGCTGGGGTCGAATGTGGAAAATATGGTATTACTCTGATCCACCCCACTCTCTCAGAACATTTTTGAGCCATTTTTATGGCCAAGGCTTAATTGAGACTTAAAAAAAAAAAAAAAAAAAAAGCAGGAGAAAGAGGAAAAGGAGGAGGAAGAAGAAGAAAGAAAAAAGAATGAGGAAGAGGAAGAGGAAGTGGTGGTGATAGTGGTAGTGGTGGTAACAGTAGAAAGAGTTACTCTGAGCTTAAAGGGCAGTAAAGGAAAGAGGTTTCAAAAGTGCATTGTTGGGTCATCCCTTCTTCCTGAAGAGGAATTTCGTTTTCCTTGATCTCTTTCTCTTTTATATCTTCTGACACTGATCTTATCCTGTCTAATGGATTCAGATAATATCTCTGGATGCAGCAAAGTATGTAGAATGCTAGACTTGGAATTAAAAAGCTTGTGTTCAAATCCTGCTTCAGACACTTATTAGCTAAGGGACCCTAGACCAGACTCTTTTAAACTCTCACTTTTTCAGTTGCCTCAGACCATAAAATGAGAATCAATATAGTATCTTTTTTGCTGGAGAGTTATGAAGATGAAGGGCAGCTAGAAAAATAACTGTGGATAGAGCACCAGATCTGAAGTCAGGAACTTCATAAGTTCAAATCACAATGATCTTTGTGACCCTGGGTAAATCACCTAATTCTGTTTGCCTCAGTTTCCTCATCTCTAAAATGAGCTGGAGAAGACTCCAACTTCTCCAGGAAATGAAAATGGCAAACCACTCCAATATCTTTACTAAGAAAACACAAAATAGGGTCATGAAGAGTCAGACATGACTGAACAATAACTAAGGATGAAATGGGATAATGTATGTAAAGCACTTTGCAAATGTCATCATTACTTTTATTGCTGTTGATATTGTTGCCCTCTATCTCACAATCTCTCTCCTGAGTTCTAGGTTACTATTTCCAACTGACTTTTGGATATTTTTATCTGGGTGTTCCCCCAAATTTCAAAATGACTCATCCAAAACTTCAACTTATTATTTCCCTCTAAAATATCTCTAATCTGAGCACTAAAACTAATTCCCTCCTGGTTCTCCAGGTCAGGAATTTCATGGTCATCATGGATTCTTTACTCCTCTTCACGAGACCCTTTCCCTTCTAATCAGTTACCAAGTCTAGGGAATATACCTCTAAAATATCTTTACAAATGGATGATCTGCTTATATTTTAATTTCCCTCAGCTTTTCTGTCCTGGACATCAGCAATCACTTCCTAACTAGTCCTTCTCTTTTTCCCCTCACCTTCTTTCTTCTAATCTTCCTCTCCAATCCACAATATAAATCTGCACAATGTTTGGCTCATAGAAGGTGCCCAGTAAATAGGTTGTTGATTTGACTTTATGCAGCTGCCGGAATAAGTGTTCTAATTCACAGACCTGACCATGTGAATGAGATTTTCCTATTCAGACAACTTCAGTGACTGCATCACCTAGAACAGCAGCCCCAAGCTTAATTAGAAATGAGGATCACTGACCTGTACATAAGGATTTCTGAGGGTCGCACATCATTCAAAACATAATACTATTGTGTTTGAGTCCTCTGGTCTATAGGATATAATGCAGATTCCTCAGGCTGGCATTTAAGGTCTTTCACAAATTATATGTACCCCAGCTTTCAGTTTTTCTTGCACATTATTCTTTACACACCCAATTCCAACCAAACTTTACCATTAGCTGTTCCTAGATCCCATCCCACCCACTCTCTTTTTTTGTGCATTCATGCATCCTGTCTCCTGAGCTTTAAATTTCTTTCATTTCTCATCTCTGCCTATGAAAATCCTTTTCTGCTATCAAGTCCCAGTTAAAATCCCATCATCTCCATGAAGATTCTCTTGATTATTTGATTTTCCACAACTCAAGGTCATCTGTGTTGTGATGACTCTGTTATATTTTGGATTTTCTGTAGTTTGCCATTTCCTTCTCCAGCTTATTTTAAAGATGAGGCAAACAGGGTTTGCCAGATTTGAACTCACAAAAATGAATCTGGCTGACTCCGGACCCAGGTGTTCTATCCATTGGACCACCTAGTTGTCCCAAGTTAAGTGCAATGACTACACCATTTTATCCCTTTACAAGAGTGAAGTTCTTTCTGATAGAATTGTTTGTCCCTACACTGTAGTAGTGCCCCTGTCCCCACCTCCTCAATTTGGCGTTCACAAATTTGCATGTTGAGCTCCAGTGAAGTAACTCTGTAGACCAATGCTGTTAAGGAATTCCTCAAATCAGAGGGCCTGTTCTCCTCTTGGCCCACTAGACTAAAGGCCAGTAAATCAATAATTCTTAAAAGAGAAAAAAAGTTTAATTATCTTCAACAGATATGCCATTTCTAGGATGAAGCTACAAGGAACAAAGGGAGATAAAGGATTTTATATAGCTTTGGAGGGAAATTATTGCTGACAAAGGAGCTGTGGGTGCTCCAACACTCTCCTTATGTGAGAGATGAAAGAGGAACAAGATATTGAGTGATTTGGGGGAGAGTGTTTTAATCTTTAGAACATGTTAACCACGGGGTCTCAGGTTTGTTCCAAAAGAGATGTTTTTTTTCCTCTAGTTAATCCCATTAGAATATCTGGTGGGACAGTAGGTCTCTAGCGAATCCTGTCAGAATACCTAGATGAGGTTGATAGAGGAGGCCTCCCTCCAGACAAAATCTGTGGGCTTATGCTGTGTTGATAAAATACAGATTAAGAGTCTGTTACCAGTTCTGTTATACCATGTAATTTCATTTCTTTAACCACAAAGGTCATTCTTTTCTGTAAAGAAATAATTTCTCCTTAGATTACAACAGATTAGCTATTTCCTTTTAAACTATAGCTCATGAGTCCCTACCCAACCTTACCTCTAACAGTTAGCTAAAACATAAGAATTTGTTTAAAAGAGAGAGAGAGAGAGAGATTTGAATTCCACCACCATTACTTCTCTTTTCCCATGGCCATCATGGCTTCCTTCACATGGACTTGAGTTTTTTTTTTTTTTTTTTTCAGTGACAAATAAGGAAACCAGCATTCTAAGAAATCAAGTAATTCCCATAGTCATAGTTAATAAGTATCAGACAGGATTGCATTCCATGTCTTTCTTCATTGGAAGTCTGCCATTGGTTGCATTGTATTACTTTTGAATTGAATATGCAACTGCCCAGGTGCAACTCCAGTCAATCTTTTCCTATTCAATTCTGGACCAATCTCATTGTTCAACTATAGCATTTTTTCATACTTATCTATAATATATAGATAGGTATTATGATAGATAGATAGATGGATGACAGATGAATGCATTCATGAGATTTATAATAATAAATTAAATCTGTGCAATGTGCATTCTTTATCCATCATTTTTTTTCCTCCAAAGTGTGGGATAAGCCATAATGACATCAGAGCTTGGAGACACCACAGTTCTTCCCATCTTCCCTTTTTTGATCATGTATCTTTTTGGCAGTCTGGTGAAATGTATGATTCCTTTCTTGGAATAATCTCAAATGCATAAAATAAAATTCATAAGATTGCAAAAAAACCTCCAAATATATTGGAATAAAGATGTAATTTTTTCGTCTTCAAGTTCATAAAATGCTTTGAAACCTATTCATGGATTGTGGATCCCATGTTAAGAACTCTTGCCTTAGATAAGGCAACTGTTTGAGGCAGCTAGGTGGGACAATGGATAGAATGCTGACATGGAATCAGGAAGATGTGAACATATATGACCCTGGCCAAGTCTGTCTGCCTCAGTTACCTTACCTGTAAAACAGGAACAATAATAACAGCACCAATTTCTCAAAGTTGTTAGAATAAATGAGATTGTTTGCAAAACTCTTTGGAAACCTTAAAGGGTTATATAGATGCTACTATATTAGTGGATAGAATGCAGAGCCTGGAATTAGGAAGAGTCATCCTCCTGAGTTCAAATCTAGCCTCAGATACTTGATAGCTGTGTGACCCCAGAAAAGTTGCTTAACCTTGTTTGTTTCAGTTCCTCATCTATAAAATCAGAGAAGGAAATGGTGAACCACTCCAGTATCTCTGCCAGGAAAATTTCAGAATGGGGTCACAGAGTCCACTACCAAAAAAAATGACTAAAATACCAATATTTAACTTTAGAACATAATGTACTACATAATTTATGCATAGTTTATATGTATACTATTCTATAAACTGTATACATATATATACTATATATACATTATATACCTTATACTAATTATATACTGTTATACACACTATGCTATATATATTCTACTATATACTTTATACATAGAATATGATATATATAAATATGCTTTACTATATACTTTATACATAGTATGTAATATATATATACATATATATACACTATGCTTTATATACAGTATGATAACCACATAGTATACATAAATCCCACTATATATTTTATATATGGTATATAATATATATATACCATATGCTTTACACACAGTATATCATATACAATACATATACATATCCTTCACTATATACTTTATACACATGATACATATATATATATATATTACAGGCTTTATACATAGTATATTATACACATACTTCACAACATACTTTATACATAGTATTTGATATATATGTATTATGTACTTTATACACAATAATACTATACATATCCTTCACCATATACTTTATATATAGTATATGATATATATATTATATACTTTATACACAATATTTTATACATATCTGTAACTACTTTATACATAGTATATGATATATACGTATTATGTTCTTTATACACAGTATACTATACATATACTTTACTATATACTTTATACATTGTATATGATATGTATATCATGTATTTTGTATACAAGATAGATGTACATGCTATGTATTTTATGCTTAGTATACCATATACTGATACACTATAGTTTAGAACATAATACACTATCCAAGATGGAAAGGACTTTAGAGCAAAGAATGTGAGCAGTTAGAGGGGTTAAAATGTAAACTCCTCAAAAAGGATTTTGATCCTCTGATCTATTTTTATTCCTATGTATCACATAATAAGTACTTAAGAAATGTATGTTGACTGCTTGATTGATTGATAATAGGATCTTAAGATTAAGCGTGGAAAAAGATCTTAGAAGTCATTTAATCTAGTCCCTTCATTTTACAAGGAGATAAAGGGAGATGGCCTTCCTTACAGGAGCAGAACTAGAATTAGAAACCCACATGCCCCCAATTCCCATTACATCTTCCTTCCAGTCTTACAACTACCACCTAAACAAAAGAAAATGTTTCAGAGTATTCCACCTTCTCAGCACTGCCTTTATTTTTCTGTCTTTTCTGCAGAACTGGCAGGAGAAGCTTGTAGGCAGGTTTCAAGAGTGGGATTTAGGGTTGAGAGTGAGTCACACTGGGAGATCTGAAACCCAGCCTACACCAGCAGACCCAGGGAGGGAAAAGTAGATCTTGCTAACTTGTCCTTTCTTTCCTTGATCCTGCCTCCTTGCAGAGAGAGACTGGTTGGCTTCCTCTAAGCCAGGATGAACTGACTTCTCTAGGATGTGATAGAATCATTCCCAAGGGCTGCGCTGGGATTTCTGAGGGATCTGCAGAGACATTTCCTTCTTTTTCTCATCTTTTTCTCATGAGTGTTTGCTTAGGTCTAGTAAAGGTTGGCAGGGGAAAATGTCAGAACTTTTGATGCTTCTTTCTCCCCTGCCATTCCCTGGACCTGAATTTTTAGAGATACTTCCTAACTATGTGACTAGACAAGTCACTTAATCACTCTCTTCCTTAGTCTCCTCATTTGTCAAAATGGGGGCTTGAACACTATGACCTCTGTCGTGTCTTAATTTAAATTTAAGGGTTATTTTGAAAAGGAACATTAATAATAACTAACATTTATATGTGTGTGTATGTGTGTGTTTGTGATTATGTGCTAAGCATTTTATAATTATTATTTCATTTTGTCCTTATAACAACCCAGGGAAGTTTATTGTGGTTCAGTCATTTTTTAGTCATGTCCAACTCGTGATGACCCCATTTTCTTGGCAAAGATCCTCAACTGGTTTGCCATTTCTTTCTCTGACTCATTTTACACATGAAGAAACTGAGACAAAGTAAAGTGACTTGCCCAGCATTACACTGCTAGTGTCAGAAACTGTTTTTGAGCTAAGGCAGATAAGTCTTCCTGATTCCAGACCTTGTATTCTATCCACCATGCTACCTAGCTGCCCCTATTATTATTGGTTATTAGTGTTTATTTTCTTAATAAAACAGCAATGACATCTGACATTGATACAGCCCTTTATAGTTACAAATTTATTTTATGTCATTTTATACTCAAAGAGCAAGAACAGGGAAATTAGCAAAACTTCAGTTCAGCTCCCACTTGTGATCACTGCGTGACCCTGAGTAAGTCACTTATTCCCAGTGGCTCAGGGAAATCTTTAAAACAAAATCAGAGAAATTGTTATTCTGCATTGGAAAGTTCCTCACATTGCAGAAATTCCTCACTGTAATGTCTGTATACTAAGGAAATCACCCAGCTATCCAAATCAAACTCTCCAACCCAGGGAGTGCAACTAATGAGTAGAAATATCTGATAAAAAATCTCATCCTCTGGCTGGGAAAACTGACAGGATTTGCCCAGGATCACAGCATTAATTAACGGCACATCCGGGTCTCCTAAGGGGCCAGGAGCCAGGATTTTGCAATTATTAGCACCTTTGATTTAGAATCCAAGTGTTAGAATCTTGGCACTGCTCTTAATCAGCTATCTGACCTTGAGCAAATAACCAAAACTTTAGAAAGTTTGATTTTCCTCATTTGTGAAAGAGTAAATTTAACCAAATTGATCTGTAAGGAACCTCACAAATCTTTGATCCCATCACTTGAAATCCAGTGCCCAACATATTATATTAGTTGGTCAACCATTTGACAAGCATTTATCAAGACCACATCATGTACTACACTATCCTAGTCCCTTAGGATACAAAGTAAAAAGGAGAAATAGCCTCTGCCTGCCCACAAGGAACTTACATCCTAACATAAATAGCAATGTTTATTGAATTTATTACTTATAGTGAGAGACACAGCCAAGAGAGAGCTGGTCTTGAACTAGCTTTAACTTCCACTTCTGACATCGACTGACTGTGTGACTCCAGGAAAGATATTTAATCTCTCAGGATCTAAGTAACTCTTAGATTCTAAATTATATACATACATATATATGTATATATGTACATATATACATATATATGTATGTATATATATCATTATGTGCTAAGTATTTTATAATTATTATTTTGTTTGGTCCTTATAACAATTCAGGGAAGTTTGTTGTGGTTCAGTCATTTTTCAGGTATGTCCAACTCGTGATGACCCCATTTTCTTGGCAAAGATCTTCAACTGGTTTGCTATTTCTTTCTCTGACTCATTTTACACATGAAGAAACTGAGGCAAAGTGAAGTGACCTTTGCCTTCAAAGGTGATTCTAAGTTGTGGAAAAGATGTCACCTTTCAATTATCAATCACTTGCTTATCTGGGAGTTTCTTATTTCGGATCCAGATCTTATTCCTATCTTCTTAATTATAGTACGCATAAGGGATCTAAGCAGTGTAGAAGATAGAGTGATAGATTTTGGAAGTAGGAAGCCTATGGTTAAATTTCTGACAGACATTCAATTGGTTAGGATAATAGGTTAACAAATAATTAACAAATTAATTAGAATAAATCACTTTTAACTTCTCTCAGTCTCAATTTCTTCATTTATAAAATGGGGAAATAATAGCACACATATCTTAGGTTACTGTGAGGAGATGAGATCATGTGTATGAAATATTTTGCAAATCTTTTTTAAAGCATGATTTAAATGCTAGATATCTTTATTATTTCTATGTTATATCTAGACCCTGCTCTTATACTTTTTCATAAGAAATTTCATTTCTCCTTCACAACAATCCCCTGGGGGTAGATAGAACAGGTATTAGGTAATGGGTAGACCTGTTTCCATTCTAGGGAAGATGCCCCTAAAAAGGATGCTGTTAGAGAGGATCAGTGACTTGTTCACGGTCACACCCTGCTATTAGATCAATGGAGACGAGGATATGTGATGTTAGGGGAAAGTATGGAGTGCCAGTTAAACAGGAAGATTAAGAAAGAGAGAGTAACCCTTGCATTGGATCAACCAAAGCAGATATCGGAGCATCCATGCTTGATGGAGATGTGGGAGAAACAGGAACACAATTGTCAAACTCAGTATGCGTCAACAGCATGATATGACCACCAAACTAGCAAGCACATTATTAGAATATGTTAATATAATTATAAAACCTCAGATTTGGAAGGGATATCAGAAAACATGTAGTCTATTGTGTGTCTCCCCCTGAACTTTATGTCTAATAAGTAGTGACCCAGATGCTGTATTACACTATTAATAAATATTGAACTTGAAGCTGATTAAGAAAAACCTCCTGATTCTTTTCACAAGAATAGATAATCTAGCTATGTCTCCCCATTCTTGCATTGAAACATTCTTCATTCCAATTTTTAAAGTATTTCTACAGATATATGGATCTCATCTATGTGGGTTCTCCAAAGATGCAAATCATAACCTTTCCAACATCATAACGGCTCATCCTTAGTGACTTATCCTTGACTTCCCATAGGTTTTTGGCTGCTGGGCAGTCTCTTTTTCTTCCATTGACATAGTGCGGCTATGGTTCATGTGGGCTATTCAACAGTTAGTCCTCCCTCTTCCTACATTACCAGTTCATAATTTTTTTCTCTTCATACATTTATATGATGATCTTTTCTATCACTTCCCTGTGATTTCTTTCTTATAAAAGTTCAAATTTCTTATTAGTTTCTGCCCACCATTCCAACCTGTTGAAACATTTCTAGATCTTGCTATGTAGTCAGATAGGTTGTATGCAATGGATAGAGTGCTAGATCTGAGTGAGGAAGTCCTGAGTTCAAATTTGACCTCAGACACAACTAGTGTGATGACACTGAGCCAGTTATTTAACCTTTGTTTACTCATAGGTAAAATGGAGATAATAATCACACTTACTTTCTAGGATCGTTATGAGGATCAAATGAGATCGTACTTTAATAGTACTTTAGCACATAATTAAGTATTATATGAATGTTAGCTATTACTAGCTATTATTTTCCTATGTGTTAGCTGTCCCTCTCAATTTCTTGTCATTTATGCCTTTATCAAAATAACTTTTTAAAAAGTTAAATAGCAGAGGATCAAGAATAGAAATCTATGCTATGTCTCCCATGCTAATATTAGTATCTGCCACTGGGTCCACCCATTCAACCAGTTTAAGACTTGCCCATTTCTAATATTGCCTAGCTTATCTCTCCCTTCCTCACCTATATTGATAACATGGGAATTTAGAGTAAATGCTATATTATAATCTAGGTAACTTTTATCAATAGCATTCCCCTGACCCAATGGAAAAAATAACTACTGAGAGAGAGGAATGGGGGAAGAGAAAGAAAGATGAAAGAAAGAAAAAAAAAAGAGGGAGAGAGAGAAAGGAGAAAAGAGGGAAGGAGGGAGGGAGGGAAGGAAAAAGAAAGGAAAGAAGGAAGGAAGGGAAATAAAGAAAAAAGGGAGAGAGGGAGGAAGGAAGGAAGGAAAGAAGAGGAGGGAGAAAGTGAGGGAGGGAAGAAGAGAGTAGGAAAAGAAAGAAAAAAATGAAAACTTTCTCTCTCTTTTTCTCTCTCTCTCTCTTTCTCTCTCTCTCTCTCTCTCACACACACACACATACACGCACACACATGCACACACACACATACATACACACACAACTTAGGTTGATAAATTATCCTAGTCCCAGATAGACTCAGAGCAACATCCAGGAGAGCAGAACCATGTTATTCTGGGCATACTTTTCTGTTAACATTCCCATAGATCAAATAGATAAGACCAGAAGAATGTGGCTTAGAAGAAAAAAAAAACCAACAAATACAACATTGTTGAGAGAAACCACCTTCATTCATCCTGAGAGTAGACATTGCAATGATATAAATTCACTCATTCATTCAACAAATTATTATTCTTTATATTATGTGTTCAGAGCCAGACAAACTTTGCTACATTTTTTCTGGTCTCATTTTTAATGATATTGATTTCATCAACTAAATGGAGCAGTAAATTGAGGGCCAGTCTTGAAGTCAGGAAGACCTGGATTCAAATCCAGTTTCAGAAATTTACTAACTATGGGACTGTGGGAGCACTTAGTTTAATTTGCCCCAGTTTCCTCATCTGTAAAATGAGCTGGAGAAAGAAATGACAAATCACTGCCAATTAAACTCCAAATGGGATTAGGAAGAGTCAAACAGGACTGAAAATGATTGGACAAAACACATCAACATTCTTCTCTTTCTCCTCCTCCTTCTCCACCTCTTCCTCTTCCTCCTTTTCTTCTCTTCGTTCTTCTCCTCCTTCTCATCTTGTTCTTCTTTTTCTTCTCTTTCTCTTCCTCTTCCTCCTTCTTCTTTCCTTTTGAATTATATGTTGAGGGGTAGCAGTGGATAAAATGCCAGCCTTGAAATCAGAAGGACCTGAGTTCAAATCTGGTCTCAGACACTTAACACTTCCTAGCTGTGTGACCCTGGGCAAGTCATTTAACCCAATTGCCTCAGGGGAAAAAAAATCATCATGAATATATATGTTGAGCCCTGAGTTTTCATTTTGAAGACATCTGTGTTAGGTTCCAAGTGGAAAGCAGGCTTTCTGAAGAAGATAAATGGGACCTCTACTAAATGAGCATTGGAAATCTATACCAGAAGCTTGAGTGCCTTTCTGATTGAACTACCAAAAAACAAACAACCCCCCCTCCCAACAAAACATAGCAAACCCCCCACATGAGAGGAGGCTTGTTAATTGATAGAGAGCAGGGCCATTCATTTCTGAGTGGGCTTTTTGTAGGACTTGTTTACAAATACCTCATATGAGTTTGAGATTAAATACCTTTCTCCTGCCAACCCGCAAGGCTGCTTAATAAGTACATAGCACATATCTTGGGAAAAGGTCATAATGTCTTTTGGTTTGTCTTTTTGAGACATAGGAGACTGAGAAAAGAAAATTATTAAATGGCTGGCTATAAAGGGCTGTAACTATTAGTGAAAGGAAATCAGTTTGTATTCTTTGTCTTTTATTGAGCACAGAAAATCCCCTTGAGACTGGAGCGCCCCCTAAACTGGCAAGACCACTGACATTGGAAGGCCTTCAATAAAGCTAATGATAAGGCAATGTGGAATAGTGGAAGAGTCTGGGCTCAAGAGACAGGGGACATGGGTTCAAATCCTACCCCTGGTATTTATTAACTATGTGATATAGAGCAAAACATTTTACTTCCCTGGACCTTGGCTTAAATTATAAAATAAAGGAATTGGATTAAATGGCTTCTAAATCCCTGCAGCTTTAGAGGTCTGAGTCTGTAATATGACCTTGTACTTCATAGTACAATTGTTTCATTTATAATCCTTGCAACAGCCTTAGGTAATAAAGAAGTACTGAGCATTTGGTAATTCCCAGTTTGCATATGAGCAAATGGGGCCCAAAGAGATTAAATGAATTGACTCAGATTGGTTACCAATCTAAAATTTGAACCCAAGACTTAATTAATCACCCTTAAATGGACAGAAAGTCTCTGACCACCTATTCTTTTTTTTTTTTTTTTTAGGTCCTTCATTCTTTTTTTTTATTATCATAGCTTTTTATTTACAAGATATATACATGGTGATTTTTCAGCATTGACAATTGCCAAACCTTTTGTTCCAACTTTTTCCCTCCTTCCCCACATCCCTTTCCCCAGATGGCAGGTTGACCAATACATTTAAATATGTTGAATACAATATATGTATACGTGTCCATACAGTTATTTTGCTGCACAAAAAGAATAGGACTTTGAAATAGTGTACTATTAGCCTGTGAAGGAAATCAAAAATGCAGGCGGACAAAAATATAGGAATTGGGAATTCTATGTAGTGGTTCACACTCATTTCCCAGAGTTCTTTCGCTGGGTGTAGCTGGTTTAATTCATTACTGCTCTATTGGAACTGATTTGGTTCATCTTCATTGTTGAAGAAGGCCACATCCATCAGAATTGACCATCATACAGTATTGTTGTTGAGGTGTATAATGATCTCCTTCTGACCACCTATTCTTGAGCTATGATGATTTTAAAATTCTCTGTCTCTGTCTCTGTTTCTCCATCTCTCTTTCATTCTGTCTCTGTCTTTTTCTCTCTGTCTTTGTGTCTGTGTTTATCTCTCTCTGTTTCTGTCTTTCTGATTCTTGTCTGTCTCAGTCTCTCTATTTTTGTCTCTTTGTGTTTCTCCATCTTTTTATATTTGTCTGTTTTATTCTCTGTCTCTCTTTTCTCTTCTCTTGTCTTCTCTCTGTCTCTCTTGTGTATCTCTCTCTGTCACTCTCTTCCTTTCTGTCTGTTTCTGTTTCTTCTCTTACTCTGTTTCTATGTCTTTGTTTCTGTCTGCCTCTGTCTCTCTCTCTCTTTCTCTCTCTGTTCCCCACCCCTCACTCATTCTATCTTCAGAGCCCAATATTTTTTCACTTTAGTGCACACTAAATGGAACTAGTCATGAAACATGGAAACCCCAAAGCCCATAAAATGAAATTTAGTCATTATTCATAAAGCTGAAAGCATATAATAATTTTTTGCTTAAATAGCACCTTTATCTCATGCAATTCTTAAAATGGTGGTATGTGGTGAGCAATTACAACTCTGTTTCAGGCATATTTTACAGATGAAGAATTCAATTTTGTTAGAAATAGAGAGGTTATTTTTACCTTCTGAATCCAATTCTCCCTGTGCAACAAGAGAACTGTTTGGTTCTGCAAACATATATTGTATCTAGGATATACTGCAACATATTTAACATATATAAGACTGCTTGCCATCTAGGGGAGGGAGTAGAGGGAGGAAGGGGAAAAATCGGAACAAAAGTAAGTGTAAGGGATAATATTGTAAAAAAAAATTACCCTGGCATGGGTTCTGTCAATAAAAAGTTATTATAAAATTAAATTAAATTTAAAAAAAAGAAATAAAGAGGTTAACCTAAGATCATAAAGTTAGTGTTACTCAAGAATTCAAACCCACATTTTCTGATTCTATCATTCTTTCTATTAATTTTGTCCTTTGGGGGCTTCAGTTTTTTTATCTGCAAAATGGGTACAGGTGGGTAAGTAAGAAGCTTAGTTTTTGAACCAACTTTTAAAATTTAGGGAGAAAATTTTTCCATTTTCAAGAAGGAAAAATGTACAGTGTATAAAGTTGCGTCAGGACACCTTGCAAGCCAAGATTTAGTTATTCTCATATTCATTAAACTATAGGGAATTCCTAATTAGACATTCTAAGATGAGTTGCAGAGTCACAATGCCTAAATTTTGTGACATGGGTTAGTCCAGGATCTCTGACTTTAAGAGGTGGTTTTTATGGACTATAAAGATCAGATTACCCCACCTAGAATGAGTGACCTTGGACAAATAAGACTGTCCAAGTTCCTTATAGTTTTAAAGCACTATAATTCCACTTTTGCTCTGTATCTCAATTTTTTCATCTATTAATTTGGAATGGCATTGAAATGAACCTTAGAATATAGAATGTAAAAGCTGGAAAGAGAAATGATCTCATCTTGAGTTCATCAAACTGTGTTCAATGGAATGCTACCAACCTATTTCTTGAAATGACCCAAAGTGTTGTGCAAAGAAAAAAATTGTTTATAATATTCATAGAATTACTAGAGATTATTCAGTTCAATACCTTCATATTAAAGATGAAAAATGGAGGTCTAATATAATTAAGGGCTTTGTTATTTGAATTCAGATCCTCTGATTCCAAATCTAATGAATTTCACCCTGTACCTCTTTTCTCTTTCTCTAATATTAGATTCTGAGCAAAAATGATCTGAATTAATGGTTTAATTTGTGTGTATGTGTATATGTGTGTATTGATGTAATATACTACTACTGTTAACTTTGCAACCTTGGTAGGTATTAGGATAGATATTAGGCAATTAAAAAAAATAATATCAAAAAGAAAGTTTGTTAAGTATTCTATCATTGCAAAAATATGAAAATCTCTCATCTAGTCTACCAATGCCCCATTTTACAAATGAAGTAGCTGTCCATAAAGTGAAATAATTTGTTCAAGTTCACATAGCAAGTTAAGTGAAGAGTTACTGGTAGAAAAGAAATGAGAAAGTGTTTTGAGAAATCCATATCAGTGTATCCTGTCTAGATGTCAGATGTCTAGAACACTCTTGCAGTCAGGCTACCTTATGCAAAGTACATATGCTGACTTTTGTGAGCTCTTGATGAATACTAAACTGAATGCATTAGAGAAAAATAGCACATTTTGCCAAGTTACTTTAACATTGTTTTGCATTTTCTTTTGAAGAGACACTTGTCCCCTGAAGAGTTCCAGGAAGTCTTTGGGATGACCACGGAAGAATTTGATCGTCTGGCTCTTTGGAAAAGGAACGAATTAAAGAAGAAGGCATTGCTTTTCTAACCTTTCCCAGAGGGGGAAAAATGTGCTTGTTCAGCAAAAACAAAACAAAAAACACAATCTAAAGTAGTGTTCCAGAACTGTCATACACACTTGCTGCTGCACCATTCTCCTATTTCCTTGTGTTCATGTTGGGGGGAGTGATCAAAGGATGAGTTTAGCTCATAGGATTTTTGGAACAGAGGTCATTCAGGAATCTGGGGCTATTAGGGATTAGCCACTGAATCTTCTCCCCAGCTGATTAAGGGAGAAAAAAAAAGAATGAAAGGAAGAAAATAGCCTTAAGTCACCTCTTCCTTTGTATAACTTAACAGGAAGGGGCTCTTTAAAGTGGAGGGAGAGGATAAGGGAAGGGTGAATCATAGTTGTGGTGAGAGAAATGATAGCTCATTTGTTGGCTTTTGAGAAAGTGTTTTAAAATGGTAGAAGAATGAGGAAGCCATGGGTGCCACCTTAGATAATGGAAGACAAACTTTCCAACATCAAAGGAAATAGGATTTTTAATTAAGATTCTAGGCTGAAGAAAGACAGATTCATGAAGGGGTTTCTTTTTAGGGGGAAAGAGGAATTCCCCCTGAAATTGTCAGAAAGTCTTTGATCAGTTATATTTGGAGACATTGAGCTATGATGGTTTGAAAGTGTCACACACACACACACACACACACACACATACACACCTCTCAATTGTATCTTTAATTATACAAGAGTTTTTATTTTATTAAAAAAAAAGTCTATTGACATGACAGTTATAGCATACTAAACAACAAAATGACCTATAGAGCTTAATTTTAATGTCCCATTCAACAGAAATCCTGAAGCCTTATACCTACTGGGTTCATAGCTGCGTAGTTTCTGTCATTGCAGTGTTGCTAACCTATACCTATATAAATATATATAAATATACATATATATTATATATAATTTTTCTACACTTCCCCCAGGTGATGTGAATGGCATCCCCCTATAAAAGAATGCTATTTGTACATACGTGTTATTAAGACACCACTTTTTCCTCTCCTTCTCTGGCTTCATCTTGTGAGCCTTATAAAAATACTTTAGTCTTCTGACAGCAAAAGCTTGGAACTGTAGGAGCTCAGCAAATAAATAAATAAATAAATAGACTAGAAAGCCTAGCTCTCCCTGTGGACAAATCAAAAACAAAAACAAAAACAAAAACAAAACAGGCTGAATACCTGCATGTTCCTGGACAAACTGGATGCCTGCGTAATCACAGTGTACAGTGGGGAGATAGGACACTTAGCTTTTGCAAGGCAAAATTATTAAAATGCTTCATAGGTGTTGGATGCATTGGATGCAAGCGTTAGGTTCCTGATACAATGAAGACTATGAAATTGCTAACATCATTGGGAAGAAGTCCAGGGTGATGAGAGGGTTGGAAATACAGCAAATCAATAGTTTTATGTAATTCTAAAAATGCATTATCCAAAGTATATTTTCCAGTTCTCTGTTGTGGTCTGCATTTTTTCTTGTTCGGAATGTCTATGTTCCTAGTCTAAATTCACTCTATATCTTTTGGCAGTTCCTTAAAGTAACTGCTCACAATGTGCACTGCTTCAAACTAATTCAACATATCCAGGGATGGAGCCTTGTGGTGTTCAACTTTATGTCTTTGAATTAGCTGGTGAGAACAGAGTGGTCAGAAAGGAGCTATTTTTTTCCTCAGCTCAGAGCTCTGCCTGATCCTACAGACACCTGGGAAAATAAAGTCATTTTGCTCAACAAAGTAAAAAGCGTTGTTATATAAATGCGTGTAATTTTAAAGGATATGGGTCTGCTTCATTGGATTCATAACCCCTCTGTTAAGGTTCCTATGGGAAGAGCAGGAGTCTTGCTTACCCACTGGTCAAGGATACAAACTAATGTAAACCAATTTAGTTTAACCAGTTCTATCCAATAAACATATATATCCAAGGTCCGGAGCTTAAAATCTAGTCAGAAAATCAAGTTAGCAAATGCTGCCTTTCCTGCTACCTGTATATATGGTCTCCCAGGTTTTGCCAGCCTTGCTGGGTATTTCTAGTCTGTGCACTTTCCAGCTTCCATTTATGAATGAGAGACAATATGGTGGACAAAGAAATGGGATTGAAAATCAAGAGACTTGGGGAGACCCAGTAATAACTTTTGTCAGCTATTGACAGCTGTGTGGTGGACTTAAACAAGTTACCTCCTTCCTGTAGACCTTGGTTTCTCCATCTGTAAAATGAGAGGATTGGGGAAAAAATTTCTTAAGATCCCCTTCGAATTCAACATTTTATATTTGAAGATACCCTCCAGTTCTAATATTCTATGTTCTAAGGCCCCTCCCAACTAACATTTTTATATTCCAAATGTCATTACAACTTTCACAATTTATGTTTTAAGGTCTCTTCCAATTTTAACAATCTATATTTTAATAGCTATTCCAAATTTAATATTCTATGTCCTAAGATCCCTTCAACTCTCAGTCTATGTTCCAAGAGTTCTTCCAGCTCTAATGTTCTACGATTCTGTTCTAAGTCTTACAACTTCTAATGACTATTTCAGTAGTATTGAATATAAAATTCAAGAGATTTTTTTTAAAGCATCCCTATAAAATACTTTCCTATGCTGATGGGAAAACCTTAACCAAATTTGCTGGGCTGCCACATCTTCAAAATCTTCCCAATTTCCTGACATCCCATGAATAATTAAAAAAAAAAAAAAACCTTTCCTTTTCCCTGTTCCGATCTGTGTCAGAGTGCATATGGTCTCATGGACTTTTCCAGGAGTTGCTTCTTAGCCCATTTCACAGCATGGACACAAATCTTGGGAGTCTCTTGACTCCAAAGCAAATGTTCTTTTCATTATACCATATTGAGAGCCCTTCAGCAACAAGACTTAAACTTATATGTATTTGTTCACCAAATGTTTATTGAACTACTGTATGCAAGGCAGCATGACATAGGTTGGGCATGATATCAAGAATAATAGGTCAAGTCTGAACTCTAACATATACTGGCTTTGTGACCCTGGGCAAATTACTTAGCTATCGTGTGTTCTAGGCAATTCTTTCTCCAATCCAATCCTCTCTCTTTTTTTAATTGTTTCAAAGTTAATTTTTATTTTCAAAATTGTTTCTGTCCCTTCCATTTCCCTTCCTTCACTGAGAAAATAAGAAAACAAAACCATTGTTAGAAACATGCATAGTCAAGCAAAACAAATTCTCACATTAATAAATGATGTATATGGATACATCTTTATATACACCATAGTTATAAACATAAATGTTTCAATCTGTATTCTGAATTCATCATCTCCCTCCCAAGAGGTAAGCAGCCTATTTTATCATATACCTCTGGTCACTGTGTTGTTCAGAGTTCTCAAGTCTTTCTAAGTTGTTTAATTTTACAACATTATTTTTCCTATATGAATTATCCTTCTGGCTCTGTTCACTCTGCATCAGTTCAGAGAAGTCTTCCAAAGTTTCTCGGGAACTGCCCCCTTCATGATTTCTTACAGAATAATAGTATTACTAGGACACTCTTTAAAGACTCTAAATTCTATAGAAGATGCCAACGGGTAGTTTCCTAATGAAATTACAGTTCCAGTTCTTGATTCTAACCTTCTCCACTTTTATTATGTGCTAACATAATGGGGATTCAAAGACAAAAAGAAAACAGACCCTATCATCACAGAATTTGCATTCTTTTAGGGGGAAGTTACTTGTAATCAGTTAAATCAATGTAATGTATAAAACTATTTTGGGGGGAAGGAAAATTGAGAAAAGTAAGAATTTATCTTAAAGGAAGCTAGAAAATACAAGAAGTGGATATGAGGAAAGCATGTTTTTTCTGGCATAAAGGATAGTCTGTGCTGATCAGTTCCAATGATCTTGTGATGAAGAAAGTCATCTACACCCAGAGAGGGAACTGTGGAAACTGAGTGTGGATCACAACAGAGCATTTTCACTCTTTTTGTTGTTGTTTGCATTTTATTTTCTTTCTCATTTTTTTCCCTTTTTAATCTGATTTTTTTTTCTGCAGCCAGATAATTGTATAAATATGTATGTAAATGTTGGATTTAACATATTTTTTTTACCATGTTTAACATAAAAAATTTACTACTAAAAAAAAAAAATAGCCTGTGCAGAGGCAAAGACATGGGTAAATAGGCTATTGGGAAGTATATGGGAGAAAGCATGTATACCAATACATTGGCGCATACAAAAGGTTTCTCAGAGCATTTGGACCCTCATCAGATTCTAACCCAAATTTCAAATGTTAATTCTAAGGTATGTTAATCAGTTGGAAATCTTGACATAGAAAAATCAATTAGTGTTTGATGAAGCACTTAATTCTGGGCATGGAAGTAGGAAGAGCTATACAAAGCAAATTGAGAGTCCTGCCCTACCCTCAAAGATCTTAGAAACATGACACATGCATTATGACTCTTCTAAAATGCCAAACTGGATACATGCATAACCAGCCACTAACTATAGTCAGAACAGAAAACTAGATAAGGTAAGGGTTGGATTATACAGTCTTCAAAGTCATTTTCATCTCTACAATCCTATGGTTCCATGTTCATTTCTATAATCTATTATTTACCCAACTAATTTGTTGAATCATAGACTTTGAACATAAAATGCCAGAGCTAGAATAAACAGTATAAGCCATCTAATCTATTTCGTCCATTTTACTATCAGGAGAAACTAAGGTCCAAGGAGTGAGATGCAAATTATGACAGGTATATAAGCCCCTTCTTGGTGTCATGGCTGGCTCATGACTTGCTCTGTATTTCTCTTCCAACCTCCACCTCCAATAATAAACACAACTTGAGTTCTGCCAACCTATCATCTATGTGACTTTGGGCAAGTGATGTTGACTCTCTAGCCTCAGTTTCTTCATTTGTAAAATGAGAGGAGTGGGTCTCCACTAATTCTGGACCATAGAGTTAGTAACAGAGCTAGAATTCAAACCTAGTTTCTTGACTTTTAACCTAATTCTTCCTTCTATTACCTACAAGTAAGGGCTATTTTGGGGAAAAGTGATGAAATCAGGTTAGTTTTCAGCACAACCAACCACCCATATCTGGCCTCGTTTTTCCTTTCCGCAGTGTCTGATCTTTTCAGTACCCAGTCTCCTGCAGAGAAAAACTTCTGTTTTTAGCCAAGAAACAGATCTGTGCCATTCTCAAGTTATCGTGATAAGTTTAAATCACTTTAAATCCTTCCTACAAACACTCTGGCAATTTGTATTTTAAACCCTAGCTTTCACTGTGGAATGAAAGACTGAATCTGTTATCTCAATCAGGGAGGAAAAGTAAAGGAGCTGTGGGGCCAGGAAGGAAGCAGTCACTCCCAAAAACTCTAATGAGGTCATTGGTCTTTCTCTTACTCTGAGGCTACCTGAAATAGGAGATAAAAAAAAAAAAAAGAATGAATATACCAAGCTGGTATCTTACCCGAGCCCATTCTCTTATTCAGGTAGGGATTGAATTAGGTGACTTCAGAGCTTCCTTCCAGTTCTGAGATGCAATGGCTCTCCTGCTGTTGCAGAGCTCTATGTGCAGAAAATAGGGAAATTAAGAGAACCAGATGACCCTCTTGGTGGCAAAGCAGTGAATTTCTAGGGAGTTTTGGTATGTAAATGACTTTCACTGTGTGTTTGGGTCTGCATTTGTGTGTTCATGTGTGTTTATGTTTGTGTATATATGTGTGTATTTGTAGAATCCATGTGCCCCATGCTATGCTTGGGGAGCCTGATATCTTGGATTAAAGAACAGAGAAGGGTCATAATGACTGTCCTTCATGCCTTCTGAATCTTACCTAGTCTATTAGGCAGGTGTGCTCCAAAAGTCAAAGAACTCTGAAAGGCATTAGAGAAATCTCAGGCACTGGGAGGCAGCTTGGGGAGATTTTAGGGAGAAGTCTTCCCAAGGACATCCAAAATTCTGTCACTCATCAAGTGACTGATTCTGCCTGTCTACCCCTAAATAGGTAAAAGCCCATCTCTATTTGTTCTCTTCTTTTGGGGGTACATATACATTCAGATCATTGTCCTGACATGTTCTTAGGCTGTTTTAAAGACTCCAGGACATTATCTATAGCATCCTTGATATATATATATATATCTGAACCCATCACCCCTTCTTGAAAAAACTTTAATGGTTCCTCATTACCCAATTGATAAATACAAGTTGCAATGGATGACTTTGTATAATTTGATCCCTAGGTAATCTTTTCTCACATGATTCTCTTTTTAACAACTAGCATTTACATAATACTATTGCATTTTATGAAGTGATATTATTATCCCTATGTTGCATGTCTGGAAACTGAGACATATATGACTTGTCCAGGTTCTAACAATTGGTAAGTTCCTGAGGGCAAATTTGAACTCAGGTTTTTCAGGACCTATTAGTTCTTCCATAAGATGCGAAATAATTCCTTTCCTCCTTTTCTCATGTCATCCTAAATACGTGAAAGTTAGTATAGCATTATGGACTTGGTCGAGAAGAACCAAAATTAAAACTCATCTCCAACTTTGATTAACTGTGTAATGCTGTGTAAGTCACTTAATCTCTCTATGTCCTTATCTGTAAAATGAGAATGATAATAGCAAATGTCACCTTTAGAAGTATCAGGTAATACAGGATATAGAACACTGGATTTGTAATCGGGAAGTTTTAAATTTAAATCCAGCTTCAGACATTTACAAGTTGGATGATCCCACTTAACCTCTGCTGCTCCAGTTTCCTCAACTGTAAAATGGGAGTAATAGCACTATATGGGATTGCTATGAAGATGAAATGGGCTAATATTTGTAGGGTTTAGCAAACCTTAAAGTTCTATATGAATTGCTAGCTATTATTACTTACCACACAGGGTTATTGTAAAATTCAAATGAAAAAATATATATATTTGAAATCTCTTACAAATCCGTTAGTACAACATAAAAGGCAATAATTATTTTTATTAACTGGAGTCTTCTTCCTCCTGTACTGCCTAATTCCTACCAATTCTAGAAGAAGAAACTCAAAAGTTAATTAGTAAGAAATTTCCCTTACTTCTTCCTAAATCAGAAATGATCCTTCCTCCTTAGAACTAATCTTTCCTTCCTTTCATCTTTCTTATATCTCAATCTTTTCCTTCTTAGAATCACCTTCTTCCCCTGCCACTGGGACAAGGATTCCCATTTCTATAGCACTTTAAGGGTTACAAAGCTCTTTGCTCACAAAGCAAAAATGATATTCTCCCAATTTTATAGATGTAAAAACCAAGGCACAAAAAAACTAAGGCAAAAACCAGCACTCTCCATCATTAAATCATTTTTCTCCCTGACCCTATTATCATGTGGGTCAATAGTGCTAATGTTTTCTTTGATCATGTCTGACTCTTTGTGACTTCATCTGGGATTTTCTTGGCAAAGATACTGGAGTGGTTTGCCATTTCCTTGTTAACTATGTTATAGATAAGGAAACTCAGGCAAACCAGGGTTTAGTGATTTACTCAGGATCACACAGCTTGTAAATGTCTGAGGACAGATTTGAAATCAGGAAGATGAGTACAATGCTTTCTCCATTGAATAAATTAGTTGCCCCAATGGGATTCAATACTGTCCTTTAGATCTCATTTTTAGATAAGGTGATTCTTGTGGAATATAGCTTCCTTAAAGGCAGGCTTTCCATTTTAATGTTTTTTACCTGACCTAGTACCTTGCATAGACTAGGCAGGTCTCTAGCAGAGATAAATATTTCTTGAATGTCTTTATTTATTTATTTATTATTTAGTAATGGCTTATATTTTGTGTTTAAGATTTACAAATCATTGTGCTGTCCATTATCTCATTTAATCTTCATACAGAACCAATAAGAAATATCATGTAATTGTTTTTTCCCATTTTTATCATTGAGGAAAATGAAACTTGGAAACAAGAAATGACTTTCTCGCTGACATATGGCTGATGAATGGAAAAGCTAAGAAATAAATTTGAACGAATTACACTAAGCTTCCTCATAGTGAATAATTCACGCAACAACTGGGCGTTTGATTATGTGTACAGAGTTGGGCTAGTGTTTCCTAGAAGAGTGAATACTTCTCCTTTGGCAACTGGAAAAGGTTGTACCAAATGCCATGTTCTACTTCTGAGGAAGAAAGTGTCGTGGGAAAGGAGCTAGCTGGGGTCTGGCCTGCATACAAGAAGATCTTGTATTAGTTACTCACTCTACTGTGAAATGCTTAGTGCTGCTGAAATATTACCCAAGTCAGATATAATCAGATGATGGGCATATAATTATGTGTTGAAATCTTTGAGACAAGAAAGGAAAACTAAGTTCTACCCTTCCTCCATGATCCTTAAAAGCTACGACATATATTGTTAAGTAAGAATATTTCGTTTAGTGTTCCATATCCTAATTATGTTTTAATGGACATAAAAATAAATATCTTCCTATCATAGCTATCCCTGACAGATTCCTGACTTAACTGGGAAAGCAATTCTGATTGTTTTAATACAACTAGACAGCTCTCAAATTGAGGGAGCCTTTTGTAATAGCAGTCACTTATATTATGCTGTCTCTTCAACTTTCCATACTGTGGAATGCAAAAATAGCCAATCAAACAAAAACTGAATTTGGGGTCAAAAGACCTTGGTTTTCTCATATTTTGCTCATAACCAATGTCACCATGCCCTCTCCCTCTCTCTCTGTACTGCTTTGATTGGGCCAAAGAAGGGGAACGTTTCTCATGCCATACAGCTTTGATCTTCCCAATCACTTCATCTGTCAAGGCCTCAGTGTTCCCATTTTTGAATGAGGGATGTGGATTAACACTAAATCATCTCCAAGGTATCGTCTGTCTTCAAGTCTTGTGATCCTAATGAGGCCAGAAGCTCTGCAATAGGAAGTCATCTAACTCTCCAAGATGTGAAGGTGTCCAGATATGAAAACAAAAGTCACTGGGTTTGGAATAATCTTCTTTATTTTTAAAATTATTTTATTTTATTTTTATTCTATATTTTGTTTATTTGTTGATGTATTAGTCATTAATATTTATTATTTATCTTGATCTTATTATTAAAAATGCAGACATATATACATTAATCACCTACTGTTTTACAAAAGATCCCTGTGCTCATTTCTATGGGGGAATACAAAGATGAGTAAGCAAACTTCCTGCCTTCAGAAAGCTTTTGTTCTAGTGAAAGTGGTAAAACACAGATAATTAAAATAAGGACATGGACAGTTAGGAGAAGGATTATAAGAATCCTAGAAAAACAAAAATAAGTTCTGCTGGGGTCATTGCAGATCACTATAGGACGTTAGACTTGGGGCCATCCAACCCGAAAGGTAGGTCATTTCCTAAAACAATGAAAGCTTGCAGATGCTCTTAGTAGTAAGTAGGACAATTATATGATTCTGGCAATTAGTGGAGTTAGAATGATTGAAAACTGGTCCTTAATGTTTGCGATTCAGTATACAGAGTTGTTTGAGTGTGTAGTGATTGGAGAGTTAGTATCTGGAATACGACCTCCTGGAGAAGGGGGTTTCAGTAAAACCCAGTGAGTGTGTGTGTGTGTGTGTGCAATTAAGATATTGATTCAGTGGGGAGTGGAGGAGGCTGGGTATTGCTTTTCTGCAAATTTGAGACTGCATTTCTGACCTATAAGTGTGGGTGTGTGAAGAGTTCAGGTTGCTATCGCAAACAAACCACGATTTAAATAGTTGGTCAGGTAAGACACAGAAGCAGGTAGTTCCAGCCTATGCCTAGGTGGGAAGATCAAAAATAGATCCTAATGCCCCTGGAGTGATCTAGCATTTAAGGACCCCTCATAATATTCTTAAGATACAGTTAAATATGTGTTTGGGATAGTTCAGAGCACTTAATGGCCTCTGCTGGTGAAGAAAAAGAAAATCCAGACCCAAAGTGTGAAAATATGTCTGGGATAAAAGGAGTGTGTCGTATCACAATAAGGAGATATCAGTGGATCTGCCTTTTGAAGGATTGATTGAATTTCAGTAGGTGCTTTTGGTATATCATTAAATCACTTTATCCCCCTGGGCCACTCTTTTGTCAAATGAAATCTTTAATATCCTGACTGGGTTGATAGGAGGGAAAAGGATTCTGTACAAGCAAAGATTAAAAGTTGGAGAGCTCAGGATTTGTTCACAAAATAGTAAATAGACCATAGACCCAAGAACAAAACAGAAAAATTGATACAACAATTTAAATATTCTAATAAATCAAATATTTGCTTTGCCTCCATATTTTAAAGAGGGTTTAGCTATATAATTTCAGTGATATAGGAACTCCCTGTCCCAATGCCCCTGCTCATCTTCTTTGTAAATCATAGTCTTAGGAGTTGCCCTAGATCACTTCAAGTTTAAGTGATGTATGTGCTCAGGGATCCCACAGCTAGTATACGCCAGAGGTATGCTTTGAATCTAAGTCTTCTTGGTTCTGGTGCAGACTTTCTTTCCATTATATGATGTTTCTATCTTGTGGATGTTTCATCAAGAGTGGCTTTTAGACCTGAATACCATAGGGGAAAATTACTTCATTTTTATAAAATTCACTTGAGAGTAGGGATATAGTATAAGGAAAAAAAAAACTTTAGGGTTGGAGTCTGATTGATCTAACTGAATTCTGGCTCTACCACATACTGACAGTAAATCACTGAACTTCTCTGAACTTCAGGGGTTTAGACAAGGAGAGGATCTAGTCATTTGGGCTTGGGTTTTGCTCCAATATTCTATTTTAAATATTCATAAACTAATTCAGTGCCAATCACACTATTTATGACCTAATGAGTAGTTCAAAGTTTTCATTTCAGCAATGATTTAATCATATGTCTAATATGTCCCAGATTGTTTATTTGTGAGGTAGATTTTGGTATGGGTATAGACTTGAATATTAGATGACCATATGTCAGTCATACTTTTGAAGAGATTCCCGATTAGATAGAAGTTAGACTATATACTCTTCTCTATAGTATCTTCCAGTGCTAAGAGTCTGAAATTCCAATTCTGTGTTTCTGGGAATGTCTCTTAGGAATATGACAGACTGAAGACTCATATAGGGAGTTTTGAAATACTGGTTTCTGCTGAACAAGGAATCATGGGTTTCTTTTTGTTTCCTACTATAATAAACAAGGTTAATTCATTCAGAGAATTACCTTATTTTAACAGGTCTAGGCAATATACTTCAATATTTAGAAAAAAGCTCTTAATATGCAGAAGACCTTCATCAAGAGAAATGAAAAGAATAATCTATCATGGTTATAGTCTCAAACTTATCATTTAAAAAATAACACTGAATGATAGCTAACATTTATAAAAAGTTTTAAGGTTTTCAGCAAACTTTATGAATATCATCTCATTTGATCCTCAGAATAACTCTTGGAAGTAGATAGTTTAATTATGCCCATTTTAAGGAAACTGAGACAGCTATTAAATGGTTTACTTAAAGTCATAAAGCTAATCTGAGATAAGATTTGAACTCATCTCTTCTGATTTCAGGTCCAGCACTGCATCTACTGAGCCACTTAGCTGGCTGTCTGAATAAGGAAAAAAAATAAGTTTACAACACTCAAATATCCTCTGAGATTATGTCTGTCCCAAAGCATGCTTGTTATGACTGATCCAGTTTCCACCCCTTTCTTTTTAGGGGTCAAAGAATCATTGCGTTGTAGCTCCACAGCCAGAAAGGAGCTCCGAGAGTATCTTTTTGTATTCATTTTATACTCATATCATTTTATACATTAGAAAACTGAGGCTAGGAGAAGTGGTGAATATTTTTTCCCCAAGTCACCAAGGTAGTAAGAGTCAAAAAGATGCAATGAGATGCAGCTGATTTAGTCCTTACAGGTTTCCTTAGTGACAGGAAATTGGGTGAGGGACATAGTGGAATGAGGATTGTCCACCTCATTGATCTCACTGTCTTACAAATACCCATGAAGAGTAACTATATGATCATATACATCTATGAAGACCATACTAGCACCCTAGATACCTTAGAATCAGCCAGAGTCAGGATAAGCACAAGTCCTTGGTCTTTATTCTTGGTCTTTAGAGATAGGAGTGAATTGGATGGATGCAGAATTTCCACAACCTTCCTTCTTCATCTCCTGCCCAGAAGTGACTCTGGCTAGTCTTACTACACCCCCTAGTCCCTCCTATAATTCTCTGTATACACCAATTATCAAGCCAGCACAGAATAATGGGAAGGGCCATTTTCCAAGCATATGCTAATAGAGTATTGTCCAATTAGTAGTTAGCCTTAAGTGCTCGGTTGTCCGACCTCAGTGCATGAACTTAAGAGCTTCAGCCCTTTATATACACTAAATGGACTGCCTAGTCCATTCATTTAGCCTAGAACTGGAGACTGCAGTGAGAAAATAGTTTTCTCTAATTTCTAGTTGCCTTACTAAAGAACAATAAATGAATACAGGATGTCTAGTTGGACTTGTTTTGAATGTCAAAAAAAAAAAAAAATAGCCTTGACAATTGTGTTGCTAAGGCACTATGTTCCCTGGCTGCTTTTTTGGGTCTATCTTTTGAGACTTCTTTTGTTTTGTTTTGATAGAGAAGGGAATGAACCTGTAATCCCATTGGTATAAGGAGCTCTTGATAAAGAACAAGACAAAGTGGCAGCTTCTAACTTCTAGTTATAGAGTTGTCTGGGTTGCTGGGAACTTTGCTAGGGTCACATAGTCAGTATTATCAGAAACAGGACTTGAATTCAAATCTTATTGTGTTTGAGATCAGTCTGCTAGACATTATATTACATCATTTTTAGAATTTTAAAGTGAAACCCAATATGATATTGGGCAAAGGTACTAGATTTTAGAATAAGAAACTGGAGCTTGTTTCTTTTTTCTTTCTTTTTTTAATTCAATTCAATTTGATTTTATTTTCAATTTCAAATTTTCTCATTCTTTCTCTACAATTGAGAAGAAAACCAAAACCCATTTCAAATATAACCTGGGCTTTTGGGGGCATGCCCAGTTCTCCATGAAGATGCCCTGAAAGGCTTTTTAAGCATGCCTAATATGGAGGCTGTTGCATTCCCTATCACATGTAGGAATATCCTATTTTGACAGGCTGTCAGCGGCTTTAAATCTAGTGAAAATGGTAGTTCTTTTTTCTGTCATATTCATTCTCTGCAACAGCTCTCTTTTCTGCCCAGAAAGGGAATATCTTAATTCACTCATAGTGAGGACCCCATGAGCTAAATCAGTGAGAATGAAAGGACATTTCTTTCCCTGATTCCTCTCTTTTACTGTGGCTCCAAGAAATATACCTCAGAATATTTGTTTCTTTCCTATGTTGTTTATTCTCCTCAGTTTCAGGTGCCTGAGGTAATTCCCATGGGACCCTGGAGTTACATCCATAGCAACCTTGAAGTCAGGATTGCAGGCAGGATGATGAGACAGGCAGCCTGTCATGGAAGCTCTAAGAAGCGAGGGTACCTAGGACTCAAGCCGAAGGGGAATTATAGATTTTGAACTGGACTGTGCTTTCTGCAAATCAAAAATAGGCTATGAACTTAATAATCCTCTTTTCTTTCCCAAAGACTAAGGTGGTTCAGGGAGAGTGGAATATATTATGCCTACCATGTATTCATAGGGAATAACTTTGATTATTTATAATTATGTCTTTTGAAATCAATATTCTTTTGTCAAAGCTAATGTAACTATCAGTGGTTAAATGAAACCAAGTTGCACGGGAGCATCTTTTACATTTGAGGGAAAACTATCAGTTACAGAGAACTGACATCCCTCAGTCCCCTTAAAGGTACCAGAGAATCTCAGGAAAATAAAATCGAATCCATGTAGCATTCCAGGCAACAAGGCCAAGGAAACTGTGTTATGTGGAAAATAAACTCATTTCTTTTTTTGTTTTTAACTCACCTTTATTTTATTTTCAATTCTAAATTTTCTCCTTTTTCCCTCCTCCTATTGAAAAGGTATAAAAACCATTGCAAATATGTATAATAATGCAAAATAAGTTTCCCCATTTTCCATATCCAGGAATAAAAAAATAAAGAAGAAAAAATATGCTTCCATATGCACTGAGTTCATCAATTCTCTAACTGGAAGCAGATGACATTTTTCATCATAAGTTTTAGAATTATAGTGAGTGATAGTATTAATCAGAATTACTAAGTCTCTCAGTTAATTATCTTTATAATATTGCTGTTACTGTATAACTTGTCCTGGTTTTGCTCACTTCACTTTGCCTTAATTCATGTTAAGTCTAAGGTTTTTATGAAATCATCCCCTTCATTATTTCTTACACCACAGTAGTATTCCATTATACTCATATACTATAACTTGTTCCCCCATTCCCTAAATGATAGGCATTTTTTTCAGTTTCCAATTCTTTGCTAAAATAAAAAAGCTGCTATATTTTTGTACATTACTGACAGGTAATATCTTTTATGCCTCACTAATTTGCTTATGATATTACTGTTTATGTCTAAATTGTGTGTCTATTTTGTGCTATAAGATGTGAGGTGTTAGTCTATGTCTATTTTCCACCATATCAATTTTTCTATTTTTCCAAGTTTTTATTGATTTCTTGGCTCAATTGCTGGATCTTTTGAATTATGAAACACAAAATTATTATGTTCATTTGCTTCTATATATTGAGTACTTCATCTGTTTCACTGATTAACTTTTCTGTTGCTCACCTAGTATGAAGTTATTTTGACAATTGCAGCTTTATAATATAGTTTGAGATCTAACACTTAAAGGTCATCTTTCTTCCCCTTTTCCAATGATTTCTTGGATATTCTTGGCCTTGTGTTTTGCCAGAATAATCTTATTTTTTCTAGTAGAGTTGTAGTTTACTACATTTACTATATAATTAGTGAGTAAGCATATTAAACACATACTGTATGCTAGTCACTATCAGAGGAACTGGCCTCTAACTGGTGAGTAACTGGAGCCAAATAGAACAGGTTAAAGACAGGAGAGTCAGGGATCAAACAGAACTTTAATTTCATTGTGAGAAAAAAAGGCAGAGTTTATATTCATAAAAACCATAGAGGGCTAGACCATGACATAATCATATTTAGGTCTTGAATTGCTGTTCCCATGGCAGGCTCATGCATGAACAATGTAGCGTTCTTGGGTTCTATGGGAACGCTCTCCAAATTGATTATCTTACAGCAGGATACAGATAGAGCAGGAAAAGGAGTGCAATACCTGGTTCAGTTCACTTGGCAGTTACAACGAACAGGAATTGTGAGCATGTTAAGGGGTGGAATGATTAGCTCTCAGGTCCCTGAGAAATAGGGGGTAGTAAATATCTGATGCTGATCAAAGCAACATATTTTAGCAGAAAGTAAGATCATCCCAGAGTGCAGAAGAATGTTATACCAAGCTCAGGGCACAGATTGCTTATTGGGTCTTGCTCTGGATAACAGGGTATCTTCAAATATTCTTGACTGGATCCTTTTCCTCTTTCTTTGTTCTGAGATATAGACCAGGTGCAGAACTTCTGGGTCAAAAGTTTCATAGTTTTGGGGACATAGTTCTAAATTGCTTCCCAGAATGATTGGACAGGTTCATAACTCCACTAACAATGCAGTAGTATATTTATGTTTTCCCCATATCCCCTTCAATATTTGTCATGTTTTGTTATCTTAGATGATCTGATGAATATGAGATGTTATTGGTATTGATGTTACTGTTGAATTATGTCTGATTCTTCATGATCTCATTTGGGATTTACTTGGCAAAGATACTTGAGTAGTTTATCATTTCCTTCTACAGCTTATTTTATAGATGAAGAAACTGAAGCAAACAAAATTAAATGATCTGCCTAGGGTCTTATAGCTAGCAAATGTTTGAAGCCAGATTAAATTCGGGAAAATGAAAACTCCTGAATCTGAACCTAGAACACTATACACTGCACCATCTAGCTACCCTGAGAGATGGTACTTCAGAGATTTAAAATTTCCATTTCTCTATTAATGATTTGGAGCATATCATTTCTCTTTTTTGCTATTTTAGTCCATCTGATGAATGTGAGGAAGTATGAGAGTTTTAATTTTCATTTCTTACATGATTTGGAGTACGTTTTTCACATGATTTCTTTGATTTCTTCCTCCAAAAAATTGCCTATTCATATCCTTTGACTATTTATAAATTGGAGAATGATTCTTATTTTGACTCAATTCTTTATGTTTCTCAGAAATACAACTTTTATCAGAGAAACTTGCTATAAAAATTTTCCTTCCAATTTCCTGCTTTTCTTTCAATTTTAACTGCATTGGTTTTGTTTATACAAAGCCTTTTAGTTATGTAATTCAAATTCTTTCACTTCCTATAATATTCTCTATCTATTGTTTGTTCACGAATTCTTCCTAATATCAATAGCGCTGACAGGTAATATCTTTTATGCCTCACTAATTTGCTTATGATATTACTGTTTATGTCTAAATTGTGTGTCTATCTTGTACTATAAGATGTGAGGTGTTAGTCTATGTCTATTTTCCACCATATCAATTTTTCTATTTTTCCAAGTTTTTATTGATTTCTTGGCTCAATTGCTGGATCTTTTGAATTATGAAACACAAAATTATTATGTTCATTTGCTTCTATATATTGAGTACTTCATCTGTTTCACTGATTAACTTTTCTGTTGCTCACCTAGTATGAAGTTATTTTGACAATTGCAGCTTTATAATATAGTTTGAGATCTAACACTTAAAGGTCATCTTTCTTCCCCTTTTTCAATGATTTCTTGGATATTCTTGGCCTTGTGTTTTGCCAGAATAATCTTATTTTTTCTAGTAGAGTTGTAGTTTACTACATTTACTATATAATTAGTGAGTAAGCATATTAAACACATACTGTATGCTAGTCACTATGCTAAGGGATGGGAATACAAAAAAAGGCAAAAAACAGCCCATGAACTCAAAAAGCATGCAGTCTAATATGGGTACATACAGACTGTATGCAGAAAAAGTAGGAAATAATCAATAGCAGGAATGCACTAGCATTCAGGGGGCTGAAGTTGGGCAATTCACTTATTCTCTGGGTCTTAGTTCCTTATCAATGAAAGAAGGTTCACCACATTTTTTAAAGTCTTAAATTCCATACTTTATATTATTTTCTTCCCTCAGTCCCTAGCATTCTCATAGACTATACTGCTAAATTCTTACTATTCAAAACTTACCTTTATTGAAACTCCATAGCAATTCTAGAGGGCTAGAGAGATTCTCATGCATCAAATAGCATAAAAGAAGAAAAAAAAACCTTATTGGGTCTAGATGAAAGAAAAAAAATAATAAAACCCCACAGATGGGTAACAGTAATCTTACTAATCAGAATGCCTTGAATTTGCTTGGCTCTTTGCCACATATAAAATGCTTATCACATACTATCTCATTAGATCTTCATATGTGTATGGAAATCATGCCAGCGATTCTATTTTTAACTTATAATAAGTCACCACTTTTCATTCCAGTTTTTCTATCCTTCATCTGAAGTCTTGGTTTCCTTTTAGTTATTTAGAGTCCAGCTTCTTAAGGTGTCGGTTGCAAGCCTATGTAGGATCTTGTAACTTAATTTGGAGGAGTCTCAAAATTATGATTTATTATCATTGGTTTGTATACCTATTTTATACACCTATGTTCTCAGGGTCTCATAAAAATTTCTCAGGTGAAATGGTTTGGAAATTGGAAAAAGCTTAAGAAGCCCTGCTCTAGTTTATAACTCTCACATAGCATAAAAGGCTCAGATACATTTGGAGAATTTTTTACTTGCCTAGCTTGTTCTCCTTTCATCCAGACTTTTGCCTCAAAGACTGAGATGACTGGACTTTGAATCCAGTTAATTTCATTATTTAAGTAATCTGGCAATCCCTGGAATTATCCTCTGGATAACTGGGTGGGAACATTCAAATTATTCTGGGTTATTTTCCTTTTTATATATATTTTATATATTTTGTAATTTTTGTAATATATAACCTAAAATAGGTTATATAAGTACCATCATTTTAAAAGTATTTCTATTCCTGTTGTGAAACAAAAATTTGAACAGAAGGGAAAATACACAAGAAAGAAAAACAAACAAAACAATAGAAATAATATCTTTCAATCTACATTCAGTCTCACTAGGTTTTTCTTTATATATGGATGGCATTTTCCATCACACATATATTGGAATTGATGGAGACAGATCCAAGAAAGCAGAATAAAGACAAGGATTCACTCAGGGTTATTTTCCAAAACATGTAAGAAGTAAAGATACCACAAAATCCCTTCCTCCTCCCCTCCAGCATTGTATCATCACCTCCCAACCTTTTATTGGAGACAGAAAGGTATGCAATCCATGCTTCCAAATAAAACAAATTCCAAATAAAACTGATTCCAAGTTCAGCTCTTTCTCCACTGTCACCTACTAAAGACACACCTCATGGAGGTTAAAGACAGAGAAAAAAGGCTCCATATGAACAAAAAATATAGAACCACACTTTTGAGTAAATGAATTAGAAGCCAAATAAATGATTATCCATCAATTGGAAAATAGCTAAACAATTTATAATATATGAATAAAGTATAATCTTGCCTTATAAGAAAGAGTGAGTCTGATGAAATCAGAATTTGAACCATTTTGTATGCATGGATGAGAAAATATTCAGATCCAAGAGAACCCAAGGATCACAAAATCAGTACTAGGAACAATTCAAGGATGATTTTAAGTTCAGAGACCTGAGGGTGAAAATCCTTCCTTCCTCTCAGCAATTAGATAGTGGACAACTGATATAGAATCTACATCAATTGTCAGGCATGATCAATAAGTTAATTTTTGTTTGTTTTGTTTTATTGTACTTTTTTTTTTAAAGAAGGGAGGATTTTATGGGGAGTGAAGGGAGGTGACATTGGAAATTGACATGATTACCTTAAAAGTAATAATTATTTTTTTTTGAAGAAAAAAGAACTTAAAGGGAAAGGCTACCCTCTTTTCTTTGATTCCTATAGGTTTTCTTTTGTTCTCTGCTGTGCACTTCCTTCTTTCTTCTTCTTCCTTCCCTTCCTTCCTCCTCCTACTCCCAGAAGGCTACAATTAAGTATGGATATATTTATACACATACACACATATATATGCACATACATGCATACACATAGATATGTATAATCACACACATGTAAAAATCATATACATATAAATGCATATACATTCATATACATTTATGTAGGACCATACTATACTTATTTGATCTGTTTCTCTGATAATAAGTATCCTCTTTAATAAGTCCAAGCCTTTTCATATTTTTTCTAAATTAACCAACTCATCATTCTCCACACCACAGCAATTTTTTAATCTTACATTGTCTAGTTATTTTGAATAGTCTAAGATAATAATGATCAATATGACATAGTATAATTTCCCTATTTTTCTCTTTTGAGTAAATATTTTAGCTTTAATTTTATCTGAAATCATGATTATTACCCCTATTTTTGTTAACTTGGGAAATTCTGCTCCTGATCTTTATTATTAAGTTTGTGTGTATCTCTTGTTTTCTATCCCTCCGGATTCCTTGGCTTTACTCCTACCCACTATCTTGCCTTCTTATTACTTAACCCATCCCTCCTTTATTCTCTTCTCTCACTCTTACCCCATTCCCATTAACTATACATCTTATCCCATTCTCATTAATCTGCACACTCTTTTATATCCCCCTTATCCTATACTCCCTCACTCTCTTACTTGTTTATAAATTTAGCTAACTTTTATTCCTTTCTAAATGTGTGGTTCTCTCTTTAACCCTGATCAGATGTTAAGTAAGGTTCCCTCTAAAAATCCACTTCTCTCTTCCTATTCTCCTACTTTCTTATTTCTTTCTGAATTTAGAAGACTTTTATACATAATACATACATATATATATATAGATAGATAGATAGATATAGATATAGATATATACACTCACCCCTATATTATTCCTTCTTTAATCCATTCCCAATGAGAGTACAGTTCCAGAACTCCAGCACTAATCCTCCAACTAATTCCTTTGTATTTTATTTTGCTTTTAAAAATCACATTATACTCAGGTCTATCCGAGAAGGAGAGTTTTTAAGGCAGCATTTTGCTCACTCAAATCAAATACTATACTAATAATAAAACAGTGAAATCTTATCTTCTCTACATCTTTAATTCAATTATATGACTATGACCATATGGGCTACTCTAAGATATGATATGAGAGCTATCTTTAAGGGTGGTTTTGATGCAAGGGTGAATCACCTTTGTAACCCAGGGTTCAAGCCTAGAGTATTTTCACAAGTTTTTCCTCATTGATGGAGAGAGAAACTGATTATTTGATACTATGTATCTGCCTGAGAAACATTCTTCATTTCTACTTGAAGAGAGAAGACATGTGGTTCTAGGCTCCCTTTGGGACCAATTTGAAGGGAAAGAAAAAAAACAAAACTTTGGAAGTCATATGTATCAAGGAAAGCAATATTACATTGTTATAAATGTTTGCAGAGAGAGACAATATGGATAGATGAACAAGCCTCTGAGTCAGGAAGATCTCAATTCCATTCGACCGCTAATAAAATATGTAACATATGATCCTTGACAGGTCACTCAACATCTCAGTGTCCTAGGAAACTAAGGCTATGAATTTTTGATTTGAAGTGGTAGGGGGAACTCTCTAATCCAGAGTTGCCTGACTTAGTGAAATCATGTCTGTCCTCTTTCCCCTCTTAAAAAAAAAGAAAGAAAGAAAGAAAGAAAGAAAGAAAAGAAAAGGAAAAAAAAGATTTTTGCAGAGATGGGAAGATAAAGATACATGTTCCATAGCTGTTGCCATTTTTGTTAGTAAGGTCTATTTCATGCCAAATACTTGGCATCCTCCTTACTTTTATCTTGAAAATCAATCAAACTTTTGTCTCCCTCAGCATGAATACCTTCTATATATAATTGGTCTAGTATAGCAACTCTATTCTCTTCGCCTTTTTTCTTTGGTGCCATTTCTACTTGCTTGTATACTCAAAAAAGACTGTAATATATGGAGACCAACTCTGATGGTTCCATTATTACTGATGGAGAGAAGAGTCTGTGATAGAAAGCCTCTAGTTTAAAATTTTCAACTCTAAATTTTCTCCTTCCTTGCACTAAGAAATTAGCCAGCCATATTCTAAAATGATTCAATCTTCACAATTGCCTCTTGGTCAGGAGTTGGATAGCATGGTTATGACTCCTCTGGAAATGTCATTGATTGTTGTGTTGATCAGAGTTCCTAACTTTTTAAGAATTGTTTGTCTTTGCAATATTGTTCATATAGTCATCTCAGGCTTCTATGAAATTATATGGTAGAAATGTTATTAGATCATTTCTATTTTTCATCTATTTATTGCTCTCCATCCAGCTTTTTTTGTCAAATGATCTGAACATGATTATACTTAGCTGATCTTCCCTATACTACTTCTTGTTGTCTTATTAGGCAACAACATTTCTCTTAGTCTTCCCCCATTCTTCTCTGTAAGATTTTACATGCAAATTTATAGTTTAAATTTGTCTTCTTACTGAAAATAGTGGCAATATAGGTATAAGGTTTCTATGTACTCTACAAGTTTCTGGCTTCTCATTTCCTTCTGAATCAATTTTTTTTCCTTTTTCTTTTTTCTTTTTTTCTTTTTTTTTAAATTTAGAAAACATGTGTAAAGGGCTAAAATTCTTGAGTCGATGCACTGAGGTTGGACAACCAAGCACTTAAGGCTAATTACCGATTAGATGATACTCTATAAGCATATGCTTGGGAAATGACCCTTCCCACTATCCTGTGCTAGCTCAATAATTGGTATATACAGAGAATTGTAAGAGGGACTAGGGAGTGGAGTAAGACTAGCCAGGGTCACTTCTGGACAGGAGATGAAGAAGGTTGCAGAAATTTTGTTTCCATCCAATTCAATCCTATCTCTAAAGACCAAGAATAAAGACCAAGGACTTTTGCTTATCCTGACTCCGGCTGATTTTAAGGTATCCAGGGTGCTAACGTGGTCATCACACATATGCAAAGGTAATTTTCCAACACTGACCTTTGCAAAAGCTTGTGTTCCAAATTTCCCCCTCCTTTTTTCCACTCACTCCCCTAAGATGATAGGTAATCCAATACATGTTAAATATGTTAAAATATATGTTAAATCCAATATATGTATACACATTTATACAGTTATATTGCTGCACAAGAAAAATTGGATGGAGAAGAAAAAATTGAGAAAGAAAACAAAATGCAAGCAAACAACAGAAAGAGTAAAAATGTTATGTTGTGGTCCACACTTGGTTCCCACAGTCCTCTATCTGGGTGTAGATGGCTCTCTTCATCACAAGATTATTGGAACTGGTCTGAATCATCTCATTGTTGGAAAGAGCCATGTCCATCAGAATTGATCATCTTATAATCTTATTGTTGCTATGTATAATGATCTCCTGTGAATCATGTTTTAAAATAAATTTCCAACATCCTTTTAAAAGTCCAACTTTTTATTGAAGCCACTAAATATTAATATATTTGGGGATCTTATTTTGTTTTATTTTTATCCATTTCTTTGTTTCCATTGATATAAGGAATACTTCACAAAGAAATGCCTTTTGCCAATACAAATTGGTGCCTTTTTTTTTTTGACAATTTATAAGCATAGAGAGTTGCCTAGGAAACTGAGAGATGACAACTTACTCAGCATCACACAGAATATGTCAGAGGTGGCACTAAAGCACAAGTCTTCCCAATCCCAAAGGTAGTTCTCTATCCAGAATAGCAATGCAATCTAGGGAATGGGAAACAGTGCTTGAGACTTGCCCTTTGTAATAAAGCTATAACCTGGATTCCTTGAAGGCATTGTTTCTCACCAGCCATACAAGTGTTCACTTAAAAGAATTAGGAGAGGAAATGCTGCTATCATGTTTGAGTCATATTAATCTATTGGGAAATTCCTCTTCCTAGATGCTAAAGAGTGCTTTCAAATCAATCTAAAATGTAGTTGAACAGGAAGTAAAGACCATCTCAGGGACACACCTTTGAGACACAAGATATCTTAGAAGCAGAGACTCTGGGATGACATCTGGTGAAAGGGGGAAAAAAGAGTCCCCTTCAGTATACCAACCCCTACAGTTAAAGACTATATCTGCAGGTGTGGTAGGGTAGGAGTAAAATGCAAGGGGAAAGGCTACCACCACTGGAAGTGGGCAAGATCTGACAGAAAGGAGCTCTCCTAATGTGTGTCTGGTGGGGATAAGTGATGAAGAAGTATGCCATTTAGGAGCTAAGCTCAATTGCTTGACTTCCAGGTTACCTGGAGGGAAACCCTAGGTAATAGCTCTGCTAATACCCTGTATTCTAAACCCTTTCCATGCTAACATTTTGTATTCTGAGCTCCTTTTCAGCTCTAAAAATTTATGATCCTAAGTATTCTATGATATTTCAGATGTATGCTTCTATACAAATCATTAATCATTGCTCCCTAACTCACATATTAAAATTTCAAATCATTCTTAGAGGAAATACTCTTGTCATCCACACTCCCTTATACTCTCTAAAAATATGGCCAGGGGAAGCCACAGCATGCAACTTTTGTTTAATTTGATATTTCCCTTTTTGTTTCCATGTCCCTAATATAACCTGAATGTGATTTTAATATTTTTGGCTTGTGCCTGTATATCTCCCGTTGGAAACTTTGGCAGTATTATGTAAAGAAAAGAATACTTGGATTTGACCTTGGTGATAAGGAGGAAGGAAATGCAGGTTGAGATTTCATTCAGGTTAAAGCTGAAACTACTAGGATTGGAAATACTAGCTTAATGGAAGAATTTTATTGGCAGAAAGTTGAAAGCATCCAGCCAGTAATAATAAGATATTTATGAGCCATTCAGCATCTTAGAAAACATGACCAGGAATTCATTTGGCAGAAATTATATTAATCTCAAGTACTGTCTCTTGAGTCAAAGAACCCACATTCAAATCCACCTCTATCATTCATTATCAGTGGGATTTCAAGCACTTCACTAAACTTCTTTGGACCTCAGTTTCCTCATTTGTAAAATTTAGGTGTTAAATTGGATATGGTCTCTGAGGTTCCTTTCAGCTATAGATCCATGACAAAGTGCCTTGTTGAAAGTAAAAATTTGGTTGATCAGGTGACAATCAGGTGACAGTCCTCACTCTATCATTTTTGATAAAATTACTTAAAGTTCTTTTGGAGTCATTCTCTTTTTCTGAGTTTGTCTCTTGAGAGTCATCATAATCGATTTTAATGGTGGGGTTTAAAAAAATTGCTTGCTCATTTTCAAGCCATCTTCCTGACTTTGGACTTTTCTGTTGAGGTCTTGATCTATGCACTTTTGGAGGGAGTATATGCATTAGTTCTTCCATTACTTTCTTGAGGGATTGCGCATGGTGTGGTAGAGTATCTCAGGGACAGCTCAAATTGAGTACTTACAAGCTTCCCATGTCCCCATGATGGTCTGATCCGGGACAAAGTATAATTTCTATTTTTCTGGATTTGGGTTTGGATCTGATCAACATGCCTGTGAGACTGCCTCATTTAGAGTTCTAGTGGAATGCTGCTGGACTCAGTCAAAGTTGGCCATCTAGAAAGCTCTGCTCTTCCAGTTCAGAGTGAGGGAACTCTTTATTTTGGCCTGGTTGTTCTATTGCAGGCTTCAGACTGGGCTAGAAGATGGAAGTAAGACCCTATCCTACTCCTAGGGTCCAAGTTACCCAACGTCTGCTTGTTCATTTCTTAGCACACAGTCTCACAACCACTCCTTCTCCTGGAATGACATCCACCAGGTCTATCCTGGATCAACAACCTGAAGCAAGATAATGAATGATATATCTGCTAGTTTGCCATTGAGCTGCATCCTAAACTACTTTAGACTTCTCTACACTCAATTCAGAACCCTTTTTTGCTCTGGTGTGTAGACTCTATTTCTGCTTAGATCCCATTCCTAATATCTACAGACCTCTCTATTTCTCATTGCCAACTTGGGATAGAAAAATAGCTGAACTTGGCTTTCTTGATTAGCATTTTTCTGGAGACATTTTCTAAGTCGGTTTGGAGGAGTTATGTTTATATGATGAGCTCATTGAGCTTTATGTTACTCTGCCATTTTGGATCCTCTTTCCCCTTAGTCTCATGGCTCTACTTTGTCTCATATGGTGACTTCATCATTATGGAATTCATAATTCAACTAAGATCTCTATATTTGTTATTGTCTTTTCAGCCATTTCCAACTTTTTGTGACCCCAGTTGGGATTTTCTTGGCAAAGATACTGGAATGCTTTTGCATTTCCTTTTACAGTTTATTTTACAGATGAGGAATCTGAGGCAAGTAGGGTTAAGTAACTTGCCCAGCAGTGCTCTATCTACTGCTCCACCTGGCTTCCCAGAATCTCCACACAGATGACTTCTGGACCTGTAAAACCTCCTGAGCTATAATCACACATCTCTCATTATCTCTTAAACATTTAGAACTGGATGTCCCAAAGTCATATAAAACTCAAAATGTTCAGAACGGAACTTGTTAATTTTCTTCTTAATTCCTCCTCTCTTTCTAAATTTCCCTATAACTATCCAGAACATTCCTATCCTCCCAGACCTTGAGGCTATCATCTTCTTCCCATCCCCACTCCCTTGATATAGTTAATCTTGTCATTTTATCTTTACAGCATTCCTGGTCCATGTCTTCTTTCCCTCATCCAAAAAGCTATGTCCTTATTGTAGATCATCATCACTTCTCAATTGGACTATGCCACAAGAATCTAACTGTTCTCTTTAGTTCAAGCCTCTCCCTGTTCTAACCCATCCCTCCATTCAGGCCATATTTTTTAAAGTATACACCTGACAATGCTACTGTTCTTCTCACTGCGTTCCAGTGGATTCCAATTACATTTAGAATCAAATACAAAGTTTTATCATTAAAACTCTTCATTAACTGACTCTTTTTTATCATTCGAGGCTACTTCCACCATGGATAGCACATACCATTTCTCACCTCTTAGTTTCTCTGAGTTTTTGTTTGTTTGTTTTTGTTTCTGTATTAAAGCTTTTTATTTTCAAAACACATGGACAGATAATTTTTTCAACATTGACCCTTGCATAGCCTCAGATTTTCCTCTCCTTCCCCCCCCCACCTCCTCCCCTAGATGGCAAGCAATCCAATATATGTTATACATGTTAAAATATATGTTAAATCCAATATGTATAAATATATTTATGTAATTCTCTTGTTGCACAAGAAAAATCAGATCAAAAAGGAAAGAAAATTAGTAAGAAAACAAAGTACAAGGGAACAACATCAAAAAGAGTTATGTTGTGTTTCACATTCAGTTTCCACAGATCTCTCTCCGGGTGTAGATAGCTCTCTTCATCACAAGATCATTGGAACTGTTATCAATTATCTCATTGTGGGAAAAAAGTCACATTCATCAGAATTGATTGTGTATAATACTGATGATGCCATGTACAATGATCTCCTGGTTCTGCTCATTTCACTTCGCATCAGTTCATGTAAGTCTCTCCCTATTTTTTTAAAGACATTCTTCAACATATCTTCAAGACAACTTTCTCATCATTGCTTTTGCCTTCCCTATTTTTAATTCACTCCATATAGTCTTTGTATGTAGCTCTTTATCTTCATGTTGTCTGTCCCATTAGAATGTATATGCCACAAGGCCAGAGACTGTTCTAATATTTTGTCTATTTGTTTAGTACATTAAAAAAAATCCTCAGCACTTAGCACAATGTCTGGCATATAATAAGTACTTAATAAATATCTATTGATTTACGTTATTATAGGGGCTCTAAAATTTTAGCATTTACTGAATACTTAGTATGGCATGAGAAGTTTATTATTTTTCATGAACTTTTTGAATGATGAATTTCCATATTACAAATAGAAAAGTCAAAATATAAAGGACTCTTTCCAATGGAAAGAGTTCTGGCTTGGGAGTGAGAAACTCTGGGCTTAGGTCTTTGATTTGGTATTCTAGTCTAACATTGGATAAGTCATTTAACTTTTCCAGGGATGACTTTCAATATCTGTAAAAAGAAGGGACTAACTAAGTGGTCTCTTCAGTCCTTTCTGGTTCTAGAGTTATCTCTATGACCTGAGCAAGTCACATAATTTCTTACAGAGGTATTATTTTGGGGAGGATCTGAATTCAGGCCTTCTAAACTCATAGACAATATTCTGCGACCTACTAAGGCAGGATTCCAGCCTTACTCTTCCTAACTCCAAGACCCCTGCTCTGTCACTTATGGCACAGAAAACATTGGAGGGATATTAAGTCATTTGATTGTATTTAGCTTTTGCTAAGAATTGATCTTGAATGAAATCATGCTTAGTCCAAAAGTATAAATATCATGCAATTGGAAGAATGTAATTTAGAGTTGTAAAGGCATAAGAGCTAGTTAGAGAGTCACAGATACAGAGCTAAGAGGGGTCAACTAGTCCAAATACTAAATTCTACAGAGAAAGAAAATGAAGCTCAATAAATGACTGGCCCATAGTCACAGATATCCACAGAGGTGGAATTTGAACCTTGGTCTGATTCTAAATCTAGTGTTCTTTGCATGGTACTACATTACTTCACTTAACCCCCTTATTTTGAAGAGGCAGAAAGAGAGGACTAGGGAGGGAAATGGGTGTAGCTAGGTGACACATTGAATAGAGAGTCAGGCCTGGAGTTAGGGAGATCTGAGTTCAAATGTTCCTCAGACACTTCTTGTGCGATTCTGAGCAAGTCATTTCACTGTTTACCTCAGTTTCCTCATCTGCAAAATGAGCTAGAGAAAAAAATGGCAAACCACTGCAGTATCTTTGCCAAGAAAACCCCAAAATGGGGTCACAAACTGAAAACTGAAAAGCAATTGAATAACTATAACAAGAATGGGAAATTACTTGTAACTGGTAGTAATTGGCAGAGTGGAGTGGGATTGCAAGCCAGCTTCTTACCATGTCCCAATTCTATCAGGGTGAGAGGATGGAGGAAAAGCCAGTCTATTTTAGGGAAATGTTTACATAAAAAAATATAACAGGCATACGATTAGTGGTTTGAATGGGGGGCCTGCCTAGCATAGACAGAAAATGAAGATGACCTAATTCTACAACTCTCTGAACCTGACAAAAAAAAAAAGAAAGAATGAGCCTGAGTTCTAGCAAAGGAAAGATATGGTATTTTGTGTAATATCCATATTGCCCAGAAATCTGACTGTTCCCACTTTTCTGTTATTCCTTTTTTCTTTGCTTAAATTTATTATGGAGACTTCCCTTCTCTACTCAGAAAATAATATTAGTTATAATGACTACACTGACAGGTTGTCAGAAAATACGTTTACATCAGATGATATAAAAGAGGAATGTCTGTCTGGGGTTTTTTCTATATTTTCCATTGTAATATATTCCTTTCCTCTTTTAGCAGGTATGGGTAAAAGGGAGAGAAGAGTGGCAAATTTAGGTATCAGACAGAGGGTTCTCAATTCAGTTTCTTCTCATCTATTCAAATATAAACTCTGCCAATGACTATGTGATCTTAAGAATGTCCCCACTTCCTCAGTCCTCAATTTCTTCATTTTTAAAATGAAAAGCTTTAGATGATCTCCATGGTCCTATCCAATGCCAACATTTTATTTTTATTGGTTTAAGATTCTTTCAAGCTCTGACAGCCTATGAATTGCATTCATCTCTTTCAAAGGCATTCTTTCTTTTTTGTTTTTTCATATCCAAGGAATTCTCTTAGGGATCAGTCTGTATACCCACTTAGTATTGGTATCAAAACCCACTCCAAGTCATTTAATTTCTCTGAGCCTCAATTTCCTTATCTGTTAAATGGGCATTGCCCATTCTAACTGCCACAGAGGAGTTGTCAAGAAAAAAATGAAATGAGATAAAATATTGGAAAATCTATGAAGTTGCATTACTATATAAATTCAAATGTGAGTTAAGAAAAAGATCCAATAAGAGACCAAGAGACCATATAGTGAAAATCTTGGCACCCAAGAAAAGAAGATAATCATCCACTCTTTGGGGTTATGTTATAGCAGCATTGTGGAAATAAATAACTCATGATAGTTTTTTTTTAATATGAATATGCCTTGATGTCTGACAGAGCATGAAAGGAGAGGAGATAGATGAGCAGATGTACAAACCTTGAGGAGCACATATTCAACATATTTCATGTTCACTCTCTCAAGGAGATCTGCCATAAGAGGGTCAATTTGGGAAAGGGGATTTCAACCTCAATCTCAAGTTTGGCAACATCTGTCCATTCCAAACCTTAAAGAAAATGTCACTTGTTATTGCTAATATCCATTCATTCACTGAATAATAACAGTTAGCATTTGTAGTTTGCAAAGTGCTTTTTCTATACAGTGTCTCATTTGGTCTTCACAATTACCATTACAGATAGGTGCTATTATAAATTCCCATTTTAGAGATAGGAAGCTTCAGAATAACTTGAGCAGCATCACAAAAAGTAAACATCTGAGAAAGACTCAAGTTTTCCTGATGATAATTTCAGTCCTTTATCCAATAAGCCATTTAACTGTCAAATATTTCATGAAATCCTTGTATTATGAATAGAGACAATCTAGCAACCAGGAAGACCTAGGCTGAAGTTATACTTTTGATCCATGGTGGCTGGGTGAACCTGGACAAGTCATTGAACCTGTTAAGACAAAGATGTAGAGAGGCTGTTGTTCTGCATCACTGAAGTTATTATTCTTATCTGGAATTGCCTAGAAGAATGATATACCGAATTCAGAAAACAAAGTCAATCAGGAAACAAGCTGCAAATCTGCTGTGGGCCCAATACTGTGTTAAATTCTGAGGGGAGTGGGAAGAGATGAACTTTATATAATCCTTGCACCAAAGACTTTAGAATCCAGAGAGAGAAAAAGACATAAATATTGGGAAAGATCAAAGAATGCTATTGCTTGGCCTTCTCATCTCAAATCTCTCCTTATTACAATCCATCTTTCCATTCAGCTATCATATTCAATCAATCAGTAAACTTTTATTAAGTACCTACAACTTTGCTAAGTGCTGAAAATTTATTTTCCTTAAGCATTGATCTGACCATGTCATCCCTTCCTTTTGATTAATTAAAATAGAATGGCTCCCTAATACCTCTTGAATCATGATTTTTTTTTTCCCTTAAGGAAGTTGTAAAGTGTCATATGTATATGATGAGCACTGATGGTATGTAGTATTTAATATCACCCATATGCCCAACAAAAAACACAGCCTCCACCCCATCCCCAATATATTTTTAATATGCAAAACAGAAGAGCATGAAAGAGATAAAGAAAACAATTATCTTGTCTTTAAAGTTATTACTTTGAATTTTGGTTGTTGTTTCTATGGTCAGTTAGCAAATATTTATCTCCTTCTGTGTCCAAGGCACTGTACTAGAGCACCACAAAGCAAGTAAGGCACCATTGTTAGATTCTCCTTCCTTAAAATTACTATCAAATTTGTCTTTTTTTTTAAGATCATAGAAATGATACAAATTCTATCCTAAGAGAAAGGAAATGAGTCATTGCTAATTTTATGCTGCTCATAGTTGAATCAGCAGTCTGTAATCAGACTGGTTAGAGAAGGGCAGGTAGGGGCTGGGCCTGTGATTTCATCAGAATAGGGAATCCCCATGTATGGTAATCCTTCTACTTAGGTGGATTAATATTTAGAGCCTTTAAGGAGCTGCTTAAATTAGACTAGTTAGGATAAAATTTAAAAATCAACATTAAATAGGAAGAAAAATTAAGTTGGGATAAAATCCTCATGAACAACTACAACAGTTTCAATCTGAATTGTTCAGATGAATTACCAGGAGTTGTTCAATCCTATCTGATTCTTTGTGGCTCCTTTTTGAGTTTTCTTGACAAAGACAATGGAGTGATTTGTCATTTCCTTCTCCAGTATATTTTACAGATGAGCAAATTGAGGCAAACAGAATTAAGTGATTTGCCCAGGGTGACATAATTAGGAAGTCCCTGAGGTCATATTTGAACTCAGGAACTTCTGATTGTAGGCCTGGTGCTCTATCCATTGTGCTACTTAGTTTGCTACAACCAAGGGTAACTTAGAAACTTAATAAGGCTCAATAAGATCTTTGTTCTGGACTTACAGACCTCTCCCTATAGTAAGGATGGACCTCAACTGAAGTGACTAAGGATCACCTTTTCAATTGGGTATGCTGTGTGCCTGGATGATTATTAGCTTTTTTGATATCCCATGGGGAGTTGAGTAATGTCTATGGGTGCTCTGAACTGCTTCTTGAACTGGAAAAATTTACAACAGTAAATATTTTTCTCTCTTGAGAAACTCATCAGCTTCAACTATTATCTCTTCACAAATGACACCTAGATCCATCCCCAATTTACCTATAGGACTCTGCTAAAATCTCAATCTGAAAGTCCATAGTTAATTTAAATTCAACACACCTAAAGTATCAATTAATCAGTTTACATTTATTAAGTGCCTACTATATATAAATTACACATGTATTTATGTACAAATGTGCATATTATGCATATATGTATATATATTATATATAGAGAGAAATTGGGATTAATCTCAGAATTAAAACTAAAAATTAAACTTTAAAAATTAAAAACAAAGTTTAAGCAGCACTAGAAAAAAAACTTGCAGAAAGTGGGACTCAATCTGAGGTTTGAAGATAGGGAAGTGAGAAGGAAAAGATGAAAATGGAGGGAATTTCAAACATGGGAAATGGATTTAAAAAAATACTTGGAGTCAGGAGTTTAAGGAACAGCTAGGAAACCAGTGTTACTGGCTTGCAGAATGTAGAAGAGGGAAGGGGAAGTAAGGTATAAAAAGACTGGAAAGGTATGAAGGGGTCAAATTGTAAAGAGCTTTGAAAACCAAACAGGATTTTTTATTTGATTCTGGAGGCAATAGGGAGCCATCGAATTTTATTGAAAGGGTGGAGAAGGAATATGATAAACTCAGGGTTGTACTTTAGGAAGAAGAATTGGATAACTGAGTGGAAAATGGAATTGAGGAAGAGACTGACCAGTGGAGAGATGGAGACCACACACAGACTTGGGAAAATCCTGTTTTTCTAAACAACTCTCCTGTAGGTAACTAACTGCTTGGCCCCAGAAATGGCATTTACTGTAGGCAAGGATAGAATGCTGACAATTTCTGGAACCAGCTTCCAGGAAACAGGATTAACCTCTAATTAAGCATAGTATTTTAGGTTAAGTCTTCAAGAAGCTGGGTTCAGGAACTCAAGTGGAAACTTTTTTTCCTTCCCCAAAGAGCTCAGGAATATATATATATATATATGTGTATATATATATATATATATATATATATATATATATATATATATATATATATATATATATATATATATCTTTTTTTTTCACTCAACAAAAATGTATTTTCTCTTTCTTGCCCCCTTCTTGGTTAAAAAAAAAGGATGTACAGTCTAGCAAAACATTTCATTATTGGCAATGTTTTAAAAAGAAAAAAAAAAAGTTCCAGTCTTTATTCTGAGTTTAGGAGGTGAATAGCTTGTTTCATTATAAGTTTTTTGGAATCTGTATTCATTAGAGTTCTAAAGTCCTTCAAAGTTATTAGTCTTTGCAATAAAACATTATTGTATAATATTGCCATTGTCTAAATTGTTCTTTGGTTCTATTCTCTTCACTTTGCATCAGCTCATGCAAGTCTTCTCAGGATTTTCTGAAACCATCTTTTTCATCATTTCTTACCACACAATAGCATTCCATTACATCCATATATCATAACTTATTCAGTCATTCCTCAGTTGATGGATACTTATTTAATTTCCAATTCTTTGCCACCACAAAAAGAGCTGCTTTAAACATTTTTCTACATTTTGAACTTTTCTTCCTCCTTTGATCTCTTTGGAGATCAGCTGTATCAGCTCAAAGGGTTTGATTTAATAACTTTTTGGAATGAGAACTCGGTATTGTTGAGAAATATAGGAGAAATTTTTTTTTGTTTTTGTTTTTGTTTTTTTTTCCAAATGGGATAACCTCTAAGTTTCTTTCAAACTCTGAGCTTCTTGTGCTATCTTGTAGAGACTGATAAAGCTGAATGGGTTATCACTCCCAGGTGTCTTTGCATATAACCAGAAGCAATAAGCCTTAAAATAAAGGATTAACTAAGGATTGTGGAATTTCTGGAGTCAAATGCAAAGGGTTAAAGTATTCGAAGAAGGTATACTCTGTAATGATCTCTTCCTCCAGCTACATGTAGGATTCACTTTATCAAACTGTAGGCCACTAATCCAAGCAGGGCATTTTAAGGCTGATTGTGCATCAGGTATGTAAGAAAACATCCTTTCTCTCTGAAGGGATTTCTGAAAAATTTATGAAAGTATTTTAAAGCTATCCTTGTCTGAAACCTCTACATTAATATAAAAGATTTTTTGGGGGAATGGGGAAGCAAAGGGAATTAAATGAATTACCCAGTATCATAAGCTCCTAGCTGCCCCTGAAAGAGAAATTTCATCAATCTTTCTTCAACTATTAACATCCTGCTCCCTTTCTTCTGACTCACTCAGAAAGGACTTCTCCCCTGAAGTAATTAGGGCAGTGCCTGGTCCAGCATAGAGGGATTGAATAATTTTTAGCAAAAATGATTCTCCAAAATTAATTAAATAATTATGGTTGATGAAACAAAATATTAAAATTTCCCTTATCTTGAACTATGCAACTATGTTATCATTTTGTAGAATCTTGTATTGGAGACATGTCTGAGACCATGGGGGGCCTCAGTCAATTTGGATTGTTCTTTTTTTGAGCACAACAATTCATTGATTAGAAAGATCAATTAATAATTGTTTCTGGCAGATGTGCATACAATAGAGTGTTGGAATCTTTACAAATTGTTAAGTCATTAGAGTTGATAGAGACAATAATTATCTAATTTAGTATGATTGATCTGATCTTACAAGGAGATATTATGGGCCAGAAGAAACAAGGTACTAAGTGGAAATGAGACACCATGCTTGTGTTCACACCTGTACTCATTAGAGTTCACCTGTTTGAGAGATTTCTGGGTTTAGTTTGAGATATCGGAATTCACACCTTCCTTAATCCCTCCCTCGGGAGGGAAGGGGTAAACCTTTGGGAGATGATATATAAGAAGCAGACTCAGTGGAGAGTTCAGCTGAAAAGACTTGAGAGGGGAGTGGCAAGTCAGTTCAGGAGAAGCCCTCTCTCAGAAGCGCAATCAGATTCACTTCATCTCACACCACTGTGGTGGCTGGGCTCCTGTACTTCCCCCACTGAGACCAAGCTGGTCTGAAAGGCTCTCCAAAAAGCTAGCCAAGCCCCAAGTGAAGGAGGCAAGAGAGATTCATTGCATTTTCCACCTGACTGGCTGGAGGCTGAAGGACAAACCTTTGGATTTGGAGACATTCGGAGGGAGCTCTTGGAACCAAGCAGAAAGATAGGCCACTAAGAAAAAGTAACCGGGCTATTTTGGAAGGAGAAAATAAACATTTGCATTTTATCACCTAGCTGCGTTTTGAGGTGATTATTACTTTCTTTTTTTTTTTTTTTTGTCTGAGGCAATTGGGGTTAAGTGACTTTCTAGTCACACAGCTAGGAAGTGTTAAGGGTCTGAGAGCAGATTTGAACTCAGGTCTTCCTGATTTCAGAGCTGGTGCTCTATCCACTGGGCCACCTAGCTGCCCCAGTGACTATTACTTTCAACTGCAACTAAGGCTGCCTCCAGAAAACCTCCCCAAGAAACCTGCTCTCCCCCAGAGAAAACCATCATATTATTTTAAAAGAAGAAAATCACCACAATAGAGTGTTCAGTTCTGATTTTCTTTTTCCTCATCTAGGGAAAGATGGGGTACAAGAGAAATGGGATAGAAAAGGATCAAAAAATCATGGGATTTACTGTTCAAAAATATTGTAAGGGACATCTATTCTAAATGTCATTTCTGATGAGAAAACTGAAAAGTGGAGTGTTTTGAGGAATTCCATAGTAGTAACAGAACTCTGATTTGTACCCGTCAACTGGGCCAGAACCAGCTTCTAACCTGTGAGTGACCAAAGATGCACTAAGCAGGCTGGAGAGGAGAATCAGGACATAAATAGTTTAACTTTAGAGTGAGGAAAATGACCTCTGCAGGCAGAAGATCCTCTTTCCCACTAAGGATTTAACAAATGTCATGCTGCATAAGAAAAAATCAGATCAAAAAGGAAAAAAGATGAGAAAGAAAACAAAATGCAAACAACAAAAAGAGTGAGAATGTTATATTCCCATAGTTCTTTCTCTGGGTGCAGATGGCTCTCTTTATCACAAAATTATTGGAACTTTACTGAATCATCTCAAAATGAGATAATATTTGTAAAGTACTTTGCAAACACAAAGCTCTTCATAAATGCTATCTATTAGCCTGTTAGTAAGTGCCTGCTATATGCCTGAATAGTTAAATCCTCTTTTATGCAGTACTAGCTGTTGTACTACTGTTGTAGCCATTATCCCACTTGCCTTGCCAGTGAAATGAAGGCATTGATGATCTTGAAGGTATCTTTCAGCTCTAAATCCTATAAAAGTGCTAGAGAGAAAAACTCTTCAAACTTAGACTCTATTCCACTGCAATGTCTGAATATAGACTTAATCTGACCCATTCAGTATTTCTCAAACAAATGGTTTTCCATTATAAGACTACTCTTCAGCTCTGAATAACTATGCCTGTTCTTCCAGGTCCGGCTCAAATGACACTTTCTAAGATATCATTAGCTGCAAGTATTATCACTCATCTGAACTAACAAACATAATCTATTGTACTTTCACATTCTGCCAGGCAGAATAGTCAATTATTATACTTGCCTGCTGACTATCCTGAAGCTACCTGTATAGAAGGCATTCTTTCCTATTCAAGGTTATCAATGATGATCTCTAAATTGCCACATCTGATGCCTTTTCTCCAACCTCATTCTTTTTTTAACCTCTCTGTCGTTTTTTTTTTCTTTCCTTTTCTTCTAATTACTCTCTTTTCCCTCAGCTTCTGTAGACAAGATTGTCTCTTGATCAACACTCTGACTGAAAGTTTGCTTCGACTTTGATGGATCTTGGACTTCTGTTCAAACTGATACTATTTTCTTTCATAATCTTAATTACTTCCCTAGGTTCATTATCATCTATATGAAGATGAATTATCAAATGTGTGTTTATGTGTGTATGTGTATGAACACATATATTTAACCCTAATTTCTCTGCTGAGTTTCACTCTTGCATTGCCAATTGTTGGGGGTCATCTGCAAATGGGTGTCTCGTTAGCATCTTAAATGCAACGTTTATAAAATGAAACTCATTCTCTCTTTCTCTCTCTCTCTCCTTTCAGACTGTTGTCCTGTTGAGGACCATAATTCTTTTCCAGGTAGCCAGTTAGAAAACTTGAAATCATCTTTTTCCATTCACTACTGCCTACATCCAATTCATTGTTAGATTTTGTCATTTCTACTGTCACATCATCTCTCTAATCCATCTCTTTGTCCTCATCTTAATTCAAACCCTCATTGCTTTGCATTTTGATTATTACACAGTAATTTACTATGCTTTTTTTTTGTGGGGGTAGACAATTCTGGTTAAGTGACTTGCCTGAGGTCACATAGCTAATAAGTGTCCGAAAACAATTTGGACTACAGGACTGGTGCTCTATCCACTGCACCACTTAGCTGTCTCAATTTCCTATACTTTTAGCTTGTAAATCTTTTTCCTTTTCCAAGCTATCTTCATAGCTGATAAAATTACATTTATTTTCCTCCTTATTGGTTTGGGGAAAGGGATTATAAACTTCTGAATTTGATGTTGAAAGTAATTGCAAATTTGACTCTAGAATACCACCTCAGATATATTTCATCTTATTCTCCTTTATATACTTTCTATTCTAAACTGGGGAGTCTAACTCTTTGACTTAAAAAATCAGTCTCTCATCAATCCTTTAACAAAATATTTCCCTTGGAAAGCATCTTTTCTCACCTCTGCCTCTTGAAATAGTTAATTCCTTTTAAGTTCAAGTAAAATTTCCTACAGAAAAATTTCCATGAAAACCTTAAGTTGTCAACACTACCTCCCTTCTAACATTATTTTGTGCTTATTCATCTTTCTAAATAATGTATTCTACCACCTTCCAGTAGAATATACACTCTGTAAGGACAGATATTGGTTTTAATTTTGGTCTCTCCTCTCACAGGGCAGTATATGGGAAGCCTTTGATTCAAATTGAATCACAGCAAAATTCATTATGTTCTCAAAGAGATAATAGCAATATCAGATCATCTTTCTTGTCTTTCAAAGGAGCCAGTATGCAGGCAAAGAAGCAATAGTTAGAATTGAACATCGAACAACTAACTGGTTTAAGATTGGAAAAGGAGTACAAAGAAGGCTGTATATTGTAATTTTAATTTACATGCAGAGTATATCATTCGAATCAACAATCTCAGATATGCAGATAACATCACCTTGATGAAAAAAAGTAAAGAATGAAGCCGGTTCTTGATGAGAGTGAAAGAGGATTCTGTAAAAGCTAGCTCAAAGCTTAACAATAACAACAAAAAAAGAAAACAGAAACCCACAAAACTAAGGTCTTGGCAGTTGGTTCCATCAGTTCCTGGCAAACAGAGGGAGAAGAAATGGAAGCAGTGTCAGATTGTATATTTCTGGGCTCAAAGATCACTGCAGATGGCAACTGCAGCCATGAAAAAGCTATTATAAATCTGGTCAGCATACTAAAAAACAGAAATGTCACCTTGCCAAGAAAAGTCTGTATAGTCTATATATGGTTGGACAACTTGGAGTATAAAAAAAGCTGAGTACCGCAGAATCAATGCTTTTAAAATGTGATGAAGCAAAGAGCTCAAATCAGTCAATACTTAAATAAATTAATTCAGGCTATTCACTAGAAGGTCAAATATTGAAGCTGAAATACTTTGACTACATAATGAAAAGACAGGACTCATTGAAAAAAAAAACCCTAGTGTTGGGAAAATTGAAGGCAAAAGAGGAAAAGGACTAACAGGATGAAATGGATAAATAGTGTCATGGAAACAATGAGCAGAACTTGGACAGACTTTGGGAGACAGTAGAGGATAAAAGGTTCTGGTGTAATATTCTCCATGTGATTACAAAGTATCAGACATGACTGAATGATTGAATAACAAACACCCTCTAGTACCCAATACCCAGAAGCCCCCAAATAAATGCTGTTGCATTGAACTGAAATATTCAGAATTGTAAAAGCAAGAACAATACAAGGTATCTGTAAACACTGAATTACAAGATCAGTTATGTTGGATTTGGGAAAGTCACTTAATATCTCTGGGACTCAGCTTCCCGATGTATAAAATTATTAGACTAAATGATTTCTATAATTCCTTCGGTCCTAAGTTCTATTATAAGTTTCTAATGTTTCTATCATCTACCTCAAGGAGTATTGTAAATGTACTATGAAAACTTGAAAAAGATGAAGAAATAGATGTTATAATTATTTGTAGTAGCCTAGCACAAAACACTGTATGTAATAGGCATTTAATACAAACATTGGGATTGATCTTCATCATATTAATTGTCTCAAAATGCATGAGAGGAAAATAGGGAGGGAAGTACTAGACTGGTTTGGGCAAATTCCTTTTCCTCTATGGAATTCAGTTTCCTTATCAGTAAAAAAGAACTACATGACATGATTTCCAAGACCCATTTTAGGTCTAGAACCATTTTGGTTCTAACTGTTCTTAGGTCCTTTACAATTCTAATGTTCTAAGGTCTCTTTTACTGACATTCTATGGTCTAAAGTCCCTTCAAGCTTCTGCATTCTACATTCTTTGATCCCCTATGACTGATTCCAGCTTTGACATCTAATGATTCTGTGAAATCAAGAAGGAGAAAGAACTTTGCAGGCTTTCATTACCTCATGTGAACTCCCTGTATACTGTAAACCTAGTGTACTATTTTCTACAGATTTCCCTGGGGTACAAAATGTTCCCACATGCCCAATCTACACCTGTGGATAATCTGGAGCATGGCAAAACTGTCATGGAAATGGAGCTCAATCCTAAACATAAATAGCACCATAATTAATTTTATTTCTCAAGTGACCCATTGAGAAAAGAAGTACTTGAGATGTGGGTGGCAAGTGCACCAGATTTACCCCAGAATACTTGAGACTAAAAGTCCAGCTGTGACTAGCTTCTGACTTCAGACAAATCCAAGAAATGTCTCCAAAACAGAATGAACTATCTAGGGACATGTTGTTTCTGCTAGTTAGAGATCTTTAAACAGAAGTAGGATAAGCCAGCTTATGGAAGATGGCCTAAATCAGGTATGGGTTACACTAGATGGTCTTTTGTGACAGAGATTATGTCCTTACTTTATTAGAAATATGAATATGTTTAGAAAGTAGTCTAGCAACTAAGTTTGGGTAGAAGTGAAGTTATTTCCCAAATGTTACTCATCCCCCTAGCATCGATAAAACTGGAATCAAATTGAGACAGTTACTATGTAATGGAAGGTGTGTCATATTTGGAGTTAATCAACCTGGGTTCAAATCTCAGCTCTGTCATTTTCAGTGTACTGGATAAAGCATTGGATTCAGGAGTCAGAGGAACTTGAGTTGCCATTCTTTCTCAAGACATTTATCACCGTGTAATCACTTTTTTCTTTAGGTCCCCGGTTTCCTTAACTTTAAAACTAGGATGCTATGAAGTAGATCTCTAAAGCTGAGGATCGAATCCTAGATCTTCCATTAACTTGCTAGATGCTCTTAATTAAGTCATTTCACTACCTTTCTAAACCCATAGTTTTTCTATCTGTGAAAGAGTTGGGCTAAGATGAGCTCTAAAAATTTCCACGATTCTGAGAAACATGACGCTATCCAGCAGCGGGCAATGCCGCTTTCCGTTCATTCCCGGAGGTTAACTCCAGCCAGAGCCATCACTGTGAACTCCCTCTTCCTCAGAGAGCTCGGGTGCTGACTTCTGCCCCTGGGGCAAGCTGAAGAGCTAAGAGGCAGAACCTTGGCTGGAAGCTTTTCCTGGGGATCTGTGGGCTGGGCGGCCAAACAGTTGGCTGGCTGCCCCCTGGAAGTTGAGGTAGCGTGCATGTGTGGGTGTGTTGGGGGGCAAGGAGGAGAGTTAACCTGTCCATCCCAGGACATCTCTCCTTTGTTCCACCCTGGCCCCTCCCCGACTTCTCCTAAGTAGTGCCCACCGTCGAGGGTCCCATTGGTCCTCTGGGCTGTCCTTATTCGACCGGACCCGCAGCGCCGCAAACGATCCATTAGGGGGCCGGAGCTGGGGGGCCCCCGCAAGAGAAAGCTGCGGAGAGAACGCGCCTGCGCAGATTTCCTTTTCCTTTCCTTTCCCTCCCTCTTCCCCCTTTCCTTTTTCTCCTCCTCTTTTTTTCTCTTCCGCCCCCTTCCTCCTTCCTCTCCTCCTTCTCCTTTTCTCTCTCCCACCCTTCCCTTCTTCACTTTCCCCCTCCCCCACCCCTTCCTTTACTCTCTTTCTCGCCCCCACCTCCTTTCCTTTGCTCTCCATCTCCCACCTCCCTCTCCTCCTGCTTTCTGCCTTCCCTTCCCACTCCTGTCCCTCTCAAACATCCCCCCATCCCACCCCTCCCGCCCCGGCAGCCGCCAGCTCCTCCTTCTTCTTTCTCTCTCCTCCTCCTCTGAGGCCTGGCCAGCCCAGAGGCTCCCGGCACTCCCGCCCCCTCCCCTCCCCTTCCCTCCTCCCCATTGTTGCGGCGGCTGGGTCCTAGGAAATCGGAATCGCTGGGGTTCCGCTCGCTACCTGCGGAAAGGGCGCGGGGCTGCTGAGGTAAGCGCTCTGGACTCCCTCTCCTGCCCAGCACAGCCAGCCTCCCAGTCGGGTGGGTTCACTCCACCGGGTTCGCCTCTGGTCCCTGTCCTGACGGCTCCCGCTGGGGAACACCCCGCTCCTCGGACTCGAACAGTTTGCCTTAACCGGGACAGGGTGTGTGGATGTGGATGTGGATGTGGGTGCGTGTGCGTGTGCGTTGTACGGTGTGCGCGCGCGCTCCGGGGCGCGAGCTGGGGAGCTGGCTTCAGAGAGACCCGGGGTTGCCCCCCCTTTTTTTTTTAATAGCAAAAAAGAAAAAAAGAAGGGCAAAAAAGAACTTGCTCCTGAGAGCCGGGTTTGCCTTAAGGCCTCCAGCAAAGTGTCATTAACTGGAAGTTCCCGGTAAACCGGACAACCGGAAAACAAAGGAGGAGGAAGGGCGTTTAAAAAGGTCTTTCTTTCTCTCTCCACCGACGCCCCCTACCCGGGTATCTCCCAGCCCTCTCCGGTGTCCCGAAGCTGCACATGGAAAAATCTGGGAAGATGACATGACTATCCGTCAAGCAACGGATGGGCAGTTTCTGCCCTCATGGTGGAGTGCATGCGTGTGCGTCTATGTCAACGTGTGTATGTGTGTGTGTGTGCGCGCGTGTGTGTGTTGGGGGCGGGGAAGGTGGACTTCGCCGACCCGCTGGCCCTAGGAGGGGGTTGGACCTCCCTCAGTAAAGGCCTCTTGTCTTCTGACCATCGGTGCTCTGCCTGTGGTCCCTACCACAGAGAGCGAGCGCCGGCCTGGGAAGCTGGAGATGAGGGTTCCAGTGAGTCTGTACCATTCATAGTTCTCGATTGGGCAAGTTCTTTCCCTTCCCCTCACTAGGAACCTCAGTTTATTCCTCTGCAGCGTTAAGGGGATTGAACTCAAAGGGTTTGCTTGTTCCTTTCCTGGGGTCTGAACTGAGAGCCGGCTGGCAGGGCGAAAGCAGCGAGCGGACCTGCACCGTTCCTCTCTGCTCTGTTCCCGAAGACAGCCCCCCTGGCTTCGTACATTTCCTGTTTAATGCCGAGCTTTGGACTGGAGAGCCGAGCGCTATTGGTAGGGCTAGAGCCCCTTGGCTCCGACGTATTTTGATTTCTTCCGTTAGATTTAAAGGGGGTGGGGAAGATAACCCGCCCCAACCAGTATCCACTTTTAATTTTGAAAGGCCATTTCCCTCCTCCCCCACCCTAGTGGAGCTAAAACTTTCTAACCAGTCGGGCTTTTGGAAACTATATATTGTATTTGTTTGAGCCTCAAGCCTAAGGCAGACGGAGCCATGCAAGCCGAATTTACTGAACTCGGAGGTGTTGGCAGGAGAACCTAACGGCACCTGATAGGCTGTCCCGTTTTGTACACTTTTGAGATCTTTTGAGGAATTGATAGTTCATCAGGAGTCATTCATTCAATCAATTTTTTAACAAATGAAATATACCAAAGTCACTGTTAAACACTGGGGGAGGTAGGGTTTGAAGCTAGAAGTGGGACAGGGGATGGAAAGATGAGTCAGAAAGCTTGGGTTTGAATTTTAGCTCCACTACTTAATACTTTATGACTGGATGAGCTATTTCCTTTCTCAGGGACCCAGTTTCTTCGAGTTTAACATGGCTTTTGTGTTGAATGATCTCCAGGCTTCCTTTTTCTATAACTGACAGGTTTGTGCTCTCCGAGTGTTTACAGTCTAATAAGGAAAACTGGTCTGGGAATCATTGGCTTATAAACCAGATTAGTACGGCCAGAGCACTGGGAGATTCCGAAGAGAGAGCACTTGTACTAGCTGGGAGGACTATTTTGGAAAGCTTCTGGGAAAGGTGGTTGTTTTGGAGGGTGGGCCTTGAAAGAAAGGCTGAGATTTCATTGGATAAAGATTGGGGATGAGGGCTGGGTGGAAGGAAGATTGGCATATATTAAGAATTTAAAGTGCCTAACCTAATTTTCCAGATGCTGTGGGAGCTATAAAGATAAAGCTCAGTTCCTGCCTTCCGCAAGCTTACAATCACCCTAAAGGGAGAGGGGAGGGGAAGAGGGACTGGGAGAAAAGATAAGACCTACTGTCTGTGTAGACTGGTCATAGATAAGAAGATAAACACTTTTCCTTTCCTAAGGAGGTTGAAGACCTGGTTTTGTTGAGATGGGTTTAGTGATCTCCTTTAGAGGCTGTTACATTAGGTGGAGATTGAGGATGTGGGAGGGAGAAGATTTTATTTACTTTTGAACAGCGTCTTAAACTTTTTCTACTCATGACTCCTTTTTGCCTGAGAAATTTTTACATGATCTGGGATTTATAGGTATATAAATAAAATAGGTGTATAGATCAAGCATTTAGTGGTACTAAATCATAGTTTCTCGATCCTCTCCCCCAGATTCCTTAGGGGTCTCCAGCGATAATTTAAGAAGCTGGACTGTAGACAATAAGGAGAGCAAGTTTAGCGGGGTGGCAAGGTGACTACCAGATTTTTGGGGGGTAAAGTAGGCCAGTTTGGTTGGAGCATAGGTAGTTGGAGCAAATGATGTGTTTATTTTTGCAGACCTGGGTGTAGAGAGTCTCTTGTTAAGGAATGCAGATGCAGTTTGGAGTCTTAGAGCGTTGCCAAGGGGAACTGAGAGGTTGAGTAATGTGCAGGGGTCACTCTTCAGCTACATGTCAGAGATTGGAGTTAAACACCAAGTCTCTACTATTACACATTAGTCCTTCGATCTGATTTTGAATAATGAAAAAGAATACTGGAAAGGTAGATTGAAGGCAGATTGTACGACATGAATGTGAATATCAGGCTAAGGAATTTGGACTTTAATTTGGTGGGCTGTGGCAAGCCTGTGAATGTTTGATTAGTGAAGTCATGTCAGATCTGTACTTTAGAGACACTTATCTAGCTGTGTAGTAGGTGGGACTGGATTGGAGAAGAGACTAGAGGCGGCGTATCACTTGGACTTTTCCATCCAATAATTAGTGAGGTTTTGAACTAGCAGGGTGGTTTAGGAGATGGATAGTAGAACAGATGTGAGATGTTTTCTGAGTGGAGTTTGTAGGATTTGGTGACAGTGTGGGGAGGAAGACAAGGAAGACTGAAAAGAAAGATTCAGGTTTCAAAGTCTAGGTGACTGGGGGAATAGAGGTTCCAGTAACAGAAATGAGGGAAGCCAGTTTAGAGTGCGAGAATGCGTTCTGATTTTTGGACATGGTGAGTTTAAGGTTCTGGTAAGAAGGCCAGTTGCATATAACCAATAGGCAATTAGAAACAGGGAAATTTCAGCTAGAGGTTCAAGTTGGAAATGCATAATTGAGAGTAATTTTACTACTGACTTAACTGGAGAAACAGTTATTGAGTGTTAACTGTGTGTACAGCTCAAGACTAGGTGCTGGGAGATTGAAAGGAGGGAGAGGTGAGTGGAGGGAGAACAAAGGAAGTAGAAAACAGGGTCCTTACATGAAAGGAATGCTAATGGGGGGAGGAGGAGAGACAATGGATGGATTTCTCTAGTTGAATCAGTTGTACAAACCTTATGAAGAAATTCAAGACTATTTAACATGTAAATATAAGCTGTGGGCCAGGACTAAGAATAAAGGAATATTTGGAGAGGCTAATCAGGGAAGGTATACTTTATACACTTGTCAAAATTTAGAGCTGTATCTATATAGCCTTGGAGACCACCTAGACAACCTGGTCATAACATTTTGTGTCACAGGACCTAATTTCAAAACTGACATTTGTTGCTCACTGTATTATTTATTTGTCTTTAGGAAAGTTAATTCCCTTTCTTGATCATTTTTCTTCTGTAAAATATAGTCATTTTCCTGTAATATTTTTTGTTGATCTACCAATCCTTTTGTAAATATAACCTCTACATTTTTCAAAGGAGGAAACTGAATCCCTGAGATATTTGCTTTTCTTGGTCCTCCATTTTCTCCACTGTAAATACGGTCAGTTTTATGTGATAATTTTCATGGATCAATCCTTTTATAAATATAAGCTTCACATTTTTTAAAGGAGGAAACTGAATCCCTGAGAAGATGATTGATTTGGCCAAGGTCACGTAGGTTGCAGAGATAGATTTAAACTGTCTTTAAACTCAGAACGGGGCTTCTTTCTGTTTAAATTCCCTACCTCTTACGAAGACAAATATCTGTTTCTAAAAGGAAGAAGTCTTCATCACAGAACTCCAGAAGCACCTACTTTAATCTTGAAAAGTGATTTCCCTTACAAATTCTGACCAGTGGTCTAGCTAGATGGCACAGTAGATAGAGCATCTGCAACATGTGCATTTTGTGCATAATATATAAATATAAGAATATTGAAGGAGAAGAATCAGGAAAAAACGTCATGTAAAATATGATACAATTCTAGGCTGTTGCCCATTTTATGTCAAGGTCGTGGATAAAAGTTTGGACTTATGCTTTTCAATTTAACTTTGTTAAATATTAAGTTCACATCCGGCCTCTTGACTTAACAGTTCCTAGCTTATATGATTGTGGGCAAGTCACTTAATCCCAGTTGCCTAACCAAAAAATAAAAATGATTTGAACATCCAGTTTTTTTTTTTTCTTTTCTTTGGAAGACCTCCACTGAGGGGGAACCCGTTATCAACTGAGGCTGTCTATTATCCTATGGGATAGTTCCAAGTTAATACATGTTTTATCTTTATATCAAGCTTATTATTTTTTTTTTTTGGTAACTTTCTGTAACTTGAGATTCTTTGAGACCAGCTGTAAGAAGCTGAATCCTTGTTGTTTATGGCAATCCTTTATGTGAAAACAACTCTCATGTCTCCTCAGTTTTTTTCTCACTGGAATAAACATCCCAAGTTCATCCTCATCCTTTGACTTGAGATTCTTCAGTATTATGGTTGCCTTTCTTTAGACTTTCTCCAGATTATCAATGTTCTTCCTAAAATGAGGCACTTAGAATTTAACACAATACTGTAATCATGATGTGTCGAAGGGTAGCGTTATAAAGGGGCTGTCTGTTACTTCTTTAAAACCAGAATCTATTCCTATATTACTATACAGCCTTTGAATTTGTTTATTTGTCTGCTGTAGAATATTTTGGATTTGTATTGAGGTTTCAGGTCGCTAGAAGCCTTAGACACTTTTTCAGAGAAATTAATTTGTAAAAAATCTAAGTGCAAGACTTTGTATCTTGGTACCTCTAAAATTATCTTATTGGCTTCTTAAAGTCAGTGTTCTGGCTTGGCAAGAATTTTTTTGGATTCTGATTCTGTCAGCCAGTGATCATTGTCCATCTACCTCTAAGTTAAATGCAAATTTGAAAAGCAAATAGTCCAAACTCTTATCCATGAGCTTGACATAAAATGGGCAACAGCCCAGAATTGTGTCACATTTTACATGAAATGTTTCCTGATTCTTCTCCCTCTATATGCTTATATTTATTTTGCATTTATATTCTATAAATAAATTCTTGTTGATTGAATTAAACATACATCCCTGGCACACTTCTCTAAGATAGCATTTTTTAGTCTTAGTGGCAGCTGCTGGCCAGTGGATGGAGTACTGAATTTAGAATCAGAAAACCTGAAATCCAGCCTCAGACTCTTACTAGCTGTGTGACCCTGGACAAGTCATTTAAATGCTGCCTTAATTCACCGGAGAAGGAAATGACACATCCTTACAGTATCCTTGCCAAGAAAACCTCATGGACAGTAATGACATTCTATGGTCAGTGGGGTCATGACTGAAAAACAACATTTAGTCTTAAATCATTAGAAAAACGGGAGTGCAAAATAGGAGCCAGGGGGAATTCGTACTCAGCATTAGGAAATTTGAAATTTAATAATGGGAAAGTATTTAAAAATCACAGTTATTAGTAGAGTAAGGACTAGAACTCGAAAGATTAGCCTAGGTAATGTAGAAAGAGACTTCTACATGATTTAAATTAGCTGATTATAAATTAGATCTTAGCACTCAGTTTAGATTTTTCACTTAGATTTAGGCACTCAGTTAACATTTCTCCAATTTCTTGTTTCTAAGGAGTAGGTTAATTTTAAACATGGGTGACTATTTGGATCTGTATCCTAGAACAGGTAGGGATCATAGGAGGTCCTATTTTTTGCTCAGCATGAACTTCACCAAGCAAGGCTGTATTTTATCAAATGAGGTAGCTTTTTCTCAAATAGGATTTTGGCCCAGATCTTTTAGTCAGAAGTGTTCCATGGGTCTCCCTAGTGTCACTTGAGTGCTGCCAGTGATGAGCCTGATTATGTCCCAGGCTCTAAAATACACTACTTTGAGAATTTTGCAAGCTAGTGGAATTTTGGGAAGTGCTTTTGGAGGTATCCTGTTTATGGAGGGTTTGTTTCTGATTGGATGTAAATGAAATGTAATGTAAATGAAAACCAGATAATTTGTAATGAATATTCATTTATACTAGAAGTACACCTTTCCTCTCTTAGGTTTTTCTAATCTATAGTTTAATATTTATCTGTCTATCTATCAAAGAAGTATAACCCTTTTATTTTTAGAAGCATAGAACATGTCAGTTTGGGAGAAAGTTGTTACATGGTACTGTTAGCTTCATAAGAATAAAATAAAATTTGTGCACTTAAAGTAAGAAGATAGGCTCAGTAAGGAGACCCATTTCCAGGGTACTTAATTCTCTTGAAACCCAAAAGCTAGTTCAGACCAGCCATCAGATTTTCACTCCCAGGCAATGTGGTAAGTAATACACAATAGGCTTTGTGTGATTGAGTCAAAATGTATAAATGATATTATTGTGAAATGTCTCTTTTTTGGGGGAGGGCTATTAATTGAATGGTATGAATTTTCTTAAAGCCAATCATACTGTGTATAAGGAAGAGAGTTTTTTTCCTGTTATCGTTAACTATTTTAGTGGCAATAAGGATTAAACATTCATGAGAGAAAAGCCCCCAGTTCAGGCACATAATGGTGAATAATGCTTCTGAATTTTGATTCTGAGTTAAATCTCTACAGGTTGGATTACAGATAATGAATGTTAGAGCTGAAAAGATAAACACAAGATCATTTAGAGTCTAATCCCTTTATTTTAAAGATCCTGTCAGTCAACAACCATGTAGTGTTATTTTTATGTGCCAGGCACTGTGTTAAGCACTAGAGATAAAAAAGAAGGCAAAAATGGGAAAGTAATGCAGATAATAAGCAGAATTAGGTTTTGAACTAGGTCTTCTATCTTTAAATCTAGAGTTCTTTCTAATATACTGCTCAGTTTTTTGAGCGGAAGCCAGGTGCTTTTTTCTACCATACCACTGTAACCATGTTCCATAAATCTTAGTGAGAGAACTTTGCCAATAGCTGTCTGTGCATTTCTGAGATTCTCACAGGGGTGGATTGTGTTGTATAGGGAGCTGTATTACATGTTGGAAATCCAGTTGGATATGTAAAGGTACCATTATGGTTTTATAAAATTGTCCCTTGAAATGGCTCTGGGAGAGAATCCTTTACTGTTGGGGAGATAGAGTTCCTTTGATTTTTCAGCTGTACCACATTTGAAAAGGAAGTGTGGAGGTGGGGCCCCATGGAAGGGGGATTTTGGTGGGAGGAGATGCAGATCTCCCACTTTGTCTATATGATATCTCCTTCACATTACAGGAAAGGATGCTTTATAATTGTCCAGATTGTGTCTAGGGCAGAAAATTTGGAATAAAATTTATTCATTCTGGTACTTCATTATTTCCTGATTTAATGTTAGGTCATACTATTTAAAGATGATTAAAAATCATAGGGTCACAGGTCTAGATTCAAAGGAATCTCAAAGTTATATAGACAGCCCTCTCATTTTGCATAGAAGGAGACAGAGGCTTAAAGGGGTTGGGGGTGGGAAAGGGATCTTCCCAAGGTTATATAAGAGGCAGAGCCACTATTTAAATCTAGGTTCCCCCTCCCAAGAAAAAAAGTTAGAACTTTTTTTTTTTTTATTGAAAGAGACCTTTTAAATAATTGTAGTCATTTCAGTCACTTTGTCATGTTCTCCAAACCCTTTTTTGCAACTAAAAAGATGTACATTTAAGGAAAACAAAACCCATTTGGTATGTATTCCTCATTCTGCCCCATGAACCCCTTACCCACTTTGCACTTTTAATGCTCTCCTTTCCCTTTCCCACTTCTCTGATGAAAAATGATCAGTCTCCTTTACCATCTGATCTTGGAATTGGTAGCTGCGTTGATCAGATTTCCCACTATTTTCCAATGTTGTTTATATTATTCTAGCCGTTGTATAAATTATTTTCCTGGTTTTGCTTGATCTATATCAGTTTTTATGTCTTCTCAAATTAAAAAAAAAGAAACACTTCATATTTATTCTTTCTACTCTGTTGCATTCTTGTCCCACAATTTGCCCAGTAGGTGATGAGCATCCTCTTTACTTAAACTTTTTGTTAGCACAAAAAGTGCCTTTATATATATATTCATATATAAGGGGCCCTTCCCTTGTTTCTGACCTCACTGGGGGTGCGCGCCCAGAACTCTTTCTTTCATCATATTTCCTCTTTGGGGACCTGGTCCATAGGTTTGATACTGTGGCCAGCATTCTGATGGCTTGCTTTGACTTGAAGGAATGCTTTTTGCTGTAACAGTGGGGACTACTAGAACAGAAATAAGAACAGCGGTGAATGTTACAGGGTAGCAAATTTTACTTTGTTGCAAGGAAAAATCTCCCCTGTAGAGATGATTCTTTCTTGCTCAGCTGTTAGTTGAGCTAGATGACTTCTACTAGGCTCTGGATATACTGTGAAAATTGTTCAGACAATTAGCAACCACCAGAAATAGGATAGGCTGTCTCTGGAGAGAGTGAGCTATCCCTTAAGGGCTTTCAAGCAGATTGAAAGATCTCTGGTTAGATTCCTGTTGAAGAGATTCCAGTTCATGTAATGGTGGAGCAAATGATCTCTACTTAGGTAGAGATATGCAATAGATAAATAGATAAGATAGACTGATGGATTTATCTGGTGCTAGCCAATTTCCTTAGTACTGGTGATTTTTCCAATCCTTAGGGAGCTTACATTCCAATGAGGGAAGATAGCACATAAAAAAGGAATTGGAAGTGGGGAAAGGAAGAATAAGGGAAATTGGTAAGTGAGGAAGATTCTGGAGGGAATATCTAGGTGTGGATGAGTTGAAGCATAAATGGGGGGTCTTATTCTGCAGGAGGGAGTCACATATTAGGAAAAGAGAACTTAGAGGTTTCTCCAGTATGTCAAGGCATCCTGGGAGAAGGGAAAAATCTAGAGAGAGAGAAAGAGAGCGTCTAAGTATGAGATTCTGCCTACTCAGATTTAGTGATTTTAAAAGTAGGTGGAATGGAAAATGTCCATTACATCCAGAAAGAGAATTATGGAGACTGAATGAGGATCAAAGCCTATTATTTTCATCTTTTTGTTTGTTTCCTTTCTCTTGTTTTTGTTTTCCATTTTGGTCTTATTTTTCTCACACAATGTGACAAATAGGGAAATATATTTAAAAGGTTGGCATTTTAACCTATTTAATCTATTTTTAACCCATTTCAGATTTTTTAATCTATATCAGATTGCTTGCTGTTTTGGTGAGGGGGTAAAGGAAGGAAGGAGAAAAATTCAAAACACAAAGTTTCATAAACATAAATGTTAAAAACTATCTTTACATGTATTTGGGAAAATACAATATTGTTGAAAAAAAAAAGTAGGATCGTAGAATCTCAGATTTGCAAAGGCCCCCAGAGATTATTTAATTAACCCTACCTGAATTACAATCCCATCTGTAATCAGCCTGTCCGGTTATTAACAATTGTTTTTTTTTTTTTTTTTTTTTTTTTTGGTACCTCCAATAAGCCACCTGACCTTTACCCAGTCACTCTATTTAGGGTTGTATGGCCCTTATAATAGATGAGTGACATTTTAGCCATTTTGGGGGAGAAAAAAAACCCAACCCACTGTTCTTATTAATGACCTTTTCAAAGCAGACTATATCTGGCATATTAAGTTTAGTATTTAACAACCTCTTCAAATATTTATTGACCTGAGGGGACTTTTTATACTAAAAAGATTTTTTTGATATTTTTATTTTTAACTGATTATTGTCAAGTCTGATGTCTATAGGATTGGGAGATATAATTAAATCAGAAGGGATCTTAGAAATCAAACCTGAAGCCCCCCAGTAAGGCAAATGGCATGGCCAAAGTTACCCAGACCTAGAACATAGAAGAACTCTGACTGTATCAGAAGTTAATTCAGTTTGACAAATATGCATTAAATAACCATTATTCCCCTCAGGAAACTTAAACTCTAGTAAGGGGATAGCAGTGAAGCAATACTTCTGTCTGTAGTAGAAAGGACACTAGATGTGGTGTTAAAAATTTTAGTTGAAAATCATGGTGCTCTCATTTATTAGGAGCCTGACAGTGGGCAATTCATTTTCCAACTCCTCTTTCCTGATCCATAAAATGAGGAGCTAGACGAGACCATCTATCTCTAAAGCTTATTCTAGTTCTAACATTCTTAATTAAATTTTTTCCCAATTAACAAGCATTTATTTTCTCTTCCCACCCAGAAAGACAAAAGAAAAGATCATTGTAATACAGTTATGAAAAATAAAAAATCAAAACAAAAAAAACAAACAATTTGGTCTTTAGGAGGATACCAGAGAAATGTTGGAGCTGTAAGTACCTTAGGAATTATCTAGTTTGAGTCACTCATTCTTTTTTTTTTTTTTTTTTTTTAGTTGGGGAAACTAATGTCCTGTTTGGGAATTAATTCTAGTCTACTACAGGGTCAGAAATAAAACTTGGTCTCCAGACTCCCATTTCAGTTCTCTTTATGTTGGATTGTAAAATATAAAGTATAACTAAGTTTTTATTTTTAAAGGAAGGACACTGGAAATTTTAAAGTTGACATTTGTGGCTGGTTGTGATTACTTAGTTGAATAGAAATCAGTTACATAATGCTCCTATATTAGGATAGCTTCAATGACTTTGAAGCTATTCTTTGAGAAATAGATTGTCCTGCTAAGCTTTTTGAATACTTAATAGAGGAGGGTTCCCTTTTCAGACTTTTGCCAACAAGAGCATTAATTTTATTACCTCTCTTAGAAATGTAGTCATAGGAGCAACTAGGGGGCGCAGTGGATAGAGCACCAACCCTGAAGTCAGGAGGACCTGAGTGCAAATTTGACCTCAGACACTTAACATTTCCTAGTTGTGTGGCCCTGGGCAAGTCACTTTACCCCAGTTGCCTCAGAGGAAAAAAATGTACTCATGGAATTCATTTCAGTTTGCCAAATATTTATTTAACTTCTGTGATATTCAAAGTACCTCAGGAGAGGTACAATGGATAGAGATGGGACTTGGGAGTTAGTAAGGCTTGGGATTCAAGTCCAAGGCTTGTGTGATCCTGGGGAAGCTATTGGACCTCCCAGTGGCTCTAACAACTGTTCTAAGGCAAGAACTTGTAGAATGGTTCCTTATATACATTAATAGAAAATAATTTCCTTCTTAGAGGTACCACCACATCAGTAAAAGCAGAAAGCTGGACAAAAAACAAAACAAATAAACAAAACAAACAGTTTTAGGACTCATGCACAATGAGTACTAGTGACAGCTTGTTATATATTTTGCCAATTTACAATCTAATGGGGAAGAATGTGCCCAGATCTGAGTATATAATGCAAGATAAAAAATGTGAGCAAAACAGATCTAACCAAGCTTGAAAAGAGAGACTTTGCTTTATCAGATGGAGGAATCAAGGAAGCACAGTGAGGAAGTGACATCTGAACTGGGTTTAACAAGAAAACTAGGATAAGGTGGAAGTGGTGTATAGGAGGCACCGAGAATGATTCCCACAAATACATGGAGGCAACAAAAATGGGAATGATGTGGAAAGGCCGGAAAGGGAGGGTAAAAATTGTTCAGGGCTTTAAAGGATAGACTGAGAACTGTTAGCATTCCCTAACCATTGATCAGAGAATTCTTCACTTTATGTGTATAGACCAGTTTACTTTTGGAAGAGGATACAGCTGAGAAAGCTCTTGCTCAAACCTTTTCTAGTGTTAAGTCATTTAAAGCCTGAAGCCACATCTTCTCAATGGACCTATTATATTAAGCTAAATTGCCAGTGTAAGAAGTGAATGCATCTTTTGCTTGAGAAAACAACTAGTCAGCAGCTCTTTTAATGGTTGCACATGCTTTCTATTAACTTTATTTGATACTGTTACTTAAAAGTTAATTGCTTTCCTTTTCTAAAAGCAGATAGCTTGAGATTGAAATGATGTTCTGCTTAGAATTTTAAAGAATTAAAACTTCCTCTTCTTAAAACAGAGATTGCCAATAATCAGTTAGGAGGAGGGAAATCCAAATTTTTGTTTGATGTTACTATGATCAAATAATACTTCTGTGTTTAATATTTTTTAATTCCTAGAATTTTTTTCCTCCCTTAATTAAGCAAATTGAAAGGGGCCTTTGTTATAGTTAGGATGGAGCTGGCCCTGTTAAACTCCATCTTTGAAAATCTGTCAGCTTCATTCTTTTCCAAATTCTTACTGCCATTTTTTCACCTGCTAAGCAAATTTCCTGTGGTATGATTCTTTTTACCTATATGGTGGGCATTCTTCTTCTTTTTTGAAATCCAGAATTTTTATTTCATTGAACTCCCATGTAGTCACTCTTCTTTGAATAGTAACTCTTGAGCAAACTACAGAATTGACTGGGGGAATTGACAGAAAATGAGCTTCTCTCATTTATAAAGTCAAGTCACTCTGTAGTTGAACCAGGTCTTCCTGATTCCAAAGATAGTTGAAATCTTCCTAATTGAGCTATAACATTGATGCCTCTTAGAAAAATTGAATTGATAAGTTTTATGTGAAAGGCTTTAACTGATAACCTCATCCATCAAAATGTTTCAACTGATAACCCAACCTATGATTCTGTAACCCTTTGATTCCAGTTGAACTGTATAATAACCAGTATGAGATAAGCACTATTATTTTCCTCATTTTACAGGTGAGGCAGGGAGAAGTTAAGTGACTTAATCTCAACATCACACAGCTAGAAAGTATGTGAAGCAAGATCCAGGTCTTCTCCCTCTCCAATATATTTATAGTCACTTGTCTTTTTATTTATGTCTACTTTATATTCTCTCTTTAAGATCACTAATCCATTGGTGTTTTGGTGTATATATAATGTGTTTTTGTTTTAGAAGCATCTTACAATTCCATTGGCTTTCTAAGTGCCTAGTTCAGTGCTATAAACACAGTGGCTGCTTAATAAACTATTCTGACAAACATTCATCTTCAAAGCCACTTAAAATACCTATTGGAAGTTTTTTTTAAAAAAAAATTCCCTCCTATATTGTGGTTAAGGCTGGGCTGTTATCTGAAAATCTTCAGCTGCCACAGAAACTGCTGTAACACGCATTGGATTTCAGCTCTATCCAAAGGCATATATGGTGGTTTTGAGACGAGACTAGTCCCTGCTGTACCTTATGATACTATGGGAGTAACTCATTGTTTCTCTACCCTGGGGGGGAATGGTAGCAGCTCTGAATTATTACTGGAATTTCAAGAAAGTCATGCAGATCTGAACACAATCTCTTTCCTTGCTCTGTTAACCTCCTTCCTTTGCTATTCTTTCTATTAGCTTTCTCTTTCTTGTTGCCACTGTATTTCCTTATCTCATTTTATCCCCTGAGGGTTTTTTATTTTTATACTCTTATTCTTCTTCTTATCTTATTATTCCCTTGTCCTTATACATATATGTTTACACACTTGCCTAATATATATATGTATATATATATCTCCAGAGAGAGAGAGAGAGAAAGAGAGAGAGAGAGAGAGATACACATATATATTTCACAAATAGCATTCATAGCATGGAACATCCATGCTATATCAATTAATTATTCCTTGCTCTGGTTATTTGAGAAAAAGAGGAAGATACCTACATGTTGGGTAAATTCCTCAGTTTACAATAGGACAGAGATTGCCTAGGTGGGCAAACGTTAATATATTTCAATTTACAGCATAAAAGGAATACCCACACTGAGTAGGTCATAGATCCTTTGATGTTTTGGTTTATATACTGTATTCCATTTAAGAAACATTTTACAATTTAAGCATTATCCTAAGCAAATTTGCATCTCCTTGCAAAATTGAGACCCTGCCTCTTTCCATTCATCTGTGATGCAAGTTGGATTGGATTTAAGTCGTCATCTTTACAAGGTGAAGGCATGATTCTCCTGTTTTAACAGCTCAATGAATTCATGGAGGAAGGTCAGATCGATGATTCATTACATAGAAATATGAAAAAAAGAATGATGTTATTACAAACTTTAAGGATTAGTGAAAAGGTTCACCAGCAGAATAAACCATCTATTTTTCTTTCCTTCTCATTAAAATTAAGCTTCCCTACTGAATTGGTTTGGTATGTCTTTCAGGAAAACTGAAAGGGTTCTTTTAGGTTCTCAAATATGCAGTATTTCGGCTAATTGTGTTATCAGAAACGGCTTAAATTTGCCATAATGGCTTTTTCATGGATTCATCTGGACTAGAAAATTGACCACTAATTCCCAAGAAAGGTGAGGAAGCCACAGACACAACCCAACTGTTTTCTTGGTTCTTTTCTAACTGGTCATTATAGGAGGAGAAATAAAGAAATGCCTTGTGTTCTAAAGAACCCACATGATGCTGCCATGCTCTTGCTATACCCTGGAGGTTTAAATGAGCTCAATGAATCAAATTGACTAAAGGGCAACTCACTTAACTTTTTCTCAGGTTAAAAAAAAATCTGTTTCACCACATCTTCCCCCTTTGGATACAGTGATGTTGTCCATTTTAACTAGCCATGGTGCTGACACACCCAGTGACTTTAGTCTTTCTTGTCCCTGTATTAGGGATATTAAAGATAATGCCATAGAGAGTAATTTTAAAAGATATGTATGTGTGTATATATAGATATAGAATGAACCTATTACCTAGAATTATAAAATAACGAATAATTTCACATATAGTATCTATCCAGTTTTTCAGTTTATCTTTTCATCCTAAATTTCTTTGATACTTCCTAACAAGAGATATTGGACAAGAAAGTTAGAATGGGCTTCTTGCTGAATTGGTGAATTTCCTTTCTGGGAAAGCCTTCAAGAGGTGTCTGGGTGGCCATTTATCCTGAATGGTATGGGAATGGGATTCATGATCATTTCTAAATAACTTTTAAACCCTAGAGTTTATGTGAGATAAATTGCAATTAATCTATGATTAGTTCTGATTTTACTCATTCTGTGACTTTGAGAGAGTCACTTTTCCTATGTAGTCCTTAGTTTCCTCCTTTGTAAAAAGGGAATTGGACAAGATGTTCTCAAAGGTCCTTACCAGATCTACAATATTGTAATATAAATGACAAGTTACATATTACTTAAAAAGAAATGAAAACATATTGGATGAAGGTTTCCAGGTGAAAACTTAAATATTTGAGTCATTAGGTAAACTAGGTCAAAGATAAATGTCTTTGAAATGAGAGGGTTGCATTTTTATTTGTTTTTGTTTTGGTACAAAGTGGAAAGAAACTTGGTTCTGGATTCAGAAGATCTGTGTGCAAATATCAACTTTGCAGATGACTCATATGAGCTTGGACAAATCATTTAATTTCCTCAGACCTTACTTTCCTCATCAGTCATAAGAAGGCATTGGATTTGATGTCCAATGAAGTTTGTTCTATCCTTAGATTGATTATCTGATGATATATATTTTAAAAAGCCCCAACAAAAATTCGACTTTCTTCTTGTTGACTGGGGAGCATGTATTTTATAACTTAGTACTGGGATATTCTTTTCCCTTTTTCCTGGGCCACTTCTTGATTATCCTTTCTTTGCTTTTCCTCTTTGGAACATTTCATTGTTTATTATTTCCATCATTGGGTGATCAAGGAAAGAGGAGAAGAAACTTAAACAAGCAGTGGATTCTGTTAATGGTTTCTTTCTCTGCTAAAAAGGTAGAATTTCCAAAAAGATTAGTCCACAGTCTAAGATGGAGTTTGGGAGTTATCTTTATATTTTAGTTATCCTTATTCCCTTGCCACTTTTTTTTTGTTTGTTTTTATTTTTTTTAATTATTTTTTTAATTTAAAATTTATTTTATTTAATAATAACTTTGTATTGACAGAATCCATGCCAGGGTAATTTTTTACAACATTATCCCTTGCACTCGCTTATGTTTCGATTTTTTTTCCCTCCCTCCCTTCACCCCCCCCCCCAAGATGGCAAGCAGTCCTATAAATGTTAAATATGTTGCAGTATATCCTAGATACAATACATATTTGCAGAACCGAACAGTTCTCCTGTTGCACAGGGAGATTCCCTTGCCACTTAAAGGAAACTGAGACCTGTTCATGTTCATACAAATTAAAGCTTTATGATTCTAGAATTAATGCTTTTCCACTCTGCCATGTGGTTTTTGCCTGAGTTAGTGAGGACTCCATAACAATATGAATGCCAATTTCTGTAGCACCTTAAGGTTGCACACAATTTTATAGCTCTGTCCTCTTTCAATGGAAATGATGTGGTTGACCAATAGACCTTCTCATTTCTCACTTGGACTTGACCTCCTTATTGTCTTCTTGTCTCCTACCCATCCCTCTCTAGGGCATTCCATGCAGGCTGTTAGATTCATTTTCTTAATTTATGACAGTGATACTTATACTTCTCCTTCAGTGGGTCCCCATTTGCCTACCAGATAGAATCTAAAGTTTCTAACCAGTACAGTGTCTAAGATCATCCAAGTCAGTTGTTCAAGTAAAATATGTAGAGAGAGTATTCACTGTTAGGCTGCTCTTATACAGACAGTGTCTAATCCAGTTGTACTCTGCCCCCAGAAATCATAGTATTTTGTGCATTTCTGGGTATTGCTTTTTCAGGTGTCCTGCATATTTTGGGTGGAGTTCTGGTGAATGACTTGCAGCATTATAAGAATGGATTGGAATGGTTTATTGTTATACACAAGTTCAGCCCAAGAGGGCTGGACAGATGAACAGTAATTCAGACAGGACTAGAGTCACATGTGGCCTTCTTCGCCCTTACCATCCCATGGGGCATTGTGCTGGCTGGTGGCCTGGAGAAACAGTGGGTTATACCCTAAATACTGTCTCTGGGGGGCAAAGTTTACATAGGGTTTTTACACAGAGGGCCTGCTGTGGCAGCTGTCACGTAGCTGGTGGGGTGATGGCTCTGGAAACATGAACCAGGAGCAAAATGGAAGGATTGGAGGAAGGGAATTCACTAAAAATTATCCAGGAAAGCCTACTCAGGATAAGGAAGGTGGAATTATCATCAGGCTTCCTGAAAGCTTCAGCAGTCTAGCCCAGCATAGTTCTAGTTCTGAATAGATCTGGTTGCACTTTTAATCTTGTGCATACCTGAGTTGTATATCAGGAAGCAGGCCTGGGAGAATGGGGCCATGGACTCATAAAAGCTGACAAGATGCATTATGATCTGTATGGTGAGGGTTCTCAAAGCCATGACGTATGAAGTTTGCAGGAGCTGAGAGTGTTTAACATTGGGAAGGCTTAAGGGTTATATGCCATCTATCTTCAGCTGTTTATAGGACTGGGAAATTAGAAGCACAGGAGATAAAATGCTGGGCCTGGAATCAGGAAGAACTGAGTTCAAACATGGCCTCAGACTCTTACTAGCTGTATGATTTTGAGCTAGTCACATAACTCTGTCTGCTTCAGTTTCCTTACCTATAAAATGGGCTGGAGAAGGAAATGGCAAACCATTCCAGTATCTTCGCCAAGAAAACCCCAGATTGGGTCATGGAAAGTCAGACATGACTGAACACCCATTCTTCATCTTCTTTCCTTTCCCTCAGTGGTTAAAATTTAGAAATCATCTACATTCTTGGGATTATTCATTTAGGATGAATTTGAGATGTCATTGAGCCCATTTTCCAAGTGAGAAAACCAAGGCACTGAGAGTTTATGTAATTTTCCTAGGGTCACACTGTTGAGGTGTGAGAAATGAGGGTTGAGAGATCCCCTGATAGTAATGAGATCCCCTGGTTGGTCCGCAGGCTTTGTGAAAGAATTTGCAAACCCCAGTGAATACAGGCTCAAAGTTTGTGACAAGAATGGGTTTATTACATTAAGAAAACAGCTTTCTTAGAGGGCATTCTCCTGTTAGGACTTATGCAAAAGTCTGGGCACACAGCTTGATTTTTATGTAGTTTTTTGGAGGATATTGACCATACCCCAGGCCAAAATCTCCAATTGAATTGAATGAGATTACTTATCTGGGAATTTCCTGGATGAACAGGAGGGTGGGACCCTTCCCAAAGGTAGGGAGGGTTTGAGACCCATGACCACCCTTCCCCAAAAGATTAAAGGGGATACAGTTTACATCAGGGCCTTTCCAATCTTTCACCCCCAAAGATCAGGGGGACAGTTTACAGCAACACAGTTAATATCTGAGATGGGATTTGAACCAAGTCTTCTGGATTAATTGCCTACTATGGGCAAATATAGCATGCTTGGATGGAAGTAGTATAACTCATGCCCTACCAGATAGGAGAATTTAAAAACTGATTGGTTTTTAAAATAAGTCTTTGAAGCCTTTTGTAAAAGGCAAAAAAGTTACTTTTTAGAAAGTGTCTTTTACTAGCAGAAATCATGTGCCCCTAATCATGATATTTTGGTCTCATACTTGTGTTCTAATTCTTTTTATAGCTTGTGTTAGCCCACATTAGGCTAGCTAATTTCCTTTAGCCCAGCTGGTTTCCTTTCCTTACAAGTTCTACATTTTTGGATTTATCATCATTTTTTTTTTTTTTTGGTAAAGCCATCCAGAAATTTGCAATTTTAGAGGCCATTTCTGTGTAGTTACAAATGAAGCTGATTATCCCAAAGCAAATGAGATTTTTGATTTTTAAATTAAAAAAAGTTTTATTATCTTCAATTTTAATAACATGAAAAAGCTGAGATATATTTTAGAGGCTAATAGTTTCCTCCATTAAGAAAAGATAATCTGATCATAGAACACAAATGTCAGAGTCTAAGGTTTCCTCCTTTCCCCCATCAAAAGATCCTTAGTGATTACCAATTCTATCCTGAGGATACAGCACAAGTTTGGGAAGAACAATGATGTAAGTCATCACAGGAAATTAGTGACAATCTAAGATAGAGCCCACATTACCTAGCAGTGATTTTTATGGGGTTCTTCCTCCTTGAATCACTCTCTGGAGGACCTGATGCTTTGAAGCTTGTTGCTACAGGTAGGTGTGGGTTTGGCAATGCACATACTTAAATCACAAAACTACTCTTTTGCATTGTTCATCATATAAGCTCAATATAGTGATAACTCCATTAAACCATTGATCTCATTCACAATATGTCCCCAGTTAAAAAACATGACACACTATATTATCAATTCAATCCCAAAAGACTCTAGGTTGTACATTTATTTAGAGATTGTATGTTAAAAGTGTTTTTCAGTTACTTGAGTGTATTCATTTGTCAGAGTTGAGTGAATGAATGGTTGCAGAGTACTGCTTGTTAGTTGCTAGGGGAGATAGTAAGTTTAAACAAGCTAATTTTTATTCTGTTCAAACTCATGATCTAGGAGTAGATTAAGACAAGCAATACACAATATTATACATTATTAGAAAGTGGAATAAAACTGTGGAAGGTCTATAGGGGAAGTTTGTTATTTACTGTTGATGGGGCTTCCTGGAAGAGGTAGTGTTTATATTGTCCTTTGAATTGTGGGTCAAGAAAGGGAGAAAAGACAAGCTATATACAGGGAAGGGTTTGAGCAGCAGTGAGAAAGATCCCCCATATATAATGGGGATGGAAAGTAGTGATTTTAGCTGACTTGTTAGAGTATTTATTAAGGGAATTCTTACTAGATAAAACTGGAAAGGTAGGATATTGCTAGATGGCTGTGGGTGATAGGGAGCTTCAGTGCCATGTTAAAAGTATTTGAACTTTACTTGGATTGCAATAGGGTGCCACTGAACAATTTTGGACAAAGATATTCATATGAGTTTTTATTGATACTTTTTTTACATTCAAGTAATTTATTGATAAAACCATTTCCCATTCCCAAATGAACTCCTTCACGTAACAAAGAAAAATATTTAAGCAAGGCTGACAAAAATCTGAGTAGGAAATGTTCTGCTGCTATGGTCTGGTCTTCTATGTTTCTGCTAAGAACACTGAAGTGAATTTTGTTTTCCAGAATCAATGTTGGCCAATGAAAGTAGTTTGTTATTTTGAAATTTGAAGTTCTTAGAAAGAAATGTTTAAATAAGCCTTACAGATTAGTTTAGGAAAACCTCTCAAGCATGAACATTTTGTGGACTATTAAGTATATATTTTAATGGTATCTATCCTATTAGTTACCCAAGGATTTGAAATGGAAAAGTCTATTGACATAGGGTATTGGTAGTGTAAGTCACAATTTGAGTTTTCATTGCTAATCTAACCTCTTTTCACCTTAGCTTCTTTTGGGGTTTTCCACCTATTGGTTTGCAATTTCATGTGTTACTTTTGTTTATTTTTTCCCAATTGTTATCGTTAATAAAAATAGCCAGAATTTATATGCACTGCAAAGTGCTCTATGTGTTATTTTATTTGTTATTTCCTCATAACAATCTTGTTCTGTTATTTCATAGATGATGAAACAGGCTGAAGAATATTAAGTGTCTTGCCCAGAATCGCACACCTAACGTGTCTAAATTGGGATCTGAACTCAGAATTTCCTGACTTCATATTTAGTGTTTATTATGTACTGTGCTGTCTAGCTGCCTATTACATTTATAATTTTTAATGCTATTTGAATATGTTGAAAATAAATTTATACTTATGCCTTTTTTTTTTTTAACATCTCAAGTATTTGCAGATATAACCTTTCCCTTCCCACCTTAGTCTTCACTTGGAAAAGAATAAAAGTACATCAAGACCTACCAATAATGACTATCACATCTTATGGCACACACAACATTACACAATGCTCAAGAAAAGGAGTGAGAGGTCATATATGGCCTTTTGTACTTTCTGAGGGTCAAGGTTACAATCTAATGGTGACTATTGCCAATGCAAAGGTGATCATTTTGGACCAGAGAATGATCACTATATATGAAATGGTCTGGGAGTTCTATCAAAATACAGAATTTGACTGTCATAATGTGGAAGAGAATAAAAGAACATTGAACAAAAGTGAAGAGACCTGGGTTTTTTCCCCCAATTATGGACTGTTTTCTCTCAGAACCTCAGTTTTCATATCTGCTATTTGAAAATATGAATTAGATTCTCTTTCAAGTCCTTCCCTGTTTTGAAAAGTTACATCTTCTTATATACAAGGTACCATGTTAGGTGCTATGAGGGATACAGAGAAGTGTGAGACTTAGCCTTGTCTTCAGAGAACTTTTATATTCTAGCTGAGAAGACAAAACAGTATAAACAGGAAAGAAAACTTATAGTCTAAAGCCATGATGTTAAACTCAAATAAAAATAGGGCTCTGAGGATAGAAGGTTCTCTGTGGGCAGCATATTGATTTAGTTTTAAAGTGTAACATTATCTGTGTTTTATTGTATCTTTATTTATTTTGTTATATATTTCCCAATTGCAATTTAATCTCATTTGCAGTGGTCTCTGGCAGCACATTTGATACCTCTGGCCTATAGTGTTGTAATCATTCTTGTGGAAGAAGGATATTTGACTACTTCTGCTTGGACCCAGGTGGCAGAAGGAGGGCCAGCTGGTGGAAATGGTGATGGTGATGGGTTGGGGAGATTTGTTTCTGTTTAAGGAAATACTTCCTAATAATTGGAGCTAACACTAGAATGGACTGCTGCAGGAAGAAGTGGTGAGTTCTCCATCGCTGGAGACTCTCCATTCACCACTAATCTGTGTCACCCCCCAGATGCATTGCTGGGGGCTCAAGCTCTCCCTCTCCACACTCATCAGCCCACATTCTCTTTGCTAGCCTGCCAATTTCCCAAACAGGCTTTTATAGACTCCCAGGATGGATACTTGCCCACACCGCTGAGAGCTACACTCCTGAAAAGCTAATTCCTGACTCTTCTGAGTACTCCCTGGGGAACTGCAACCTGGCTCTTTCCTTTCCAGCTGCTCCCATGAATGTAGGGTATAGGGAAAAAACTTTGAAAATGATTCATCTCCCTGTCTTCATTTTAAGTTTTGCAACACCACAAGCTCTGAACAATGATTTTTTAGTTGATGTATTTTATTTCATTGGAAAAAGCATTTAGTAAATTAGATATGCTGGGTGTGAAACAAAAGGGAAACAGTTCTTGCTCTCAATAAGCTTGCTTTCTACTGGGGGAAACTAGATATATATGCATAAATAAACAAAGTATTTTGAGATGGGAGAGGAGGCTTATCGGGATAGGATCCCAACAGTTTGAGTGGAGATGAGAAAAGACTTTGTGTAAGAGGTATGATTTGAGCCTTGAAGTAAGCTAGAAATTACAAGATGTGTAGGAGAGGAAGGAGAACATTCTGGAAATAGAGAGCTGCCTGTACAAAGGAATGGGTGCAGTGGATAGAATATTGTGTGCACAGAGTAGTGGGTAGGCCAGTTGGGTGGATTCATAGTGTGTGTGAGGAGGCAGTCATGTAATATCAATTCAAAATAAAATTGTAAAAATCCAAACAAAATTTTGTGTTTGATCCTTGATATTATAAGGAGCCATTGAAGCTTCTCAAACAAAAGAATGACCTGGTCACGCCTGGAACTTTGAAATATCAGTCTGTGGTATTTATTATAATTCTCTGGGAAATGACTAGAGAGGAGGGAGTGAGGAAGCAGAGAGACTGGTTAGGCCATTGTTGCAGTAATCCAGGGGAGAAGAGATGTAGGTTGGAACCAGGGTATGGATTTAAGGTGTTGAAGAAATCACATGACAACTCACTGATTTTGGTAGTGATGGAGAATGAAGAATAGAGAATGACCCCATATTTGAACTTCAGTGACCTTGATGGAAATAGGAAATTTAGGAAGAGGGCTAGACTTCAGGGGAGATAATCAGATACCAAAGTCTGCTTTGGACTTAATTCATTTGAGTTGTCCAGGGGACAGCCAGCTGGTAATGTTCATCAGGCTGTTGGGTATGGAACTAGACCTGTAGCTCTTAGCTCCCTGGATCTGATGCACAAATACACTCAATTATATGGCTGTTGACTCTGTGTAGATCTGGGAGTCATTTGTATAGAGATGCTAAATGAGCAGGTGGGAGCTGATGGGATCATCCTTAGAAAAGAGGAAGGAGAATAGAGCCTTAGAGTAAATCCATTAGTAGGGAGTGGGAAATAGTTGTTTTTGCCTCTAGGGAGATTGAGAAGAAGTGATCTGCCAAGGGGAAGGAGAAACAGGTCAGAGCAATACTGTGAAATCTGAAGGAGTAAAAACTCTCTAAAAGGAAAAGACCAGGTGGTTCACAGTGATCTGCTACAGGAAGTCAGGTAGAGAATGGACTGAGAAGTCATTAGATTTAACATTTGTTGGAAGAAGCCATTTCCATCATATGGTAGGCTATACAGAGAGTAAGTGCTCTAGAAACTTGAGACACCTGGACAGAGAAGTGATGGAACTTTGACTTTGGCTAGTAAGTAGAAGAGGAACAATTTGTGCTTCAGCCCAGGGTGCTTCCTTGTGGCATGTCTGGGACAAGAGTGGGCATGAAGGAATTTATAATCTTTGACCCAGCTTCTCAAGAGGCTATATATGAAGAGATTTTGTATCAAGATGGAAGGTTGATGAGGCAGAGAGTCACTTTGGAGATGATGAATAAAAGATGTAGCAACATCTGGAGAATTTCTTGATCTCCCCATCTGGGGGGACCAGGTCAAGAGAGGAAATGGAGGATTTGTATTGTGTGTTTGCTGTAGTCCTGGCTATATTTCAGGGAGGTATGCCAGATTTTATGATTCTTGCAGGAAAAATAAATGCTTCTTTTTAGGCTGCCCAGTGAGTTCCAGTCATGCTTCAACACTTTTATGTTGCTTCTCCATTAACTTCTTATTTCTGGAGAAAAGTATGATGTATCTGTCTGACCACTTGAATTTTTGCCTTCTTGGTCAAGGCTGATATAGAGGAAAGAGCACTGGCTTTGAGTTGGAAGACTCCAAGCTCATGCCCTGGTCTTCTCATTTCCCATCTCTGTCGACTGCAGGCAAATTGCTTTACCTTTCTGAGGTGAAATATGTGAAATGAGGATATTAGTATTCTAACTGAAACAAATAGTAGCAGTGTAGTTAATAGAGATATTGAACCCAGGAAAACCTGGCTTTGATTTCTGCTTTTGAAACATACTTGCTATATGACAATAAACAAGCTATTTAATCTTTCATGGCCCCAATGGACTCTAAGAGCATAGAACTCTGGGAAGTTTAGAGCTGCCTGTATGCATTAGTGGCGGGAGGGAGGCTCCCCAAGCACCTAGTTCCTTAATCAGTAAAATTACACCTTACCTCCCTCTCTAGATTGTTCTAAAGAAAGATTTTTGCAAATTGTCAAGTGCTGTATAACATAGGGATGTTTAATGACTAGCATGACTCCTGAGAAAGAGGATGCTATTGACACTGGAGCTGATCTTACAGAGCTACACATCAGTATGGGATTTCTGGGTACTTTAGAAGTTCTCCCTCCTTCCCCCCCAAAAAAATTACCCAAACACTTCCTATCCTTTGCTCTCTGATGCCTGAAATTCTTTTTTTTCCCCCAAGGCTCAGAGTGTTTTATTCTAATTCCACCCAGGAGAAGACTTGAAATGAAAATAAAATAATGGACTAAGAGACTTTTGGAGCTGGAAGGGGAATGCCAGAGCTGGCAAGGGCCTTAGACCTGGAAGAAATCTTAAAGCATAGAACAGAGAATACTGGAGTTGGAAAAGATCATCCTAGAACAGAGAACAGAGAATACCAGAAATAAAAGAGGCTTTTAAACATGGAGTATGGAGAATTCCAGAGCTGGAAGGGACCATCTTAGAATATAGGACAGAGAATACCAGAGATAAAAGAGGCCTTTGAATATAGAATATGGACAATTCCAGAGCTAAAAGGGACCATTTTTGAACATAGAACAGAGATTGCCCAAGCTGGAGGGAGCATCAGAACATGAAGAATTTCAGAACTAGAAGAAAGTTAGAGCATAAATAGACACCACCTGAACTGGTAGGGGCTTTAGAACAAAGAGTTGGATGTGACTTGGAAATTATTTATGGAAGAAGAAGATCAAGCCCAGGAAATCCCAATAACTGACCAAATTCACTTAAGGAGTTGTGGAAGAGTTAAAATGAGGTATCCTGACTTCTGGTCCAGTTCTTTGTTTTATTTTTGACTCTGTGATGAAGAGAGAGGGAGGGGCAGCATGGAATAGGAATTTGCTTAGAAGGAAAACCAGAAAAAGAAATTGCCAACAAAGTAGGAAAATAGGTTCTATAGGCAGCAGCATAGCTGGAACCTGGAGGTTATCACAAGCTTGTAAATATTTACATAAGAGCTTTGAGTTTTTATTTTTTTGGCTCAGACACTTATAGTGAGTATGCTTTTCTCTTTCAGTAAGTTTTGCTTGGGGATCTCCAGTATCAAAGGAATGAAAGGAAGCTTTCATAACCAGGCAAATGTTTATGGCATCTGGCACCTCCTGTGGGTATTATGTTCCAGTGTTTTGTGTTTTAGGCCATTTCATATGTGATTTTTTTACTAAGATGCCCCTTATGTGGGACCTCGATGTCTGAGAGACAGTGAGGTATGATGGGAAGGGACATAAAATTTAACATTCAGAAGTTGGTGGGGCCTCAAAAATCATTCACTCTAATCTGTTTGTTTATAGATCAGGAAACTGAGTCAAAGCCTTGTGTTTGAGCCCCCAGCTCTGCTATTTACTAGGTATATTATTTCTGAGGGACACATGATAATATTAACATCCTTGCTTTTTTTTTTTTTTTGCCTTATATGGTAGTTATATATACCAAATGGGAAAAAAAAAATATTGGATTGTAGACTTCTTAAAGGACTTCTTTTTAAATTACTATTTTTCTTTTTTCAGTTAAAACCATTGAAAAAATTTTAATCTTTCTCTCCCCTACTACCTAGTTGAACAAAAACAAACAAATCTAAGTCTGCGTAGTCTGCTGAAAAAGATTCCTGCAATAGCCATATTTGGAGATGTAGGTCTCTTTCTGAGTTTTAAGTTTATCACCTCTCAAGAGGTGAATGACCTTTTGGACTTGTGGTTTCTGTTCTATATTATTGTTTAGAGTTGTGGATTTTTTTTTCTGTAATGGTGTGATCATTATGAAGATTATTTGGTGAGTTCTGCTTGCTTTCTCTACATCATAGTTCACAAATGTCTGACCTTTTCCCAGTCTCCTCTGAAATTGTCCATTTTATCATTCTTAATGGCATAATGATATTCCATTACATCCATATGCCACTATTTGTTTAGTCATTCCCCAATTGAAAATCCCCTTAAGGTTTTTAGTTTTTGTCTGCCCTGAAAAGAGCTGCTATAAATCTATCTGTACATCGATTTCTTTGGAGTTTAAATTCAGTAGTATTTGATAAATTTGATAAAATTTGATAAAATCAAATCACTTTCTGATGTTGAGCCGTCTGATAGTGCCAAAAACTGGGGTGGCAAAAATGTTCTTTTCTCTCTTCAGAAGTTGTGGTTGTAGCACCCACAGAAGTAGTTGCTAGGCCACATCTTTGTGAGGGTTGCTTCCCAGGATATAATGGATACTAGGGCTAGGTTGCAAGGATAGACATTTTTTGGGGGGGAGGAAGGGGGGCGTTTATTGCCATTCCCAGGCTCTTGGGCTTACTTGCTCACATTGGTGGCAGTAGGTGTTGCCATTGGTCAGGAAAGTTGGTCCCTTCTTCATAGTGATTGTTCCCTTCAGTGTGTAGCTGTGGGCCTTGGATTGGAAGCAGAACCATAATCTGAGGGACAGTACTTATTCCCATGGCTCTTAGGTTCAGGGTTCTGGGTTGTCTTCATCAAGCTCTAAGAGAATCGTTGGTTTGATTTGCCTAGACTCCCAGGGTCCCCCACCATCCTTAGTCACCTAGGCTCCTAATCTGGATGCCTAAATTGCTTTTTTCCCTCTAATAATTTGGTACTAAATATGATACTTGTTAGGTCTAACTAGGTGTAAATGGTCAAGGAATCATTTAAGTAAAGAATGTTCGTGTTATCTTGACACAAACCAATCAGCCGTATCTGGAGTCAGCAGGGGGAAGAAAGTGGAGGGAAGCAGGGGAGGGAGAAGGGCATCATTTTCCACCCCCTCATCCTTCCACTGGTTTTGATTTTTGTGAAAGTGCCTTATATGGTGTTGTTAGAAAGAATATTATACTTGGAATCAAGAAAGACCAGGACTAAAGGGGCTGGAACACATTAGTTAGGTGACCCTGGACATCTGGTATAATTGTTCTCAGCCTCATTTTGCTCATCTGTAAAACAGAGGTGTTAATATATTTTTGTACTACCCATTTCACAGAGTTATTGTGAGGGAAATGACCCATAAACATCAAAGGCATTTTAGAATTAAAAAAAAAAAAACTATTTAGAAGGATACTATCTTATCTAAGTCACTGGCCTAAGAAGAGAAGGAAGGAATGAAGGAAGGACAAAAGAAAGAAAAAATTTATTGAATGCTTACTATGTATCAGAAACTGTGCTAAGAACGCTACAGATATTCTCATTTGCTCCTCACAGCAACCTTAGGAAATGTAGATGCTACTATTCTCCTAATTTCATTGTTGAGAAAAATGAGGCAAACAGAAGTTAACTAGGGTCACACAACTAATAAATGTCCGAGGCTGAATTTGAACTTAGGGCTTCTTGATTCCAACCCTAAATTCTATGTAAAATACTATCCACTTTTCAGGTTCCCATTGGGCTCCAAACTTGTTATTCCCCAGTATGAGATGAGCTACTATATAGATATTTTGAATTTTTACTTTCAAGAACATCTGAGTTATGGATGGGTTTCTTGCTTGCCCCTCTGAGAAGATAAGGAAAATAGCCAGATTCTAGGACTCATCTAGATGCTAGGTCCACAGTAAATCCTGCCTCTGACATGAACCAGTAAAAAAACAATACAAACGCCTTTCATGGCATTTCTCTGCATAGAGCTGAAACACCTTAGTTCAAAAGTCAGAAACATGATTTGAATCCATGTTGCTGACTCAATCCATTCTCCTATGCTGTGTCCAGGATTGTGTGCTTGTCAGAGATGCTAAGATATGTCTTCTTTAGGAAATTAATGAGATGACCCCTCTCAATTTTCTTCCATTTTCAAGATGATCTGATTCCATTGATAGCTCTGGCTATGTCACCTTACTGAGTTGTTCCTTTACTTATCCATCTATGTTACTATGTTAATGCAAGGATTATTTAATATGCTGTCTAGAAGGGTCAGGAGACACATGAGGTCTTAGGTTTTTAGAATTATTGCAAGAATTTTTTTCTTTTAAATTGGGAAAGGCTGAGAGAGAGAAAATAAGTGCTTTATTGAAAAATAAAATAAAAATGAATAATTAAAAAAAAAACTTGGAGGTGTATTAGAGATGATCTATGCCTTCATTTTATGCTGAGAAAATTCAGGAGAAGTAACTTGAACAGAATCTTATAGTAAGAAACAGGACCAGAAAGCATTGGAATTTGAAGCCAACTTTTCCTACACTTATTTCTGTAATACCATGAAGTCTCCATTCTGAATTTTTCCTCATTAAGCCAGCAATGATCTTTTTTTTTTTTTTTTTTTTTTTTTAAACTTTTGCTCATCTGTGGGATTAGCTCCTTCCCAGTTAAGCACTGATACTGGATCTCTGAATGGTGATCACCAGAGACAACCCCTCCCTCCTGCTGTTTAACTAGAGAAAAGAAGAGGTTCTTTCTTGTCTATATTTGGTGGGATTTTCTCAGCCTGACTTAGAGATAGGAATGCACAGAGAATTGTGGGAGAAGCTAGCTGTCCACACTTGCTGACTCCTCACTCTGCACACTGTTGGGGGAGGGTGGGGAAGCAGAGGGGGGTGGTTCCACAGTAATTTGCCAAAGGCCTTCTGAACCCATCTGTCCACGGCAATGGCCGGCAGGCCAGGCCAAGGATCTGTCTCAGAGAGATGGGCTATAGTAGTTATGGCCTTTGTGGTCTTGATGAAATCTGAGATGTTTCTGCCAGAACTTAATCGCTTTCTGGGGAATATTTGGATCAACCAAAGGGGAATTGGAGAGTAGGGGGGTTCATACAAAAATCTCACCACTGTATTCTCTTTTCTGATGTAGTAGTGATCACTGCAAGAAGGTGAATGTCAGCCCTCCAGTCACTATGAACCGTGAAAGTTATTTCAGTATCCTAAAAAGAGTACTGAATTTAGAGGCAGAAGTTCGGTTCTGGCACTAACTTTGTGACTTTGTATAAATATAAACAAAAGGGAATTGGTATAAATTAGGGCCTTTTGCTGCAACAATTGGAATGAGGGCTCTCTTTGGGTTCAAGGAATTTAAAAATGGGGAGCATATTTGATTAATGTTTCTACTCATTTCTATTTCTTCATTTGGTAACAAAGGTCTCTATATAAAAGTGATTATGAGGTAAACATGCCTCTACGCTAGGGAGGAGGAAAAAGAAGCTAAGTATAAGACTTAGATATCCAAAGATTTCTTTAAGTTTATATATATATATTTTACCTAGCTGCAAATAGGAGTGGGATATAGCAGGCCTTAAATCTTTGCCAAGATTGGGGTAGCTTTAAAGATGGCTACCTAGATTCCTCTGTTTATATATGAAAAATAATTTTTAAAGGTATCTAAAGTGATCATTGGTAGATAACAAGGTGTTACTCTACTTCCATTCTTGGGGATCTTAGGTAATAATTGAAGGTAATGAGAGTATGGGACTAGAATTGTTTCTTCATTTATAAGGGGAACATGGAAGCTCTTGTGATGCTAGATGTACAAAAGCCATTTGGATCCAATTTTATATGTGAAATTATTTTTAAAAAGATGGATATTGAATACTTATAATTAATGTATATAAGCCAATTAATTACCTGGGAAGTATGAGGAAGATGGCCCTGAGTTTTCTCTCAAGTGAGAAATCAAATACCTTACAGCAAATCTTATTACAGAAAGACTTTGGGATTATAGATATGAATTGCTCACTCAGATTATATTGGACTAGGGAAAGAAATGTATTGTATATAGGTCTTTTTTTTTTTTTTTTAACTGAGTCAATTGGGGTTAAGTGACTTGTCCAGGGTCACACAGCTAAGAAGGGTTAAGTGTCTAAGACCAGATTTGAACTCATGTCCTCCTGACTTCAAGGCTGGTACTCTATCCACTGCCCCATCTAGATGTCTCTATAGGTCCTTAATGAGACCTTCCTTATTCATGTAAATATAAATGTGTGCTTTCATAAATATAATCAGTTGCAAATAATATTATTTTTTTTGCATTTTTTCATTGAGTATATTGATATTGAAACCGGTATGATGTGATGAGCAAAGAACTCTGATAAAACTCTATGGATATAGAATCTTCTATCATATCTAATAATTACTAATAATTCAATTATATAGTGGTTTTTTTTTTTTAACAATCTATATTAAATGCCAAATTTAGCAGCTTACTTCAACATATTTCCATTACCATTCCCAAGCAGAATTAAACATGTTTGTAAGTCTCAATGAAAAAAAATTTTTTTAATAGTAATGAAAATAATTTTCAAATAACCTATGGCTTATAAAGTAATTATAAAGTCTTCACAACAGAACTAAAAGGTTTATTTTTGGTCCTTAGATCTTGAGAAGAACCATGACATCAGGGAGGGGATGCTATGAAATGCAAGTGAATTGGCTTCAAGTGAGGGATGACTGTGCAAGGTCACTAGCTTCACTTTCCCCTCCAGAATCATCTGGGTCCAAGATGACTGGAGATGACCCTGGATGAAATGAGGGATCCTGACCTTTTTTAAGCTAAGGTTTTCATCAGGCCAATCTTTGACTGAGACTGTGAATCATTTTAGTCCTGTACAACCCTGTGACCCCATTTGGCAAAGATATTGGAGTGGTTTTCCATTTCCTTCCCAAGCTCATTTTACAGATAAGGAAACTGAGGCAAATGGGGTAAGTGACTTACTGAGGGTTATACAATTAATAAGTGTCTGAGGCAGAATCTGAACTCACTGTGATGAGTCTTTTGGATTCTAAGCCCAGTGCTCTATCCATTGCACCATGTAGCCATCTGATCTAGAAGGTAAAATGTACTAGTGTTATTCAGTTTTATTCAGATAATATTCAGTTTTACACATGAGAAAACTTTAACTGAAGCTGAGAATTTTGAGATCCTGCTTTCAGATAGTAAGTGGATAGTAAGTTAGGAAAATGGCAAAATTGGGACTTGTCCTCAGATCTTCTGACTTCTAGTCCAGTGGTCTTTGGGTAAATATGTGTGAAGCACCTCACTAATGTGATGTGTTTAATATACAATAAACTCTGGGGCTTGGATCTAGGTCTTTGCAGTCTAATTCAGTACTTCCTTTTATGTAAAAAAAAAAGTGGAGAAACCACTGAAATTTCAAGGTTTAAAAACATCTATTAGGGAGATATAACTACTCAATTTCAACTGATTTCCCCCCTAAAGTTTGCTTTTTCTTGAGTCTGAATCACCTCAGGTGTTAATTATTTTGTGACAGTTTTGCACTTCTGTGATAGTTTTATCCTCATCAAGCGTGAAAACTTGATTAGTAACAATTTGTTATGCTTTTAGATTTAACAATTTGACCCTCCCTGCTTGCAGCCCCTAGCTTCACGTGATTCCACCCCATTGGTTTCGAGCCATTGAAACTGATATAATTACTTTATTACATATGATTAAATATAATTACTTTATTATATAATCAAAGGGCAGAGGAAATTCTTTTTGGCATCTCTAGATTCCCCCATTGTGATCAGTACTTTATAACTGCAAGGAATAATATGCATAAAAATATAGAGTGTGCTCTTCAAATCTACAGGGAACAAAATTCTGAAAGAGATATCCAATCAGTGATCAAGTTCTAGCCTTTCCATATTCATAATGGATTTTATATATGTTCCCTTCTCTCCTCTGATCCTGTAACTACTACCCTAGTACAGACTCTCATTATTTCATGCTTGGATGGTTACAGTAGCTTGCTGGTTGCTATCCTTGCTTCAAGTATCTCCCCACTCCAGGCTATCTATCACATAGTTGTGAAATTGATCTAACTGACCATGTCACCTCTCTACACATTCAATAAATTGCCGTGTTATAAACTCCCCACCACCTATTGGATCAAATACAAAATCTTCTCTTTATCTTTCCAAGCCCATTATAACCTCGCTCCTTCTTACTTTTACAGTATTCTTGCACCTTACTTCCCTTTGTGTACTATTTGATTCAGTAATATTGATCTCCTTTCTGGCCTTCACACAAGATGCTTTGATATTTTCATTTGCTGTTTCTCATGCCTGGAATGCTCTCCCCTATTATTTCTCCTCTTAACTCTTCCTTCAGGTTTCAGTTAAAGTCTTGCTTTCTTCAAAAAAAAAAAAAAAAACTTTCTTAAACTGGCAGATTGCAGAAAAATCTGGAAAGATTTGTATGAACTGATGCAAAGAGAAATGAGCAGAATCAGAAAAACTTTGTACATAGCATAAATCACATTGTGTGATGATAAACTATGAATAACTAAGCAACATAATAATCCAGAACAAATACAAAAACCTCTGAAAAAACTGCTATCTATATTTCAAATAAAGGATTGATGGACTCAATGCAGATTGAAACTTTTTTTCACTTCCTTTTTCTTTTTCATATTTTTTATTTCTTCTTTTGTGTTTATTTTTCTTTCATAACTGTGACTAATATGGGAATATGTTTTACACAATAGTACGTGTATGTTCTATATTGAACTGCCTTCCAACTTCAGAAGAGAGAAGGGAATCAAAATTTTACCAAAATGAATGTTAAACATTTTTGGATATGTAACTGGGGAAAAATAAATAGAATTTAACAAAGCAAAGAGACAAAAAGAAATCTTTCGTAATCATGTTTAATTTTAGGGCCTTCCATCTGAGACTACCCCCAACTTGTATATATATTGTTTCTACATAGTTATTTACAAGTTGATTTTCACATTAGAACATGAACCTTTTGAGAGTAGAGATTGTTTCTTGCCTTTATTTGTATCATTGGTCCTTAACTGGTATTTTAATAAGTGCTAGTTGATTGACTCTGGTTGGGTAATAGTAGAGTGGCAATTCCTTTCATTTCTGAATTTGACTAGTTAGCCTCTGAAGTCCCTTCTAATTAGTGATTCTGTCTTGAAAGAGCTACTGGAAATTTTTATTCCTTTTCAATTTACTGATAGACAGCTAATTTGATATTTAGGTTTTAGGACTTGAAAGATTTGAATTCCTATTCTCTTTTGGATACTTTTAAATGATATGACTTTGGTAAGTAACTTAATCTCATTAGTTTCCTTACCTGTGAAATGGTAATATTAATAAATGTTGTTTAGTCATTTCAGTCTGGTTTTTCATGACTCCATTTAGAGTTTTTTTTGACAAAGATATTAGAATGATTTGCCATTTCTTTCTCTAGGGGATAATAACAGCATATATCTAGTGTTGAGAAGAATCAACAAAAAGGTGGTTTTTAAAGTTGATTGAAATCTTACCATTCTATATATGGTTATGTGGAAATCAAGATTCAGTCACGATAGAATGAAACAGGAGTAATTTAAAGTAGGACAGTAGACTGGGAATCTCTGCATCTCACTTTCTTCCTGTAAAATCAAGAGGTTGTATGATATAGTCTTTTGAAGTCCCTCTCAATTCTAAATCTGGGCATAGTCAAATGATTCTCTATTTTATTCCCTTTCATGCTCTGAATTTTGTTACACTTTGCTTCAAATTCCCCCCATTTTCTCCTGTTGAAATCGTTCTCCAATTTAAATCAGCTTAAATGTCATTTCCTCCCAGCAGCATTTTCTGGTACTTCCTATCTGAGGACTTGGAACTCTCACAATTCTGTAGTTCTTTTATCTACCATTCTGTTTATTTAGTATTGTAGTTATTTGTCTAGGTGTTTTATCTTTCCTCCTAGATTGTCAGCCTTTTTAAGAGGAGGGATTGACTTTCATCTATTTCTTCAGACCCTAGAATTTCCTAAATGTTTGCTGATTATTTGTTAGACTGGACTTGTTTTCCTATCCCTTACTTCAATTTCACCTCCTCCCTCTCCCCAGATTTTCTGCTTTGATTTTACTCATTTTACTCCTGCATGTTTGATGTTTTCCCTTCATGTTTCTAGCCTTCTCTATTCTCTGTGATCCTCATTCCATTAATTCCCACTTCAAACAAAACACTCTAGAAATTTTTATGTGTTTAGGCTCTCTGCCACCTATTTTTCTTTGCTGATTCACGATTTTGAATTTCCCTCTCCTTTTTTGTCTCTGCCAAATTTGGATGACTTATTTTCCTTTGGACCGTTTGTGAAAGGAAATGATCATTTCTGAGGCCAGCTCATCTCTGTGTCAAGGTAGAAGGAAATTTGCTAGTCTTAATTACTTCTTTGCTGGCTCTGGAGAAATTTCCTAATCCTGACTGGTTTTCCTGTGAAACAGACACCCAATGTTGCTTTCCTGTTCTACCCATGTTTTCTCTTTCCAAATAGAGCATGTTAGAAAACAAGTCAAGAGACTTAGTTCTGAAACTAATTCAACACACACAACCCTGAGACTCACTCTTCCTTTCTTAATTGGACTAAGTGACCTCAAAGATCTCTCTCAGCTCTGATATAGTTTATTCTGTATTCAATTAAACAAATATTGACAAAGAATCTACTGGATACCAAGGCAAAAAGTAGCAATAATAGCACAGAAAAATAATCCATGCCATGAAAGAGCTTGTTCTGCTGGGCAGGATGAATTATGCAAAAAAAAAAAAAAAAAAAAAAAAAAAAAAAAGCTTAGTTTCAAGTGAAGATAATTGTAGGAGGAATCAGGTTCCCTACCCCTGGTCTAGAACATAGTGTTGGAAAGGGAATGATGCAAAATAAACCTGGAAAGGTAGGCTGGAGTCATATTCTGAAAGACTAAACATTCCAATGTAAGGTTTGCATTTTATCCAAAACCAATAAGGAACCACTACAGATTTTTGAGTAAGGAGGTGACATGTCCAGACCTGTACTCTTTGAAAGATTATTTTCTCATGTGTGTGGAGGATGAAATGGGAGATGTAATAATTTAGGCCTGAGCACATCAGTGTTTGAATTAGCTGACTTAGTGGGTGACTGCTGTTGAGTCACTGGAATTCCAAAGGCTGGAACTCCAAAGACCATTTAAGCTCCTCTCTCCCATTTTACAGATGAGGCTCAGAGCAATGAGACTGAATGCTTAGTAAAGTAGTAAGCATTAGAGATGGGATTTGAACGCAGAACCAATATTCTCTTGGTGCTATGCTGCCTCCCCTAGGAAATAGGTAGAAAGCAGAGAAATTCTCTTTCCATTCTGTTCTCTTCTCAGATGTCTTCTATATTTTGCCTAAATTGCTTATTCTGTTTGTAGAACCAGCCCTTTGCATAGGAAGACAGATGAGGACCAATATGTTGTGATTTCCTGAGGGGATGAAGGGTCATTCCCTCCCCTTCCCTCTCCCTGAGTGCTCCTCTTATCTTTTGACTGATACCTGAAATTCTATCATTCCTCTCTTTGTTTACCCCCTATAATTGTGTGGATTATATTTATAGATAATAAGAACTTAATTCTATAGACTTTACAGTTTATAAAAGACATTTTCACGCAAATCCCTATAAAGTATAGGGAGTGAAAATATTATTACTGTACTGTTACAAATGAGCAAACTGAGACTTTGAAAGTTTGAATAACTTGCCTGGTGTTATTTATATACTTCATGAGTGTATAAAGTGATGTTAGAACGCAAGTAGCCTGCCTCCAACTTCTAAAAGTATCATCCATTCTTCTTTTTGTCCTTTTCCTTTTTCTCTTCTTCCTCCTTTATTCCCTTCCTTTTCTTCATGAACAACTATTTATTAAACACCTGCAAGAATTCAAGAAGCATCGTTTAGTGGAAAGAACATTAAGGTTAATTTTAGGAAGTGCTTATGCTCAACTACTACTTCCTACACCATAGCTGGGTCATTTTGCCTCTAAGTCTTAGTTGCCCCATTTATAAAATTGGAATAATAATTAATAATAACAGTTTTTACCTGGAGTAGTTGTAAAGATCAAATAAGATTATGTACATGAAAATAAAGGCTATTGTTATTATTTGTTATTATTATTATATAGTGGGAATACAAATCAAAGAAACTTACCACTTTGGAAAGTAGAAGTTTAGGTGAGACAGATATTTTTAACTGTAAAAATAACCTTCAGATGGGTAAAGAAGAGAAATTTTGCCTGAAGAATTTGGAAGACAAGCTGACATTTATAATTTGCCAGTTTTATTGAGGTTACCCAGTGACACTAGTCTGCATTTTTTCTGACTTGAGGATTAAAGTTCCTAGAAATATTTTTTAGCTGGTCTATTTCCTCCCTTACTTTTCTAGTCTGTGATATTCCTAAATTGTTAAGACATATGGTTTCTGAAAGAAGAATGTGTGCATAGAACATTGGCCTCGAAATCAGGAATCATTTTCACACTTGTTAGCTAAATGACCCAGGGTAAGTCATCAGTGCCTCAGTTTACTCAACTGTAAAATGGTGATCTTAATAACACCTCCTCCCTACTATGAGAATCCAATGAGATAACATATATAAAATGCTTTGCTAATTTTAAAATACTCTGAAAATGCTATCCTATTATTTTTATAAGATCCTCTCCAGAACTTTGCTTTTGTGTTGCAAAGGCCCCTCCAGCTATAATCTCCCATGATTTAATAATGCTGACATTTATAGGGAATAGGTAGAAGCTTCTTGTTGTGTACATTTGAAGGTAGCACAATATAAAATTAGACCTTCCTTTGGCTGTGGGGTATTAATCTACATCATTTTCCTTCTGATACAGTCAACCCCACTTATGTGGGGCCCTTCCAGTCTCCATGAAAAGAAGCCTATTTCTCACCCTATCTGTTTTCCTGGACACTTTTACTGTCATAAAGGATACTAACCAGGGAGGCCTTTTTTATTTTTCTTGGCCCATTTGAAATGCCTGAATGCTGACTTGACTCTAAAGGAGTCACCTCCCTTCCTTGTTTCTGCTTTTAAAAGACTTCCCCCACCTCTTTCTTTCTTACTCCTTCAAACAGGAATTTTGTAGGGTATCTGATGAGTGGTGTTTAATGTACATTCCTGTGGGTCAGAAATGAGAGATGGCCCTGTTTAAGAACTCGACTGCTTGGGAAATTTGATTTATTTTTATGCTATCTAGTTCAGAATTTTTTTGGAGAGGGTTATGTCCCCTGGCCCGGATCAATGTACAAAAGATGATTTTCTTCAAAGAGGAGCTTTTGACTGTGACCACTCAGAAGTGGGAGGGTAGATAGTTATAGGTCACTTTGTAGCATTTGATTATTTAACTTCCATTTGGTGAATATTTATTTATTTTATTTTATGGGATAGCATTTTTCCTAATTATATATCCAGATATTTTTTAACATTCATTTTTACATGATTTTGAGTTTCAAGTTTTTCTTCTTCCCAACTCCTCCCCTCTTCTGAAAATGTTAGGCAATTCACTATAGATTGTATGTGTGTTATCATATAAAATATATTTCTGTAGTAGTCACAATTGTGAAAGAAAAAAAAAGGATCAAGCGGAAAATAAACATGAAAAAAATAAAATAAGTTTAAAAAGGCTACATCGATCTGTATTCAAAGTCCATCAGTTCTCTATTTGGATGTGGCTAGCATTTACCTTCATGAGTTCTTTGTACTTTTCTTGGATCTCAATGGATATTATTAAGCATTTAATTCCTGTATGAGGAATGCTGGATTGTGTGTGAAGGAAGACACAAAGTCTTTATGAGTCCCATTCTATCACCTGTCTTCTCTTCTCTCTTTTGTCACTCCACTCCTCTATTTTCCTCTCCCCTCTTCCCACTCCTCTCCTTTTTCTCTCTCCTCTTTCCTTTCTTCTCTTCTGTCTTTCCACTCCTTTCTCTTCTCTCCTTTCTCCTTCCTCTCTTTTCTTTTCTCTTTCTCTCCTCTTTCTTGACCTCTCTCCTCCCCTTTCTTCCTAACTCTTTTCCTTTCTCTCCCCCTTTCCTCTTCTCCCCTAGCTAGGACCGAACATTAGATCTCACTATACTGACTAAGATCAGTATCTGCCTTAACTGCCTTAACACACTTATCAAAATTTACTAAAAAACCCTGTTTTTTTTTTTCCCTTTCTGTTGTGTTCTTTGAAATTCTTGCTCTATTATTAACAAATTGTCCACTCTCACTTTTCAATTAAGACACCTTTTCCTCTTCACTTAAATTGAAACCTGGCTTTCTCTCCCCCACCTCCTTTATTACATCATTACACCCTCTTTCCCAAAGGAGAGTATTGTTTCTAGACTCTGGAGAGGAATGGGGGGGAAATTCCTTTTGCTCTTTTCACTCACAATCCCTATGCTCACTGACTTGCTTATTGCTCATTTGACCAATGAATGTATTTCCTCAGTATCACATCTACCAGAATCAAGAACATGATGACCATTCTCACAAGGAATTTGTGGTGATGAAATAATTATTTAATGAGAATTTTTAAGTTGGGTCCAGCCCAGGAAAGATATTATATGATTTAATTTGGTTAATCTAAGTGCATTTGACCTCATTCTAACCCTTTGAAATTATTAAATTTATTTTGCCATGCAGTTTTAATTATTTAAAATATAGATATTTTGGGGAAGGGAATCCCAAGATCAGTTTTTTGTTGATGCAATAATTTTTTAAAACTTTTTTTTTTAATTAAAGGTTTTTTTTTTTTTTTTTTTTTTTTTTTTTTTTTAACAAAACATATGCATGGGTAATTTTTCAACATTGACTCTTGCAAAGCTTTCTGTTCCAAATTATCCCCTTTTTCACCCAACCTCTTCCCCTAGATGGCAGGTAGTTCAATGCATGTTAAATATATGTTAAATCCAATTTGTATATACATATTTATATAGTTGCTGCACAAGAAAAATCAGATCAAGAAGGAAAAAAAAAAACTAGGAAAGAAAACAAAATGCAAGTAAATAACAACAGAAAGAGAGAGAACGCTACGTTGTGGTCCACACTCAGCTCCCACAGTCTTCTTTTTGAGTTTAGATGGCTCTCTTCATCACTGAGCAAGTGGAACTGGTTTGAATCATCTCATTGTTGAAGAGAGCCACATCAATCAGAATTGATCGTCATATGGTTTTGTTGTTGTTGTGTTAATGATCTCCTGGTTCCGCTCATTTCACTTAGCATCAGTTCATGTAAGTCTCTCCAGGCCTCTCTGAAATCAGCCTGCTGGTCATTTCTTACAGAATAATACTATTCCATTCCATTCATATATCATGACTTATTGAGCCATTCTCCAACTGATGGGCATCCATTCAATTTCCACTTTCTTGCCACTACAAAAAGGGCTGCCACAAACATTTTTTTGTGCATTTAATTTTAAAAAAGAAAGTATTAAACTTAATCGGACTCCCCTCTTCATGTTGTTTTTGTGGGGTATCTTTAATGTATTTTCATCATTAAATTAAATCATAGAGATGGACGAGATCTTAGAGATTGTCTAAATTTAACCATCCAAAAAAGAAGGAAAGGGACTTGTATAAGGTCACACAATTAGCAAGGAACAGAGTTGGGATTTCTTAACTCAGGTCTTTTGCTTCCAAATTTAGAACTCCTCTCTTTGTCCAGCTACAGATCAATATATTCACATCTTTCCTGGACTCATCCCCCCTTTCTACTGGAATGAAATTAAATCTATCCACATGTAGGGGAGAAGGATAAGAAACTGTGATCTGAGGATTGGTCAGTTACTCTTTCCAAAGCTCAGAGTAGGCTAGGGCAGGACTCCCATTTCTCTGTTTGTTGTAGTTAGTTCAGAAATCATTTTAGAAAGTATTCATAAGCAGAATACACAAACTCTGTTCCCCAAGGAATGGGCAAAACCCAATAAAAACACAGGATGGGTTTTGGTTTTGTTTCCCCTTCTCTCTACATCTTTCTTCCAAAGTCAAATAAATTCTAAGAATCTCCAAACCATTGTTAATTCTTTTTCATTTAAAAAATGTTATGTTTTGTTTGGAGCAATGAACCAACTTTTCTGTTATGATATACAAAACCCTTAATTTTTTTGTTTTTCAAAACATTTGGATAACCACACTCTTTGCTGCGCTTGCTACCTGGCAACACTTCTTCAGGGACAAGGGTGGGGAAATTTCTCCATAGACAATGATATTGTATCACATATGTATGATTTATATTTATGTACTATATACATCATGGAGCTATAGTGTAGAAAGGTCTTTGTCATGTTAAAGTATTATATAAATGTGAGCTGTTGGCATTAATCTTCACTGTTTTGTTTGAAGTTTAAGGTTGATCAGTATTTTTAAAAAGTGTGTATGCATGTATTGGAACAGAGATAAAGAAATGTAATAATTAACTTATTTCCTTTAGTGAGGAAGTAGACTGATTTATCCTCAGGTACAAGTATGATGATATGATGTCACTGTGGAAAGAAATTGTCTTGAGAGCCAGGACACTGGCTTCATTCTCTAATTGGCTAAGTATCTATCTGTGTGAAATAAGCAAATCACTTTAGCTCTCAACCTCATTTTTTTCACGTGTGAAATGTGATGATATGTACCCTGGGCTACATATTATCTAAAATAGATGCTTTCCAGAATTATGTGTGGGTTTTTTTTTTTTTTTTTGATAAATTGTTGACTTAAAAAATTTTAATACCTTTCTTTTCTTTCCTTCCCATTTTATTAGTCTCACACCACCAATCCTATTAACAAATATGCATAGTCAAAAATAAAAATTCCCACATTGGCCATGTCCAAAAAATATGTCTCCTTCTGAATCTTAAGCTCATCACCTCTGTTTGTGAGGGGGATAATGGATATCATCATTGATCCCCTGAAAATGTGGTTAGTTATTGCACCAATCAAAGTTTTTAGGTCTTTCAAAGTTATTTGTTTTCACAATATCAGCCTGACTTTCTAGAAATCAGAACAAGTCTTATAGATAGTAGGGAAAATGAATGCATGAACAAAGGCATTTAAAAATCACTTTTTAGGCCAAACAATGTAATAAGTGCTAGGAAGATAAATAGAAAGAATAGAAAAGAGAAAGACCTCTTAACCAGAAATAATTGTATAGAAAATCCTGATCCAATTATTTCAGTTCCTGGGACTGGGATCAGGAGATTCTTCAATATAACAATTTGGCAACAACATTTTTCTGAAGGGAGAATGATTTATGGAACTCATTGGGCCACTTGCTGTATCCACATTCCTAAACTGGTTGTGAAGCCTCTAGCATCCTGAGAATTACAGGAGAAGAGCAACTGCTGTGTTGTAGAGATATTGCTAGATCAAAGTTGGGTGAGAAATGTGGGCCTGAATCTACTCCTTTGGTTCTCCAATGAAGCAGTTTAGGTTGGACTTCCATCTCTTCAGAGCCAGGCTCTATTTTGGAAGAATCATCTTGGAAGATCCTAAACATTCTGGATACTTCTAATCCTGCTTCTCACTAAAAGCAACAAGGCTCCTGGAGGCCCTCTAATTGATCCTTCTGCTTAGACAACCTACCAGGTCATCTCTAAAATAAAAGAATTGGATCAGAGCTTAAATGTAATGTCCCTTCTAATAATGTTTTTCATGCAGAATCTCAATTGGCCTTCCCAAGGCAGTTACAAATTCGAATAAATTTTTTTCCGCTGAGCTTGGCACTTGATTCTCAGGATCTATCCCTGAAGTAAGTTAAATGCTCCACAAATGTGATTGATGTAGTTGCCCTGAGGATGCTTTCTTAAGGTCATTCCCGTTACAGGGAAAAAAAAAAAGCAAAACACAACAAATCACTAGAATTCAAGGCCAAAAGGGAACTCTTTGCTTATAGGATTCTGATTTTCTGTGTTGGACTTTGATAGAAGTTATCTTGTTCAACACTTTTTATTGTTAAGATTTGAACCTATAGCTTCTGACTATCCATCTCAGGCTCTCTCTAGTACACTTTATGTTTCTTATATCTGCCACATAGCACAATTTCCATAGCCTTTGGCACTTTGCAAATGGTTTTCCTCATACCCAGCCTTGAAAGAAATCTTACAAGTGATGTAATCCATTTTATAAATGGGGAAATCAATACCCAGAGAAGTAACAGTATCATACCATAATCATATGGTTAGTAAGTGACAGAGCCATCATTAGTAGATCTCCCCAGCTTGTATGCCTTTTATGGTGTCTGCCCCACCCTTTATTCTCCCCTACCCTCTCCCCCTCTTCCTTCCCCACCCCTAGCCCTTACCCAATCACTGATATAATAGGAAAAACTCTATACTGAAAGTCGGAAGACCCCGGCTTTGCCATTAATTCTCTCTTTTTCTTCCTGCAGATTATTGCCCCTGTCTAGTCAAATGGAGGAGAATGACAATAGTCTGATTTCCCTCTTAAGGTTGCTTTAAGGCTATCATAATAATAATGGCAGTAATAATAATTATTTCTGATATTTATATGGCACTCTATGTACATTTTTTTCATTTAAATCTCAGAACAGCTTTATCAAGTTGATGCCCCATTTTACAGATAAAAAAATGGAGATCGTGGTTAAAGTGATTTATTCAAAGTTTCAGAGCTTGTAATTGTTTGAGATCAGATTCCTTCTCCAGGTCCCAGGCTCTTTCTATGCCAGTCATCTTTGGAAAGTATATAAGTATGATAATAATGGTAACAATAATGTAATTGTGATCATAAGCAGGTCTTGGTCTCTTGACACATTTTTTAGTCTTTGGGCCAATTGGTTAAAAATACAAATTACTTAACATGTGCATGCATTTTCTTTTCACACCTGCTTTTAATTGTGAACATGGTGTTTGCCTTCACAAATTAAATCATTTGGGAGGAAAATAGGTCTTGAATATCTGAAGGTTGTCTAGGCCAGAATAAAGGCCTGCCTGCCTTGTTAGACTTGGCCACAGAGATAGAAAGGAATGGAAGTTATAGAAAGGCAGATTTCAGTTTGAGGTCAGGGAAAAACTTTCTCACAATAGGAGCTATCCAAAAGTAGAGTAGTCTACCTCAGGAGGTTGGAAGGTTCCTGTCATAGAAGGTATTCAAAGTTTTGACTTGTTTATTGAGGTCACAAGAGAGAGATTTTCTTGGAAGATTTAGCCTAGACCATATAACTTCTGAGTTTCTACCATCCTTTTTGCCCTGCATTTTTTTACTTTAGAGATGTGAAAAAAATATATTGTCTGCTGAACAAACAGCAGAATAAGACTAGGAATGAAGGCATGGGCATAGTACCTTGACTTGTCTTCCATATTAGCATTATGAACTCTATGAGAGTAAGGATCCTAATCATGGTCTGCCCTCAGTTCTTAGTACAGAGAGATAAGCTCCCTTTGTCAATGTTGAATTAAAAGGAATTTATTTAAAATTATTGTTGTTTTAAGTATAATTTAACTATTTAATAGAACCTAGGATATACTTGTTATATATTTGAGGCCAAAAGACTTGATTAGCATCCTGAGTTAATGATTACTACTATTGAAAGAAATCTCCTAAATAGAATGTTAGACTTAGAAGAAACTTTATTTTGTTTTTAGTAGCTTTTTATTTTTACTAAATGCATGCAGATTTAGTTTTCAGTGTTCACCTTTGCAAAAGCTTGTCCCAAATTCTTCTCTCTCCCTCCCCCCACAAGCAGCATCTATCCAATAGCAAACAATCCAATCCAGGTTAAATATATGCAATTCTTCTAAACATATTTCCATATTTGCCATACTGTGCAAGAAAAAATCAAATAAAAAATATGAAAGAGAAAACACAAGAAAAACAAACAAACAAAAAGCTGAAATACTATGCTTTGATCCATATTCAGTCTACATAGCCTTCTCTCTGGATGCAGATAGCACTTTCTATCACTAGTCTATTGGCATTGCCTTGAATCATCTCACTTTGAGAAGAGTCAAATCCATCACTTGGTTCTACTCACTTCACTTGGCATCAGTTCATGTAAGTCTTTCCAGGGGTTTCCTGAAATCAACCTGCTTGTCATTTCTTATAGAATAGTAATATTCCATTACATGCATATATCATGACTTATTCAGCCATTCTCCAACTGATGGGTATCCACTCAATTTCCAGTTCCTTGCCACTACAAAAAGGGCTGCTACAATGTCTTTGCATATGTGGGTCCTTTTCTTTTTCCGGAAGGAACTTTAATGCCACATGGTGTAGCAAGTAGTAGAGTGCTACACTTGAAGTCAGAAAGATCTTGCTTGGAATCCCACCACCATCATTTTAGCTCTTTGCTCTGGGGATGTCACTTCATTTCCTCATCTGCAAAATGAAGGGGTTGAAGCTTTAAGGTCCCTTTTTATTCTAAAATCTATGATGTTATGATCTATTCCAATCCTCTGCTTCGAAATGGAGAATTTAATGCCCCCAAAGATTACATGGTCCACCCAAATTTTGTTAGACAGTGAATCAATGACAGTAACAGGCCCAGAACACACTAGCTCTTCTGATCCCATTGTTCCATTGCTTCTTTAAAAATACCTGTGAGGTGTTTAAATGCTGGGATTTGGCTTGACTAATTTGACTTTGCTTCTATCTAGATATCCACTTATAATTTTAATAGGATTATAGAGGTCATTTCATCTAACTCCTTCATAACACATGAGGAAATTGAGACCTAGAGAGGTTGTCTTGCTCAAAGTGGTGGATCCTCTAGAAAGAAAAGGAGGGAAAGAAGGAGGAAGGGAAAGAGGGGGAGAAAAGAGAAGAGGGAAGGAAGGAAGAAAATGAAGAAGGGAAGTAGAAAGGGAAGAAGGAAAAGGAGGGAGGAAATTAAGAGGAGAAGGAATGCTTACTATATGCCAGATATTATGCTGAATTTTGTAGAAAGACCCATAAAGACCCATGGGGATACAGCTGTAAGTTAAAAAAAAAAAAGTTGCTATCCTCAAGAGAGTCACACTGAGGGGGTGGGGCAGGCAACTTTTGAGCATATTTATTTTTAGGAATTGAGAAGAAGATGAAGGATGAATGAATGGATGGATGGATGAATGCTTCATGAATGAGTGAAAAATAATTTAAGCACCTATTTTTGAGGAGCTATGTTTGGAGAGAAGTAATGGTTATAGACATGGAAGGAGAAGAAAAAGAAAGTAATATGATGGTGGGATGTCTCTGAAGTTGAGGGAGGAGGGAGCATCTCTGAAGGGCAGCAGCACAAATTAGGCAGAGAATTTTGGGACTGTGAAGTAGTATTGCTCCAATAATCCCAACAGTAGGCAGATAGCTATTCTCTCTCTCTCTCTCTCTCTTTCTCTCTCTCTCTCTCTCTCTCTCTCTCTCTATATATATATATATATATATATAGTAAAGTAGGCCATGTCAGAACAGATATTAAAACTGTAAGCTGAGAGGATGCACACTTTTGGTTCTTTGAAGCTCTCTAAATTTTAGTTCATGGTTATCACTCTAAGAATCTCTTTGGATCTTTGGCCATTCTCAGTGTTTCATTTTGTCCTCTTTATCTATGACACATTAAAGAAAGAATCTCAGGAAAGCAAAACTTCTCTCATAATTTAATTTCAGCCTAGAAAAGCAAGTATTCTTTCAGAGAGATTCAGAGATTTAATTTTGTGACAGTTGAATTTCATTTGTTGTCTCATGAATACATTTCCTATTCCCTGGCGGTTTTTGACAGCTCTCCTCGGTGGAACTTCTATAAAAATCACACTTTCTTTTGGAGAAGGTTAAGGTTAGTTTTATGGGATGCTTGCTTCATTTAAACCAAAGATCACTTTCCAAGAAATGGAAACACTATTAGGCATATTTTGGAAGTGATTTAATTTAATCCATCAGAGTGGCTACTGAACTGACTGAGGGAAGGAGACACAGTCTTAGAAAGAAATGGGATAGAGAGGGAACAATCCATTGCTTTAAAAACAGGATAATATTTTTGGGAAATTTGTTATTGCATAAGGTAACATGTTATATTGGTTATTTCTCTGAATTACCACATTGGTTCTAATCATGTCCATACTTTATACTTTATGAAAGAAATAAATGTAACAAATAAAAATATCTACAATTTCTTTGATGTGACCAATTCATTTTCATTTCAGATTGCAATTTTATTCTTCTTAAATAGACAGCTTTTGCAAGTTGTTGTGAACAAAATTTAAAAAAATAGTATTTTAGAAAATGATCTCCCAGTATTCATCTTTAGCAAGTTCTTGTTGAATTGGAGTGGCCTTTCATTTTGCTAATCTTATTCTTGAATGGCCAATACATAGTCTTCAGTAGTCTACTTATGTTGTGAATTGTTTGTTATTCAATTCAATTGATTTCAACAGATATTTATTAAATGCCTACCATATGGTATTCTTCCCAATAATTTGTAATCACCTGAAGATTAAAATCTGTCCCTCTTGTGAGTCCACAAAGGTTGGCTGTCTGTTGGGGAATAAAATAGACACCTGATAGAAGAAAATTTTCTTAAAATCTTCTCTTTATGCATTCTCCCTCTTCTTTTCTGCCTAGACTTCATTTCAGTGTCTGAGTTGGTTTCAGTTTTGCAGTTCTTCTACCTTGTTCTCCTTCTCTGTAGTTCAGAGAAAGCAAATCTCCCCACAAAATTATACGCACAATTTTAATTTCAGAATGTTGAAAGCATTCCTATCCTCAGGAAAATCTCTAGATTGTTATTATCACATAGAAATCTGAATTCCTAATTGGATTTTTCATCATTCATACAGGTATGTTGGTGCTATGTGGGTATGCTTTTTGGTTGTCGCTTAGATTAGGGATGTCTGGCTTAAACGGCACCTTAATTCTAGTCCTTAGATCGAGTCATAGAACTATAGATTGTCCAAGGAAGAAATGATCTTGTGACATAGCATGTTGAAACTGTAAGGAAACTTAAAGATTGTTGCAATCCACAATTTCCTCTTATTTTATTCATAATTTTAGTAAGCATGCTAACATGACTTCCCAGCTCATAGCAAACAAGAGAAATAAAATAAATAAAAAAGCAAATTAAAAAATCTTCAAAACTTGAGGTTATTTATAGACCTTAGTGGTCCCTGAGGGCATTACTTTTATGATTCAATATAATAATTGTTTTAATTATGATTCTGAATCATTAGGGAAATTGCACTTAGAAAGCCCTATTTAAGAAGGTAGGAAGATATGGAATACATTTTAGAAAGATTCAAGGATTATCTTGAGAAGTCTTTACCATGGAGGCAACTCTGTGGAAAGACCTAATTACTAGAGTCCATTCATTCCCCAGGGGTCCCAGAGAGCTAAAGTATAATCCTGTTTTCCTCCACCAGTAATTGTTGTGAATTGTTAGAATTTTGGAGCATCCAAATGTTGTCTAGGATATATGATGAGGCTTAATTATCCATAGGGCAAGCGTCCATTTTATTTGAAGAATTGTTTCAGACCTTTTTTTTTTTAAACTTCTAAATAAGGAAATATAGAATTCCTAGGTTCTGTCTCAATTCTTATTGTAATTCAGGTATGTCAGCTAGGAAGGCTAGTTAAAACTGCCTTCTTAATAGCACTATCAATTAAAGTGGACAAACAGAACAACAAGCATTTATTGAGCACTTTTTGTTGTTTAAATCATTTTCCAGTTATGTCTGACTCTCTGTGACTTTTTTTTTTTTTTTGGTTTTCTTTGCAAAGATACTGATTTGAGTGCCATTTTCTTCTCCAACTCATTTTACAGATGAGGAAACTGAGGCAGACATGGTGAAGTGACTAACCTAGGGTCACATAGCTAGTTTAAATATCTAAGGCCATATTTAAACTCAATAAGATGAGTCTTTCTGACTCCACATGCAGCCCTCTATCCACTATGGCTCCACATAGCTGCCATTTATTAATTCTGTTATTGGGGCCTTTTCCTAACCTGAAAAATGATGGAACTGGACTACATGAATCCCAAGGTTCTTTCAAGTTCTAATAGTTTGGGGGCAACTAGATGGCGTAGTAGATAGAGCACCAGCACTGAAGTCAGAAGACCTGAGTTCACACTTCCTAGCTGTGTGACTTTGGGCAAGTCACTTAATACCAAATGCTTCAGCAAAATAAATAAATAAAAAATAAATCTAATAGTAGTTATTTGAAGGGATCTGCTAGTTCTTGTTCTATGATTCTCTAAATGTGTGAATGTGAGTTTATGTCCGCTTGATTGAACCTATCCTTTATATTTCCCAGGCTGTAATTTATCCAGCTATCTTTTCCTCTCACCACAGCTATAAGGAGGTAGAGTATCTTGTCTTGATTTGCATTTGATCAAGTCCCATGTTATTTACAAACAATTAAAACGTAGAGTTTATTGATAGTAAGATAGCAAACCAAGAAGAACTTGGAAACATCTGCCACTGGGGTTATGTTATATGCATCGTCCACATAAGCGAAGATGTTCAACTCAACTCTAGAAAATTTGTGTTCCTCTCACTGGTGTGACTATCACCCTTGTAAAGTTATTCTCTATTACTTTCCTTATTTTAACGGCCTCTTGTTTTTATCCTTTACAGAAAAGAAAAAGGAATAAAGCAATTAAAATTTGCTATGGTGGTTGTTACAATCTATAAAACATTGGCTTTTTTTCCCTTAATTCCAGACACTATCTTGAGCTCTGTTAGTAGGAGTAACTCCATAGAATGTAAACAAAGAATCTCCCATTTCTTCTTTTGTTATTATCATGAAACAATGTTTTAGGAAAAGTTGATTCTGCCGAGTAGGTGAGAAGAGGGAGAAAAGGTCACAACAGAGTACATTATGACTTCAAAACATTAAAAAAAATCTCTTTTTAAAATGTTGCATTTGGAATAGTGCCCAGATTCTGAAAAATAGCTTTTAGGATTTGGGTTAGGGAAGGGACATAAACATATTATGTGCATGAGTCATTGAATCATAAGATTTAGGGTTTAAGATCATCTAGGTCAATATCTTCATTTTATGCATAAGGAAACTGAAGCCCAGAAACATATAGTTGAGTGGCTGTCTAGGACTCAAAAGCAGATCTTCTGATTTCAAAGACTTTTTGATGTCTTTTATCAGTCACACAAAGGGAGAACTGAAAGCTCTCCTAGATCTAAATAGAGGAAAATAACAGACCTACAAAGTTTGTTAGCAGTGAATGTTCTGATGCTCTATGCATTGGAAGTAGCAATTTCATGAAAAAATTCATTGCTGGTGTTTTTCTTCTCTAGGGTATTAAATATGATATTATATTTTTATCACAAAATCATGGAATGTGAAACTTCTTTAGGGTATGAAAACATACTCACTTTCCTTTATTTTGTGTCTCATTCTCCTAATTATCCTTGATCCTGGATTCTGGCCTTCTATGGCACTGTGCTTGGAATTTTATTTTTATTTTTTATTGACTGACTATAGTGACCTGTATTTGTGACCTCTGTCATTAGATTCTATATCCTGAAATGTTCAACATCAAAAGAAAACACTAATCACACAAATTGAGTTCAATCTTTTCCATTTCCAGACAATGACAAGGTGAACTTTTAAAAAGGACAAGCATTTTGTCCAGAGTTAGATAAATTCAGCACAGATATTGAACAAAACCCCAGGGTATCTGTTCTTTTCCTTGCCAGTCTAGTGTTTTTCTCTTTACCTGATTTGAAAACTTGAATAAAATAGGACTAATTGTATTGATTCATTTTACACTCCTTGGCCCTGCATATGCAATGATGGGGATGGATGGGTGAAAATTTGTCTGTTTTTTTCCCTTGAATCAGTGACACCCAGAAGAGCATTTACTTGAAGGGATCATAGTTAATAAGTTTTGTTCATGCAGTAAGTAGCAGTTTCTGCATTGATTTTTAAATTTCCAGGGGTCCTTTTCTTACATACTTTGGATACCATAAAATAATAGGCATTACTTTTGGATGAGAACAGATTGGGAATGGAGTGGGGAGAACAATTTCTCCTTCTCTGTCTGGAATTTACCAGATAAGCTTATCTAAAAGAAAATTCAAATCTGATTAGGAACCATTGTTTTAGAAAAAGTATCTCACTCTGCTGGTGCAGTCTAGTAATTATCTGTAATTGAAGGAAGACAGATGCAACATTAGCTCCTCTTTTTAATAACAACCTTATTAATTTTAAAGTGAATGGCAGGAGAAGCAGATGGTAAGATGAGACAAGTATTTAAATATTTGGCCCTTGATGGCTTTTTTTTTTTTTTTTAAACCCCTGTGTATTAAATGGGGCTCGGTGATTGGCCAAAGCAGCAGAGTCCTGATTGCTATCAGTCCTTGAGCCAGCTGAGTCCTTTGCCAGATTGGGTTCCACTGGTTTTACACAAAGTTGCTTCACTGGGGACATGAAAGGCTCTCTCTTCCTCCAAGGTTTTCTTGCTGCAGGATTGATCACATACAAAGAATGTGAGTTTTTAATGCTTAATAAATCTTATTTCAAAATGCCCAGCAATGCTCCATAATAGGGATGGAGCTTTTTGCCTGTGGATTTTTCAGACTCTCTACTTAAAATCTTTTCTCTATTTGCTTATTTCCTCTTATTCACTATGTATATATTGGTTCAGGGAGAAAAGATTCAGATAACAGCCAGTGTTGATTGTAGGCAAATCCTTTTATCTCTCTGAGCCTCAGTGGTCTTATTAGTAAAATAGGGATAAAAGTATTTCCATTCCCTAATTCAGAGGACTGCTTTGAGGAAACTGCTTCTATCCATGCCAAATAATATAATGGAATAAAAAAAAAACCAACAACAGATTTTTCATTATATTACTTTTATTACTAAAAGAATGCATCTCTCTCTCTTTCTCCTTCTCTCAAGAAACATTCAGCTAACCTACAGTAATTATTTTAAATTATTAAGGAGTAAAACCCTAAGACATAGGTACACACTGCTCTTTTTGTTTAGGAACAAAAATGTCCATTCCTATTATTTAGAGGTTGTTTTCTATTTATTTTTTTAAAAAGGGAAACTAAGAAGTTGATTTATGGACAGTCTGTTTTGAAGTACTTCAAAGTTCAAACTAGAGGAAAGCTCAGTGATTAATATAGAGTCCAAAATTCTCATTGTATAGATGTGAAAACTTAGGCTCATAGAGGGGTTGTGCCTTGTCCAAAGTCACCTACTAACAAAATTCACCAGAACCAGACCTCTGTACTGCGGGTCTCAGGGCCCATTCCTCTGTACCAGGACCAAAGACACTCTGATGCCTGATCTCCTTCTCTAAATACTTGGCCTTATTCCCTCTAACTCCAATATAAATTCATTCCATGAATTACTTCTTTGCTGAGATAATTGTTGCTATGGAGCAGTGCCCTGAAGTTGACATGTGGCTGTTTTTAAGTTTCCAAGTTTTTCATTTTTGCATTTAGTTTCCCACTGGTTTCAAGGTATTCTTCTAGGGGCAAGTTCCACATGGGAGGTTTACTTTTTACTTTTGTTTTAAAAAATTTTAGCTGGGTCAGGACCCATTTTAAGTAAACAGGGGGCACAACACAACTGGCAATTTGGTTTCCATATTCATTCCAGCTGTCTTCTGCACATTCAGCGATGAAGTCATTGTTTCCTGATGAGTGACCTGTGTTGCTAACCCTGATTATTGCATTCTCTTACTGCTTGCAGTATGAATAAAATGTTTCATCGAGTTCACATACTTGTGGGCTGACTTGTGCCTTCTTAGTTACTTGGATGATGTGACTTATGGAACAGCTGGTTCAGGATATAGAAAAGAACATTCATTTTAGTCAGATATAGCGAATCATAAATTCAGAAAACTGGATGAGACCTTAGAATATGGAATTTAGATTGTGGAATATGGAATTTTAGAGCAGTACATGATCTCAGGTTATGGGATATAGCATGCTAGTGCTAGAAGGGACTTTAGAACATAGCATCTTTTTTGGAAGGATTCTAGTGTAATTTCAATCCCATCCTAAATTTCATGAACATCTTTAAAAAATGATCTCTACTTGAAGGACACTAGTGATGTTAATTATGCTCTCACATAACCTTTGTAAAGAAGAAGAAAAAAGAAAGAAAAGTAATCCTCTCTTCAAGGAGCTTACCTTCTGACAGAAGAAGCACACAAAGGGAAGCTAAAAAGGGGAAAGTGGGAATGAAGGTATCCAGCTTAGAGGCAAATATCAAGATATGGTTGGCCTCCTCTAATGGAGTTTTAGGGATGAGCTATCTAATAAGGGAAGAAGAGGAGGGAGAAAGAAAGGGAGAGAGTGGTAGAGAGGAGAAAGAGAGAGGGAGGGAGAGAGGGGCTCAAGAGTGGGGGATATTTCCAAGTTGTGAAATCCAAGTTTGGGGTACCCTTCCAATCTGAAGAAGTTTTTGAGAAAGTCTAGACAGCTGCCTGATAAGAAATGAAGCAGCACTGAGCCTATGCTTTCTTTCATATAGCAACGTTTTAAATATTTTAAAGATCGTCATCATGCCATCATGTTTCTTTCTGTTTCCCAATCTCTTGCCCTTTACTCCTATATACTGTGCAAAGAAACATAGATGGGAATTTAGAAATTTTCTTTACTTTCATTCTTATTTAGCAGCTGAAGAACATAAAGCCTCAGAGAGGAAACTTGCCCAAACTCACACAAAATGGTGTGTATGGACAGTTTTAACTACTGCTCAACTAATGTATGAAAACTGGGTTCAGAACCTGACTCTCTCATTTTCCTCTCTGGTATTTTTTTTAACTGGTAAACACTGCTACCTCCTTAAAAATTACTTTTCTGAATAACTTCAGCAGCAAAGAGTTATTTCTAGAGAAGTTGTTTCTTATTTTCCTTAACACATGGGATAGGAAATTCTTTGCATATGATGGAGTGGTTTGACAGTGTTCTTCTGGCAAGGTTTCAAATTCCTGGAGGTTTCAGTGATAATTTCAGTCATTGAGAATGTCACCCTTACAAGTTCTAATTATTCAAGGTTTATTCAGTGTTAATATGATACAGAGACAGCTGTATTTGTAGCCAAATCTGTAAGTGCGATTGTTACTTGAGGTGTTTAGAATATTATAGCCAAAGAGATAGGTTAAACATATTCCAGGCACATACAAGTTTTCTGGTATCTGCTGATTTGATGATGCATATCAGTTTCTAGTCACTGGTCTTCCTCTCCCCACTTCTTCCTCTTCCTCCTCTTTCTTTCTCTCCTCTATCTCCTCTTCTCTCTTTTCCTCCTTTATTACTTTCTTTCTTTCTTTCTTCTTCTCCTTCTCCTTCTTCTTCTTCTTCTTTTCTTTTCTTCTTCTTCTTTTTCTTCTTCTTCTTCTTTTCTTCTTTTCTTCTTCTTCTTCTTCTTCTTTTCTTCTTCTTCTCTTCTTCTTTTCTTCTTTTCTTCTCTTCTTCTTTTTCTTCTTCTTCTTCTTCTTCTTTCTTCTTCTTCTCTTCTTCTTCTTTTCTTCTTCTTCTTCTTCTTTTCTTCTCTTCTTCTTTTCCTCTTCTTCTTCTTCTTCTTCTTCTTTTCTCTCTCTCTCTCTCTCTCTCTCTCATGAAATCCAAGATTCAGACAATTATACATGTACATACACAGATGTGTGCATGACTAATATGAGAGAAAATGGTGTTTTCATAGATTTGTTAAAAACCACTTACCATCAGCTGGTACATTGGTCACTAGGGTTATTAATGAAAACACTGTAAACACTTTTAAAAAAGTTAATTAAAAATGAAATGACTTTTTCTGTAAAGCACAAGCTACCTTTGGTGTTTTGATTAAAAAAAAAAAACAGTGTATTTTGCAAAGAAGTAATTTGTTCTGCCAGAGTGAAGCTAATTCTCTCTGTCACACAGACACCACATATAGTCATTGTGTAGGGAACTGATGGTATGGGACTTCTTTCACCAGTACATAGTGGCAACTCTCAGTTTTTAGAGTTATTGAATATTATCTGAGGTTAGAATTTGTTTAGCATAGAATGGGTCATATAGTAGGCACCTGATAAATGTTTATTGATTTCAGTGGTTTGTTCTGCCTAGCACAAACAGATGCTATCTTTCTCTCATATCATTTAGGCTTGTTTGGTGGCCCTAGTGGTAATAGTTGCTTTTGGTAGTGCTAGAGCTGTCAGGATCCTCCACAGGAATTTTTGGAGGCAAAAACAGGGTAGATAGCTCAGGAATGATGCTATGCCTTGGAACTCTTGACTTGTCTACTGATATTTACTAATCCTTAAGAAGAGAGGTACTATCCATAGTGCTGCACAAGGGCTCTGAGACTCAATGCTCCAGATTAAATATTCAAGACACAAGAACAATTCCAGAGAGGAGGAAAAGGGGGGAAAGAGGCAAAAAGGAAGGCCAAAAAAAAAAAAAAAAGAGTAAAAGGAAGAAAAGAGACAGATGTTTATTCATAGAGGATGCTTGAAAAAATGTGTAGGTGTACCTAAGTGCAAATTATGGAGAATGAGTTAATAATGCATGGCTCAAACTTTTAATAAAATCAAAGACTGTCAAAAGTCCAAAAGTTCTGAATAAGCAATAACTGGTGAGATAATCTAAGATAATTCTGCTGTCCCATCTTCCTTTCCCCCCATATTGGACTGGATGAAAGAATTGTTTTTTTATGTTTCTAAGCTCAACATTGTCTTCATTATTGCTTGTTACAAGTTGTAATGTCAGTAGTCTTGGATTGGATTCCCCAAGACCTGAGTTCCAGAACTGGCTCTGCTTCTCTCATGGTGTTTTTCTTAGATAAGTTACTTTTCTTCCCTGGGTTTCAACTTCTTTGACTGTAAAATGAAGGGATCAGACCAGGTGATTTTGAAGTTCCTTTTCTTTATTCTTATTTTATGTTCTAAGCCCCATTCCTGAGCTGTGACTTTCTGTGCACAGAATGTTCTAAGTTCCCTTCTTTGGTTTTGGGATTGTAAGGTTGCTCCCAGCAGCTCTAACATTCTGTGTTCCATATTCATAGAGCTGCTTCCAGCTTAAACGTTCCATTATCTAACATTGCAAAAACTTAGAAAATTGCCCCTTATATTTATAGGGAAAAATTGTTTGGCAGTGAGGTGTCCTTGGCTGACAGCTCCTCATTGTGGTACATGGCACGGTTGATGAGGACTCTGACAGCCAGAAGCTGGCGGGAGTGGACGTTTTTCAGCTGCCATGTATTAGACTTTAATTTGTATGCACCGTGTAAAAGAATTGTGTATGCATACAAGACAAGTCCATTATGCTCTCAACTCTATCCCTGTCATCCTCAATCTATCTGTTCTGCATGCCCATCTTTAACAATGTTTGCTTTGGAGAAGCAAATCAATATCAGATTTTTTTTTCATTGTCTCCTTAGTGCTATGTTTGACCATTCCAGTTCCAAATCCCACGTCCCAGTGTTTTAAAAGTAATAATTGAACGATGGGTAGGGTGATCAGAATCACCAAAGAACCTTCAGAGAATGCTGTCTTATTTGTTCTAATGACCATTCTTTTAGGGAAGCGGGGTCACATTATGTATACTTTATATGGGGAAAAATGAAAGACCAACTGAGATCTAAAAAGAGTAACACTTCTTCAGTCACATAACTAATTAGTAATAATCTAGATAACTCAAAAGACTTTTTTAGTCACATAACTAATTAGTAACAGAGTCTAGATTAGAATTCCTCCCTGTGTGCTGCCTGGGATGCTTTCCACTAAGTGATGTTTTTCCAAGAAAGAACCTTTTAAATGTGGAAAAGGAAATACACTTAATGTAAGTAGTGATATGGATTAAGACAGTTGTAAAAGCACCAGTATCTGCAAGGTGCATGGGTGATGTTCAAAGGTATATTTGATGTTTCATGAAGGAGACTCAGAATCAGTGTTGGTGTGATTTCTTCAGCATGGAAATACTGCTTTGGTCCATTGCAATGAGGCTATCCAACTGATCAATAAGTTACTAAAAATCCCTGGGCTGGAATGTAGAAGTTCTAGGTGCTAGTCCTGGATTTGCCACAGCTTTTCCTGTGACTTTTTCCTATTACTGGATTTCAGTTTCCTCATCTGTAAAACGTAAAGGAGCTGGGGGGGGGGGGGAAAGAAGGAGGGGAGGGGGAGAGTTGCACCAGATGTCTATAAGTTCTTATGTTTCCCTGATTTTTGTACTATGAGTGTTTTCAAAAGGCATCTTTTGGAAAATCGCTCTGGTAGGCTTTTTCCTAAAATAGAATCCAACTGTTAGTGTCTGTTTGTCACTTTTTAGTGCTTTATTTCTCCATGTTAAGTGACCAGCCGTCACCTTGCTTGTCAATATAAATGCCAACTGTGAGGCAAATATTGGTTGTTTTTTTTCTGTTTAAAAAAACAAAAACAAAAATGCTTTTTGCTATTTTTTACATTATTGTCATTTGCCTATACCTCCTTTCCTATGTTGAGCCCTATCTTGTAACAAGAGAAAAACAATGTAAAATTATAAAGCAACCTTGACAGATTTTTAAAACATTAGTCATTAATCACTCATTAAGCACCTACTATGTACTAATCAGGGTACTGAGCACTAGTATACAAAAAAGAAGCAAAAAGACAGTTTTTGCCCTCAAGGAGCATACAATATAAGGGGAATAACACAGTTGACCTTCTTGGTCCCTTATTTCCTTGATAGAAGTCATGTGTGTTTCATTCTTTATTCTTTATTAGAGTTCTTTATTAGAACCTGAATTATTACATAGAATGAATCTGAGTTGATTTGTCTTTTAGTATTGTTTTCACTTAAATTATTTTATAATTATGTATATTCTTCTCCAAGTTCTGCTTTCTTTGCTCTGTAACACTTCATAGAAGCCATTTTGTGTTTCTCACTCATCATTATAGTCCATCATTGTCATAGTCATGGTTTGGTCTGCCATTCTGCTAAAGACAACTTGCCGTTTTTGCTACTGGTTTTTGTTGTTTTCTTCCCAGGATGCTTAGAATTAAAAGTTGGAAGAAAACAGTCAAGATTCAAATTCACATTCTTCACCTACTAACTTAGTGCACTTTGCATTTCCTGCTTTTATCCTGAAACTTATTTTGTATGAAAAGTAATCAAGTGCATACAAGATATAGTATGAATTACAGTAATTCAAAACAAGAAGAGAATATGGGTAAGCTCCTCTTGAGGATTGGGTTAGGGATCATTTGGCAAAAAGGCACCGTCCAGGAGGGTGAGCATTGAAAAAGCATTTAGCCTTTTGAGAAATCAGACAATTAATGATTTTGATAATTGCCCCCACCGATGAAAGCAAGTGTTAGAGGTTCTTTAGTTCAACCCACTAATTTTTCCACATGTTTTTGAGATTATAAATGACTTGACCAAGGTCACACACATCAAATCTTTGATATAATGGCAAAAACATGGATTTAGAGTGTGAGGATCTGCTTTTAAATCTGGGCTGAGCTGTGTCTGTGATATTCACCACATATCTAGTTGTATGTGCAAAGCATTGTGCTCAATACTGGAGATAAATTTGTGACAAATGATAGATCCTGCCCTCAAGGAGTTTAAATTTTACCAGAAGGAAATGCCATGTGTTTAGTAAAGTAAATCAACGGATAGGATATGATAGAATCAAAGGAGATACCCAGATAAAATACCTGCTTCTTAACCTGGGGTCTGTGAATTCAGAAAAAAAGTTTTTAATGACATTTTGATTTAGTTATCATCTTTTATAACCCTGTGTATTTTATTTTGTGCATTTAAAAATATTCGGAGAGAGAGCCCATGGAATTCCTCAACTGCCCAAAAAGGTGAAGAATCCCTGTTATAGAAAAATACTACCCACATGTTTGTGAGTAAATATCTATTTCTTTGGACATTGGGTTGTTTATCTTTAAAATCGAGGATTTGGATGAGAGGATCTGTAAGATCTCTTCTAGGTCTAAATGCTATATTTCTATGTTAGTACCAAATCCATGACTATAATTCGATGAATTCATCAGGATTCATTCTTGATACTTTGGGAGACCTCTCCTTCTTCTATTCCTGTATAATTCTTGTTTGTCACCTTGGAATAAATTCCCCTTATAGGTTTGTGACCATCTCCATGTACCTTTAACCAATCTCACGGTACCAATGCAGTACTTAGACAGTCCATTAGTTATTGCTTATTTTGGCTACATAATCAATATACCTCCCTTTTCCAGTCTTAAATGTCCTTGATGATGTATCTGGTTATTTATGGGAAATTGCCTCTCAATCTAGGTAGTTATGGCCTTCTCTGGGTATATGCCTCTTTCACACAGAGCATTCACAATTTAAGCAGCTCTTACTGGAAGCACAGAGAAACTGAAACAGTTAAAGAACACGTTTGTTTTGTTTGTTTTTCTCTTCATGTCCTATTTGAGTAAGGGGATATTTTTGCAGAAATCTTGTTTCACTTTCCTCTGGTATGGGTAAGGAGCCTGGAAGCAGCTGTAGCCAGCTGGTGGGACTCAATGTGTTCTATCATTTGCCTGCATTAGCATATATAACTCAGTTTTCTCCTGGTAACAAGGCACCATCTGTCCTAGGGAGCTAATGGCCGAGGGACAGATCTTTAGAGATTGTCCTGTCTGCCTTCTGCAAGCAGCACCTGGGGCTTTTATACAGTTTGAGTCTTTTTTTTTTTTTTCAGTGAGGGTTATGCTAAGTTGGGGTTGAAGGCCAGAGCCCATCATAATGACAAGTTGGCTTAGAGCCAAGTTAGCTGAAGAGAGTCAAACTCTAGAATTTTGGTGGTTTGGGGGGACATCAGGAGTCTGATGGATTACACAAAAACACAGGGAAAGTACAGACCTTGTTTTGTGGACTGCCTATATTTTGTTTGTAATGTAAGGAACTCGGTTGTCTTTCTGTGACTGGGGGAGAAATTACCTCTGAAGGAAAAAAAAAAATCATTCGTCTCTGATGTTGAATGAAGCGTCTTTTAGTTTTCATTTGAGTCTTAAATTTCTGGCCCTCTCTCACTCATCTGACTAACAGGGGCTTCATTTTTTTTCTTTCCCCACATTTTGAACATGTCACTGGGTTAGCCATTGGACAACATTAATGTTGCATCCTTAAGTCTGACATTTGGGATTTCCTGTTGGGATTTTTTTCCCCTCTAGTCATTTGAACTGATGGGATTTTGATGAGTGTGTGAACAGATAAAGCACTGATTCGAAACAAATTTATTTACAGTATTCTGCTCCCTGAGGCATTTGGAGCTATGAGAACAGGATCTTGAGGAGGTAGTGGGGATGTTGGTCATTCATGTATTTGTCTCCTCTGATTATTGATCATCTGTTTGATTGCCAGGTAATTCTGTCAGGTCTATTACAAGTAAGTGAAGAATAGTTCTAGGACAATAGAGTAGGTTCAAAATAAGATGAAAGATTAGGAAGAGCGGACATTGCTTCCATGGCATTTGATGTTTTTAGAGATTTTAAGATGATTGAGGTTTTAATGTCAGAAAATATAGCTACAGAACTGGAGGGGACTTCAGACACCATCCAGATTGTCTTCCTCCTTGCAAACTGAAGAAACTGAGTCTAGAGTAAAGTTGCTTTTCCCAGGTCATATAGGTAATAAGCATGAGTCATCATTTGCACTTAGGTTCCCTGACTCAAATGTAGGAAATTTTTCACCGTTTTTCACTTCTTAGCTGTAGTATTTAGGACAAGGTAATTTTCCTGTTCCGAGTCTCATTTTCTTTTTTGCAAGAGGAAATAATAAAGATTAGATGATCTTTAAGTTCAAATGTAAATTCATATATTCATAGATTGCACAGTTATTGATGCTGTTTGGATTTGGTTATCAAAGGGGGAAAAGAGTAGGGTCTATGCAATGTAGAACAGCAAGTGTGTAAATCATTTGATTAGTGAATATATCGAAAAGGAAGCAGTGATTAGAAAAATCCAACGTGGCTCCATCAATAATAGACTTTTCAAGTATAACTTTGTTTCTTCTTTAAATGGATTTACTAAGTTGGTAGATTAGGCAAATGCTGTGGATGTAATTTTTTTTAGATTTTCTACTTGATAAAGAATATTTTGCAATTGTGGAAAAAGTAGACCAATGTACTCCAGACAGTAATAGAATTAGATGAATTAGGAACTATTTAAATCACTAGATTCCAAGAGTAGTATTTATGTATTTGTGTGGCAGAATGTCTCTAATGAAGTGTCTTAGGGATCTGTGCTGTTTAACATTTTTATCAGTGGTTTGGATAAAGGCTTCTAATATTTTCAGATGCAAGAAATTGGGAGGTACAGGATAGCCAACACTCTAGAAAATAGAATTAATATGAAAAGAGAACTTAATAGGCTAAATACATCAGTGAGTTGGGTAAAAGCCCTGTGGCTCTTGAATGAGTAACCATATTAAAATCCTTCATTCTTCTGATACAGAAGACAATTCTCATTGACTTAGAATAGGACACATATATGCACCTGAAATTTTTGTATTTGAGTCTTGACAACAAATTAATATGCTTTTGTTGCTTCTCTCTTACCTGGCACTTTTGAACAAGTGGCCTACTTTTTAGAGTTAGTTGATTAAGTCCAGTGGTGTTGGATGAAGCCCTTCTGAAGAGTGAAATTCTGAAAGATTACTTGAGGATGTAGAGTTAGAGAGACCTTGTATAGATCATTTAGTTAAGTTGCCATGTTTCAAAGAGAAGGAAACTAAGTCTAAGAGAGGTGAAGGTATTTGTTCCTTGATAATAAGGTTTTTAAAGTTGAGACATTTTGTCAACCTCCTTGCTTTTTCAATGATAAAGTTAAGGTTTTAAGTAAAAGACACATAGGTTATCTCAACAGAGTTAAGATGTTAATGTAGTTCATCTTGACTTCAATTAAGTGCTCTTACCATAATCTATGAAAGCTATTTCTCAGACCAAATGACATTGAGTATTCAGTCAGCAAGCAGTTATTCATTGCCTACCATGTGCTAGATATTGGGGCAATAAAGACAAATATTAAAAAAAAAATTCTGCTCTTAGGAAGCTCCTGTTCTGTTAGAGAAAACAAATGAATATAGTTGTATACAAAATAAATACAGATTATTATTTTTTTTCTTTTTTGGGGGGATGGGGAGGGAGAAGCACTATTAGGTGAGGCAGGAGGGGAATTAGGAAAGACATCTTTCAAGAAGGGATATTTTAACTGAGCTTTGAAGAAAATGAGAGATTCTGAAAGGTAAGAAATTAGTGCCTTTCAGGAAAAGGGGAGAGTGAGCACATGGTGAAATAGCATGTGTGAGAAGCTCCTAGTTTGGTTGAGTGGTAGAATGCATGAAGGGAAGTCATGTGTAAAAAATAGCTGGACAGATAGACTGGAACCAGATTGTGAAAGATTTTCAGTGCCAAACAGATGATTTTGTATTTGATTCTAGAGGTAATAGAATACCCCCAGAATTTATTGGATTGGGAGTAACATGGTCATAATAGTGCTTTAGGAAAATGACATTGGCAACTGAATGAAGATTGGCTAGGAAAAAACAAGCTGCCACAGGGGTCACGTCCAAAAGTCATTGTATTCTCCTTGTGGTTTGTAGAGCTAACTTTCAGGTTGCTGCCCACTAGGAGAGGCTAGATCCAAGCTTTAGTCAATACTCTACTCTATTCCAAAGCAGTTGTGACTTGTCTCCATTTTATCTATCAAATCCAAAGTTTAGAGTTTCCAAGTTACTTAACTTGAGTCAGTCCTATGTAATTAAAAACCAACTGCTAATGTCATGGAAAGGATAAGGGAGGAAGATGCACATTATGTATCCGAGGTGTGAAAAGATGGATGGTTAATTCATGGGAAAAGGTTTATCCTTTTCCCTATGGACAATAGTACCTCTTAACCAATAGAATCTTAATTCCTTCCTCCTTCCTCTCAGGAGTGACAGTGTCTCCTGGGGGAAATACAGTTGTGTGAAAGGCTTTCTTCTTTCAGAATGTGTTCTTACTTCTTGTTTCACAAAGCCTGCCACCTGGTAGTCTCGAGATGGCTTTGTTGTTGGGGACATCTGTATAGCTTTAGATATCCCTTAATTGAGCAGCTGGTGCCTTCTCTGGTCTTGACAGGTTGATCTTTGAATGTACTGCAAGAATCTTAAATGTTTTCCTTAATGATTCTTCTGTGTTTGGAGTTGATACAAGGACCTTTCCTGCAAAACTCTCCCCCCACCCCCAAATTGGCACTGTTTGTATCATTAGTAGAAAATCTGTCAGGTCTATGAATAACTCTGCTAATGAAGAGGATGTATTCCAGCCACCCATGCCTCTGCCAGAAACTATTATCAGGGCTAGCAATAACAGAGGAGGCAGAAGAATGGGGTCAAGCATTGGAAAATTGGTCATTCTTTGAATCATAAGTTCTGTAGATGGATGGGACTTTGCTATCATAGATTCAGGACTGGAAAGTACTTCAGACATCATATTGTTTTAATCTCTCATTGTACAGATGAGGAAACTGAATTCCAGAGAAAAGAAAAGTATCATCCCTGGCCACATAGATAACAAGTGAGAGTAGACATGATGGACAGATAGAAGGTAAAACAAGGGCAGCTAAGGGAAGATACACTTATTTAGAAACAAAATCAAATGGTGAAGCATGATCAAGCCTTGATTAAAATGGTGAAAACCCAATGGTGACAAAAGTGTTATTTTAACTTAGATTGGGGGGGGGGGGAAGAATCCAAGAAGGCCTACATCACTAATTATGGTAGAATAGATGACAGATGTAGAACTGTCCAGTTTTTTTTTTTTTTATCTGACAAGTAAGGAAGGTCGTCATTATTTTTTGAATGGAAAGAGCAAAATAAAAATGGGTAATGGGAATTCAAAACATAAGATTGGTTGGAAGCTAGTAAGAGAATACCCAGGTTGCCTTTGGAAAAGACAGTTATAAAGAGGCAGAACTTGGTCTTTTGACTCCAAATCCAGGGTACTTTTTAAAGGCAATAGGTTCTTAGCTTGGAGTCCATGAATTATTTTTTTTTCCTGTATGTTTCAGTATAAGTAATTTTCTTTGTAAACCAATGCATTTAAATTAACATATCTTCTTTGGAGGAAGAATCCTTTCATTTCGGCTCTGACATTTTTCATTGGAATGCCCTCTCATTTCAAGCTATCTAAGATTTTTGTGGAAATTTCGGAAGTCTTTTCTTAACTCTCTCCTTTGCCCTCCCTTCTACAGATTTATGGACTCACAAGAGTATAAAAGTCAGTCCAGCCTTCAGACTGTCTGATTCAAGATCAGTTGTTTTTCTATGTCAGTCCAAGATGAGGAACTTGAGACAAAGAGAGATTTGACTTGCCCAGGGTCACTCAAATAGTAAATTTCAGAGCCAGAAATGATTATAGGTTTTCTTTTCATTGGACTTAACTGCCTCTAGATTCTTTTGGATAGAGCAACAATTTATCAGCAAGCTTTTATTAAACATTTGTTATGTGGGAGACCCTATGCTAGGTCATGAGGAAACAAATGAAGGAATGAAAAATCATTTAATTCCTTTCTATAACAAAGACAAAGATGAAATGGACATGAGCCAAGATAGCTAACTATAAGTACTATCAAGTGTCATGGGACAATTTGAGTCATGAATAAAAAAATCTATAGCAGAAACCTAATATTTAGAAATATATCTGGAACTGTTTTAAATTTACTCTTGCAGGGATAAAAATGACTTTTCTCTTTTTTTTTTGGGGGGGGGGTTGTTTCAATTTATGGACAAACCAAAGCAAAACAGTGAAAAACTAATAATTTATATCCATATAGAGTTTGTAGAATTTGGAGCTGGAAGGGACATTAGAATATAGACTCTGGGTATTGGAAGAGATGTTATGCTCAATGGAAAAGAGAGGCATGGAATGGCTAAATGATTGATTTAAGGTCATACAGGCACAGCTGTGATTTGAACTGTGGCTCTTGGCCTTTAAATCTAAGAATGTTTTTCAGCAAATCCAAGGCACCTCTCCAAAGAACTTCAGGCCTAATCTCCACTGACCTGTTTGGCTTCCTTCTTTCATTCTGTTTAATGTGTATTCAATCCTAAAGATGGAATGAGAAAAGAGTTGCTTTGACCTAGCATTCATTTATTAGTGACTGTGCAAAAACCCTGGGGCCAAGGAAGCCCTTGGACACCAGAGTTCACTGGCTAAATGAGCTTTACAGTATTAATATTGTAGCTATTTTCACTATTGCTGTTGAGTCATTTTTTGGTTATGTCTGATTCTCCATTACCCCATTTGGAGCTTTCTTGGCAAAGAGACTGGAGTGGTTTGCCATTCTCTTCTTCAGCTTGTTTTTACAGATAAGGAAACTGAGGCAAAGAGGTAACAAAAAAAAGTAACTTGCCCAGGATCACACAGCTAGTAAGTGTTTGTTTATTTTAGGACTTAGTGATTCTGTAGAGACATAATTAAATTAGGTACCGTGTTTCCCTCTATTCTATATATGCTTTTTATACAAAGGTAGGCTGTGTTTACAATTTTGAAGATTTAATACATTTTCTTTGTATGAGAGAATTTGTTGTTGAGCTAAGAATTGATGTCATGTGATGTGAAAAACAATGACTCTGGATCTGTAATAGATGTGAGTTTCATTCTGATCCTGTTACTTAGTACCTCTTAACAATTTTCAGCAAATCACTTGATCTCTCTGAACTTTAGCTTTCCAATTTGAATAATAGTTGGACTAGAGAATGGATAAGGTTCCTTTTATTTCTTCACTTCTATCTGAATTGTATCATTTCCTTTTATAAAAATAATAGCCATCATTTAGATTCAGCGGGTCTAGATGGGATCTAGTCTAGATGGGGCCTTCATAATTATCATAGATGACCTCCATAAGGTCTGTGTCTAACAGGGAGATCTCTCGGCCAGAGAACATGGACATTTCTATCATTTTTCTACTATGATCCCAAATTGTTTTCAGAATGTTTCCTCCAATTCACAGCTGCATCAATGGTGTATTCCCATGTCCATTTTTCCACAATTCCAAAAGAAGATTATTCAGTTTCCTAAGAAGACCCCAGTGTCCTGAAAAATGAAGTGAGTTGTTTTAAAGATAAAGCGTAGAGACCCTATTGTGCTATGGACCTTAAGAGAATGACTCACTATATGTGCAGTGCCTGCTTTCTTGTTGTTTGGAATTACGCAAATTCTAAAAGCATTTGTTGTCTGTGGCAGAGTTCCTTAATGTGTCAAAGGAAGTTTGCTATGCAGGCTGATCTGGTCCTTCAGCAGGAGAAGTAGAAAGAGATTTGAATTCCCATAAATGCACATTTCAAATGATTACATCATTATGTGATTTTCAGGCCAGTTGGTTTGAGTTTTGGTTTGGAACAGACAGTGCACCATGATGTAATTGGCCTTGTCTCTCATTACATTCTACCTTGGTTGCACATTCTTTTTGGCCCTGCCTGCTTAGAGAATCCGAATGGCTTAGAGATGGAATGGACCTTAGCAGAGTGTGAAGGAGAGTACTTACTTCACTTGGAATCAGAATACCATGGCTGGAACTCTCACTGTCATTGATGAGCAGGGTGTCTTTTGGCAAATCATATTTCCTTGAACCCCAGTTTCCTTGTCAAATAGAAGTAATTATATTTACCCTATTTGTATCAGCAGGTTGTTTCAATGACATCATGGATTTAGAGGTCATCTAGACCAAGCATCTTATTCTGCACCTGTAGAAACTGCTGCCAAGTGTAGTGACTACCCTGAGGTCATAACTGAAAGAGGTAGGGTTGGAAACCAAGCCTTCTTATCTCTAGATCAACTTCTCTTTGCACTATTTCCTGATGTCTTCTTATTTATACACACATGAATTCATTTGACTACTGTAAGAGCTCTTGAAAACTTGCCAAGCTATTTACATCTATGATCCCATTTGTTCCTCCTAATAATCCATTTAGTGGGTCTTATTAAAATACTTATTTTATAGAAAGGAAATGGAAGCTTAGAGAGTAAGTAATTTCCCCAGGGTTACCTTGGTTTTTTATGTTTGAGACAAAATTCCAACCCAAGTCCTTATCTCCCAAGTCCAGATCTCCTCCAGCAATGTGGATGAAATGATAGATGGGAGAGTGTTTCTTTATTATAACTGCTGCATAAGATCTGAAGATTGAATAACTGGGAGAAACTTGAGAGATTTATTAAATTAGTCTCCTCATTTTGCAGATAAGGACACTGAGGCTCAGAGATGGGAAATTGTTTTCTCAAGGTCATATAGATATTAAGTAGAATGCAGTTATCCCTTCCACATGGTGGGGATTAGAGGTATAGCATCTCTGTGGTAATTTTTTTTTTTTTTTTTTTTTTTTTTGCTCTCCTTCCATATCAGAGAAAAAGTCTGAATTTTGTCGTCTTCTTTGATGGGGCATGTACAGTACTTTACTGCAAAATTTGAGTTAAGTGTTTCTTTGTAGGCTGTTTTAGGTCAATGCTAGGCAATAATGCTGTATGAAAAAGAAATTTTAAAAAATACAAAATATCATATTAATTTCTGCAATGTAAAATCTGCAATGTAGTGAAACCATGATTGGACAACTCACAATGTGGAAGGGATGATTGTATTTACAATTTGAAATCAGATTGTTTGATTTCAAATACAATATTCTTATATGTAATACAAGATACATTTGTATCTTTTTGTATATACATTTACATACAATGTATGTACATATACATACAATACAATATACATTTGTATACAAACACAGATATTTTTTCCGCCACACTTTGTTACTCCTAATTGTCATTTTTATGACTTTATTATTTTTTCATGAATAAAGTGGAGCTCTAAATGATAATCTGAGTTATCCATGGTGATCTAGAAGGTTCAGTGGCACAGCCAAAAGTAAAATCCAGGAATGATAATCCTCATTTAGTGCTCTTTATATAATATTCTTCATTCTTGCCTTAACTATGCCATCTTGACTCCACCTCCTCATTCTTCATTCTTCAGACAGTTTTCTGTAAAAGTTCAAGCTTTTAATTACTTGGACCTACAATTACTTTGTGTTATCTTTTCAAAATGATGGTTTCCAGAGGGTGGGAAGGGAAAGGCCATTTAAAAGATGTTACATAACTTACATTAAGTAGAGAACTAATTTACTTAGAAACACTGAATTACAGTGTTCTGGTTATCAAGCAAAAGCACATTCATTAATCATAATCACTTCTTTGCTTGTTTTGTTCCACATATATCATATCATTGACTCTAGCTTTCAAGAAATTAGTTTGCTTAGGAGTTAGTTGGGCACACAAATAATTGTGGGATAATAGAGCAAGCAAAATGGAGGTAACTCTTGAGGGTGAAAGTTCTTTGCTCACAACAATCCTGAGAATCAAGTGGTATAAATGTTATCAAAACCACTTTTTACAGACAAATAATCTGAGGATCTGAGAGGCTAAGTATTTGCCAAAGATAGTAAGTGGTTGGTTTCATGTCCACTATTCATTTTATTACATGATTTTTAATGTTAGAATCACAAAAAAAGTTAGCATTGTAAGGGATCTTAGAACCGGGAGGGACTTTAGCTGTCATGGAATACAACTTCCTTACTGTGTAAAAGGAAACTGAGGCACAGAACAATTAGGTGATTTGCCCAATGTCACACAGCCACAATGAAGCAAGATTGTTCTCCCACTCTCCCCTTCTTTACTATTGAAAATGGGAGCATATTTTCTTCTAGGACTCACATCATCCCCCCATATCTTAGCCTTATTTCCAAGGATCATGACAGTTTCTTGAAAGAATGTGTTCTGTGGATTTTCATTTCAATTCCTTTGAGGGCAATTTGCTTGCTCTTCATTCAGTTTTGGAGACATTCGGAGATATCAGATCCAGAGAGCCAGCATTTGCATACATTTTTAAGGCCACAGGCTTTCATTTGGTACATTGACAAATTTGAAAAAGAAAAAGAAAAAAAAAGAAAAATCAGTCTTTAAGGCGTAAAGCTACCATTGTGTAATGTTGGATTGTCAGGAACATTCAGTAAGGGGCAGCTAGGTGGTGGAGTGGATAGAGCATCAGCCCTGAAGTCAGGAGGACCTGAGTTCAAATCTGGACTCAAACACTTAACACTTCCTAGCTGTATGACCTTGGGCAAGTCACTTAACCCCAATTGCCTTAGCAAAAAAAAAAAAAAGAAGAAGAAGAAGAAAGAAAAAAAAAAGCAACATTCAGTAAGCAAATGCAGGGAATATTTAATAATCATAGTCTAATATAGGAGAATGAACACTGGACTAAGGAATCTGGGACTATAAGCTTGAGTCTCACCACTGCTATTTACAAGCTAGTAAAAGTAACTTTACTTCTAGCAGCCTCTGTTTTCTTATTCTTTAAATGAAGCACTATGACTTGTAAGATCCCTTATAATGCTAATATTCTATGTAATATTCTGGATAGTTTAAACTTGTTGTTATTAGATATGGGCAGGAATGCCTTGTGGTTAGTCAAATATTCCATTTGTTAGTGATTTATAGCAAGAGTGCATATATTCATGACCATAGTTATACATATAACAACAGTTCAATCTACAAATTTTTATTAAGTGCTTTCTACCTGCCAGGCATTGTGCTAGGGAATGGGAATATAAATACTATGAATCTATTTGCAAGGTTGTTACAAGTAGCTTACATTCTAAGAGGGGAGGAGTAATGAAGGGGAAGGACATAAACATTTATATAGTGACTCCAGTGTGCTAGGCATTATGTTAAGTGCCTTATAAATATTATCTTCTTTGATTTTTTGCGGGGAGAGGAGGCAATTAAGGTTAAATGACTTGCCCAGGATCACACAGCTAGAAAAAGTATGGGGCTAGATTTAAACTCATCTCTCCCTGCTCTATCCCACTACCCACTATCCCACTATTGCCACTGTCCTTTGATTTTTACAGCAACCCTGGAGCTATTCTTATCATTATTTTACAGTTGAAAACTCTGACTCTTCATGAACCCATTTAGGGTTTCCTTGGCAGAGATATTGGAGCTGTTTGCTATTTCCTTCTTTGCTCATTTTATAGATAAGTGAACTGAGGCTAACAGGGTAAATTGACTTGCTAAGGTAACACAGCTAAAAAGTATCTGAAGCAAGAGTTGAACTTGGGAAAATGAGCCTTCCAGACTCCGGGGCTGGCTCTCTAGCTGCTGCATTATTTTGCTATCCTAAAGATGTCCTTTTATTTGCAGATTAATTCTGCTTGACCAACCTCGTAGGCAGAATTAGTACCAGTGGACAGAATTTATTGAGGAAAAGATTTCAATATCATGTATAGAAACCTAATGTTGTCCTCAAATGGTCTGTCTTGGAAAATAAGTTCCCTATCATTGATAGTCATGTGAAAGCTGGATGATCCTCAGTTCAGAGATTGTTAGTGCTGAAGGGACCTTGGAAATTATCAGTGCAAGGCACTTATCTTCCAGAGGACAAGACAGTAGCTCCTGGAAGCTAGTGACTTAGCCAAGATCATACATTGAATTCGTGTTGGCAGGAGATGTAGAAAGGATTTATGTCTCAGCTAGAGGTAGATTGGGGTACCCTCTGTGCTCTGATTCAGGTGTGAAATTGAAGATTCTGTGGATTCCATTTGCCACTGAGCCTACAGAACACTTTTCAAGCACATAACACTGAGATCCGTGATGTTTCTTTGCTCCTTAGACTGCATTTATTGCTTCAAGCTTTCTCTCTTCGCAGATGTTTGAGGAAATAATCTGCAGAGTTTGTGCGACAATGCTACAGCGCAGCCCTATAAGGACCTATATTCCCTATAAGGGAAAATATGTGAGGGCTTGCTGTGAGGAAGGCAGAGCAGTATCACATAGATTGTTGGGATGTCATACAAATACTATATCACTTAAGCACACTTCCAAATATTTCCACACAGAATTTATGTAAAGCCTCCTAACTTAGCAGGTGGCTGTTGAATGCAATGGAAATCAGCCCACTGGAGAAATAGCTTTTTTTATCTTGGTTCTTTGGCACTCTGCCTTTGGAGAACACTACTCATTCTTTAGCTAGGAGAAAGGACAGACCATCTATCAAGCTGCTTTGTAATGATGATGGTGAAGTAGTGAAAAGAAGACTGGACTTGGGCCCAGAAAACCAGGGTCTGAATTCTGGCTCCAGAACTTATTAGAAGGGTGGCAGTGGACAAGTGATTTTACTTCTCTACCTCAGTTTCTCCATCTGCAAAATAGGGATACTATTGTTTTATATCACAACTTCACAGGGTAGATTTGAGGAAAGAACTTTGCAAACTTTAAAATTTTGTAGAAAATAATATTGAAATTTGAGTTAGTGATCATGGGGAATAAGGGGAGAGCAAAGGCAAATAACCTACAGTAAGCAGAGGATTTAGAGTTATAAGGCCGGTGTTTCAGGCTTTGTTCTGACCCTTATAAGCTGTGAGATTGTGGATAGGTTCCCATCTTTCTGAGACTCACTTTTCCTTTCTATAAAAATGGGGACAGTTCTCTATCTTACTTCCTAGGGATATAGTGAGCATCACAACATGTGTTGTAGAGTGCTATAAAAATGTGAGTTCTTGGTAGCAGTAGAAATATTAACAATTAACGTTTGTAAAGTTTGTAAGATACTTTAACTTTGTGAGATAAGAATATGAGTTAATTTCTTGTGCCTATCACAGTGTTTGGCACTTACACAACTGATAATTCATAAATGTTTTTGATGCATTATCTTAGGAGGAAATTGAGGCATAAAGAGGCTAAGTAATTTTCCCGGACTCACTCAGTTAATTAAGTAGTAGAGTTGAGATAAAAATTCATGTCTAGCTTTAAGAATTAATCTCTTTCTATGATTCTTAACAATTCTATCTCAACTAATAGCCACATTATGAGGATTGTAAAAGCCAAGACCCAAGAGATTTTAGGTCAAGGGCAGGAGAGCATATAGCCAAAGTGCCACACCTAGCCCTCATTACACAAATCAAAAGCCCAAATCCAAAGCAAGAGGGAGAAAATCAGGAGATTTCACTTTGCCAAGACAAAACTAAACGGCTGTTTCTGAGCCAACAGAGTTGTCCAGCTTCCTGTATCCATTGGAGGGGGAGATATTGTCCGATGACTCAGCCTTTTTTTTTTTTTAAGCAGACTCAGGCCAGAGGGTGGTTTGACCTAGGTCTTCCTTCATTCAGCAAACATTTAAGAATTAATTCTCTACTATATGTAGAGTACTGTGCTAGTTACTGTGAGAGTTGCAATGTTTATTTTTTTAATTTTTATTTTTTTATTAGTACTTACATTTATTTCAGGCATGCAATTCATACCACATATTACTGAGCAAAATTATATTGCAAACAAATATATAGAAATAACAAGCATTACCAAATAACAAAACTAGCATTAGTGTTATAAATATATTAATGGAACTAATAAGGAAAAAAGAGAGGCGATATTTAAATATAGTCCATAGTAGATATAAATAGATAATTCCCAGTTTCACATGTTATTTCTGGAGACTGCATTTTGAAATTGATTATCCACAAAGTAAAGCAAGTTTCTATTTGTGCAGGGGAGATTGTCTTTTTGGACTTGGATGGAAATTGTCAACTACGTAGGTAATAATGTCAAGAAATGAAGTCCTAGCTCTTCATTGGATAGGGTTAAGTGAGCAGATCAGTAAAAAGGAAATCAGTGATAATTAGGAACTGTCCATGCTTGTGAAAAGATAATTCACATCCTAGAATAAAAGGAGTGCTCTTGGAATTTAGAGAAGAAAAAGACTAGTCTGTTCTGGATGACATTAGGGAAGATCAGACTTAAAAAGGAACTTTAAGTAAAGTGTAGTATTTAGCTAGGCTTAGAGAAGATATTCCAGTTGGGGCACACTGATATGAGCAAAAACTACGATATGCTGGATTTAGGAAGGCCTGGATACAAATACCACACCAGCTATTAGCTGTAAACCTGGGTAGTAAAGTCACTTAATCTCTTTGTGCCTCAGTTGCCTCATGGAAAGTAGGATTGAGTTTAGTAGCCTCTCTTCCAGCTCTACATCGATGATTTTATAGGAAGAGTAAGATGTTTTGGCAGGGGGTGAGAGGGTTAGAATGGATGAGTTTGGATGGAGAGTAGATGGATTCTGATAACAGTCCTAGGGCTATCTGAGGGATTGGCAATTGATAAGTAGAGGAAAGAGGAAAGAACAGAAAAAGAGAGATTATCCCTTTGGTGCTCGTGCTTGCTTTATATTTCTCTTCTGCTCATTATAGGAGTTCTTTTACTGTTTTGAAAAGAAGCATAGTACACAGAATGTCAGAACTGAGAGGGATCTCAGAATGCAGAATATTAGTGCTAGAAAGGATGTTACAACAAAGAACATAGAATGTCATACATTGAGGGGGATCATAGAGTGTAGAACCCAGATTCTCAAAGCTGGATGGGACCTTAAACAGAATATTCTTGGACTTGGTGAACCTTTTAAAAATTTTTACAGATGAGGAAACAGAACAGAGAGGGGAAGGTGACTTGTTTAGTTTCATTCAATGAATTAGTGATAGAGGATAAGGGTGAAGTATGACTGTTAGAGAGCTCCCTGACCACAAAAAAAAGACATTGAAATACTATTCCTGTGCCAAGAAATTTGGCTATAGTTCAATATGCAAATAGAAAGATGTATTTTACACATTATTACTGTTTCAGAGACATATGTATAATAACACATTGGGCAACATCTGCCAAATCTGTTGTCACCCGTGGAAAATTAAATAATATGAGGCTGTGAAGCATTCCTTTGCCATTTCTGAATAAGAAGGAGGAAATGGCAGTGTATTTATTTTATTTTCTTAGAGCCAATAATTGTTGGCAGTTTCACTAAATGATTACAGGATATAGGAAGCTATTTTTTAGTGGCAGTTGACAAAGATAGTCTTTCCAGGGACCAGTGATAAAATCCAGAACTCCAGATAGAACTTGGACCTTCTTCTGTTGCCCTTGAAGGCCTATGGTTGTAGTGTGGTCATAATCACTGCTTAGTAATTAGGAGATCTATATTCTTGCCTCAACCACTACATCTTATACAAGTCACTTACACTAGCCAAATCTTAGTTTGTTTCTTTAAAACAGAGTATAACTAGAATGCATTAAGGTATCTCAGCTCTTGATAATCTAAATTTCTGTCATTTATAATTCACTAAAATGTTGGGGGAAAACTGACAAACTCTTTAAAGCAAGAGTTCTTAATCTTTTTTTTTTTTTTTTTTTTTTACATCATGGACCCTTTGACATTCTGTTGAAGCCAATAAATGAATAAGAGACAGAGCATTATGTAGAAAATCAATTATATTAAAATACCTTTATCAAAAAGCAATTTATATTCCATAGATTAAAAATCCACATTTTTGAGATGAATCATTGAAAGGGTTAATCTTACTTTCATGGTGCACAGGAACTCCTTGGGGGGAAAAAAAAAAGTTTGTCTCCTTTGTCTTCCTTTATTCCTGGCACAGTGCCCTGAACACAGGAAATGGTTAATTAATTTTTATTTGATCAATAAATGACCCTAAATAAGGAATATCAAGTTTTTGTTGTTGTTTCAATGTTTAAATTATGTTTAACTCTTCATGATCCCATCTGGAGTTTTCTGAAGTGAATTCCCATTTCCCTCTCCTGCTTATTTTACAGATGAGGGAATGGCAGTCAGTAGGGCTAAGTGACTTACCCTGAGTCACATAATTACTAAATGTCTGAGGCTGGATTTTAACTCAAGTTCTTCTCACTCTGAACCTAGCACTCCATCCCCCATTCAACCTAGCTGCCCTATTCTTTGTTATATATCAGAGTTAAAGAAATAGAATTTAGTTATTCATGACTGACAGAAAATGGTCAAATAAAGAATAGTCACAGAATCACATTGTTAGAAGTGGAAGAACCTTAGAACACAGAAAACAGTATATCAGAATTCAAACCAGTCTTGGATCTCACCACATAGAATGGTAGAGCTTAAGAACCTTAGGCTATAGAAAATAGAATGTTAAAATTGGAAGGGGCCTCAGGACATAAAAGATCAGAACTGGAAGGGTCCTTAGAGTCCATCTATTCTATCTTTTTTTAAAAATTAGTTTTCAATGAACAAGTTATTTGTTTTCCCTCCTCTTTATCCTTTGGGGGAAAAAAAACATCTAATAAGTATGCATAGTCAAGCAAAACAAATCCCCACACTGATCATGTCCAAAAATACGTATCCCATTCTGTCCCTGAGTCCATCACTTTTCTGTTAAGAGATAGGTAGCAGTTTTCATCATCCCTCTGCTCACTGAGATACCCATGCTCATTGAGCTGTTAAGTCTTTTCAAAGTTCCATAATTCTGTCTCTCAGAGTTGGAACTATACCCAGAGAGGGGATGTGTTATGCCTGTAGTTGCAAAATATATTCATCTCAAAGTTATAATCTTAATATCTTGACTTCCAAATCAGTGCTCTTCAACATTGCCTACTGAACATTGTTGTTGTTTTTTAAATAAGGATGCTGCAGCAACCATAAAAGAATCCTTATATATAATAGACTCCACCTCCACCTTCCCTCTATCTACTTTTCTACTTTCCCTCTTCCTTTTCTTTTCCTTTTCCCACCTTTCCTCTTGTCTCTTCCTGTCCCATACTTTTATCTCTCCATCCATCTTCCCATTCATTTACTTACTTATCTACAAAGGGATAACGAAGAGAGAAAGTATATGACAAAGACTTAGGGTTTTTGGAGGAACATAATTATGCATGTGATTTTTGTTTTCACTCTGGAATATTATCTTGCCCCTCAGTAGAGAGTAGCAGAGTCCGTGTCAGGGTGGTGGAAAAGTTGGATCATGGAGATAAGTTTCAGGAAGCATATGGAGAATGTCATTCTCTGAATAAATTTGCACAGACCTCAATCTGAGTCACTTGGCTCCTGATTGATTAGCATGTCATTACCCTCTGCTTCTGGCCCATGAGTACTTGCTATTGTGTGCTATTGGCACTTGGGAGTGGCAGAGCTGGAGAGCTGGAGAAATGTGTGTGTGTTGGGGGTACTCTTGAATTCCCTTCCTTTCTGGACATTCTGCAAACTTGAGTTATGTGATGTGACTCCCTGGTTCAACCTCTACATTTCATTGAACTTTGTGAATGTGAGACTCTCTGGAAGATTTATTGGTCGTTCCCTCAGATCTTAAGTGAAAAAGTATGTAAGGCTAAGCAGTTTTAGCTCCAGAATCAATTGAGAGCTAGAGAAACAATTCACTCCCCTACCCAACATATTTATGTGTCAAGCATTCAGAATATTAGCAGTGGAAGGATCCATCTGATCCAATTCAGCTCTGGGGAGGAAGAAATTGAGGACAGAAAGAAGGAGCTTGCCCACAGTCACCTACCAAATGATACTATAATCAGGATGAGAATATTTTTTTTAATAGCTTTTTATTTACAAGATATATGCATGGGTAATTTTTCAGCACTGACAATTGCAAAACCTTTTGTTCCAACTTTTTTCCTCCTCCCCCCCCTCCCCCCGTTACTTCCCTCAGATGGCAGGTAGACCAATACATGTTAAATATGTTAAAGTATATGTTAAATACAGTATATGTATACACACAGGATGAGAATCTTAAATTTCTTCTCTTTCAAGCAGGACTCTTTCCACTTCCGCCTTTCTAGGATCTATTATTTATTTATTTAGTATTTTGATATTCTATGCTTCAGGGTTATAGTTGTTCTTAGATTATTATTTTTTTTCCATGGAAAAAGTGGTGGGCTGGTCTGTAACTTCCTTTGCCCAGTCTTTTCATTGAAAGTGAAAATACTGTTTTCTCCTTTAGTCCCACATTCCTTCCTGTTAATTTTTATTGGCCTTGCTAGCCAAATGTACTTTTGTAGCCAAGAAAACATGTTTTTAGGAAACAGACTACAATTCAATCGTTCAACAACTTTTAATTGAAGACCTAGTAACATGCATAGTGTATGCAATACTAACCACAATGGATATAGAAAAACAGCAGGAGCTTTTTCCTCCCCTCAAGAAGCTTATACCTGGAGGAGAGACAAGATTAAAATAGACAAAGCATCCAGTAATGTCAGAGAATAATAATAAATCTATGTAGATTTGGATATATTATAAATGTAGATACCTAATAATGCCAGAGAATATATTTTTACTTTTTAATATTCTGTCCAACCTAGGAGTACCATTTAAAATACTACCTTTTCCACAAAACCTTCCTGAGATGATTCCCCAGTAACAGCAAGATTTGATAAATGATGGCATATGTAGGATGAAGGAGTGAAGAGGAGTGAAGGGATGACACTGAGATTGTAAACCTGAAGGATAGGAATGTCCAGAAAGGAAGGGAATTCAAGAAGATAGGAAGGAAGAAAGGATAAATGCCCTTGACAGAAAGAGAGAGATCTTGAAGAAGAATGAGGTTTGGGAGGAGGATGGCTGGTTTGGACTTGTGCAGCTTGAGATGCCTTTAGGTCACTCAGCTGAAAGTATCCAATGGGCAGTAGCGATCCAGGAGAATGACTAGAGCTCCATATATCACTATGTAGCCATCAGCATAGAGATGATAAATAAACCCAATGGAATTGATGATATTACCAAGAAGGCATGTAGAGAAAGCAAGGTCTGCCACAAGAGCCTTTTGTGGGGATACATCCACAGTTAGGGACTATGAGACTGAGAACAAAAAGAGAGTAGTCATGAAAACTCTGGGAAGAAAGGATGTTTCACAGTCAGATGCTACACAGAAGTCAAGAATAGTGAGAATTAAGAATTGACCATTGGATTTGGTAAAGAGATCATTGTTAACTTTGGGGAGAGCAGATCCCAAAGGACTGAGGAGTAAGTGACAAGGATAGGAAGTAGAGGCAATAATTGTATATAACTTTTTTTGGAAGTTGGGCTGAGAAGGGGGAGAATGCTATAGGAGAATACTATGAAGATTTTTAAAACCAGCATAGATTAGGGGATGTTTGTAGGCAGGAAGGAAAGGAGTTAGAGATCAAATATGAAAAGGTTGATTGAGATGATGGGCTAAATCATATCCAAGATTCCTTCTAACTGCAAATCCATGATCTTATAATGATAGCAATTATTTGCATTGCAAATTTAGGGATACAGAGTTTTCATATCTCATTTGTCTTTTTCATTGCTGTCATACTGAAAGATCTGTGAGGGTAGTGACTTTATCTTGTTTACCAAGGTACCCCCTCTCCATCCCTTCCCCATCGTCTAGCCCTGGGCAGTGCTCAGCGCTTAATGTGAGAGAAATCACAAAGGAGTATTGAATAGCACTGTTATGGTAGTTGCATTTCTTGCTGAACTTAAGCATTTTGACATTGACCTGAAGAGGAGAGAGTGCAGAAATTTGACATGGAATTGTAGAATTTTTTTTTCCCTGAGGCAATTAGGGTTAAGTCATTTGTCCAGAATCACACAGCCAGATTTGAATTCAGGTCTTCCTGTCTTCAGGGCTGTGCTCCATCCATTGTGCCACCTCATTGCCCTGAATTATAGAATATTTGAATGAAACAAAAAGGAACCTCAGATCTTAGTAAGTCAATAGTCAACTGGTATGTCTTAATTTCTTTCTATGTTCCAAAACTCATGCTAAGTACTATGGCCACAAATAAAAGCATTGTCGTGATGGAAGACAGCGTATGAAAACAATCTGAAAAAAGGTACCCATTTAGCGGTATTCAAACCCAGTTCTCTATTGGTTCTGAACCAAGCATTCTTTCCCTTACACTACACTATCTCTTAAGATTAGTTGATGTCTAAGGGTCTTTCCAGTTCCCAAAGTCTGTGGAATTTTCTTCAGGGAAAATAAGTTCTTGTTCATGATGGGGTCAGTGCCATTGGTTTGTAAGAGAAGAATTGAAAGTTGAGTTTCTAAAACTTTGTTGTCATTGTTGTTTATTCATTTCAGTTATGTCCTATATGCCTTGAGACTCTAATTTTTTTTTCTTTTTTGGACAAACTTGGTTCTTTTTGTTGTTTAGTTTTTTATGTCATGACTGACTCTTTCTGATTCCATTTGGTTTTCTTGGCAAAGTTACTGGCGTGGTTTCCCAATTTCTTTCCTAGCTCATTTTACAGATGAGTTAACTGAGGCATACAGGTTTTGGTGACTTGCTCAGAGTCACATAGCTACTAAGTGTCTGAGGCTAGATTTGCACTCGGACCTTCCTGACTCCATGCTGGTACTCTTTTCTACTGCACTGTTTAGGTGCCCCAAACTCTGCTTATGGTTCTGGAAAACTGTCCAACAGGCCAGCCTCTCTTGGACTTTCCTAAATGGAAATTTAATGCGAAGGATCTGACATTGGATGTGATGATGTCAGAATCACTCTGAGGCTTTGGGGTCAAAACTCCATCTGTTGGCAGGTGGCCTTGAAGTGAATCAGAGCTATGTGAGCTTGGGCTTTTTTAACATCCTCAATTTTTTTTTTTTGTCTGATGTGGTTTCCGTAGGGGAGTGCTTTGGTGTCAAGGGTACATCTTTTAAAGTCTTAATTCAATTTGAACAGATTGCTGGGAGCAGAGCCCTCTATGAGATGCTGAGGAAGTCGTAGGAATTTGATGAGACACAGTTTGTCCGAGAGGGCTGAGTTTGCCAGGGGGAAAAGACACAGACACAGACAATTGTGATCCACAATAACGTGATAAACACATTACACAATTATTAAGTGTCATGTAACATAGTGGATTGGGCACTGGACATGAAGCCAGCTGGGCTCCAAACCTGCCTTGGGCACTTTGGAACTCTGTTACTTCATCTCTCTGTGTCTCAGTTTCTTCATCTGTAGAGTGAATGGGTTGCATTCAGGATCCCTTCTAGTTTTAAGTCTTTATTCCTGTGTTCACAGTGGGTGATATCAGGAAAGACTTCCCAGAGGATATGGCATTTGATTGGGGCTTTAAAGGACAGATAAAAATTCAGATGAAAACAAGGAAGGATAATGGACATTCAGGACAGGAAATAATGGGAGCAGACAGAAAAGTAACAGGCATATTTATAAGATCTCTAATAGCTAGGATTCTAGTAGTTATAAAGAGTATGTGAAGTAAGAACATGGAACTTAGGGAGAAGGTGGAACAAGTATTTACTCAGCACTGTAGATGTGCCTAGTGCTTTCCAACTATGACCTTGTCTGATCAGGTGATGGTTCGAAATTGTTGTGGGCTGTGCTGTTGAATGTCAGTCTTATCTTCGATAAATCAGGTTTTTGTAATTTAGGATGTTATGTTCTGGAATAAAAATCTCATTTATATTTTTTAAGATTTCTAGGTTATGGGGCAAGTGGATAGTATGGCGGATAGAGTACTAGTTCTGGAGTCAGGAGGATCTGTGTTCAAATCTGGCTTCAGACATTTACTTGTTGTGTGATTCTGGGCAAGTCATTTAACCTAACTGCCTCCAGAAAAAAAAAAATCCCAAGTTAACAGTTTGTTCTTTTTTTCTTTCTTTCTTCTCTCCCTTCCCCCAGCAATGGAAGAATTAATTGTTGAGCTGCGCCTGTTCCTTGAGCTGCTGGACCATGAATATCTAACGTCAACAGTCAGGGAGAAAAAGGCAGTGATAACTAATATTCTCCTGAGGATACAGTCATCAAAAGGTGAGTGTTTGTAGTGGTTCAAGGTTTTGTACCATAGAGAGTAAGTAAGGAATTGAAACAAGAGCCCTTTAAATCCCATGTATTTCAGACATGGCTATTGGCAGATGCAAATTATACTCTAATAGTATTTGCTCAGTAGTTGGTAGTGCTCTCTTTTCTGATCTCATACCCCTTTGTTTACTTCTTGTACATTTATTATAATTTCTGTCACATTAATCTGTGAATATCTCATCAATCCTACTGGTTGCATGTATGATCTTTCTGAACTTAACCCAGTACATGGCACATAGTAGGTGCTTATAAAATGCTAAATGACTGACTGTATGGAGCAATGGAAAGACAAGAGACCTGGATTTGAATACTGGCTCTGTCACTTACTAACTTTGTGGGCGTATTATTTAAATTTTCTAGAATGTGGTTTCCTAGTCTCTAAAATGAAAGAACTGGATTAGCTGACATTTAAAGTCCCTATCAGCTATTCAGCTATAATCAGTGTGCCTCCTTAAAATATTTCTCTTTCCCTTTCTCTCTCCTTCCTTCCTTCCTTCCTTCCTTCCTTCCTTCCTTCCTTCCTTCCTTCCTTCCTTCCTTCCTTCCTTCCTTCCTTCCTTCCTTCCTTCCTTCCTTTCTTCCTTTCTTCTTTCTTTCTTTCCTTCTTTCCTTCTTCACTCCCTCCCTCCTTTCCTTCCTCCTTTCCTCTCTTCCTTCCTTCCTCCTTTCTTTCCTTTTTTCCTTCCTCCCTCCCTCCCTCATGTTATAGTGGGAAAAGCTTTGGGGACCTGACTCTAAAAATCTAAAAATGCTGTGTGACTGGATGAATCATGTAACCTTACCCTCTTTTCTCAGCTCTAAAATAAGGATGACTAGACTAGTTAGATTGCCCATTTCGGCTCATAATTGTTGGATCCAGGAGGAACAGTTCAGATCACCAAAGAGGAGAATATAGAGAGAATGAGACAAAGAGGTCATGATATAAGTCTTGAAATCTGCTAAAGGAGAAGGAGATGATGAGCCATCAGAAAAAAAAAAAAAGATTGAGGAGGAATGGTCAGGTATGAAGGAAGAGATTGAGTAGAGAACAGTTCCTGGAAGCTGAGAAGGGAGAATATCTAGGAGAAGCATGTAATCAAAGAGATTAAAGTGCAATGAGTATTGAGAAAAGGATGTTCATTGGATTTCGCCATTAAGAGACATTTGGTGACTTTGGAGAGACTTGTTTCAGCCCTTCACTAATTACTGTTGTCAGACTGAGCTCTTGAGGGCCACCCAACTGGTATGTGGTGGGGCTGGCTCTCATTGCCAAGACTTCCCTTTCCACCACATACAACCTCCTGCCCTACAGCCTGGACTTGAAGGAACGAGCCCCATTCCAAGGTTTTAGATGTAGGAACTGATGTGGTTTCTCTTAATACTTGCAGGCTTTGAAGTAAAAGACCATGCTCAGAAACAAGAAGTTACCAACAGTTTGCCGGCCCCGCCGCAGATGCCGCTGCCCGAGATCCCTCAGCAGTGGCTGGTGAGTTATGGCCCTGTAGCCGGGTGACAGGAAACTGTCTGATCCTGTCGTTACCTGGAGTCTAGCTGAGGACATGAGGAATGAGGCGAGTGTGTGATCCTGGGAATGCTGAGGCAGCCGTTTGCCAGCTCCCACTCGGCCGTTCCCGATGGATAATTGGGAAAATCATATAGGAAATTAGCCTGCCTTGAGATGGCAGCTGCTTCTTTACAAAGTGACAGTGCTGTAAATACATTGTAATCCTGCTTTGATGATGGATTTTAAAGTAGCAGGGGAGAGAGGTTTTAGGGGCAGAATTCCTGAAAAGCCTCCAGAGGGGTTGTTCTCCTCACTGACTTGGTCTGTGATTTTGAACACCTGGCTTTGAAATTTTCCAGTACTGTTTCTTTTCTATTTCAACCTAACAGAGTTTCTTAACCTTTTCTGGGTCATGGATTGCTCTGGCAATCTAGTGAAGCCTAAGATCTCCTTCTCAGAATGTTTTTTATAAAACACAGTGCATTGCAAAGTAAAGCAATTATATTGGATTGTAGCTATCAAAATATGAAAAATAAAACAAAACAAAAGTTCATGGATTCCATGTTAAAAATTTCCAGAAATTCCAATGGGCAAATATACATTTACCCCAGATATATGTTATATTCATTTTTTTTTAGATTTAGGATTCTTAAGAGAGAAGAAAGAAGAGTGCTTTTGGTCAGGATGCAAGCATTTGAGTCCCAACTCTGATACTTACAAGTTGTATGATCTTAGGCAAGCTATTTAATGACTATATACCACAGCGTCCTTATTTTAAATTATATCTATATTATATATCACATATAAGACATATCTTTATATCTATCTATCGATATTTATATAGATATGTAGATTTAGATATTGGTGAATTTTTGGAAAATATCTCCAGATCCAGTTATTAATTTCCTTTTCTTCATGAGTTGAGTTCTACCTAACCATGCTATTTACAACTATATTTGTGAGCTTGAGCAAAATACATTCCTTTATTGATAAATTTGATTTCCTCATATGTTAAATCAAGGGATTGGACCAGATGACCTGTAAAATCTTTTCCAATAGTAATATTCTATGAACCAATGACCTATGGCTTAATTTCTTTGCTTGAACAGTTTGTTTATTCAGGCACATGAGCTTTAGTTTTTAGAACTGAATTCCATTCTGACTGGTTACCTGGAAATTTATAAAGAAAACCTGGATAAAGAAAAAAAAAACAATTGACATGATAGTTCAACCTTCTCTGGATGAATTTATACCCTTCCTTTAAAGTCCAGCTCACATGTTACTTCTTTCAGAACACTTTTCCTAATTCCCACAATCCTTTGAATTAATCTAAAATGAACACCCATGGATTTTATGAAAAAAAAAACAGGATAAGTAAGCCATTGGTTAATTTGATTTAAAAACAAGAAGAAAACCAAAAATTCAGTATTGAAAATGAAAAGGATAAAATCACCAACAATGAAGAAGAAATTAAAGCAATCATTGGAATGTCGTTCTTTTTAATTCTCATAAAACACTTTGCTTTGCCTCCTACTTGCTTACCATGTGTATTGTTTGATGCAAATAACCCAAAAAAATCCTTATATAAAAAAGTTTGGAGTGAGCAACTTAGGTTTTAGTATGGACTGATGGACATTTATATAGTACTTTAAAGTTTGGAAAGCACCTTAAGTACCATATCACAACAATTTTATGAAATAGAGAGTATAACTGACCCTCATATAGTAGTTTTTTACATACATAAATTTTACATATATAAATATCATATATATACCTATTAATATATAATACATAAACATATACCATCTGAGTTTCATAATGAAACATACTATGATTTCCATTACAAATATGGATAAACCGAAGCTCAGAGATGGTCACAGGTTAAAACTACAAAAGTTCTCAGAAGTCATTTAATCTAATCCTATCATCTTACAAACGAGGAAATAGGCCCAGATAATTTGAATTGGGTAAGTGTCCAAAAGCAGAACTTTTCAAATTTAATTTTTAAAATTCTGAATTTTACAAACATCTACAAATAATACTTCCACATATAAAGTAGAACAGAAAATAAGGTTATTTGGAAAGTGTGAATCTTTACTATATATAGCTTGCTTTTAAAAAAAATGTAATTAATTCCACATGTTACTTTCAAAACTGCCCTCTATGTTTCCTTTTGATCTTCTTCAATTCTGGAGATCTAAAATATGTTTTCATGACCCTCTCTTCTTTTCTAATTTTGGCAAACATATTGTTTGCTATTCCCATACTCCCACTAAAAAAAACAAAAAAACAAAAAACAAAACAATTCAGTCTTTGTAACAAATAAAACAGTCAAGCAGAATAAGCCAACCTAATTTTTCATGTCCAAAAAAGTATGTTTCTCTCTAGAAAAAAATCTCTTTATAAAGGTTAGTAGTTTCATTCCTTTGGAGTTATAGTTATTTCATTTTTCAGAATTTTTAAGTCTTTCAAAGCTGTTTTTTTTTCCTTTAAAGAGTTGCTGCTAGTGTTAATGTATGGGTTTTTCTCCTGGTTCCTCTATATCAGTTCATGCAAGCCTTTTCAGATTTCTCTGAAACTCACCACCTTTGTCAATTTTAATGTTTTTTTGTTCTGTTACATTTGTATGCTATAATTTGTTGAGACATTTCACATTTAAGGGATATCACTTTAACTTATAGTTATTTGCTACAACTGAAAATACTGGTATAAATAGATCGAAGATACCAGGTAAGGTATCTTGTCCCTGGATGATGATTGTCATTGATAACATGCTTTGAAAAACCATATATATACATAATTATTTCATCCTCTTAACAATCTCATAGAAGAGGAGTACAAATAATATAGTATTATCCCCAGAGACGTTAAATAATTTACCCACAACCATACATCTTGGCTCATCATGACCAATTAAAAAAATAATATCTAGACTTCTATTTCTAAAGCAGAATTTTCTGACTGAAAAAAACCTAAAAGTTGAATTCTGCTCCTCCCCTTTATTTTTAATTCAAAATAACAACAATGTTTTTCTGTAACACATTATAAGACATCCTTTAGAAAGAGAAGCCAACTGCTTGTAACCAGCTTGTAAATGCTTCTGTCTGCTGGATAATAGTTCTGATCAGAGTCTAGGACAAAAGCTTCCTTGATATTTAATGCCTTGGGGAAGTTTTTGTACTTTTATTTATCAACAAATGACAAACATTTATGAAAAAACTGCTGTGTGTAGAGCACTGTGCTAGGCACTCCTTGGCTCCATGGATCTGAGAATCTAGTATGGGGATTAGATAGCAAGAGAGAGCTCTAACACACACCATTGTGGGCTAAGTACATTTGAGAGTTGCAAAACAAAATACTAGGAATCTTAGGATTGTTCAGGAATGTTAATTGATTTTCTTTTGAATTCAGGAAATTCTTGTTTTGAATAGCCTCTCAGTTTAGGTTATTTGATCACAGTATTCTCTGTCCCTTAAGACAGAAAGCTGATGCTTAATAATTCAAATTTGCAAAAATAATAACAATAATAATATTAGCTCTCACACACATACACATATAGTTCTTCTTGTTGTTTTTGTTGTTCAATTGTGTGCAACTCTACAATTTGGGATTTTCTTTGGGATCCAAAGATATTGGAGTGCTTTACCATTTTCTTCTCCAGCTCATTTTATAGATGTGGAAACTGAGACATATGGGGGAAGGGACTTACCTAGGATCAGACTGTATGCCAGGCACTGTGTTAAGTGCTTTACAGTGATCATTTCATTTGATCCTCATAACAACTTGGGGGTAGGTGCTATTATATTCCCATTTTGCAGATGAGGAAATTGAGGCAGGTAGGTTAAGTTATTTGCCCATTATCACAGTTAGTAAGTATCTGAGGTTGTATTTGAACTCAAATCTTCCTGACTCTGGGTTTGACATTTTATGCACAGTGTTTCATAGTTGCTTTACAAAGACATTTGGAGAGAGTTCACATGACTTTCCTAAGAGACAGCAAGTTATGAGTTAAAGACCATTTGTTCCAAGAATCGGGAGACATCAATTTGAATATCCCTCTGCCTCTAAGCACATGCTTCAGATTCAATGCAACTCAGTCTATGCAACCTAATTGAACAAACTTTTTTTTTTTTTTTTTAAGTATTTGCTGTGTGAAAAAACTCTGTTAGGTAGTTGGGGTACAAAGATATAGCAGGAGAGGCTTACATTTTATTGGAGGGAGATACATGAAACAATAACAAAAGGACATTCTAGATAATTTGATGAGGAAGGAGAGAACTCTACCTCCTGTAGGGATCAGAAGAAGCTTCCATTAGCAAAGGATATGATTTGTTCCTTGAGGAAGAAAACGATTCTGAGAAGTAGAGGTGAGAATGCATTCCAGACAGGGATGGAATAATCTAAAAATGTGGAGATGAAAAAAAAAAATGCCAAAGAGACAAAGCCAAGATGGGGAAGTAAAGGCAGTAATATGTTTGAGCTTTCTCCCTGACTCTTCTTAAAACCTTTTAATCATGTCCCCAAACAATTTCTGGAATAGCAGAACCACAAAAGGGACAGGATGAAGCAGTTTTCTAGCCCAAGACAATTTAGAAGATTGGCAGAAAAGGGTGAGAGTAGAATACAGTCTAGTGCAGGCTGAGTCAACAGAAACGCAGACCCAGCAAACCAGGAGCAGTTTTTAGAAACCACTGAATCAACAGGAGAAGTGGCTACTTTTGGACCTCTCAGCCCACAGGTAGTAAGGGGGTTCAACAATTGCTCAGAGGGATTTACAGGGGTCTCTTTGCTGGCATTGAGGGCAAGAATCTGTTGCTTTGCTCATAATCATACAGGTTGCAATCCTGAGTGGCACTCTCGGGGCAAGGAGGAGCAATCGCACTTTAGATCTTGTGGCTACAATGGAGTGGGGACTCTTACCACAGTTCCAGGACAGAGAAGAGTGCTTATAGTCCCTCATAGACTAGAGCATAGACCAGGAGAGTACTAAATACACCTCTTCTTAGATCATACCACTTTGGAAGAACTGAAACTTATGGATCCCTGGTAGGATCTCTGAAAATAGTTGTACAAAACCCCTGAAGCTTGGAATAGTACACCTTCCACCCTGAAAGCAGAGCCCCACTTTAGCAAAGAATTAGAAATCAAGAAATAGATAGGAAAAATGAACAAGCCATTAGAAAAAATTTCTGATTGTAAAAAATGACAAGGAATATCAAAACACACATTCAATGAAAATAGCAAAGTCAAAATTCCTACATCCAAAGCCTCAAAGAATAATATGAATTAGTCCCAGGCCATGGGAGATCTCAAAAAGGATTTTGAAAATCAAGAAGGGGAAGTAGAGGAAAAATTGGGAAGAGAAAAGAGAGTGATGCAAGAAAATCATGAAAAAGGGATCAACATTCTGGTAAAGAAGGCACAAAAAATACTGAAAAAATAATATCTAAGATAATAGAATAGGCCAAATGATAAAAGAGGTACAAAAATCCATGAAGAGAATAAAGCATTGAAAAATAAGAATTGGCCAAATAGAGATATACAAATATCCACTGAAGAGAACGCCTTAAAAAAAAAGAATTGGCCAAGTGGAAAAGGGAGAACAAAAGTTTGCTGAAGAAAGTAAATCCATGGAAATTAGAATTGAGGAAGTAGAAACTAATTATTTAATAAGAAATGAAGAAACAGTATCTCACTGGAAAAACAACTGACTTGGAAAATAGATCCACGAGAGATTGTCTAGAAATTATTAGACTTGCTAAAAGCCATGATCAAAAGAAAGGCTAAACAGCATCTTTCAAGAAATTATCAAGGAAAACTGTCCTGACCTTCTAGAAACAGAGGGTAAATTAGAAATTGAAAGAATCCACTGATCACCTTCTGAAAGAGATCCCAAAAAAGAAAACTCCCAGGAACATTAAAGTTAAATTCCAGAACTCCCAGATCAAGGAGAAAATATTGCAAGCAGCCAGAAAGGAGCAATTTAAGTATTATGAAACCATAGTCAAGATAACACAGTATTTAGCAGCTTCTACATTAAAGGACTAAAGGGCTTGGAATATGATATTCCAGAGGACAAAAGAGCTGATATTGCAACCAAGATTCACATACTGAGCAAAACTAGTATAATCTTTCAGTGGAAAAAATAGATATTCAGTGAAATTGGGCTTTCAAACATTCATGATAAGAAGACCAGAGCTATAGAAAACTTGAATTTGAAATACAAGATTCAAGAGAAAGCAAAAAAGGTAAACAGGAAAGGAAAATTACAAGGGACATAATGTGGTTAAATTATTTCTATTTCTTCATAGGAAGATGGTGCTTGTAACTCATAAGATCTTTCTCATCATTAGGGAAGTTAGAAGAAGTATATATAGACAGAGGACACAGACATGAGTTGCATATGATGGGATGATATATAAAACAAATAAAAATTAGGAAAGAAGAATGCACTGGAAGAAGAGTAAAATAGAATGGGGTAAATTATCTGACATAAGAAGCACAAAAAAGAGATTTTACTGTGAAGGGGAAGATGGAGGAGGTGCTAGAGAATGCTTGCACCTTGTTGTCATCAGAATTGGCTCAAATAGGGAATAGTATACACCCATAATAGATATAGAAATCTATCTTCCTCTACAGGAAAGTAGGAGGGAAAGGGCATAAGAGAAGAAGGGATGCATATAGGAGGAGGATGGATTAAGAGAGGTAGAAGTCAGAAGCAAAACACTTTTGAGAAGGGACAGGGTAAAAGGAGAGGGAGAATAGAATAAATGGGAGGAGGAATAGGTTAAAAGGATATGCAGTAAGTAACTGAAAAACATTTTGAAGCATATTTCTCTGATAAAGCACTCATTTCTCAAATAATATTAAAAAGAGTCAAATTTATGGAAATAAGAATCATTCCTCAATTGATAAAGGATTAAAAAAAATATGAAGTTAGTTTCTAGTTGAAGTAATCAAAGCTGTCTACAGTCATGGGAAAAAATGTTCGAAATCACTATTGGTTAGAGAAATACAAGTTAAAACAATGAAGATACTATCTTATACCTATTAAATTGACTAATAGGATAGAAAAGGAAAATGACAAACATTGGGGGAAATTGTGGGAAAATTGAGACATTAATGCATTGTTAGTAAATTTGTGAACTGATTCAACCATTACATAAATGCAATTGTGAACTATACCCAAATGGCTATAAAAATATGTATACCTTTTGATCCAACAATAACCACTACTAAGTTTGTATCCCAGAAGAGATAAAAAGAAAAGAAAAAGGCTCTAAATGTACCAAGGCATTTAAAGGCAGCTCTTTTTGTTGGTAAAGAATTGGAAATTGAGAGGATGCCCATCAATTGGAGAATAACTGAATAAGTTGTGGCATATGACTGTGATGGGATACTATTTTGCTATAAGAAACAATGTTACATGCTCTCAGAAAAAACCTGGAAGGACTTTTGTGAATTGATGCAAAATGAAATGAGTAAAACCAGGAGAGGATTGTACATAGTAACAGATAGTAACAGAAATGTTGTAGAATAAACAACTGTGAATGACTTAGCTATTCTCAGTGATACAACAATCCAAGACAACTTTGAAGGATTTATGACAAATACTATCCATCCTTTGAAAAAAGAATTAATAGATTCTGAATACAGATAGAAACATTTTTTCACTTCATTTTTTAAAAATCTGTGTTTTCTTTTACAGTGTGACTAACATGTAAATACAAATTAAAAATAAAAATTTAAAAAATAAAAAAAGAAAGAATGTCAAATTTCGAAGCAGCCAGCCGGCCAGTTTAACTTGAATGTGAAATGCATGAAGTAGAGCATTATAAAATAAGGTTGAAAAGGACCATTCGAACTTGATTGCAAAAATGTTTAAAAAGGATTAGAGGATTAGTTTATATTTACTAGAGAAGCAGTAGAGAGCAGTTAAAGATTTTTGAATAGGAGAGCAATCTGATCAGATGTGTAGCTCAGGAAAATTATTTTGGCAAGAAGAGCCTTGTTGATGAAAAGAGTTGAGGAAGCCTCTGAGATTATAGACCATAAGTACAAAAAAAAATGATGCTGCTTATAACTGCTGAAACAGTTAAGTCTGAAAAATGATAAGTTTAATGGGGGGAGATAAGAGAAACACAAAAAAATCTATATCACAAGATAATACTTGGTAAATGCTTTGGAGAAGTCCAAAGCCACATGCTGTATGAGACTGTAGGAGAAAGGGTTGTTAGCTTCTATGGTTATCAGAAAAATCTTATGAGTATGAAGAAGTAACTTTTCATATTAGCATTTCATATCATCAAAGGATTGTGAGTTTTACATCTTGGAACTACTTTAGAGATCCAGGTCTTTGAAGATCCAAGTTCTTCATTTTAAAGGTAGTGAACTAAGATCCAAGCTTACACTGGTACTGATTACCTAGGCTGAGATTTTGTTTTTAGACAATTGTCTTTTCTTTTTTTGGTAAAGAATGAAGAAATATTTTACTTAAAAACAATATTGTGAACAGACTCTGAAAGTAGTAAAGGACAAGGGTACGTTTAAGAAACAAAGTATAGTTGAAGCTTTTAGTGCATGATAGACAGATGAAATAAGGTTAGAAAGGTAAGAGAGTTCTTTGGTCGAATTGTTGTGATTTCATTTAGGGTTTTCTTGGCAAAGATCTTGGAGTGGCTTACTGTTTCCTTCCCCAAGTCATTTAACAAATGAAGAAACTGAGGCAAACAGGATTAAATGACTTTCCCAGGGTTACACCACTAGTAAGTATTTGAGGACACAATTTAAATTCAGAAAGTTGGTTCTTTTTGATTCCAAACCCAATGCTCTATTCACTGTACCACCTAGCTACCCACACTTAATAAATACTTATTGACTTTTGGCTGGCTAAACTGAGAATTCTCTACCCCACTAAAGTCACATAGGTACATTCTCTCTATTAAGACTTTCAAAGCTCTTTCCTTCTACTTATTGTTCAGTTCTTTCTGTCATGTCCAACCCTTTGTAGTATTTGGGATTTTCTTAGCAAAGATACTCAAGTGGTTTGCCATTTCCTTCTGCATCTCATTGTATAGATGAGAAACTGAAGAAAGCAGAGTTAAGTGATATGTCCAAGATCACACAGCTATAAAATGTCTGAGACCTGATTTGCGCTCAGGAATAGGAATCTTTCTGATTCCAGGCCTGGCATTTTATCTACTCTACCACCTGATTTGTCCAGAGGTAAGATAACATCAAATTATTTTGGGCCTTGAAAAATCAGGCAGAGAGATTGATTTGATTCTTGGTATTCAGCAGGGAGCTATTGAAGGTTTTTGACCAAAGGAATAACTTGACTAAATGTTTATAAAAGAAAGAATAACCTGATAGAGATTAGAGAATAGAATAGAAAAAGAGGATTGAGAATCTTTGTTGTTAGCGAGCCATTTCAATTGTGTCTGATTCTCTGTAACCTCGTTTGGGATTTTCTTAGCAAAGATACTAAAGGATTTTTCATTTCCTTTTTCAGCTCATTTTATAGATGAGAAATGGAAACAAATAATGTTAAGTGATTTTTGCCTGCATTCGTACAACTGGGACATGTCTGAGACTGAATTTGAACTCAAAGGTCCTCCTGAGCTCTGGCTTAGCACTCTATCCACCACACCACCTAGTTACCCAGCTAAGTATCTTAAGTTTTGATTAAGGAGACAATTAAAATATTCTACAAAGTTAATAAGGAAGCACCATACAAAGATGGTGATGGGAATAGAGGAGAAAGAACAGACTTGGCGTATGTTGTGGAGAAGAGAGCAATTCATAGGACAGAATAATTTATTATGAGAGATGAGAAAGAGTAAAATAGAAGAATCAGGACTTGAGGAATAAGCACTAGATTTTAAAACTCTTTAGCTTTTTGCATCCTTGGAATTCACTTATGTGATTTTTGGCTTTGCCCACCAAATAATATCTTTCATGTGACAGAAATAGTCAATAATTGTTGAGTTGAATTTAATATTTCTTATTTTGAGCCTTTGACAATTTTATTAATATTGGTTCTAAAATTGCCTAAGAAATCTTGGAAACGGGCCACTTTTTCTTTTATGGTCTTGTATTCATCCTTTCATGGTGACTTATTATTATGATATTTTATGATTACCGAACATGTTATATATCTTTTCACTCGAACAGATAGAGAGCTAGGAAGTAAGAAGATCTTGGCTCAAATCTAGACTAGCTATAGGATCCTGACTCAATTGTTTAAGGTCTTGGTGCTCTAGGCCATTCTCTGAAAAAGTGCTGATCTACATTGGTAGAGGGACCTTCCTCCTCTTATTATCTATTCCAGTGAAACATATTTCTAGTCCTTCTCGTTATCCTTAGTAGATATCACACAATAAATGCCACTTTTGCAGCATATCAAATATTAGCCTGATTTTCCAAAGGAGGAAACTGAGATCTAAGCTACCTGATGTCATGTTATCTTACTACACCACAAGCATCATCCTGGACCTCAGAATTTTACAGTAAACATTTTCATGACTTGTCAATTATAGAAAACTTAGATGGCAGAAGAATCATAAAAAGCGAGTCTATTCCAAAATTATTAGGTAGTTTTAGAGCCAGTACTAATAAGAATGTCAAAAGATCAGAATAAGAAATATTAAATTTAATTCAACAATTATTGACTATTTCTGTTATATGCAAGACACTTCACTGTGTTAGTTATACAAAGTCATAAAAATTTAAGAATCATTTCCTATATTCAATTACTCTACATTTTGAATCCTTCCTTGAAAACATCTCCTTTCTTTCCAATTTTTAAAATAATACTCAATTCCACTGGCTGGTGCCTACCTCAGAATGAGTGTGATTTATTATTTCTTAGCTCTCTGGGATAAGCATACTAGCTTGTAGATAGGGTCTTAAGATCCTAGATTTAGGGCTGAAAGAGACTTTAGAGATTTTTAGGGACTTTAGAGATTTTGGACTCATTTTATGGATGAGGAAGCTGAATCTTAGAGTGGTTCAGTGTGCCCAAGATCATATCAGTAATAAATAAATACATAAAACCCAGTAAATACATAACTAGCACTCTTTCTACTGTACCTCACTGCTTCCCATCCTTCCATTCATCTCTCCATTCAACATTTTCTTTTTTAAAAACTTGATTTCTGTCCTTGCATTTCAGCAAAGGGGCTCTGAGTTTATGGGTGGAAATGTTTGTATTTGATTTAGAGCACATAAGGTTGGCAAGTATACAGTGAACTCTGCTGACATTTCTCCAGTTTTACTTGACTCCATCCTAACCTAAATTGTGATGAAGCTTCAGTGATATTACCATTGGAGGCACAGGGACTGACCACAGATTCTAGATGGGTGTTTCACAGATGAAAGACTATGGCAGAACAGCTGCCTTAGCTCCATGGCCCAGTGGCAATAGAAATTCCCCTTTCTAACTTGTTGCCAAAGTCTGGGCTTCTCCTCCTTCTACTTTCTGCCTGGACCCCATCCTCAAAAGGGCATCCTCTGATGAATACTCACTCAAAACAACTTAAAACTGCTCTGTCTTGGAAATGTTGTTGAATCTTGATTCATTTCTTTAAGATTGTAAATTGCTTTTTTTTACTTCCTTTTGGGGTAATAAGTATAATCTCCATTTTACAATTGAGGAAACTGAACCCCAGTGTGAAGACTTGAACCCAGACTGTCTAACCCTGGTCTTTTGCCCTACTACATTACAAGCATCATCCTGGATCTCAGAATTCTACACAACATTTTCACAACATGCCTATTTTAGGACAGTGGATTCAGAATCCTGATTAGTACCCATTTATACCTGTATGCGGTAAATGGGGGTAAAAGTGCAGAAGGAGAGGCTTTTACCTTCCTGTTGGTTTCCCTAAAAGTAATTTTAGGAACATTCTGAGGATTATGTGCTTGTTTGAAGGCACAAGAAAGTATAAAATCATAGAATTTAGAGTTAGAATGACTTTTGAAGTCTCAGTGAGGGGAAAAAAGTTTAAAAATGTTTTAACATGTAATTGGGGAATAATAAAATATTATATATGTATATGTTGTATACACACACACACACACACACACACACATATATGAAAGAAGTCTAAGTGAGCAACCAGTTCCACTCCTTTCATTTTTCATATAATTAAAGCAAAGTGTGGAGAGAGTGAGAAGCAGCAGGATGGAATGGAAAAGCTTGGACCCTGATGTCTTGATAATTAGGGACTTAATCACTTAAGTGTGTGATCATTTGTCCTCTCTAAGTCTTGTATTGTTAAACCTTAAGATGGAAATGATAATACTTGGATACTTGTACTGTCTTCTTCACAAAGTTCTTGGGATTGAAGCATTTTGTAAGTCTTAAAGAATTTCATAAATGTGTTTCTCTTATTGATTTGGTACCCATGGCCTCCCAAGCAGGAAGAGGAGAATCTGGGACCTCTTACCACAAATTCAGGGTTCTTTCCATGACCCTAGACTGAATGTGTGTGTGTGTGTGTGTGTGTGTGTGTGTGTGTGTGTGTGTATGAGAGAGAGAGAGAGAGAGAGAGAGAGAGAGAGAGAGAGAGAGAGGAGAGAAGAGAAAGAAAGAGTATGAGAGAGAATATTTGCTTTATTTGAGTATTAGCCTTCTTAAAGCATGAGGCCCCATAAATTTCCAGATGTGGTCTCACCAAATCAATTATATTGTAGTGAGTTAACATCATACCTGTTCTCAGGATACTTGAGCTCATAACCTGACTCTGCACCTAGCTGATCCCATGTGACCATGGGCATGATGATAACAAAAGGAAATTTCATTTGTAGAACCACTTTATGTACTATGTTCATTTAAGCTCCACAAACATAGTGTGGGGGAAGTAATTCAGATATCATTATTCCCATTTTATGGATGAACAGATAGCCTTAAAGGACTGAACTAACTTTTTTTCAGGCTTGCCTAGTCAGTATGTGGCAGGTCTTTGACTTTGAAATGTGTCCTCTCTATATCATAATGCCTCTCATCTCTATAGTGAGTGCTCATGAAATACCTTGATTAATTCAAGGACTTAATATCATGTCAAAAAGCCTTCCTTCCTCCCTTCTCCACCATTTCCTTCTCTATCTGCTCTTCTCCTTCCTCATTCTTCCTCCTTCTTGCTCTCTTTCATTTCTTCTTCCTATTTATTTTCTTTCTTTTTTCTTAGACAGGTACTTGATTCAGAAGAGGACTGTCAAAGAAAGTATTGGATTGGTTTTTTATACCATGAGGCAAAATTATCTTTCAATGATGCTTTGGGAAAGGTTGATGGATTAGGGAGATTTAGAACTCTCCTAACCATGTCATTCATCAATTTAGATATTTGCATATTCAGTTATAAGCTACCTTGCCTCTAAAAAGAGAGACTAAAATAGACCAAAAGAAAAAAATGTACTTGGATTATAGAAATGTTCTTTGGAAGAGAGACCTGTACTTTTCAGAAAGTTCGTATTTTCATTTCAGACCCAAAGTCATACATCTACCACGCTGATTGTACAGAGTCAGAGGCAAGTGCTGAGAGAGCATTTCAAAAATTGAGACCCAGTTCATTTCCAAAATGGATTCCATCTGTGTTGATTTTGGCTGTTCATATCCTCCCACCCAACTCTGTGAAGCAGCCGGTGCACCAAAGGGGGCTCATCCAGACAAGCACCATTTGGGTTTCATTTCCTTTTTCTTCTGCTCCTTCCTACCTCAATGTATGCAGAATAACAATCTTAAAAGAAGAATATTTCTGACATTTATCTAGGTAGTGAGAGAATAAGATGTTGTGCAAAAACTTCCATCCAAGAAGACCTGGATTCAAGGAGAAGAAGACAAGGAGGGAAAGAAAGAAACTGCTTGAAAAGCAGCTAGTCACAGAACTGGATCTGGAGTTGAAAGGGACCTAAGTAGCTAACTCATACCTGAACAATCATTCCTCTCGTCTCTCTCTCCCCACTCCCCACTCATTTTCCATATCTATGAAATGATTAATCAAATTTTGCTTGAAACCCTCTATGAAGGAGGAGTTGCTTACTTCCCAAGATAATCTCTTCTACTTCTGTATAGCTCAAACTGTTAGGAAGTTTTCTATTACATTAAGCCTAAATTTGTTTCTCTGTCACTTTTTGGAGGTTTCATTTATGAGAATCTTGCTTTATTTTTAAAATAAGTTTTATTGATATCTTTTATTTTTATATTGCCAACATTTCTCCCAATTTCCCTCTATTTCCTTTTTCCCAGGAAGCCATTATATGTCAGAAATATTTTTCAAGAAAAAGGGAAAGAAGAGAAAAACATCAGCAAAGCTTTATTACTAGAGAAAAATTCCACAAATCTGTATAGTGCTGCATTCCTATAGAACTCTCCCTGCAAAGAAGGGAACTGGGATGCATGTCTTCATGCTTCTTATTCTGTGTAATTTTGTTATATTCATTTTTGGTTGTTTTGTGGTGTTTTTTCCATTTATGTTATTGCAGTTGTCGTATGTGTATTATTTTCATGTTTCTGTATCAGATCCTGTCATTTTTTCTCTGCTTCTCTGCATTTGTCATAATATTCAATCCCATTCAAGTACAGTTTCTATAGCCATTCCTTGACTGATGGACAACTCCTATGTTTCTATTTCTTTACCATCACAGAAAGTACTGCTCCGTATAGTTTGGTGGATTCGACAACTTTTTTCTAATTTTTATCAATGTCTTCCTTGGAATATATATGTAGTATTAGATTCTTTAACCTCTATCCATTGCTTGTGGTTTTTCCCTCAGTTAATTTAATCAAATTTAACCTTATAGGAAAATTATCTTACCTTTCACATCTCATCTTCTCTAAAGCAACATGCTCAGTTCTTTCAACCAATTCTCAAATAACATGATCACAAGGTCATTTTTGATCCTGGTCATTCTCCTGTGATTGGTATCTAGTTATTCAAAGACCTTTCTGAAATTAGGAGCTTGGAACTGAATACAGTGCTCTAGAGTTAGTTTGACCAGAGTGTAGTATTCATCCTCCTGATCCTTCTATTAATGCAGCCCAGAATTACTTTAGTTTTTTGGATTGCTTTATCATACTTTTGACTCATGTGGAACTGACAGCCCATGGAAACCTCTGGATCCTTTGCAAATGAATCATTTTCTAATCTCACTTAGTCTAAAATCTCATCTGATTTCACCTAATTCATCACTTGCACGTTTGTTTTTTTGAGGCATTTGGGGTTAAGTGATTTGCTCAGGATCACACAGTGAGTGAGACAAGATTTGAACTCAGATCTCCTGAATCCAAGGCTGGTGCTCTATTCACCATAACACCTGGCTGCCCCTCATCTTGCACTCGTGAAGTTAATGTCTTGAATTCAACTGTGAAATTTTGCATTTATTTCAGTGACCATATTTTTTTTCTATTACATATTATTCAATTTGGCATAAATAGCTATCCCTCCCAACTTTGTGAAATATATAAACTTTAAAAAATATACTAATCTTTGCTTGTGACCATTTCATTGACAAAAATACTAAATAACAGAGGACACTGCATCTCTGGGTCACTCAGCCAGAAATCTTCCTCCTATGTTGATAAGGAGCCATCTATGACCGCTTTTGGTTCCACACCTAACCAAATCCTAATTTACTTAACGTGACTACTATTTAGATTACTTCTTTCTACTTTGTCAACAAGAATGGCTTGGGATCTTGGAATGCTTTTTCATCTAGTCAAAGGATGATGAAATATCTTTTCTTGATCAGGATATAGGAGGCAATTGTGGAACAGTCATTTCTGATTTGTTCCCCAATCTTAATGACTACTTTCATCTCCCTCCCCTAGAAATTATTCTGTGTGCATATATTTTGAATTTCCTCGTAACTATCCATGTTCTATCCATCTCTATAAAATGTATGCTCCTTAAGGATAAATAGTTTCAATTTTTTTTCTTTTTTCCTTTTTATCTTTAGTGCCAAGTACAAAGCTCAGCATGTAATAGACCTTTAATAAATGATTGTTGAGTGAATGAAAAGGAGGCTTTTAAAACCACAAACATCATTTTGAGATTAAATAAAAGGATCCACTAACCACTACTAGTAGAAAAATTTCTTAAGAAACTAGCTTCTTCTTAGAACACATGTTAACCTTAAAAGAGGTCACCACAAAGTAATAGCTTTTTTTTTTTTAAAGCAGAACACATTTGATCTCCATGTTAACATTATCTTGACATTAAAAAAAAATCTGTCAGTTAATACAAAGATAATTTAGTAATTTGTGCTTTGTCATTTGTCTCCATTCTGTCTGGATTTAAGGAAAGGCAAAGGTCAGGCTTTTCTTGCAAAACCCCACTCTAAACTAAAATTCTTTATTTTTCTTTTAGTGATTAAGAACCTTATGGTCAAATTCAAGTTTTTTAAGAAAAAAATATTACTGATTTTTGCTTCATGTGCTAAATCAAGGAAAACACACTAATGATAAATTCAAGCATAGCGTTCAGCTGATGAATACAGATGGATTCATGTTTAAGGTTACAGAAGAAAATGGAAAGGGAAGATCAGAGGTGAAAGGGACCACAAAACAATAACATCATAGTGATTATAATGATGTGAGGATTGTAATGGTTGGTAGTTTCTAATTTCTAATTTGAAGCCCTAAATTTAAATCTTAGCACTGCCATTTATGGCCTTTATCTATTAGTCTTTTTTTCCTTACCTATTAAATGAGAGCAATAATAGCTATAATATTCTATCTTTTAAATTTTGTTGTGAGGATCAAATCAGATAAAGCAGTGCCTTTGAGATCACATTAATTAGCCAACTAATTATATTATAAATATCTTGGGAATCATAGAATCTTGGCATTAGGAGAAAAACAAGACAACACTTTCTCATTCAGAGGAGTGGTCATCCAATCAATCTGTAACCTCACGGCATAGAAATTTTACAGGCTCATTGGTCACAAATCAAATCCTCTTTCTTCCACATTTACCAGATACTGATGAGCTATCAGCAAAGTTACTATATTCAAATGGGCTCTGTGTCTCATTTATCTTTTCTCTTCCTATAGTAGACTGTATTAAAGGCAATTGGCCATCATTATAGATAACTAAATGGTGCAATATATTATGCACTAGTCAGGAATACTTGAAGTCAAATCTGATCTGAAACACTAGACAATTAATCATTGGCTACCTCAGTTTACTCATTTGTAAAATGGGGATAATAATATCACCTACCTCCCAGTGCTGTTTTGGGGTTAAATGAATTAATATTTGGAAAGTGGGTTGCCAACATAAGCGCGCTCTCTCTCTTTCTCTCTCTCTTTCTCTCTTGCTCTCTCTGCCCCTGAGCACTATATTAATGTTAGTTTTTTTCAATCATCATTTGTATGAATTCTATTTACATGACTAGCTATTTATATGAACAATGAGGCTATTTCAATTCCAAAAATTGTGAAAGCTTATTCTTTCTCATTAATTGATTTAGAGATTTATTCTGGCTTAATGGAAAGAATATTAGTTTTGGAATCAAGAGACATGGGTTATAATCCCAGCTATGGTCCATTCTTAGTCTCTATTTGCCTGAGTTTCCTTGGCTATAATGTGAAGATAATAATAGCACCTAATTCCCTGGGTTGTTGTGAGAATCAAATGAAATATTAATTCTAAATAACTGTAAAACCTAGTATCTGGTACATAAGAAGTATTAAATAAATATTAACTGGAAAGGTAAGTGTCACAGTACATAGAACACTGGGCCGGAAGTCAGGAAGTCATCTTCCTGGTTTAAATCAGGATTCAAACACTTATTAGCTGTGTGACCTTGGTCAAGTCACTTAATCCTGTTTGTCTCAATTCCCTCATCTGTAAAAATGATCTGGAGAAGGAAATGGCAACACTCTCAATATCTTTGCTAAGAAAATCTCAAATAAAATCATGAAGAGTCAAACATGACTGAAAATGATTGAACAAGAACAAAACTGTAAGCTGCTATTGTGGTCTTATTATTATTATCATTACTAGTTATATGGCATTTGGCATCTTGATTTTTGGGGGCCTCAGTTTTTGTATCTATTAGTGGGAGATAAATGGAAGGCGAGTAGCAATTAGAATTGGAGAAAAATATCAGAAATAAATATTCCACAGTTGTCTCCCATTTTTAGATCAAGGAGGCATGTTTCATTACTTCTGCTTCCCTTATGAGGGAATTATGTAATAAGCCCTAAAATGCTATGAAAATGAATATCACTTGAACCATATGACTTTCCTGTTGTATAAACAAGACTATTTAATAGGTGACCTGCCTCCAATAGAGTCCTGCCCAATGCTGACCATAGTGTATCCTGAACCATTTTGGACTTCATATTTGAGGGAGATGTGGAGGGCCTGGAGCTAGGCCAGAGGAGAAAAATATGATGATTAAAGGACTGGGAAAGGGGCCCTATGAGGAGAGTCCAAAGGAATTGGAGTTCTGCACTGCCTGGGGAATAGAAAACCGGGGTGGAAGAGAGATTACTGTCTTTAAATATAGGAAAAAAATCTCATGCAGATGTTGGACACAGAGTTATCACTTCTCTGACTAAGGACTGACTTCCAGTGGGGGAAGGCAGGCCATCGTAAAGGGATTTTTTTGTGAATTCAGTGTCTCAGGAGAGGTTTTTGGAGGAGGAGATAGTGGTATCTCTATTTTTGGGATTTTAATGAAAAACAGATAATTATTTTCAAACTACCTGTCCCCCATGAGGTCGTTCTGGGGGTGTGATCTGAGGAAAACCAACAAGAGCCTGCAGTATCAGTGTGGCTACTGCTCTTGTCTAGATAAGCAGTCTTAGAGTGGTAGGAGGAATATACTTATCATTCTCTAAGTAGTTCCCAGTGGATCTCTTGGCCTCTCACCTCTGCCTTGTCTCCCTTTGAAGTTTGCTGGGATACAACTGGATTGTTCCTGACAGTGCCATCCAGTCGCCTACTTTATTCTGTAACCAGCACTTCATTGTTCTTAGAGAAGCAAGAGACCCATTATTGTAGTAAGGAAATACTTTTTCTGGGGCCAGAAAACCTGGATTCAACTTTTGACTCTATCACTTTTTATCCATGTGACCATGACATGGGCCAGATATCTTCCTGCTTTGAACCTCATTTTCTTCAAATGAGGGGTTTGAACTAGATGGTCTTGGTAAAGGTTTATTTCTAAAATATATAGAGAACTGAGTCTAATTTGTAAGAATACAAGCCATTCCTCAATTAAGAAATGATGAAAGATATAAACAGTCAAATTTCAAATAAATTAATGAAAGCTATCTATTGTCATGTAAAAATGCTCTAAATCACTATTGATTAAAACAACTGTGAGATATCACCTTGCACTTATCAGATTGAACAAAATGACAGAAAAAGAAAATAACAAATGTTGGAAAAAATAAATGTGGGAAACTGGAAGACTAATGCATTATTGGTGGAGTTGTGAACTGATCCAACCATTCTGGAATGCATCTTGGAACTATGCTAAAAAGAGCTATTAAACTGTGTATACCCTTTGATCCAGAAATACTACTACTACTGGGTCTGTATCCCAAGGAGATCATAAAAAAGGGAAAAGGATCAACATAAACTATATGATCTTATCCTTTCAATTCATTGACCTTTAAAACTACCTTCTAATTCTGGGAGCCTGCATTATGAATTGTAAACAGGTGGTTGATTTTTTATTGTTGTTATTTTAATCTATCAAATCTTTGTAATATAAGATTAATAAAAAGGTGAAGAATACCAGAAAGCTCATGAATTTAATAAATCTTTCATATTCAAGTCAAAAAGTATTAAGTATTTGCTATGTACCACACACATTGATAATTTCTGAGGAGGCAAAGAAAAGCAAAAAAAAAAAATCAAACAAAAAACCCTCAACCAAGAGCAGTCCTAAGAGTTCTTAAGAAGCAGCTAATGAATTAACAGAATATTATCAAGGTAGGCAGGAGGGATGAATTTTATCACTGCCAATGCCTTGATGAATATTGAATTCCACTGACATGATTGATTTATGAGTGCACTTTATAGTGATCTCTGACTCTGTTTTTATCCTTTAGCCACCAGACAGTGGACCTCCACCATTACCAACATCTTCTCTCCCAGAAGGCTACTATGAAGAAGCTGTACCACTGAGTCCTGGAAAAGCTCCTGAGTATATCACTTCAAGTGAGTAACATTGCCCTGGAAAAGGCAGGGAGTTTTAAGAAGGAACTGGGATTTGTTTGTTGCCTTATCTGTAAAATAAAAATGATAGATTAGGAGAAATCACTGATATTCCTTGTAACATAAAATACTATGATCTCAGATTATGCCTTAAAATTCATATGGGTGATGTTATTAGAGAAGTTCACAGCAGAAAAAATTATGGGAAACTTTCCAACAGAGCTATCCCAATAGAAGTATTTTTAGGGAGGTACTGAATTACTTCTTGCTAGGGGTCGTTGAGCAGAGGATAGATGATATAGAAGGAATTCTTGGTCTGGTAAAGAAAACCTTTCTAAACTTAGAAAATTTTTGTGATTTGGTTACAAGAAGACTATTTGATGATCAATTCTGATAGACATGGCTTTCTTCAACAATGAGATGATTCAAACCACTTCCAATTGTTCAATGACGAAGAGAACCATCTATACCCAGAGAAACGACTGTGGGGACTGAGTGTGGATTACAGCATAACATATTCACTCTTTCTGTTGTTCACTTGCATTTTGTTTTTTTCCTCAGGCTTTTTTTTTTCTTTTCTTCTTGATCCTATTTTTCTTGTTCAGCAACATAACTGTATAAATATGAATACATACATTGGGTTTAACATATATTTTAGCATATTAAACATGTATTGGACTGCCTGCCTTCTAGGGGAGGGAGTGGGGTGAAGGAGGGGAAAATATAAAACAGATAGTTTTGCAAGGGTCAGGATTGAAAAATTACCCGTGCATATGTTTTATAAATAAAAGAAAAACTTTAATAAAGAAAGAAAGGAAAAAAAAGAATTTTTTTTTATGATTCTGAGAAAGCTAAATTGGAGATTCTAAGCTAAGCTCTGAGATTTGGTTCAGTTCAACAAATGTTATTTAAAATTACATGTGTGCTTCCAGCAAATAATAGGGTCATAGATTTTAATCTGCAAGGAAATTTTGAGTTCATTTAGTACTATACTCTCACTTGACAGAGAAGGTAACTGAGGCTTGGATAGCTAGGTGATAAAAAAGATAGAGCACTGGCCTTGGAATCAGGAAAACTCATCTTCCTGAGTTCAAATCAGACTTCAGCTACTTACTCAGATCTGGACATGTCTTTACTTAATGTTTGCCTCAATTTCTTTATCTGTACAATGAACTGGAGAAGGAAATAGCAAAGCATTCTAGCATCTTTACCAAGAAATGGGGTCATGAATAGTTGGACGTGACTGAAACAACTGAATAATAACAACTGAGACTCAAGATAGGTGGTAAATTGAAAAGGCAGGTCCTTTCATTCCAAATCTAATGGGCTTTCCATAGCACCACACTATATAAGGCATTGTGGTAAGAGAGAGTATATTATAACAGAAAATGTACTGGACATGAGTCATTAGACCTCAGTATAAACTGCTCCTGCTACTTAAAAGCCACATGAATATGGACAAATAACTTAACCTTTCAAGTATTATTTTTGTCTTCTGTAAAATGCAGAAAATCATATCTTTATTGTTTGTCTCATAGAACTTTTGGGAAACACTTTGTAAACTTAAAAATGCTTTGTAAATGAATTATTTTTAATAGTGTTATTGTTATTCACCCTAAGTGCTTTGGGAGATATAAAAAAAATAAGTAAGATAAGGGTAATATCCTCCAGGAACTTGGTATTGTATTATGTGTGTGGTGTCCAGCTATACCTTTTTGCATCTTCTATTTGTACAGTTGATATTTTTGAACCCCAGTATCATCAGAATCTATTTACTTATTTATTTTTTGGCCAGGTAATGAGGGTTAAGTTATTTGCTCAAGGTCACACAACTAGTATGTGTCGAACATCTGAAAAATGGATTTGAACTTAGGTCTTCCTGACTCTATCCTGAGCATTCTATCTACTGCACCGCTTAGCTGGCCCAGAATTTGCAGTTATTACTAGATCATTTGCTCAGAACTGAAGGAGACCTCAGCATATGTAATCTGATGTCACTTTTTACGTGGAAGGAAATTAAGAACCAAACAAGTGACTTGTGCAAATGTCATTGAGATAATAAGAAAAAGAAAGAATATTTGAATTTGCAGTCTCTGACTCCGGAATAGGTAGTTTTTTTTTTTTTTAACTCTACTGCCCTTCCTCCTCATCACACATACAACTGACATAAATTCATTAATTGTTAGACCAACAATTCATTTTCAGACTAATTTCAACATCCTTTAAGAAATTGAGGCGATAACACAATTCCTTTAAAAATTAAACTGAAATTTATATTTTCTCCTAATTTAAACTGCTTTCTACCTATTAATTTTAAAAGTAAATTATACAGTAATGAAGGAATATCTATTTATCTTTCTTTGGTATGTATCAGGTGATTACAGTGCTATTGCACCTTTACTGGTGGCTTCTTCACATTGCTTTATTATTATGACTTTTATTCATTATAACATTAACAATAATAATAATAATAATTGACACTTGTGTAACATTGTGGAGTTGAAAGAATGCAAATAACCTATGAGGCATATGTTCTGGTATTGTTTCTACATTTTACAGATGAGAAAACTGAGGGTTCAGAAAGATCAGATATGTTGTATTGCTCTCATGTGTTGGAGAATCGATCAGTAGAATTGTTCTTGGCAGATCTTATTCTGGATTGAAAATAAAACAATGACAAGTTGAACATGAAGTGGAATAACTTGGTATTCTGATTCCATGTCTCACAGATGCCGTGGGGACATCTATACCAAAGCAGTAACATTGATAAGATAATTACCCCTATTGCTATCTAATAACTCTCAGCAGGCTCTTTTAGTCAACACACATCTTTTCATTTCACACGAAAAGTCGAACAGACTAAATAAGATCCCAAATCTTTCAGAACAAGCATTCTCCTGGAGTTCATTGATCTGTGATCAATAATCTCTGATGGCATTTCAGTTTTTGCATGAGTTGTGGCAGCCTCCCATTGTTGGATTCCATTGACATGGAAGTAGATTGTTAAGATAGTCCCCAACAGGCTTAATGGCAGGTTCTTACATAAGTACACTGAAAGATGGATTATCTCTTTCTCTCTCTCCTTCTTCCTTTTCAGAGAATCACCCCTAATAAAAAGGACTTAAATTTTTTTAAAGCTTTTTATTTTCAAAACATATGCACAGATAATTTTTCAACATTGACCCATGGATAACCTTTTGTTCCAAATTTTCCCCTTCTTCCCCCAAACTATTCCCCTAGATGGTAAGTAATCCAGTATATGTTATACATGTTAAAAATGTGTTAAGTCCATTATATGTAAACATATACATTTATCTTGCTGCACAAGAAAAATCAGATCAAAAAGGAAAGAAAATGAATAAGAAAACAAAATATAAGCAAACAACAACAAAAAGAGTAAGAATGCTATGTTGTGATCCACACTCAGTTCCCACAGTCCTCTCTCTGGGTGTAGATGGCTCTCTCTGCACAAAATACACTTTTCATAACTGTTTACTGAATTGTATCATTTTCAGAATCATAAAGAAATAAAAAAAATTAAATCTTATTCTATGCTATGTTAAAAATGAATGTACATGTATAACCTATTGCTTGCGAGCATGGGGAGAGAGGACATGAGGGAAGAAAAAAACATTGGAATTTATGAAAAGTGTATTTTGTGTAGAGCACTGTGATAGACATGTAAAGTCATAGTCTGACAGAGAAATAGTTTTAAATTTTAATTACTAGTTATAATATAATTTTAGATATTGGATACATTCTAAACAAAGTTTTCAAGAAGGTTTAAGGGAAAAGGACATTACTGGTAGGAAGTAGTTGGGAAATCAGGATGTATTGGTATCGTCTTTTGGTAAATTTCCTTTTTTCATTCATTTTGTTTCATTAAGAAAGGATTAAAAATTCTGCTTTGGAAAAAAAATTCAGTTCATCTCTTATTACCACGAGATGTTTAAAAATATATTATCCATATCTGGTTTTAAATAACTAATTACTCCACCAAATTCCTTCTACAGTGCTTCATCATATTCTGGAGGGGACTATGGGTTCTTAAAGGATAAACTAGTACAGTGAATCTCTGGTCCATTCCCCTTCCCCTTCCCCCCCATACTAGATGGTTTTTGATGATAGATATTATATAAGATTTAGATAGTTAACCAGAAAAGCCAAGAGAAATAATTTTTAACTTTAAAAAATTCTATTTACTATCAATTGTAACACAGGTTCATGTTGATAGGAAGAATTACTTTCACTGTTTAAGTGATTGATAGAATTCTTTTTTGCATTAAAATATTAAGCTAATTAAAGTATGGTTTGAAATGCATGACTCAGGTTCAATTCCATTTCATGCACCTTTTTTCTCCTCGTTGGCAAACCAAGCTTTGTGCAAAGTCTGTTGCCTAGTGTTTGAATCATTCAGCATTAGCCCATGAGAGGAGGTGACAGTCTTCCAAAGAGATATTACGCATTTTTGTTTGATTCATTGAAATGAATATTGTAGCTAGTCGTCAAAGTGAGTAGCCCAACCTGTCACATCCTGTTCCTCTGATTGAGACCATGCCAGTGACCAATTTGCTTCAGGCTAATTCCAGAGGAAATACATCATTGGAGCTAAATGCCCCAGTGATTAATCCAGTCACCAGGGAGTCACTCCATGGGGTCTCAATTCATCCTATACATTTGAAAAATCTCTTCTAGCCCGTAGCACCCAGAACTTGCCTTCCATCCCATGAAGAATAATAGGCATGGATTAGCTTTGTTCTGATTGATGACCTAAATCAGTCATGGATTATATTGCCTTTTTCATTTTTCTCAAGCTTAGAATTGCTTTTATAGGTTCCTTGATTTATAGTTCCTTAAAGTTAATTTTACATTTCATCTTAGCTTTGACTGTATGAGCAGGTCTTTGTTTTTAGATTTTGTTAGTGTTCAGGATGCCATAAGCCTCTTGGGAAGTTGGTGTTTAAATACATCATTAAGTGCCATTTTGACTGACTCTTTCTTTTGTGCTGGATAATTTGCGTCAGTTTAATTTCACATTTGTTTATTGAATATCTCTTTTGTATAAGGCACCATACTAGGCGTTGTGGATTTTAAAGATTAAAAAGACACATAGTCCTTCGTATGTAGTCCAGACAACTCAAAAGAGATGAATTTGTGGGAAAAGCATGATAACTCTTTAAATAATCAAGGACTGCCATTCTAAGCGGATTTGTTCTGTTGGTTTCTATAGGACAGAGCAAGGAGCAATAAGTGGGAATTACAACTCAGTTTCAACTTGATGGCAGGAAAAACTTTTTCTACAAGAGCTATCCAAAAGTGGATTAGGCCTTTGGGAGTTATTTGGTTCCTCATGGGATGAAGATAGTAGAATTAGAAGAAATCTTTGTTGAGTTCAACAGTCTCATTTTACAGTTGAGGAGATAGGTGGCCAAATGGTTGCAATTCTGGGCAATTTCCTCTTTACAAGACTATTTTCTCATTTTGAAAACAATAAGAAACCTGTGGCTTGAAATCTGGCTCAGCAAAAGGAAATGACTTTGTCAGGGTCACACCAAATAGTAAATAATAGAGGAAATTTTTAATCAGGTCTTTTGACTTCAAATCTTATTCTCTTTCTTTCTTAAAATATGTTTTTATTGATAGTTTTGGTTTTTTCCAAACTATTAAATTAAACTGTGAAGTAATTGGAGAAGGAAATGGCAGACCACACCAATATTTTTGCCAAGAAAATCCCAAATGAGGTCTTAGAGAATCAAACATGATTGAAATTACTGAATAATAGCAACAACAAGCTATGAAATTCCTTTGTAGGCTTGTTGACATCCTCCCATTCTTTCAAGGTTAAGTTCCAAATGCTACTACCCCTTCTGTGAAGCCTTCCTTGATGTCCCCATTTGCCTCTTACTGGAACTCATAATCTTCTGTTTTTGTATTCTCATAGATCTGAGAAGTATTTGAGCTAAAAGGTTCCCCTTCTTTGAAGACCTTTAAACAGAATTTGATGATTATTTGTTAGAGATATTGTAAAGTAAATGAGTATCTTCTCAGGTTGGGCTAGATCAGGGATTCCTCATCTTTTGCATCACAGTCTCTTTTGTCAGTCTAATGGAAGCTATTGATTCCTTCTTGGAATAATGTTTTAAAAGGGATAAAATAAATTTAGAGGGCAAAGAAAACTAGTTATTTAAAATACAATTGTTTAAATACATATGTATTTTTAGAATCTCATGAAGTCAAAGACTCAGGGATAAGAACTTAAGCACAGGGACAACTAGATGCTGGTGCAATGAATAGAGCACCAGCCTGAAATCAGGAGAATCTGCATTCAAATGTGTCCTCAGACACTTAATACTTACTAGCCATGTGACCCTGGGCACATCACATAACCTTAATTGCCTTGCCAAAAAACCAAAAAAAAAAAAAAAAAACAAAAACCTGAAACTTAAAAGAAGAAGAATTCAGGGACTACATAATCTAGAAGGATATGCTGTATGATGGAAGAAACACTGGCCTGTATGGCCTTGGACAAATTACTAAGTCTAATTTCTGTCATTCATTTATTTTTCTTTTTCTTTTCTTTTCTTTTCTTTTTCTTTTCTTTTCTTTTTCTTTTCTTTTTTCCTTTTCTTTTCTTTTCTTTTCTTTTCTTTTCTTTTCTTTTTTCTTTTCTCTTCTCTTCTTAACCGGAAGTCCCCTCCTTTCCTTTCCTTTCCTTTCCTTTCCTTTCCTTTCCTTTCCTTTCCTTTCCTTTCCTTTCTTTCCTTTCCTTCCTTTCCTTTCCTTTCCTTTCCTTTCCTTCTTTTCTTTTCTTTTCTTTTCTTTTTCCTTTTCTTTTTCCTTTCCTTTTCTTTTCTTTTCTTTTCTTTTTTTCTTTCCTTTCCTTTCCTTCTCTCTTTCTCTCTCTCTCTCTCTCTTTCTTTCTCTCTCTCTCTCTCTCTCTTTCTTTCCTTTCTTTCTCCCTTTCTCTCTTTCTTTCTCTCTTTCTCTCTTTCTTTCCTTTCTTTCTTTCTCTCTCTCTCTCTTTCTTTCTTTTCTTTTTTCTTTCTCTCTCTCTTTCTCTCTTTCCTTTTCTTTTCTTTCCTTTTCTTTTCTTTTCTTTTCTTTTCTTTTCTTTTCTTTTCTTTTCTTTTCTTTTCTTTTCTTTTCTTTTCTTTTCTTTTCTTTTCTTTTCTTTTCTTTTCTTTTCTTTTTTCTTTTCTTTTCTTTTCTTTTCTTTTCTTTTCTTTTCTTTTCTTTTCTTTCTTGGCAATTGGACTTAAGTAATTTACCCAGAATCACACACCTAGGAAGTATTAAATGTCTGAGGTCAGAACTCAGATTCTTCAGGGCCGGTGCTCTATCCACTGCATGACTTAGCTGTCTCCCATCATTCATAAAATTGAAGGAGTTGGATTCCATGATATTTGAGAGTCCCTTCCAATTCTGAGCTTTGTGATCCTATGAATTTCAAAGGTCTATTCTAACTCTGGAATTCACAAATATGTTACTGCTACCATATGAAAATATAGAAAGTAGAGTAAAAATATGATATTAATTCATAGATAAGTAAAAGATCATTTCTAGTTGGAGAAGAGTGAAGGATATCTTTAGGATTGAGGTGATATTTGATAAGTCTTAAAGGGTACACAGAAATCAGATAATTATATGATACCTTATTTTCACTGCTCTATACCTCTGTTTCTTTATTTGAAAAATAAAGACCTTAGACTAGATGAGAGCTCAGCTTGCTTCTCTCTCTAAATCATCAATTCATTTTATAAGCATTATCATATCTGATCCTCATAATAGTCTTGTACTGCATTCCCAGTTGGAGACTTGGATAGATGATGTGATTGGCCCAAGATCACATAGCTAATAAGAGGCAAGACCTGATCTCATAACACTGTTAAGCTACTAAATCCAACCTATTTTATGGATGAAGAAATTGATTGCCAAGAAGATCAAGAGCTGAAGAGATTGTAAGGGTACAAGAGAAAGAGAAGGGAATTCTTTTCCCTTGATGTCTTGACATAGAAGGAGGTCAGTTAGGATTTGAATCTAGATCTTTTTGATCCCATTTTTTTTTTAATAGATCATGATTTTTTTTTTTTTTTGGGGGGGGGAAGAGGGCAACCTCATCACTTTAGATATATGATCTTTCAGACCCTTGTGAAAGAATTGTTGAGTCATTATCACACTTTTTCAGTAGCAATGGTAATATTGATTTGATCACTATTCTTAGAGCAAGAGGTGGAAAGGTATTGGGGGAAATTGAGGGAAGGAAAAGAACTCAGCAAGGAACATGGCAAGGTGCTTAGATGAACTCTATGGCTGTCTGACCCCATTTGGGGTTTTCTTTGCAAAGAGACTGGAGTGGTTTGTCATTTCCTTCTCCAGCTCCATTTTACAGATGAGGCAAATTGGGTAAAGTGACTTGCTGATGGTCACATGCTTAGTGAGTATCTGGGGCTGGATTTGAACTCAGGAGGATGAGTCTTTGTGATCTTGCATTGTACCCATTATATCACCTAGCTGCGCCATGAAAGAATTTTTCTCCTCGAAATTTGGGTGAAAAATAATTATTCAAGAATTATGTTCCTATAGCCAGTTCTCCAAACAGGAAGTCCAGGCTCCATAATGTGTTTGCTTGCCCAGTTTTGGCCTTTGTCATGATGTGTTGTAATTGCAAGAATAAAGTCTATTGAGGAGCATTTTTGGCTCTGTCGGGACTTCACCCTTAAGGTGATGACTGCCATAAAAGCATTTTCTGGCCTCTTCCCTGACCAACAGCACCATTAACTGTACAAAGAACCCACACAGTTTTATTTTTAGTCTCCCTAACAACTCCACCCCTCTCAGGAACATTCAGAAAAGACAGTATACTTAAGAGGCTGAGGAGTGGGGGTGAGCTTGGGGGCTGGGGTTGTATCTCTACTTAATTCTGACCCGGTCACTTGTTTTTAACACCAAGGGTTATGATCCTCTCATTTTCCTTGATTTCTTTTCAGTATCTTTCTGCCAATAAAAACTTCAAAAGGAGATGAGATCATTATCTCTATTGGGCCAGCCCAAGACCTTGTTCACCCTGGACCACTATACTACACTGGATTCTCCTACAAGTTTCTCTCTGCTCTTCTATGAATGCTCAGGACAACTGAAATGAAGACTAGGGCAGTAGGCAGTCTATGTAACTATTCTAGCCAATTTTAAGGATAATAATAACACATCACATTTAGGAGATACTTTATGGATACCCAGTCCTTTATGGGTCTGATTTAATTTGAATTCATAATCAGTGCCTTTACTTTTAACAAGGATTGATGATTCCGTTTTTTCAGATAAGAAAACTGATGTTAAAGGTGGTAAATGTACTCAGTTCTCACTTTTAAGTCCAATTTTTAAATAATAATATGTACCAATATAAGCCGGTTTTTAAGCTGTTGTTGAAGGATAAGTAGTCCCTTGTGAGACCTATCTGAGTCAGTTCTAGGATTTTTTCAGAGGAGAAAAATCCGTCACTGAAATGGAAGTGGAAAGCCAGTTATAGGAGTGGCACTTTGGATCTGGATCAGGAAGTGAGATACAGGAAATATTGGGATACTGAATGTCTGATTCACCTCACAGACCCAAAGCTCTGGTTTTCTGTAGTAGCTCTGTATATTCTCTATTCCTACCTTCTGCTATTAAATAATGATCATCAACTGGGTCCACCATCATCTGTGGATCCAATAATTCTAATAATACCTTGGATTTAGAAAAACACCTTTCCCACTCCAAACATGCTGTCATTCTACAGGCTCATCAGTCAGGTATTTCTCAAGCATTTCTAGACTAGTAATTAAGGGGCAGGAAAGTGGTGCAGTGGATAGTGCTGGGCTTAGCATCAGAAAGGCTCACCTTCCTGAGTTCAAATCTGGCCTTAAGAGAGTTACTAGTTGGGTGACCCTAGGCAAGTCATTTAATGGTTCCTCATCTTTGAAATGGCAAACTACTCCAGTATCTTTGCCAGGAAAACCCCAGATGGCATCATGAAGAGCCAGACATACTTGAAGCTACTGAACAACCACAACTAAATACTTCCTTACTAATTGATATAAAACTTATTTTGGGGTTGAAAACACTATTTTATAGTATACTGTTGGGTTCATGATGGAAAGAACTATGGAGGAGGGGAACAATATTCAAGATTGAAGTTGAATAACAATTGATTGTGTTCCAGTAGCAGTAATAATAATTGATTTGATCACTGTTATTAGAGCAAGAGATAGAAATATATTAGAGGGAAGAGATTGAGGAAAGGAGAGAAATCTAGTAGGAAACCTGGGAAAAATACTTGGATGAGCCCGCTAATTTAATGGCCTGCAAGAAGGAAAGTCCAGGGCTGGCTATATATAATGAATTAGATGTGCTTACACAAAGTAGAATGTATTAACATTCCAAGGAGAGAAGGTCTTTGAAGGTCAGAGTCATAGAGTTAGCCCCCTTAGCTCTGGTTAATTGAAATTTAGCTCTGGTTAATTGAAATGACCCATATCTTTAGAAATCATTAGCCTGGAACCCTTGTTCTCAAAAGTCATTCACATTTTTTTTAATGTCTAGTGTTATGAATACTGAACCCAAATAACACTTTAATAGTTATCTAGTTTTTCCCCCCAGAAAAGTGAATGTTTATTTGGATGCCTCCTTGATGAGAGCTATTATTAGTTTTTGTCCTTGTGTTTCCAGAGCCCAGAACATTAGGTCTTGTTTAGATTAGTTTGTCTTGGATAATCCCAAATAAGAAGTAATTGAAAAAAATTAAGAAAGAAAGAAATGAAAGAAGGGAGAAGGGGGAAGGAAAGAAGGAAGGAAGGAAGAAATTTGGGGTAGGAGAAAGCAAATATTTCATTGAATCCAAACCCCATATATAGAACTTTACTTACTATAGTTCTTTGAGATAAAGAACACCATTGTAATTATTGCATTTTACGGGGTTACCACTGACATATAACTCCCTTTCTAACTTCAAGCTCTTTCTGTGACCCCAAGCGGTTCCTGAGTACAAAGGTCATTCTGGTTTGCTTAGGCATTCTAGGTTACCATAGATTTAATTTGATTATGCCAGTTGTTGGCATTGTGTAGCTTTTTTATGTTGTAATTAAAGAGCCCCATGGCGCAGTGGAAAGAGATCTGGATTTAGAGTTAGCAAACATTGGTTTAATTCCTGATTCAACTGCAGCCTTGGGCCTGTGAGCAAAGAACTTTATCACTCTTGGCTTTGATCTTATTTATAAATTGAAGGTGTTAGAATTTGTGTGGTTATATACCCAATATTGAAAACCCCAATAAATCTAAAACATAAAATAGCCTCATCTGCCCACCATTTCCTTTAGAAGTTATTTTATTTCCTCCTTCAGCTCTTTGCATTGTTTTCAACAAGAATTAATTGGATATTTTCTCCCAGGTGATAGTGTAGCATAGTCATTGTTCATACTTTTAGAGCACTTTACTCTGAGTCAAAAATTTTTCTCCATCTATTATCTTTTCCGAACCATCCAGTAACCTTTTAAAATTGGCAGGACAGTGATTATTTTCCTCAGTTTTACAGAGAGGGAAATTAAGAACTAAAAAGAGTGGTTTTTCTTGGTTAAAAAAATGTAACCTGGCCTAGAGTTCTAGGCCTCCTGATTTCTCATTCATTGTTATATCTGTTTTAGCCCAGTTTTATTCTTTATGAACTGCTTCATTTTTTTAAGCTATAATTCTTCCTTTATTATTACATTTTTTGGGATATTCTTGGTTATCACATTGTTCAGAATGTTCATTTCACTGAATAATGATGCAGGATTCTACCTCAACTAATGGTAATCACAAGAATTCTAATAATTTCTCCAGCACTTTCAGGTTTACTTATAGCCACCTAAAAAGGTAGGCAGTTCAAGTATTATTATTCACTTTTTAAAAATGAGCAAACCTTCTTAAAAGAAGGGAAGTAACTTAAAGTCAGTTATAAAAATCAGTAAATGGGAAGATCTCTATACAAATCTAGCTCTCCTGATTTTTGAGGCCAGAACTGCCAGTGTGGAATTGAATAAGCCATTTAACTGAGCTTACATTTTTATGTTCCTTGTTTTTTCACAAGACAGTTGTTTGGAACTAATTTGATCATGTCTGTAAAGTGCTTTGTAAACTGTGAATTGCTATAGAAATTTGAACTGCTTAGACATTATAAATCTGGTCAAGGAAACAACATCCAGAAGTTTTCTTTAAAAAAAAATTTCCAATTTCAAGTACATTTTCAGTCTTTGAAGAATTGGGGTTGAGAATATCTCTAATTTTTTTAGATTAGTGTTATTTTAGTTTCCAACACCCAACACTCCAGATTTGGGAAATAAGTATTCAAAACAAGGTTAAGTTCATCATTCAATTCAGCAACATTTTTAATATTTACCTACATACGTAGGACACTGGAGATGATGATACTATAAAACTTGTTTTACCTCCCATGGAATATTCAGAGTAGTGGAGGGACAACGTAACATAATATTTTTATACTTTTTTCAAGGATGTAGATGTTCTTCATAGTAGTTTATTTTAACTGATCTACTTTGTTTTTTCTTGAAAGATTATGATTCAGATGCAATGAGCAGCTCGTATGAATCATATGATGAAGAAGAAGAAGATGGGAAAGGGAAGAAGACGAGACATCAGTGGCCATCAGATGAAGCCTCCATGGATCTTGTGAAAGATGCCAAAATCTGTGCTTTTCTCTTAAGAAAGAAACGGTTCGGACAGTGGACCAAGCTGCTTTGCGTCATCAAAGACACCAAACTACTGGTAAAGCTTTTCGAGTACATAGTTTTAAGCAAAATCTACCTGCATATATAGCCAACTTCTGATGCATGTTCAGAATCAATATTCCCTTTGGGAAAGGGAGGGAAACCAAAGTGCTAAGATATTGAATGCCTTCCTGACAGCTGCTTGTCAAACTAGTAAGCCCAGAAAGTTATGTGTAAATTGAATTTTTGCTTATTGAATTACAGTTTAAATTAAATTTGACTCAGTTTGATTCAACAAACATTAAGAACTGACTGGATTACAAAGTATGGGTATAACTCATGCTTTTGTAGTAGAGTTGAAAAGGCTTTCGAGTTTAATTTCTTATACTTATTAGATATTCTCTTCCTCTCTCAGTGCCTTGATTTCCTCATCTGTAAAATTGAAATGCTAATATTTGGGCTTCTTCCAACACAAAAATTATTATGAGGAAAGTGTTCTATAAATCTTGAAGTGTTACATAAATTTCATCTATTATTATCTACTCTGGTCCTCTCATTTTGCAGATGAGTAAATTGTGCTAAAAGACTTGACGTGAATAATTTGAGGTGACACAATTAGTGGAAGGAATAGAATTTTAAGATTCTTGGTTACTAAGTTTCCTTCTTTGAGGTGAGCTTATTATTTATAGGAAAAAGAAAAGAATTCTTTTGCAAATCTAATACTCATGCCCTGTGCTATCAGTTATAAATCTGCCTTTTAAAAAATATTAGGTATGTGATATGTGAGGGTATATTTCTCAGATCATTGTGGTTCTTTATGGCACTAGTCTTTAAATACCATTCATCTTTTCCCAAATGCCCTTGGTTTAGGGGTATTTATATTTTGCTGTCAATAGGATCTTACTGTTCCAAACCAGCATGATTCAGCCACATATTGTTGCCAAATCTAATGGCCTTTGGCAGTACACATCCCTCTTAACCTTTTTTCTGACATTTTTTGCCATGGACCAGTCTCTTTTTGATATTTTCTTCTCCTTTGCTTTCTGAAACACTGTACTATTGGTCATGTTTGTCTTACTATCTTTTAGGCTTGTTTTCTTTGCTTATTCACTAAGCTTAGGTGATCTCCCAAGTTTTCCGTTTGTTCTTTTTTCTCTTTTTTTCAATTTCCTACATTGATGAATTCATCAGTGATTCAATTATCACCTCTCTGTAAATGACAACCGAATTTATAGCTTCACCTCAGCCTCCCTTCTACAATAAACCATTATTTCTAATGCTACATGGCTCCAGGGGGATTCTCTATTTATACCATAAATTCAACATATCCAAAATCAAACAACTTGTTTTCTCCTCAAGCTTTATGACCCCAAACTCCTCACTTTCACAGAATCTCAGAATTTGAATGGATTTTGGAGGCCATGATGTACATGAATAAGAATGCCTTCTATGCTTTAGACAAGAAATGGTCATCTAGCCTTTACCTGAAGAACTTTTGTGAGGTGGAACCCATGGCTTTATGAGATGATCTTATGCATAAATTCTGTTATTAGAGAAAAAATCTCACATTTTGAACCTACATTTGTGTTGTGCCTCTGAAGCTTCCTTCAGTTACTCTCAAGTCCCTAAATTTGAAGAGCATATAACTTTTCCCTCACTTTCCCAGCCCCCTCCAATGGAGAGCAAGGACTGATTCATTCTTGTCTGTATGTCCCCAACACTTAGCATTATTCCTGAATCAGAGTAAGTAATTAATACTTATCAAATAGAATGATTACAAGTTCCAGATCTTGAGCAGATTGGAAAAGGGACTCCAAATTCAGTGATTGTAGGGACTAGTTACTTCATGTTTCCCTTTTCACTATGATGCATGTTTTTTCATGCAAGCAGTATTGCTGTAAGCTATTTTTTTCTCTCTCTTTTTTTTTTTTTTCAAGATTAAGGTTTATCTTGTCCAAGTTTAGAGGCACAGAAACTAATTGTTGGTCTGATCTCAATACTAATTTTCACGAGAGCTTCTATTTATTCTACTTGCAGTCTGGGCCACTTTGTTTCTCTCTAGGCAAATTCACCTTCCCAGGGGCCCACCATATTAATCCTGAATTAATTATAGACACTCAATTGACAAAACCCAGTGCAGCTCAAAATTGCTGAGTTCAAGAGATCTGCCAGCTTTAGCCTTTCCATTAGCACATGATACCATGTCTGGTTATTTTCTCTTTTCTTTTACTTCTTATTGACATCTTTTGTTGATCTTCATTTCTGTAGATATATCTTCTCCCTCTTCAATTTAATGAGCCACCCCCTTGCAACAACAATTTTTTTTCTTAACGAGGGGAAAAATGTACTTCAAAAAACCAACCAAGCCATCAACTGCATCTGACAGTATATGCAATGTACCATGACCACAGTCCCCCACTTCTGCAAGGGAAGTAATGCATGACATTTTAACAAGCCTAAAATTGAACTTTTTAGTTCCCTTCTGAAATGAGACATGGTATTCTTCTATGCCAGGCTATGCAAGTGGGGCATGAAGGGCCTGGAGGTTTTGAAGGGGAAAAAAGATCTGAAGGGAAATTCCTTTCTGCTTTTGAAACCTAAATGCTGAGTTTTCTAGATTTAAGTAGAAAGTCAGGGAGAGGGGAGAGAATAAAAAATGAAGGCTCAAACAGCAGTGCAAAGGGAAGCCTATGTGGTTTGCTCAAAACACTTTAACCTTCAAGGATCCATTTTTCTATATCTCCATGGTGCTTTACAATTGGCAAAGTTTGTTACTCCTACTTTTTGAAGGAAAAGTATTAGAAAAATGCAATTTTTCCATTTAACAGATAAAGAAATTAAAGAGTTGCACTGTTTTTTTTTTTTCCCTGATCCTATTGATAGTCAATAGCAGAGCCAGACTCAGTTGCAAATTTTCAGGCTCCAAGGCCCAAGCCTCTTCCACATAGTAATGCAGAAGAAAGCACAGGGAGAGCTACCCAAATAAACTAATAGTCCATAGATTACCTGTGATTTTCTTGGGCTTCTTCTGAAATAAGCCAGAGGTTTAACTGCTGCATTATAGTATCATAAAATAATCCTTTGCTTTTATTTTCCTTTATGTTTTGAAATTTTCCCCAAGAATCATCTCATCAAAACATAATGGATGATTTTATTAATATCCTGATTATCAACTGAAAATTTTCTCAGAGACCATATGGTCCAGCCCTTCCTTTTACAGGCAAGAAAACAATGGCCAAAAAAGAGTCATTTTACAATATGGCAAAGAATCAACTGTTCTTTCTCAACTTTTTAGTCTTCATTATGATACACTTAAAAATGTAATGCTAAATTTGTAATGAAGACATTGCTTTTTTTTCTTTTAATTAAGTTTTTTATTCAGTTTTTTGAAGCAGTGAGGATGCATATTTTTGCCACATGTGTGGCCTGAATTGCTCCCAAAGTTAGTTTCTGCCAGTATGATGCCATGGGAATTTATAAAAATAAATAGTAAAAAGGAAACTGGGGGCAGGGCTGGCAAAACTTAACTAATGTGTTCTCAGTTCATGTACGATTTGTTGTCTGAACAACTGCCCTCTGAGGCTTAATTATATACATGCTTTAAAATTTCTCATCAATTAAAAATCAAAATTAAATGTAATACAAATGGGATGTTTTAAAAATGCAGCCAGATATCGAGTTTAAATACATCAGCTATAATTATTTTGTATTGCAAACATGAAAATGTAAATTGTATTTATATTGACACATACCTATTAATTGCTATACCTTTATAATTTATTTAAAAAATGGATTAGCCTAATTTTCCTCTTTCACGAACTGGGGGTTCCACTACTCATGACCACTTTTTGCTGAGAAATTTATACATGAAATATATATATACATATAGGTATATAAAATAGGTATACAAGTCTAACATTTACTGATGATAAATTATAATTTCATGACCCCTCAAATCAAATCACAAGATCCCATCTAGGATTGCAAACCACAGTTTAAGAATCTGGGATCTAGATAATTTCTCAGGTTCCTTTCTGGTTTTCTATGGTCGTATGTTTTAAAATTCCTTACATTTCTAACATTGTTCTGGGTATGAAGAGCTCTTCTAGCTCTAATGTTTTTCTTGTATTTCTAAAATTCTGTGTTCTAGATACAGCCCTTCTATCTAGATTTTTTATAGTGTTTTACAATTGTTTGGGAATAAGTTGCATTTTCTTAACTTTTCTCTGGATAATATTCCTTTTCCCCTTCTGTTTCTAGCTCATTCTTATATTTACCAAAAACTGTTTAAGCCTGAAAAGACACCTGTTTAATAAAAGTTAATGAATGTGTGTCATCCTATATTTTCTTTAAAGGAAAAGCCCCATCAATTATAAAAAAAATTAAAGCAAAAAAAAAAAATGCTAGATTTGTATAACTATATGAGTCAAGAGTAATAAAAAGCCTTTTGGACCCTCAAGAGAAAATAAAACACAATTATTTAGGAAGATAGAACTCTAGATGTTTTCAATAAAATGGAAGACTAAGGAAAAGAAGTTTGAAGCAGTATCAGTCTTAACTACTCTGATGGAGAATCTGTTAGCCTAGCCAAATTATTTTTTTTTTTGGTACCAGAAAATGTTTATTGAAAGTGTAAATGTACATAGGTTTGGAATTGGAGAGAAGTATTAATTTGATCCCCTGCTTAAATTAAGTATACAAATGATTTATAGACATTTCTATAGCTTATGTGTAGATATTGCCAATTTTCCTTGGGCCATTGGCATTCTACTCAGTCAGGTGCCAGTCAAAGATACTATGCAGAAATCCTCTTCTTGCTCCTTCTGTGGATCCATTGTGCAAAAATATGGAGAAGAAGTTTGGTGGCTTGTAGCTGAGCCAAATAAAACTTATCTGGAGCCTGAGAGAGAAGGGTTTTCTGGTCTCCAGGCACATTTGAGATCACTGAAGAATAGTGCTCTGAATAATCTCCCTCAAACCATGGATTGCTAAATATAGCAAATTCCAGAAACGGGGCTAAGACATTGGGTAGGTATAGTGTCATGAAGTTATGATATCTCATATATTTTGTATTGATGAATCTACATGGAAATGGACTATTTTGTGTCATGTTGGTGATATCTTCTCACCATCTCTTGAGAAAATTGCAAGATTTCAGAGTTCAACTAATCCAACTTATTCCTGAAGTGGAATTCCTTCTATGATGTCCCTGTTATGTGTTCTGCTTCGCATGGTTATTTTGCTACCTCTCCTTTTCTGATATGTTTTCTACCCTCCTTCTCTTCCCTCTTAAAAAAACCCTAATCCCCCAATATTACCCTTCTTTAAAATAAATGTAAGTCTCTTTTGCTACTTTTGTCAATTATATTCATCAGTATAAAGCACTTGCTTTGTATCAGACACATCTTGATAATAGGTAATATATATATAGTACTTGGTATGTATCAGTCACTGTGCTAAACACTTTACAAATTATTATTTGATTTGATCCTCATAACAACTCTGGAGTCAGGTGCTGTTATTTTCTGCATTTTACAGATAAGGAAATTGAGGCAATCATGGATAAAGAGTCACATAACTAGTAAGTCTCTGAGGTCTGAACTCAAATCTTGCTGACTTCAAACCCAGGACTCTCTCCAACATGCTACACATATAAATAAAATGATGGGACCCAGCAGAAACAGAGACACTATTCCTTCTTCTGCCTTCTTAAAATTAATCAGAATTATTGCCATTTTTTCCTCCTCATAATTATTTAGGTAACATTTTAAGGTTTAAAAAAATGATTTAGACATGTTAATTCATTTGATCCTCACAACAATCACGCTGTGAGGTAGGTGCTTTCATTATTCTCATTTTATAGATGAGGGAACTGAGACTGAGAAATTAAGTGAATTGATCAAGACCAAATAGCTAGTGAATGCCTGAGTAAGGATTTGAACTCCCATATTCCTTACTCGAATTTATTAATATTATTATTATTGTTGTTGTTTATTTTGGACTGGACTTGTGGTTTCAGTGGTATAAGGAACCTTGCAATGAGACAACTTCTCCTACCATAGCAAGTGACCATCTTCTTTGAAACACATATTCTTAGAAAGTGTCCAAATTGCTTTGTCCAAGATTCACATAGCCAGAAGATTTTAGTTAGAGATGGTGCTTGAACCCAGGACCTCTTTAATTTAAAGCTTACTCTCTATCCACTACACCAGTGATGTGAAACACAAATAGAAATAGTTCTCCTTAGGAAACTTAGAAAACCACAAATGAACATTGTCTGTGTTGCATTGTATTTTTATTTATTTTGTTAAACATTTCATAATTACATTTTAATTTGGTTCTCATAGCATAAGGGACTTTTGTGTGTACATTCCATTTGACACTATGCTCTGTTAAGTTATATTAAGTCTATATACATTATCCTTGTCTATGTCTTTGCTTAATAGGGACAAACATCACCAGATCTAGCCGTGTGACTTCTAGGATCATGGGATTTGGAATTGGAAACAGTTTTAGAAATCAGCTAGTCCAAAAACTCCCTTTACAAAGGAATGAAATTGAAGCCCAGAGCATTTAAGCTACTTTCTATAGCTCATAAAGATGTAGCTGAGATTGAATCTATCTTCTGCTACCAAATTCACAGCTCTTTCCACTATGTCAACCTGTCTTGCTTATCTATTGGCCCAATTATTTCCCCAAAATGATTTAGTTATTCAAAAAAGAATTTTTTAATGTGTCATAAGACTGAATACCTGATGCCCATTAAATTGCTAATCTTTTTTCCAGCGTAAATCTCCACTTTGGATATTCACTCTGCATAATTACCTATCCAGATGCCTTGAGAATTACCTACTCCATTCTACTTGGTTTTATCATTTGTTTAACAAATGTTAAGGGGTCACTTTGTATAACTCCATATTAGGAACCAGCAAAGCTATAGAGATAAAACATGAGCCCTGACTTTATGGAATCTATAGTCTAATGAGAGAGAAGAAATAAAAGCATAACTGAAAAATACAACACTGAATAGTACATAGAGAGTGGAGCAGAGGGAAAAGTACTTAACCCAAATTCAGAGGCTCAGAGTTCAAATTTCAGCTCTGTTACTTATTTCCTTTATGTCCTCAATCAGTTAATCATCATGCATTTATTAAACTCCTACTGTGTGCCAGGCACCGTGTGATACAAATAACAAATAAAGGCAAAAGGCAGTCAGCTTCCTTAGGAAGTTAACAGTCTAAGGGGAAGATAACATGCAAACAAGCCACAGACTGGATAAGTATGAAGGTCAGCTGAAGGAAAGCCCTAAAAGTGAAAGGATGGGAAAGATTTCCTGTAGAAATTGGAGTTAATGTGGTTTCGCAAGCTTTTTTAGAAGAATGTTAAAACCCGTACTGTATGGTTCTTGTTCAATCTAGTGCTACAAAAGTTCCAAGGACCAGCAACCCCATATGGAACTGCCACTGCATGGGTGCAGCATCACCTATATTCCCAAAGACAGCAAAAAGAAGAAGCATGAGCTGAAAATCACACATCAAGGCACAGATGCCCTTGTCCTGGCTGTTCAGAGCAAAGAACAAGCAGAACAGTGGCTCAAGGTAAGATAGTCCTTTCTACTTTAGGAACCATAGTTTTCACGTTCCTCCTATGTATTGTATATTGTAGTTTTATTCAATTTATTCCTCATTTTTTTCTTAATAGTATTTTATTTTTCCAAATATATATAAAGATAGTTTTCCAACAGTCACTTTTTTAAACTTTATGTTCCAAATTTTTTTTCCTCTACCTTCTCCATCTTCCCCCTCTCCAATATAGCAAGCAATCCAATATCAGTTAAACATGTACAATCCTTCTAAATATTTCCACATTTGTCATGTCATGCAAGAAGAATCAGCTGAAAAGGGAAAGAACGATAAGACAGAAAAAAAGTGAACAAATAAACAGACAAAAGTGAAAAATATGCTTTGATCCACATTCTTTCTCCTTAGTTCTCTCTCTAGATGAGGATTTAGTCTTCATTTACAAAATACCTACTATGGGCCAGACTGAGTGCAAAGTGTTGGGGATACCAAAAAAAAAAAAAAGGTTTTCCTTGTCCTGAGGGTGCTTACAATCTGATGCTTGAACTATGATATCCTATAGAAAAAATAAAGAATAGCCCCAGGACATTTTGAGGGTTATATGGGTAATCTTAGAACCTTTAAATAAAAAGCAGAAGGTAGCCTCTAGTTTTCTTGGGAAGCTCTTCTAAATCCTCATCCATAGAGAGAATTAAGGAGCATGAATTCCAAACCTTTTCTCCCTTCTTTCCTACTTCTGTACTTTGTAAGTACATGTGTTATTCCACCATGCGTACTGTTGGTTCAAACTAAAAAGCAAATGTAAATGAGACAAAGCTTAAAAATGAATCAGAGTGTGAGAATCCAATAATTTCCATTAAAATAAAATAAAAATGCAGCTAAAACTAGTTATATTTGGAGTTATCCCCTTTTGAAGGTTGTTCTGCCAGCTGCCATCAAATATATAAACACTTTTATATTAGGACTAGAAAGACCTTATGTACCATATAGTACATAATATAATGTAGTTCATGTGTATATGTGGCTAATTATTGAACCTACTGATAGAGGAACATGGAATCATAGCTTTAGAGCTAGAAGAGATATGAGACCATCTGATCCCACCTCCATTTATTTGTGTGTGTTTTTTTAAAAAATTGTTTATTTATTTATTTTTACAGAGGAGGAAACCAAAGCCTAGAGAAATAATTGAGTAATTAATCCTTGCTGGGATCATACAGCTGGCAGTTAGCATTTTTTTTTTTTTTTTGTCCACCATATCATACTTCCTCAAAGACTTTTGGGTTTTATTTAAGTACTTATTTATTAAGATCTGTTAAACCTTGATGGGAAATCTGGTGTTAGATATGATGATAAGACTTGATTTCAAGAACTTTACAATCTAAAAGCAAGGATGGATGATAAGATGTAGACATGAATAAATAAGAGAGGTCATGGTGTAGTGAAAAGCAATCTGACTTTAGGATGAGGGACACAAGGATTTGAATCATAAGTCAGGATAAGAGTTAGTCAGTGAAAATGCATTTACTAAACCTATATGGCCAAGATCCTATTGTGCGAAACTCTTGCAATGCACAGTTACAGAAAGCTGAATAGAGAAGGGCTCAAGTTTGCCTAGAATAGAGAATACATAAAAGACATTAATATGAGATAACAGTAGAAAAGGCAACTCAGAATCATGTTATAGAAAATATTATGCTGTGATAAATAGCATAATTACTCTTGATTTGGGGTAGGAAGTGGGGACTTAAGGGAAGTTTTTGGTGGAATTTGCCTGAATATAGACTACATAAAAAAGAATAGTATGAGATAAGATTAGGGCAGCTAAGTGGCGCTGCAGTAGATAGACTGCCAGGCTTAGTGTAAGTAAGACTCATTTTTCTGAGTTCAAATCTAGTGCATGACCCCGGGTAAGTATCTCAATCCAGATTGCCTCAGTTTCTTCATCTGTAAACTGAGTTGGAGAAGTTGATGGCCAACTACTTCATTATTTTTGCCAAGAAAACCCCAAAATAGAGGATGAGGAATAAAACATGACTGTAATGACTGATCAACAATATGAGATAAGGCAGGACAGAGATAATCATGGAAAGCTTCAATTCTAATGCTGTGATAAAGAGTATAGTTTATTTGAAATAGGTTATAGAGAGTCATAGGAGGTTTTTGAGCAGAAGTATCAGGTTTGTTTAAAAAAAGATTGAATTGAATTAGGATGAATTAGAAAGGGATTAGCATGGAGACAGGGATTCTAGTAAGAGGATGTTATGGTCATACATGGTAGGGTATGCCTTTAGCCCTGCTATTAGGGGAAACTGAGGTTGGTGGTTTTCTTGAGTTCAGGAATTTTGTGCTACATTAGAAAAAGGTAATTGGGTATCTCTGATATAATGAGCCCCCAGGAATTGGGGAGGGCACTAGGCAAATGAATGTGGGGGGAAATAGCAGAGCAGGTGAGCGCTTCCATGCAAATGTTTTGATAAGTTAGAATCAGAATGAAGAAAAAAGATATACTATAGAAATGGGATGAAAGTGATAGATATTAAGGAGGTAAAAATCAACAGAATATTGTAACAGATTGACCATGAAGAAATATGACCTGAAAGTGGCAAATGTTAAGGGGAATATAGTAAATAAACCAGGAAAGTTATGTTAGAACCAAATTTACAAATATCTTAATGCTTTTATAATGAATTTGAATTTTAATCCAATAAGAACCAATGCAAAAATTGATATCTCATTTGAGAGTAAAGACAATTTTCCTGAAGAAGAGTCAAAGTGATATTATTGCATCATTGAATTTAAAGCAAGAATAGACAATAGAATTCTTTCCTTTGGAGGCCCAGAGTAACTTTAGCCATTAAGCTAAAACTATGATCCCCATTTTGCAATGTTAGAGAGCTTATGTGACTTACTTATTATCAATCTAATATCAGAAACAGATTTGAACCCAAGTCTTCTTCATTTTAGGGGTAGCATCTCTTTCCTTGATCAAGCTATCTCTGTTGATCAATCCCATGCACTCACAGGTCTATTCCATTCTTTTAAAATCCAATCTTTTTTCCCCTAGTTTTTACTCACTCCAATACCAGCTTCCTGAATATATTAGGCCTTTAAACAAACAACTAACTAATGGAATGTTATTTTATTGGATCATGAAGCTTTGTGACTTAGTTGATGAATAGCATTAACTCAAAGACTTGTAGAGAAAACCTAACAAAAAGCATTAAGACCTTAAATGCTTACCAAGGGAAGAAGTTTTTCTCTTTTTAGCTCCCCAGATGGGAGTTTATTATAGGCCTGAGGCACATTGCTAATTGTAGGATGTCGAACAAATTTCTGAATGGAGTATTAATGGTTCTCAAGAATGTTCTTTTCAGTGTTTTTTAATCCTTCCAAAGAGGGAACAAATTATAATATCATTCTAAGGAGTTTCAGTGGATTTTACCATCCTGTTTAATGTGCAGTTTGAAGGCAGAGAATTCTCAGTCCTGGAACTCAGTTTCCTCTTTTGTGAGATGAGGGAGTTAGATTAGATGACCTGAGGTCTTCTTCCAGTCCTCCATCTAGGTACTGTTAATATACTCGTATGAAGTGTTTACTTTTCCAGGCAGCTGGATGACAGAGGAAATAAGAGGGCTGGACTTGGTTGGACAGGAAGTCCTGATACCTGTACACTCTTCTTAGATGTATGTAACCTTGGACAAGTCACCTTAAGTCTCAATCTATTTCTTCTTCTGTAAAACATAAATAAATACATAAAATAATACCGGCCATCCCTAGGGTTGTTATGAGGAACAAATGAGATAAGATTTGCAGAGCTTTTTGCAAACCTTAAAGTGATATAGAAAATGCTAATCATTGTTACATTTTGCATAGTGTGATTTATGATTTTATTCATGTTAATCCTGAAATATTGACAGTACAAGTAATATGTGTGTGCATATATCTATATCGATATCTATATCTATATGCCATTTAACAGACAAGAAGCAAAGTGATATTGTAACATCATTAAATTTAAAGCTAGATAATAAATCCCTAAATTTTGTGTCCAGAATATTTTGAGCATGGTTACTCAGGTTAGGACTTAAACTGAGTCTTTCTCCTTTGTTACCTTGTGAAATATTTTCCTTAATTGCCAATATCAGAGTGAAAAAGGTAATTTTATTACTTTACTTGTTTTTCTTAGTTTCTTCTCTTTCTCCTCCTCCTCCTCCTCCTCTTCCTCCTCCTCTTCCTTCTTCTTCTTCTTTTATTCTTCTTTTATTTTTCTTCTTCTTCTTCTTTTATTCTTCTTCCTCTTCTTCTAATCATGGGTAAGTGACTTGCCCAGCATCAAATACCTAGTTAGTGTCTGAGGCCATCTTTGAACTCAGGTCCTCCTGATTCCAGGGCCAAACCTCCCTTATCTAATTGTCCCAGAACACACTTTTTATAAGAGCTCTTTCCTGGTTCCCCCAACTACTAATGCCTTCCCTTTGAAGATTGCTTTCCATTTACTCTTCATGTATTGTTAAATACATTATGCCAGGCATTGTGCTAAACCCAGGATGTTTAAAAAAAAAAGGCAGCAATAGTTCCTAGCACTCAAGGGGCTTACATTCTAATTAGGGGAAACAATATATAAGTAACCAGCTATATAAAATGTAGTGGGGGGAAGGAGTACAAAAAGCCTATTGTCACAAACATTTTAGGACAAATCCAGTAGGAGATGAGACAAGACTTTGAGACAATATAGTAAGGCTTCATGGGTAACAGAGTGAGTTTCCCTTTTATTACAGGAGCCAGAGGCCATAATAAATTATATAAGTCATCTGGCATTTTCCTATTTTAATTAATTATTCTGGCTAATTAGATCCTAAATTCACTTTTTCAACAAGTAAAAACAAGTTTTGTCTGTATCTCTATATTTTACTGCCCTGTATGAGTCAGTCACCCCACTCCAGTTATAACTCTGCTCAAAGTAAATTATGAAGGAAATAGGATCCTGATTAATTGAAAATTCCAGTCAGTTGAAGTCTAATTTATTTAGAGAAATGTTCAATCTTATAAAATAACTGAAAAATAAAACTTTTGTTTCAACTTAATGGATGCCGATGTTGTACATAATGCCATGCTATTTATATATATATTTTTAAAAATTATATATAAATAAAATCCTAGTGACATAATAGGGACCAGGAGTATAGGGTCAGGATAGGGATTCAGCCTGTGACTTCATATAAGGAACTTTCACTTGAAGAAACTCTTTCTACCAACATAGGTTGACACCTTATCGGCAGCTTATAACTCTGAGAGGATGTCCCATTCTGGGGTCATCCAGACTCATTTCTTGACTTCAAAGTCAACTCTCTATCCCCTACCCTCTATTTGATATAGCTTGAGTTTGGCCACATAACTGATCTCACAACAACTCTGTGTCATAGGACTTAGAGTGATTGTTTATCCACATTTATGAAAATGGCAACTCTGAAAGGCTGATTGACTTGCTTTTGCTGTCAGTGGTAGAAAAAGTTGGAAACAGAATGTGAACCCAGGTCTGGGAACATTTTCCATCACTCTCCATGGTCATAGAACAATCTCTCCCTTCTCATCTGTGCCTTTCAAGGTTCTTTTGCCAATGATGAGTGAAGAGTAAGAACACAAGAGTTTTTCAAAACTTTGAAATTAATCAGTGGCAGCCTGCAAAATAATTGATTGAAAACCAATCATACCCTTTCATCATCATGGTATCCCAAGATGCAATGGGAAAAGTATTGAACTAGGAATCAACACCAAACCAATTATGTCATTATCTAACTTTATGACTCTGAGATATTTTTTCCTTTGTAAAATTATTTGATGCTTCTACATGATGTCTTTATATTTTATGAGCTTGTGCCAATAATTTTTGCTCCTTTGTCATCATTAGGTTACATAGTCAGAAACGATTGTGTCTTTCCCTCCCACATTAATTAATTAATTAACTTAATTTTTTTTAATTAGATAAAAGAGTCTATACTTTTCTTCAGTTATTGCCTAGCCTTAATCATTGAAAGATTTCCCATTGCATCCAGGTCTATCTCCAATTGTCCTAATTTATAGGTGACCATTTGACTTATATGGCTTTGGAGAGGAAAGTGAGCCAGGTGATTTTCCACAGCCTTCCCTCATTTAAATCCAATTAATTTGCATGTCAGAGCATCCCCTCCCTGATATCATGATTCTTTTTTAGAACAAACAACAAGGAAACCATGGCTACAAAATCAAAAATAGCTTTGATTTTGGAGAATTAATACAGTGTAGTTGAAAGAGAAGTAAAATTTTCCTCAGAAGACCTGGAGTCTGCAATTCACTGTTTTGATAGTCTTGAATGAGCTATTTCCTCTTTTTGGCTTCTATTTCTTTCCCTTTGAAATAAAGGTTTTGAATCACATGATTTTGGAGATTTTCTTGTGCTTTTGTTCATATTCCCCTTTCAGAAAATGCAAAATTAATACAAAGTAATGCCAAAGGAATCCAATTTTTATTAAATATTTCATAAGCATTACAATAAGAAAGCCACATAAGATTATGTAAAATGAATGTGATTCACATTGTAAGTGATATAAAGAAAAAGAGGAAGAAAGATCCTTTGGGGCCAGATGAGTTGAAGAAGATTTAACACAGCTTTAAGAATGGCAAGGATATAGGTTAGGTAGAGAAAAATATAATAATCATAAAAATGTTAATAATAATACAGTGAGTGCATTTATGATCAAGGTTTCATTTTTTGATAGATTCTTTGGTATTTATTGAATGTGATAAAAACTACTAACATGAGCTAAGTAGGTGTTTTGTTTTTATACTTGCAATTAATTGTGAATGTAATATATTCATTGCTGACCTCAGATATGTACTATGTTATCCTGGGCAAATAACTTATCCCTATTTGCCTCAGTTTTCTCATCTGTAAAATGATCTAGTAAAGGAAATTGTAATCTACTCTAGTATCTTTGCCAAAGAAACTCCAAATGGCATTATGAGGAGTCGGTCACAATTGAAATGACTGAACCACAAAAGAAGGAAGTGGGGATGGCATAATAAGGATGGAGCATTATTAAAGAACTTAGAGCTGGAGGAGATATTAGAGATCGTTTTGTCCAGTTCCTCTCATTTTACCTATGAGGAAACTTAATTGCAGAGAGGGGACTAGTTGGTCCAAGGTCACACAGCTAACAAGTTGTAGAGTTGGGATTGGAAACCTAGTTTTGCTGTTTTCAAATCCAATTCACAACCACAGTATCTCACAGACTTTCAAATTCCAGAGTCTGTTTCACAACTGGTTTAACTGATTGTGAAATTCTGTTAAGTCCATTTTAATGAATTGGCTTTCTCTATAGCTCTGTTTACCTTTGTTCTGGTTGTAGGCTTACATAGCAGTCAGCTAATTAACAGGCTGCAGGAAAGGCCCCTCACATCTGGGTAATAGGAAGAACTTTGTTTTCCATTTCCTTTTTGACATACAGGAAACTCCTAATTTTGATTTATGATAAAACTAATAAAAGCTCTCCTTTCCATAGGAATTTTTGGTTCACAAAGTGCTTTATCAAAAACAATTTTGTCAGGGAGATAGTACAGTACGATTATTTTCAGTTGACAGAAGAGAAAACTGAGACTGAAAAGTTACTTGACAGACTCAAAGATCCCACAGATAGTTTCAGAGTAGGGATTGAGCTCTGTTAGTCACCCACTAGACTAGTGAACAAGATATTCACTGCTCTATAAAGCTGCCCTTTGTTTATTTTAACCTTGATCTTGGTGGATGCTCCACCTCTTACTAAAAACTTCTTATGAGAACTCTTCCCATAACTTAATTTCTTTTATCATTTCTCCTAATAGTCATGACTATGTTACGTAATTAAGAACTGTTTACAAGACTTTGTGTTGTTTTCATTCTTTTTAAAAACATTTCCCATTGCCCTTATTAATACTTTAAAATCCCTGGTGACAGAAATATATTCTTTTCTTGTATTCTCCCTCCTTCCTACCAGCACTGTGATGAACACAAATAGTAGACAGTATTATAACTCTAAAACTTGAAGAGTCATCTCAATTTATACATGAGGAAACAGAGATTTGCAAATGTTTACTGACTTCTCAGCTTGTATAGGCAATTTCCAAATTGTGATTCCTTGCTGTTGAGTAGGAGATTTCCTTCTGACATGGATAGTGGCAAAGCCAATGATTTTTGAAATTACTACTTCTCAGCAAATCTCCTTACACTGTGAATTCCAAAGTCTCCCACTTGCATTCTTTGTTTACACCCTTCTTGTATGCCTGAAATGGACTCCCTTAATTTTCTATCTTCCAAATCCCATTGGTACTAGATGCTTCATTCTGTCAGAAATTATCTTCAGTGCTACCCACTTCATGAGGTTTTCTACGACACTTCCGCCCCTCCTTTTGATTATTGCTTCCTCCTTAAATTTTCCATAATACCTTGCTTAGATTTCTTTTTTGCATCAATCTCATTTTTCCTTTCATCTTGGCAATTTGTGTTCATGTATAAGAAAGTCCTGGAGGACAGAGTTTGTGTTGTGGGTATATTTGTATGCCCAGATTTAGCATATCATGTGGCATGGTGAGTGCCTACTAAAGTGTTTGAATTGTATTAAAGTGAAAATAAATGAATTAATATGCCAAAAATCTGTCTTATTTGAAGAAAGTATTATAATGACTTTAGCTATATATTCTTTTTAATTTAATTTTTATTTTAATTAAATTTTTTAAAAGAAACCTTATTTTCAAAACCTATTCATGGATAATTTTTTCAACATTAATCCTTGAAAAACCTTGTGTTCCAAATTTTCCCCTCCCTCCCTTTACCCTCTCCCCTAGATGGCAAGTAATCCAATATATGTTAAACATATTAAAATATAAGTTAAATCCAATATATGCATACATATTTATACAATTATCTTGCTGCACAGAAAAATCAGATCAAAAAGGAAAAAAATGAGGAAAAAAACAAAATGCAAGCAAACAACAACAAAAAGAGTGAAAATATTATATTGTGAACTACACTCAGTTCCCACAGTCCTCTCTGGGTGTAGATGGCTCTCTTCATCACAAGATCATTGGAACTGATATCAATCATGTCATTGTTGAAAAAAGCCATGTCCATCACAGTTGATCATCATTGTGTGATTATCACACAATGATCTCCTGGTCCTGTTCACTTCCCTTAGCATCAGCTCATGTTAAATCTCTCTGAAATCATCCTGCTGATTGTTTTTTACAGAACAATAATATTCTATAAGATTCATATACCATAACTTATTAAGCCCTTCTCCAACTGATAAGCATCTACTTAGGTTCCAGTTTCTTGCCACTACAAAAAGGTCAGCCATATACTCTGAAAGACAAACTAAAACAAAAACCTGCTTACTTTTAATTATGTGTCCAGGAGACTTGTGGTTAGCAGGAGACATGGAGGAAAGCAAACCGGAACCTGAAAGGGTGTAACAAGGACTTTGTGTTCAAGAGTTAGTGATGTACACCAGGATATAAAAATGGCACTAAAGAAAACATTCAGCTGGGATAGACCAAGTTGACCCAGAACAGGTCTGTGCTGAGAGTAGTGAAAGTTTTAAAGATAGTGAGGTATCAATTCTCAAAACAATTGAAAATGGAGAGGTGATACAGCCTTTTGAACCCCAAACTTTGACTTAATAATTATCAGTCAGTCACTACTAATCCAATTTCTTTTTCCATTCTGTCAAAAATCTCTGAAAATTATTTATGAGTCAAAGGCACACTTAATGAAGGCTTGAGGATTATATAAATGGTATTCTACTACTATATAGATATAGTTACATCTTTGTAGTCAACTTAAGTGAAAGGATCCATTCTCTCAATGGATTTATTATTTGTTTAAAATGAAAAAAAGTAATTTGATTTGTTGGAACAAAATGCACCTAAAAAGCAATTTTGGAGTAGTAAGTATTTTTAAAGCATTTTTTTGCTCTAAGCATTAGAGAAAGGACAAACCATAAAAAATTCCCTTCTCATAAAGAGTTTGCATTTTTTAAAATTTTCTTTATTTTTGAGTTTGCATTTTGATAGGAAAAAACACATCTATTTTCTTTTTTTTTCCACTTAGTAATATTTTATTTTTAAGAAATTACATGTAAAAATAATTTTCAACATTCACTTTTGTAATACTTTTGAGTTGCAAATTTTTATCCTTCCTTTTCTCCCCTTTTCTCTCCCCAAGACATCAAGCAATGATAGAATTTATACATGTGTAACCATATTGATCATATTTCTATATTATTTGTGTAATCAAAGAAGAATTAGAACAAAAAAGGAAAGTTATGAGAAACAAAAAAAACAATAAAAAAGTGAAAGTAGTATGCTTCGATCTACATTCAGATTCCATAGTTCTTTCTCTGGATACAACCATCTATTTTATAGACAGTAAATCAGAGATTTCCCAGAGGGAAAGAGCTAATGTTAATGGGAACCAGAAAAGTTGCATATAACTCTATCTCATTTGATATTCATCACAATCCTAAGAAGAAAGAAGTAAAGATTATTCCCATTTTCAGATGTTGAAATAGAGGCTGAAAGAAATGAAGGCAAGGCCCAGTGTCATCAGGTTTCAGTCAAAAGTATTGGGGACTCAGAGCCATACCTTCTGACACCAAACCCCAAACCTTGACACTCTCCTAGTATACTTTATAAGATGAGTAGTTTAAGGAAAATAGTTAAATTAGAAAATATAAGCTGTTAGGTTCATTTGTATGAAAGAAGTGATTGTGGCTTTAAGAAACACATTCCAATATCAGCACATGGAAAAGTGCATCCAAAAATTAGCGAAGAAAGCCTTTGGCTTTGTCTTATAAGTAAAGATGACCCTTTGCTGTTTGTCCAATTATTAGTAGAAGCTAAATATGGTCAAGAGCAGGGGTCCTAAACTACTGCCGGCCAGATGCTGCAGCTGAGGACGATTATCCCCCTCACCAGGGCTATGAAGTTTCTTTATTTAAAGGCCCACAAAGCAAAGTTTTTGTTTTTATTATAGTCCGGCCCTCCAACAGTCTGAGGGACAGTGAATTGGCCCCCTATTTAAAAAGTTTGAGGACCCCTGGGAGCTTTGAGGGCCATTTCCAGTGTTGTTATTTCATTTTTCATTAAAAAAAATTGTATAACAGATTAAACATGACATAACATAATAAAAAAGATGATTGCACATGAAAGTATAAATCTATTACATACAACTTGTTGTTACTTTAAATATATAATAAAGCCATCATATATATTTCCTTCCCCCCCCCACTCTAGAGATGGCTTCAAAGCAAAAAATAGACATAAATATATAAAATTATTTTACACATACATTTATTTTTCTTCTATCCAGTTCTTTATCTGAATGCAATCATTTCTCATTTTAAAAATTACTCTTTGATAATATTCTCTTCCCTCCTTAAATACCGATTTTAATAAATGGTCTCGCCTTGGTTACAAAGGAATTTCATTTTAATTTAGTAATATTTAATAATTTATTATCCTCTATGGTGTCCTTAAATTATATTTCCTGGTATTTAGTGCTTCTGGGAAATGAATGCTATGGGCTCTGGCACCTATCCGGGAAATCCTGCATTCTTGTGCCAAGGAATTAAAAAGAAATATGATTAAATTAAATTGATTTGTTAAACCAACAAAAAAGAAAAAAAAATCTTTCTTTGTTGATGGTTGTCACTAACCATCTTGTACAAGGTAGTCTACCTGAAGTGGACAAGTGCATTTCTTATATCCTTGTGCCAAGGAATTAAAAGGAAATATGATTAAATTAAATTGATTTGTTAAGCCAACCAAAAAAAAAGAAGAAAAAATTAGTTCTGTGTTGATGGCTGCCACTAGTCATCTTGTACAAGGTAATCTAACTGAAATGGACAAGCGCATTTCTGCCAAGGGAGGGGCTGATGTTTAACAGTGGTTTTATAGGGATTTTTGATAATTGAGATCCCAAACATTTTGGAATTTGGGTGATGTCACCTTTCTTTTAATAGTTAAGCCTTTTTTAACTAGAATGTTTGGGGATTCATAGAATCTTGCATCAAGGGTTCTAGGAGTCACTAGTAGACAGGTTCTTAATCTAGGGTTCATGAACAACAATGAAAAAAAGCTTCAACAACCCAATAGGATTAGTTTCTTTTGCAATATTATGAATTTCAGTTTATGCAATTAAAAACATTGTGAGGAAGGGTCTCATAGCATTGCCAGACTGCTAAAGGAGTCTGTGACACACAAAAACCCAAGAACTCATCCAATATCAATATTTGATAGATAAGAAAATGAGATTTGGAAAGGGTAACTTCTTGTTCACATGGGGAGTTGGGGCCAGACTGGGTAGATTGCTTAGTGAGTTTTAGCCCCAGTTTTCATTTATCTTGGCGTGATCTGGGCCAATTTATTTAACCTTTTTTTAGGCTTCAATCTCCTCAGCTATAAAATGAAAAGGTTGGACCAGATGAATTCAGAGATCTCTTCTAGCTCTGTGATCCTGAGTTGATTGGACAAATAACCTAGAATTATTGTATTTTTGTCTTTTTACCTATTCCCAGAGATGTGCACATGTGTGTGTGTTTTCCCATTTCCTGGCTTGGTATTCTTAACTTACTTCCTCCCTCCACCCCCTAAAAAAGTCTTCTAATTTATGATTTCCACAGTAATATAGTTTGTATTATTTCACAGTGTATTTTGAAAATTGCTTAATTAACATTTGTACCCTATTAGGATGTCTGTGACCTCGAGCCCACTTCACTGTCTGAGCCACTATTGCAAAATGAGAGAGTTGAATTAGATCATTCCTAAGATGTCTTTGAGCTTTAACCTATGGTCTAGACTCTAAGTTCCTTCTTCCTCTGACATCCTATGATTCTGTGATTGTCCCCTTTTGGGACTTTATTTTCCTCTATAAAATGAAGGGTTTTGAATAAATGATGTTTTAGATTTCAGAGCTCTGATTCTAGCATATATTTAGTTGATGGTTATTGAATTGAATCCTGTTGTTTAGAAGAAAATTAAAGTTTCCCTATATATTATCATTTTAGGGTGGGGGGGCAGTTCTTAGATTGTGTGTTTAACCTCTTAGTCTCCTCTCCTTCTATTTTTTGGGGTGTAATTTGGGATGAGGGTTATTTGTTTATTTCCAATTCAGGATAGTCTGTTAAATATATTTCTGGACTGAAAACAGGTTTTGCAGAAAAAAAATATTGGAAGATAGATCAGATTTCATCCAAAATCTATTTCTCAAAAATGGCAGGAACAGGATTCCCTTTTTTTAAAAATTGAATTTTATTTTAATTTCAGGCTTTCATTCTTTCCTTTCTATCTCCATCCTATTCCCCTAGTCTCCCAATTGAAAAAAAAACATAAAAAAAACCCCAAAACCCTATGCTAATAGAATTCAAATAGAAAGGTGAGAGGGAAGGCAAGGAGAGGAAGAGTTAGGGAACTGGAACTTGGTTCAGCAGTTGGCTATTTCCTGGGATTTCTTGCTAAGTCCTTTATGTGATATCCAGTGCTCTACTTGGAATCATTTAATAGGAAGAAATTTGTCACTAGGAAATAATACTTAGGAGAGTTAATGCTACATCAAGAGAAAGGGTTGGAGTTAACAGATAAGGAGAATGTGGTCATACAAAGCAGCAATGCTTTATTGGCATAATGAGCTCAGAACTCTGTCTCAGATTCAAAGTTAATGAGTCTTACACATCACTTTCTGCACATTAGGATTAAAAAACTTGCATTTTGGGGGACTAGACCATCTATTATTCTAATTCCTTTCTGTTCCCCTTCTTGCCCATCTAAAAATAGTCCTTATGTTTCATTATCAACTTTTCTAGTCTTAAGTTCCATTGTTGCCTCTCAGTTATATCTTAACACTTCTTTTGCTCCAAGTTTGTTCCTACCCACCCAACCCTATCTGCTATAGAGCAGGATGCTAGAGAGTGGTATATTCAGAATCAGAGTGACAATGAATAGGAAGAAAGGAGGAGAGGGCTGGATCTCTCCCAGCTAAACTCCTGGTGGCCCAGATATAGTTGATATATGGATAAATTTACATCTGGTTTAGCAATATAAGCAATATACTTCTGCTCACACATACCTATTATGCATGTATCTATATGGATATAATAAAGATAGAATCAGACTTAAGATCATAAATTTAAACCTGGAAAGAATCTCAAGAGCCACCTAGTCTAATCCCTCTCATTTTAGAGATAAAGAAATTAAAGCCCAGAAGGGAAATGACTGATAAACAGCTATACAGTAAACATAAGACTTTCAACTCACACTCCCTGACTGGAGAGCCAATGTTCTTTCCATTGACCACAGATTCCAGACATAGAATTGTCATTTGCAAGTTATTTTTCTGTTATACTTTTGGTTAAAAAATGCAATGCTTATTTATTCATGACTTATGAGTTATTAACTGAAGAAAGTTTTGATTAAACTTGGCTCTCATATGAAAAATTTAATATTTATAAAGCTCAGACATAATTGCATGAGCCAAAGCCATCAAACAGATAATTTGTTTATTTGTTTGTGGTTTGTTTAGGAATTTGCAAAGCACTTTTATTGTCTCAATATTGATTAATGGATGAATGGCAATTTGGAAGGATGTTTCTAGTTGAGCCTGCTAGATCTTAACCCTGTGTTGTTCAATATTTTCACCAGTGACTTGGATGAAAGCCTAGATAGCATGCTAATGAAATTTACAGGCGACTCAAAACTGGCTTAAATAGCTAAACTGCTGGATAGTAGCAACAAGATCCATACAGATTTTGACAGAATACCATGATGGGCTGAATCTAATTTGATGAAGTTTAATAAGCATGAACACCAAGTCTTGTACTCAAGACAAAATCAAAGATGGGGAAGGTAAGGTTAGACCACAGTTTGTGTGAAAAAATACTTTTGGGATTTTAATGTACTGCAGGGTTAATAGAATCATCATTATGCCACAGCAAAAACAATAATAATAAAACTGGTATCTTAACTTCCTTGAAGAAAAATATAGTATCCAGAATAGAAACAGTGATAGTCCCACTATTCTTTGCCCTCCTCAGATCCTTTTTAGAAAATTTGTGTCTAATTCTAGATTTCATGGTATAGTGGACTGAAAGTTGGCCTTGGAGCCTGCAGGACCTCATTTCAAATTCCCTCCTCCTTTTCTCTCCTCCCACCTCTCCATACGTACTGTCCCATACTGGCTTTGTAACCCTGGCCAAATCATTTAACCCTCAGGTCTCGTGATAAATTTCCAAAACAGGTGTTCTGAGTCTGGCATTTATGAGCTTTAAAAAAATCCCAACACTTTAATAATCATTTTAATATAGTTGGTTTGCTTTGTAATCATATGCATAAATTGTTTTATTCACTTAAAAATATTATTCCAAAATTGCTTTATATGGCCATATACTCAAGGGTTCCATTGCACAAAAAAAGTTTAAGAGCCCATTCCCTGAGACTATAAATTGCATATATGATACTGATCTGAATTGGTAGATGGTATTCCTTACTGGGAGCTCTAAACATCAATCTAATTACAGGTCTAGCAGCTTCCCTTTTCTGGCATAATGTTTAAAAAAGACAGTGTGATACTTAATTGGGTCCATAGGAGAACTGCAGATATTTTATATGCAGAACACTGAAAAAAACCAAAGACTCAGAAAGGATGTGTTATCTTGTTTTCATATAGTCAGAAGACCGGCATGTAGAAGGATGATGAGATTTGATGTGGAATGAGAAGAATAGGTAAAAGTTGTAGAAGGTCAGATTTCAATATCAGGTTCAGTATCAGGAAAAACAAAAACAAAAACAAAAACATATTTCCTATCCACACATAAGATATGATACCTTCAAGTCTAGTGAATTTCTCATCCCTATAAATCTCTAAATGGAAAATGAATGCTCAATCAATGGCACCATAGTAGAAGGCATCATCACCACAGCAAAAACAACAATAGTTAGCAGTTATATAACTTGTAAAATACTTTATAAATATTTTATCATTTTATGCTCACAATCCTGGAAATTAGATACCATTATTATTTCCATTTTATATGTAAGGAAACTGAGATAGAAAAAGATTAAGTGACTTGTCCAGCTTCATACAATTAGTGTCTGAAGGCAAATTTGAATAAGTTGTTCTAGCTTCCAAGTCCAGGATTCTTTCCATTGCATCACTCTCTGCCCCTAACTTTGTTCTTCTCCTGATACAAATGGAATGCACCATTGAAATCCCCAGTGATTCTTTGTAATTTTACCCTTTTCTGTGGTAAGGAAACAATCATAATAAAGTAATAACAAATATGCACATTTTAAGAGTGATTTATGGTTCACAAAGTGCATAATAAGGGAAAAGTTGTTTGACTGACTGGGAAGAAAGCCTAGATACCTGGGGACTGATGTGCCCCATGCCCTCTAATGGGGAAACCCAGGCATTATAATTATAGGACCCACTACATGGAAAAAAACCAAACCTCTTTTTAAAATAGAGCAAAGGAAGGAGCTATACTTTTAAAACAACAATGGTAGTCTAAGTACAAAATTGTAGGATACTATTGAAAAAATCAATTTGGTGGCCATCCTCCTACCGCCCAGTCATACCTCAGCAGATGCTCCGTCATTCATAAGAAGTACACAGAAATGTTTATTTTCAGCCCAAATTGGGCTGTGGCTCCCTCTCCAAAGGATAAAAAGAAATTATTTATTTCTGTATGGTATTCTAACCTAATATGTGGTAGTTTTCAATAGCAACCTACTAGAAATAATTGTTTTAGACATCACTCAAACAGTAAACATTTATTACTGACTATTGTGTGCCAGGAATTGTGCTAAGCATTTCAGAGAGCCCTGCTCAGTTACAACAGAATGCCTTCCTCAAGTCATAAAAGGGAGCTAGGTGGTACAAAGGAAAGAGTGCTGGGCTGAAAGCTAGGAAAGTCAGAGCTCAAACTAATCTCTAGTTGTGTGATCCTAGGAAAGTCACTTAACCTCTGTCTGCCTCAATTTCCTCATATGTAAAATGAAGCTAATAATACCACCTATTTTATAGGGTTATTATGAGGAGATAAATGACCTAATATTTGTATGAAGCACTTTAAATACTTTAAAATGCTATAGAAGTGCTAGTTTTCATCCTTTTCACCCTTGTTATTTTCACTAACATCAGAATCCCAAAAAACTGCCAAGATACTTGCGTTGTTATGAGTCAAATAATTTCTTATGTTGTATCTTTGATCTACTCAGATTAAATGGAAGAGTCAGATTAGATGATTTTTAAAATGCCTTAAAGAGCTAACATTTTGTGTCCCATATTGTGATACCTTCCACTTCCATTATTCAATATGGTGCCTTCCACCTTTAATCTTTCATGTTCTAAGATTCCTTCTCAAAAATCTATTTCTCATGTTTTTCCATCTCCAACTCTCTATGTTCTTAGATTTCTGCTAGTGCCAACATTCTCTAATCTTTGACCCTTTCCAGTTTCACCATTCTATCTTCTTTTTTTAAACTGGAGAGTAGCTTTTATTTTCATATTTGGTTATTATTTAAAAAATTATATTTTTATTATATGATTTACATTCAGTGTCCATAATTCTCTCTCAAAATACAGATGGTGTTTTCTGTCCAAAGTTTATTGGGATTGCTTTGGATCACTGAAATAATGAGAAAAACTAAGTCTTTTTAGAATTGATCATTATACAATCTTGCTATTATTGTGTAAGATATATTCTGGTTCTGCTTGTTTCACTCAGCATCAGTTCATGTAAATCTTTCCAGGCCTTTCTAAAATTACCTTGTTCATCATTTTTATAAAACAATAATGTTCTATTATTTTCATATACTGTAACCTATTTAAGGAACCATTCTATCTTATAAGGTTTTATTCAGCTATAATATTTGATATTCTTTGGTCTTTTCCAGCTCTGAATTCTATATTCTGATATGCCTTTTGTCTCTTCTATTCTATGATTTTTTTGTGTCCTGATGTGCCATTTTCAAAGTCTTATCATTTAAATTCTTTATGATTCTAGACTAGGAGCTCCTAAGTGAACCATGAACATGTTGCGTAACTTTTTTTTTGATTCCTATATTCCAATATAATTAATTTCCTTTGTAAGAGGAATACAGACCATATATAAGCACATTATTCTGAATAGAAGTCCCCAGACTTCAACAGATTGCCAAAGGAGTCCATAACACAAAAAAGTAAAGAATTTCTGGTCTAAAGTCTACAGGAGAAGTAATAGAATACATCATATGCTCTTTTATTTTTCACATTTCTAAGCTCAAAAATTGAAATATGGGTACTTTCCATCTAACTTATTGAGTTGCTGAGAATTGATGGTAAAATTATTTTGAACAAGGGGCCAAGTGTGTTAGGAGAATGTGCCAAATTACTGGATGGGGAAGTGTTCAGAATCAGCTGATAAAATTCAAGTCAATCAAAGTCTAGACAGAAAACCACATAAGGAGGTTTCAGATTACAAGCCAATGTATGAAGAATGATAGGTAATCATTGTTAATGTCACTAGAAAATTTGTCAAAAATTGAGAAGGATTTGAGATTGAATCCCATTATTATAACTAGTGGACACCACTGAAATCTCTTAAGAGATCATTGAAGGAATTGGTATGACTGGGAACTGGGAATTTGGGCACTTAGTAGAAGTGTCTGAGTAATTTAAAGAAAAATTTAAATAGGAGTTTAAGAAATTCTGTGGTAGGAAAACACTAGCAAAAGGAATTTGTGGTCCTTGGATGTTATTTAAAGGGACTTATTTTAATCCACCTAATTAATATTTCTTATAAGACATAGGAATTTGATGTTCTCATTTTTATACTGTATCCTTCTGTGACCTCATGGTACATTCCTTTGCACTGATCCAATGCACCTATCATGTAATACAGTATATAAGGATAATCTGAGTCTGTCATCCCTCCCATTAGACCATAAAATCAATGAGGACAGAAACACAATGTTACCAAATTTATTTTTTCTCCCTAGTGGACCACTGGGTTCTTTATGCAGTAAGTGCTTAAAAGGATGTTTATTAATTGAATGAATTAGAATTGATCTGTATGGTAGTTATGAATAGAATGACTCAAAAAGAGCTGACATTATTCTTTCCTGGTTCTACTTTTACCTATCTGACTCCTTCCCTGTCTCCTAACTGGTTCTTCCTTCACAGATCTGGGGGTGCTAGATCTTCCTCCACAGATCTGTGGGACATTTCCCATAGAGCTGTCCCTGACCCTCTTTTCTTCTTCTCTTTTGATCTCATCAGTTTTTATGCATTCTGTTATCTTCTCACTTCAGATGATTCTCATACCTGTATATCTAAGCTCTACCCCTTCTGACCTCCAGTCTTATGTCTCCAACTACTAGAAGTGAATGTCCTATAGAAGGCTCAAATTCAACATCTTTAAAGTAGAACTCATTGGATTTCCCCCTAACCCTCCCCTGAGCCAAGCTGCTGCTGCTGCTCCTCCTCCTCCTCCTCCTCCTCCTCCTCCTCCTCCTCCTCCTTCTCTTCTTCCTCTTTTTTTAAAACTACCATTGAAGGTATCATTATCGTCCCAGGTTCACCATCTTAGTATCATCCTTGACTTCTCACTTATACTCACTTGACCTATCTAATCTGTTGCCAACTCTTGTATTTTCTACCTTTAAAACATCTCTGAGAGAAGTGGCTTTTGCAAAGGAGTTTTCTTATATCAAAGAAATCACCATGTCTTCCTCTTATCACCCTATCATGAACAAAACAAAACTCAAAACTCACAATTTTAATAGAGTTTCATCAATGTATTCTTTTTAGTCTGTGTGTCCTGATTTTGTGGAAAAACTTAAATAGCTTCTTAGATGGTAGTATATTATTCTAACTACAGAAAACAATATATATAATTGGTTGAGGATAACTCTGAATCAGAACTGTTACCCTGGATACAATTGAAAAGTAAATATGGACTGTGGGACTAGGGAATGCCAAAGCTTTTATTTAAATAAACATACTCTGTTTTTATTTATTTGGAAATTTTAGTCTATTCCAGCTGTGGTATTCACCATTTTTATAATCACCGATCTAATGTATAGATGAGATGTTTTAATACTCATATCACTTATTTCCATCTCAGCTTATAAAAGTCATATCTTTGTGTTTAAAAATTCTTTTTTTTTTTTAAAGCAGATTGATTCCTACCAAGCTATAGTGAAAAGAGCATATGACTAGACATTAGGAGGCCTTTTCTGTAGTTCTGGCTGATTAATTTATTATGACAGCCTCATCATTCCCTTTATTTCATTTGTGTCCAACTCTTTTTGACCCTATTTGAGGTTTTCTTGGCAAAGAAACTTATTTTATGGCTTCAGACAAATCATTTGGAATCTCAGATTCTCACTGTCTTCATCCACTGATAGATGATCAGTGTACTTGTTCTGTCTATATCATATGGTTTTTGTGTAAGAGAAGTGACTTGAAGTGATCACTAACCCTAAATCAGGAGACAGGCAGCTTCATTTTAAGGCTTGGCTCTTCAATGAATATGACCTTGGATGAAGTTCCAGTGTCCTCACTTGCAAAATGAGGATGGTGGAACAAGTAGAGAGATGATCCATAAAGTCATTTTTAAGGTCTAGCAATCTACGAAGGGGAAGACTTGAATGGAATGATAGGGCTTTTGAAATACACCAAAAAAGCACAGTCCCAATGTATTGCTGCTATCATCATAGTATTTTGGGGTTTTGTGTGTGTGTGTGTGTGTGTGTGTGTGTGTGTGTGTGTGTTTTAATTTTAGCACTATCCTATGATCCTAGGGTCTTACAATCCTAAAGTTCTTCCCCATTATTTTACAGAAAAGAAAAAGTGGGATCCAGGAATTAGAAGTAACTTTCCTACATTCAAGATTCAAAGTAGGCTCTCTGACTCCAGTTGCAGTGAATGCCTTTCCCCCATATCAAGATACTTCCTCCTGCCTCTTTAATCAGTCACAGGTCTCTGGCATGGAATGTTATACTAACAATTAAATGGTAATTTATATCCTAATAGCATTCCTATCAACTGGAGGAATAGCTTGTCATCTACCCAATGGATTGAGCCATAAACTTATTCTCCAGATTTCAATCTTTTGAACATCAAGTTTTCCTCCATAGCTAGTGAGAACCTTTGTAACCAAGTTTTCTGGGCAAATATGTGAGGTATGAAAAGAACAGCTTTAATAGAGTGCATGACTTTGCACATACTCTAGAAGAAGTTTTGCCAAATCTGCCCCCTTCCTTTCTGTCTGTAACTTCCATTACCAGCAACTCTTGCCAACATTAACTGACTGGGGTGGTGGGAGCAGATGCTGGAAACAAGAAGGTCATGCCGAAGACAAGAGCAAATGTTCCCAGAAACGGAGTGGTCAGGTTTCTTTAAAAATGTGCATGGATTGTATTTCTGGAGGGAGTCTGTGAGTTGAAAGCAAACAGAAATCCCACAAAACAAATAACAATTTGTTTTCAGCAGGATTTGGGCTTATGCATTTGAACCCAGTTCACTAACATGTGTTTTAATCTTTGTGCTCAAGATAACAGCATTTAGAGTTAGAAGAGCCTTTAGAAATCATTGCGTGCATCTCATTTTAGAGATAATAAAACTATAGCCTAGAGAAATGAACTAACTTGCTCATGATCACATATTTACATCTCTTAGATTATGCTGTTTTAAAATACTATTACTACTATTGCTGCTGCTCCTGCTGCTGCTCCTCCTCCTCCTCTTGTTACTGCTGCTACCATTACCACTTCTCTCTGCTATTATTATAACTGTTTTTGCATACAAATAATAAATAAATCCAAATCTCATTGCAGTTATGCAATGAGTCACATAGGTGACTGAGGTAGCAGATTATTTTCCTATGTTTATTTTTGAATTAAATAAATTAGCAAACTTTTTAAAGACTTTACTATTTCCTAGATATTATGGTTAAAAACATTCCAGTTCCTGTCCTCAAAGAACTTAATTTAGAAGGGTGACAATCCAAGGTTGAATGTAAAAAGGCAAACAGATAGGAAAATTTCATAAAGGAGAAATCAGTTTCAAGTTGGGAATATTTGGAAGCATTTGTAGAGGTAGAAATCAACTGGAGGAACAGCTTGTCATCTACCCAATGGATTGTGCCATAAACTTATTCTCCAGATTTCAATCTTTTGGTGATAGCCTGGACTAATGCCCAGAAATGGGAGAGAATACAAGGGAAGCTTAAAAAAGGATCAGTTGCCCAGATTTTCCAGAAAATATGTGGGGGAAATAATTTGAAAGAAGATTGTAAGGGAGCAAGATTGCTAAAACACTTCACTACCAGATTAAGAAGTTGATATTTTATCCTTTAGATAATAAATAAGGAGGTGTACCAAAGGCTTTTGAGCTAGGGATTTACTTGATCAATTCAGTGAATCTCAAGCAATAATAATGGCATAGTTTGGTGTAAAAATTAAGGCAGTGTGAGTATGAGTAAGGAGTAGGGTTAAAAGCCAGTATCAATGCAATGGTTAGCTCTATATCCCTAGTAATTCAAGTACTGTGTCTAAGGTTCACCTTTATAGAGAAGCTAGAGTTTCAGCCATGGTGTATTTTTTTTATATATATAACTCTTCTATCATCTATTATATCACAGTATATAAACTTTCTGTTTGGAGTTTACTCCTATTTGTGCTTTTGTTATGTTGGACTTCTTTTGACCCCTGAGATAATTAGGATATTCCTACGTCTTTATATTACTACTAGTTGTTTTTTGAATTGTAACTCATCCTATTGACATATCTTTTTGGCTTTTTCTTTCAGTTATTAAAGAAAGATATGAACAAGTTCTGATACTCTGTTGTCTTTCACATACCATCCCTCATTCTTTCATTGAGTAATATGATATTTCATTTTCTCCTCTGTATTTTAAATCACTAGATATCAGTGTAACCCTCCAGTGGCTTTTCATATGGAATCAACTGTTTTCTCAAATTGTTTCTGCCATCTTGATGTTTGATGCCTTTCTTTAGAAGCATTCCTTTCTTTCTGAGGTCCTTATCATGGCAATGATGTTCTGTTGTGTGTAGGTTCTAAAAGATTTTTATATTTTCTGTCAAATATTCTGGGAAAATTCATTTGATCATGATGTTTCATTTCTAGATTCATGATAGTTGATATCTAGCCAAATAAAAAAAAACCCAAAAAAGAAAAAGAAAACTGAAGATCATGTCATCAGCTATTTTGAACTATTCTGCTTTCATATAGTTAATGTGTTAGTTGTGTTTGTGTTATCTCAAGAATTTCTTGAAATTTCATTCTACTTATGGCCACCACCTTTTCAAAATTATTTAAGATATCGACATTATTTTTGCCATCAATTTCATCATTGGTTAGCATTTCTGAAGTACAGATTTTTAAGGCCTTAGTATTGTTGTCATTCTAAATAGATGAAGAAAGAGAAGAAATTTGTTCTATGTATGTTAATGTTGTTTCTATAAATACTGCGATCTCTTGACACTGGTAGTCAATGTGGTATAATAATAAAAATATTGGATTTGGAGTCAGAGTACCCAGTTTCCTGTATTGACTCTGCTCTTGGCTATGTTTGTGACTTGGGTATCAACAGGAAGTTGTACTGGATGACTTCTAAAGTCCTTTTGCATTTTCAGGTCCTATGTCTTAGGTTTCTTATGTGTCCCTGCATAGGCCTAGGACAGTGCTGAGCACAGCAATTCCTGTTGATTGGAAAAGGACATATCTGTAATCTCATAGAGACATGAGAAATTGTCATAACCTAGAACCAGGTTGTAATTCCTAACTGGTTTGTAAGATAGACTCCCTTTTAGAGAAAACAAAGAGAAAATGAGAATGTCCCTAGAACAGGCCAAAAGTCTAATGCCAGGAATCACCATAGAGTTTGTGTCTGAAGCTTACTAGATCAACATAAAGGTTCTTTCTATCTGGAATTAGGGATTGGTCAGCCAGTGATCAGCATTCTTTCAAGTCGCTCTTTCCTCTGTAACTCATTCTAGCTGATTTTCTAGAGCTCAAGGGCAGAATCTTGGCAGGAATTCTCACAGCTGGCTAATGTAATCCTAACAAAGACTAGGAATGAAGACAAGGGTCTGGGTGACATCTATGCTTGCTCTAGGTATAGAGGACAAACTAGTGAGATGAGAGCTGGAACACCCAACTGCAACTTTTGTGCAAATGTTATTGTGATCTTTAATAGTTATTTCTCATATATCTCCTTATTATTATTACTTCAATGCAGAATGAGGGAGGAAAGTCTAGACAGCAGCTAATTGGGAAAAGATCAGAGAGAAGAATGTACCACAAGCTTAATATGAATCAACAGTGTGATATGGCAATGAAAAAAAAAAAAACAACTTAGGTTTCATCAAAAGAAGTTTAGTGTCTAAAGTAAGGAAGGAAGACTCAATGTCTTTCTGCACTTAGCCCCCATTTGGATAAATTTTAGCAAACAAATTTTAAGAAACAAGAGAGAGTGACCAGTGGAGATTGATCATGATGGTCAATGGAGACCATGCTACATAGATAATCCACTGAAGGAACTTCCTCAGGAGGAAGTAATAGAGAAAAAAGAGAATTAGGGAGTATATCCCAGCTTTCTTCAAGGAGATGAAATGCAATTAGATGAGAATTTTCCTTTCCTTGTCCCCCAAGGGAAGAACTAGGAATAATTTCTGGAACTTGCAGAAAAAAAATTCATTTTGACTAAAAACAACCACAAAAACATCTTCTAAAAACCAGTTACCTCAAAGTAGAGTGAACTACTTCAGGTATAGTTTAGAATAGGTGCCTTCTGGTGTCTGTTCTAAATCTGAAATTCTTTTATTTTAGTTTTTGCTTATTGTTAGTATAAATATATAATTGAGGTGGAATGATGTTGTATGGAAGGTGGTAGATTTACTCACATAGAATATTAAGAATTAGAAGGCACTTTAGAGACTTTCAAGTTCAACAGATTTTGCAGATAAAAAAAAAAAAAAACAACCATTGAGTGATTTTTTTCCAAGAATCCATGTCTCATATATAGAAGAGATTGAATTTCTAATTCTTAATCTGACTCCCAGATTTTATGACACCTTATCCCTATTCCCTTTCTACTGTACTATACTTATCTTACCCTAACATAAAAGTCCTGATGAGACTAATGCTTATATAAGGCAGCTAGGTAGTGCAGAGAATAGAGAGCTAGTTCTATCATCCGAAAGATCTGAGTTCAAAATCTAGCCTCAGATGCTTGCTAACTGTGACCCTGGAAAAGTCATTTAACCCATGTTGAGCTGTTTCCTCATCTGTAAAATGAGCTAGAGAAAGAAATGGCAGATCATACTACAGTCTTTGCCAAGAAAACTCCAAATGGAGTCACAAAGAATCGGACATGACCAAAAAACAACAATAAAATTTGGAGATGAAGGTAAAGATAGAGGAAACTTTCAAAATAGTAAAAAACAAAACAATGTACATAAAACAGAGAAAGACAATTGTCTTCATAGACAGAGAAGTGGTTTTGATGTCTGGAAGGTTTGGTTCAAGTCTCACATCTGGCACATATTGGATGCTTGACAGGGACAGCTCACTTAGCTCAATGCCTGGCTTTTATAAGAATATAAATTGAATAGCACTTGGTTACTTATATTGCTAAAGGAAGTTTCTTCTCTGGAAATTCCTCATAAAAATGAAATTACTTTTTTTTAAAGTAGTCTATAAGCTATTTGAAAGCAGGGACTTTATCTTTGTGTTCTTGGTTCTTATTACTATATTATAGGTACTTTTCACATAGTAGATACTTTTGTAAAATTTCTCGAACTTAATTTGTGGAAAACATTTTCATGTAGAGAATAGTAGATTGGGGACCCAGGATTCTAGACCTTGTCCTACTGTTCAACAGTTCTATATTTTTGAAACAGCTACCTGACTTTTGTGAGCCTTGATTTCCTCACCTGTAAAACTGGCTAATATTGTCCATCCTGAATAAATTACAAAAATGTTTAAATTAGATCACAGCAGATGAGAGATATTGGGAAGCATTTTGAAAAGTAGAAAGCATAATGAATATCTAAAAGATTATTATAGTTAGTCAGTTTCCAACCATTCCACATCAAAGGACTTCAATGAGTTTTTCCAACTTCCTTAGTTGATCGGGGCAAATCTGGTAAGGTGATATTTGAAAAAAAAACAAAAAACATTAAAATTAAACAAAACAAAACAAAACAAAACAATAGCAGCAACAAATAATTATATTGAATATCTAACTTCTATGTGCAGGATAAACCTAATTTACACAGAGTTTTCAACAAGCTTTATTTTGGTCATGCACTTTATGTACAGAAAACCTCAAAACAAGCCTAAAACATAGGAACTACAGAATAGCAAAGTAAGGAACCTCACTGAAACTAAGTTATCTACTAGGGAGCAACTATGTGGCACCAAAGTGCACAGAGTGCTGAGCTTCCTAATTCAAATCTGGCCTCATACTTCCTAGCTATGTAATCCTGGGCAAATCACTTAACTCTGTTTAACTCAGTTTCTTCCCCTGTAAAAATGAGCTGAAGAAGGAAATAGCAGACCACTCCAGTATCTTTGCCAAGAAAACCTCAAATAGAGTCGAGAAGAGTCGGACATGAATGAAAATGACAGAATAACAACCACAACAAAGTCCTCCAAGTAATAGGTGTCAAAACCAGTTTATAAACTCATGGTTTCCAGCCTTTAAGTCTAGTGTGTGATACACTCAGCCATGCTCTCAGAGCAAGCATCGGCCTTTCCTGTAAGGATTTTTGAAGACATTTTTGGAACTTGGTTCTTCAGGGTGAGATACCAGATAAAAGCTGGTCAAGTTTATGAAATAAAGATCAGACACACATAAAACGAGACTAGACCAGACCTAATCATGAGAGTAGTTGAAGGACCAGCCAGGATAATGAATGGTGTTTGGAGCAATTGTCCTCTGTGGCTGCCATCCTACTCTTTCTGAATGCAGGCATTCAGATTTGTGCTGGACTTTCTTAAAAGGGAAAATTTTATGGAGGGATTTTTTTTGGGTTAACAGATTTCAAGTATTTTGCCCCATTCAGATACACAGGAATTGTCAGACCATGTATCTTGATATTCTAGTTTGGAAAATATCATCGTTACATGCACTGAAAGGTAACAAAGTGCTTTATGTATTCAAAGAAAAGAGGGCTTTTTCTGACAGAAAAAAAGGAAGGGGAAAGGTGTCATGGAGAGAGATGAGTAAGAGATTGGATTTCTTATAACTTAGTGAGACTTTTCATTATTTTTTTCCTGAATTTTTTTCCATTATGGTTAATTTTTCTCCAAATGCCCAAACTTAGTTCATTCTTAGAAAATAATTATTTCTTCCTCTACAAATTGTAGTAGAAAAGCTGTTCTAGGATAGTGTAGGATAGTATGATGACCACTAGATTCAGCATAAATATGAGCTCAGATCTTTCTCTGATGTTTACTACTGTGTGACCTTCCTCTCAATTTTCTCATTTATATAATAAGGTGGATTAGACTGGATTATCTTGGGGTTTCCAAATGAAAATGAGTGTGGTGTTCTCTTCTTTTTTATAATATATAATGGTTCTCTGGGAGCAGGTTTCTCGGGGAGGTTTTCTGGAGGCAGCCTTAGTTTGAGTTCCAAGTAATAATCACTTCAACTACAGCCAGCTGATAAAATCCAAATGTTTATTTTCTCCTTCCAAGTCTTATCTCTTTCCTTGGGCCCGGTTAGTTTTCTTAAAGGTCTCTCTCCCTCCTTGGTTCCGAGAGCTCTTGCAACTTCGACTGCAGTCTCTAGCTTGTCGATCTCCTTAACTGAACTCACTTGAGCTTTCTTTGATTCCGAGAGCTCTTGTTGCTAATCTTTTGCCTCTAGCAGCTTCTGCTTCTAGCTCAACTCCAACTCTTGGCAATATTTCGAACTGACTGAATTCACTGACTCAGCTCTTTTTTATGCTCTTTTTGAGGTGTGAACTCAAAGGTTGCCTCCTCCTCCGAGAGTAGGATTATGGGAGGTATGAATTCACAAAGTTACAAAGTTAACTGTGAATCTTCCATACTTGTGGACTCCAATGTGTGAGGCAGTGTGTGAATTTTCAAAGGTATAAACTCAAGCATTGTTTCTATCAATACTAATGACTTAACACCTTATAAGGATTTGCTCTAATGTGTGAACCAATAAGTATCTATCAATTCCATTGAGTTAACACTAGGATTCTAACAAATGAAAATGAATTTGTAAAAACAAAATTAATTAAATAAAAACCACCTCCAATTTTTTTTTTTTTTTTAGCTTTATATTGTAAAAACGGACCAATGATTTGGGGAGCAGAGTGGTTTGGGAGAAACTAAGATGTATACCTTTGCTTCTAAACATGAATGAATGATTCATGTATGCTGTTCCAAACTGATATCTTTTGTGTTATATTATAATTTCTTTTTATCTTCTGATGAAATTTCTTCTTCAGTGTATTTAAGGAACAAGCAATTTTTATTCCTACCAAAGTGCTCAGTATCTTGAGAATCACTAATTTTAAAGTCATCAAGCTGTATATCTGGGATATATACATGCATCTTGAAGCTTGTATGTAATCTTTTGTGCAACATGTAGGATTTGTCAAATTCAGAAACATTTGTGAAATCTGAAAGCATTTGAGTTGATTTCATCTTACAAGTGAAGAAATCTTGGGTTCTGAAAATGCTCAAGTGGGTAAAAAGAAATATAGAAGTCCTATGACTTGTAGGAAACTAAATTAGTAACAATATTCTTTTGTGGCTGTTAAGTATCCATTCAGGGGAAATAGTTATGATATTGGGATAAAAGGCTTTACACAGAATTTTGGAAGCTTTTCAAGTATTACTTGTCATTTTCTGGTATTTATGAAATAGTGATGGTCTCTGCAGAGGAAATTGAATCATAAGATTTTTTTCTTTGCCTGTCCAATTTCTTGAATGGAGTCAAGATAGATTATAAAGAACAAGTCAAGAAGATGCTAGAATTAATGGAAAATTGGCCTTCAGAGCCTACTGCAGATCTTGTGGTATCTATGAAATCTTCCCAGATTGTCCCAGCTCAGATTTCCATTTTCTGCGCTTGGGTTTCTGTAGAGCCCTGAATTTTTTTTTTCCTGTCTTCCTGTCACATGATACCTTGCATCATATTTGGGCTGCATTTGGAATCAAATCATATGAGTCCAAATTCTAGTCCTGAAACATTTGGGGCAAATCCAGTTAACTTCTGTGGGCTTCAGTTTCCTTATCTATTTTTTTTTTTTAAAAGTCAATATTGGATTAGATAGCCTCTGTGGTACCTTTCACCTCAAAATCGAATCCAAAGTTATTTATGTTTATATATCTCATTCCCTTCAATAGACAGTAAATTTCTTAGGTAAGCCTGGAAGGCAGAGCCCATTTCCATCCCCATTTCCTCATTGCCCTGGAGAATAAGCACTTAACTTTTGCTGAATTAAATTGACAATTGATTTAGGATGCAGCTTTTATTGTGAGCCACACTGAGTTCTTTATGGTTAACTACCAAGAAAATACATCACTGCAGTGAGATCGCTGAGCAGCAGTGATAGCTCAGTATCTGAATTTTGGTCAACACTTCATTATTTCTTCATAGAAGAGCAGCTGGGGCAACTGAATGGCTGGGCATGCTGTCCTGTTCTTGGATCTCATCCCATTTCCAGTCCAGTCCAAGCCAAATTAATATAACTGTGTCTATGGAGATCGTGTTGCAAAACTACCCCTGTGGGCTCTTGCATTTCTTTTCTAACCAGGAGGGGCGAGGCTTTCACTCAGCATTGCAGACATGGTTCCAAAAACGGAAAGAGAAAAGACTAGCCCATAAAATTTTTAACTGCTGTTAAATATTGGCCTGTTTATTCTTCAGTGTGAGAATTGTGGTGTTTTGTACCAGTAGTCTGAAAAAGTATGTAGCTTCAGGTTGTATGTTATGGAATAAGAGAAAGAGCATTTCTTATAGAGTCCAAAGATCTGAGTTCAAGTCTTTGTTCCTGCTATTTGGTAGCTACGTGATCTTGAACAAATGACATGTTTCTATGCACAATTTCCTTATCTATAAAATGAAAAGGCAAGTTGAGTTCTAAGCTCTCTTCCAAGTCTGTCGGTATTATAGTGGATAACTGGCTTGAAGATTTGCAAAGTGTGGTATGAATGCTAGTTATTATTATTTTTATATCATAACATAACAGATAGAAATTAATAATTAAATTATATACTGTTGTGATAATTATTACTATGGAATTGTACCATATTCATGAAATACTTCTTTTTATTTTCAGGTTATAAAAGAAGTCTACACCAATTGCAGTGGGGCAGTCGATTCAGATGGACCTTCCTCTAGTTCCCCAGTGCACAAGACAGAGCTAGAGAAGGTAATATCATGAAAGAGAAGATCAAGAATGTAACTTCAGATTAGCTGATTCAAGCCATCTTTCAATTTCTCTTGTACTGAACATAAAAATCTATAATCTTGCTTTATCTCTCCATTGGACCAAGACAAACTATTCAATTATCTCTTTATAAACTGTGGAACCACAGTCAGTGGGATAGTCTTGCTCAGTGAAGAAAAATGTCTCATTCCTTTTATTCCCAAGGAAATTCTTTTTTGTTCATGCTTTCCTTTTCAAAGACAATGGATATTTATTGTTAACTTTTTCAAGAGCTAGCCACACATTTTATAACACAAGTGCTATTAATCTCTTCATTGCAAATTTTTAGATTTCCAATTTTTTTTTTAATGTTGTATGGTCCTATATGGAGGATCCATGAAGATAAATAGATAAATAGATAAATACACAGACACAAAAATGTGGACAGAATGAGGAACAGCATGGTATGATAGAAATAATATCACTCCTATTTCATTTTCTCTCTCTGATTCCCACCCAGAAAATCTTTTCCAATTCTGTGAATTTCACAGGATGAGATGATGTAGAAGACTTTGTAATCTCTTCTGATAGATAATCAGTAACCAGACATATGAAAGTACGAAGTATCTAAGCATATCATCAGGAATAGATATAGTTTCCTAGTCTATGAGAAGTAGCCTGGGTTTATAGGAATAGATATAGTTTCCTAGTCTATGAGAAGTAGCCTGGGTTTATATAAAGATTATTGGGCTTGAAATCACAAGACTAACGTTGTAGTTCTAGTCCCACAACTTAAGTGAAGTCCAGTTCATCAAAAATATATCTACCATATACTGTTTATATTTGTGTTAGGCTCCAAGGATACAGATATAAAAATAAAAACATCCTTGTTCTCAGAGGTCTTCAAGTCTAATCAGAAATAGTGATTTTATTTTTTAGCCCCAATTTTATTCATTAAGTTTTGGATAAGTCAAATTTTTTTCCTGAGTTTTAGTTCTTCCTATCTTATTACATGGTGATAATACCTCAACCTGTCCATCTCTAGGGTTTTTGTGAGATTAAAATAAGATAAAGGATATGAAAGCAATATGTGAGTTGTAAAGTGCTTTGTAAACATGAGTTGTTATTTTTATTACTAAACATTGAAAATGTGCTTTGCAGAAAAGTAGTTATTCGTGTTTTCCTATCCCTTTCTATTTTCTTTATTTATTGGAAGGTAAGAATAATAGGAAATGGTAAATGCTAAAATAAGCCATTGGTTAACTCAAGGACCTTTCTTTGCTCCCTTGAGTTATGTAAAACATACAATTTGTAAGAGACAAGTCAAATTAAGCCTCTCTTAGTGTCAGTCACCATAGCAAATGCTAAAGGATAGCAAGAAAAATTAAAAACTAAAATTAAAACATGCCCTGAAGTTTCTCTCAGAATATTTCATTTCTAGGTTCTTACCTCTATGAATTTATACATCAACTGGTCCTTGAACTCCCTGGAGGTACATGATATTCTTGCAGGCAATGCTGTCATTTGAAGAAATTTCTAGGGAAAATAATATTAATATTCTCTACCCCCATAAATTTGTTGTGAGGAAAAACTCACATTTTAAGAATTCAACTGATATTAAAAAAAAATCCAGCAACTTAAAATGAATGTGAGTTAATACCTACATACATTTAATAGATGAAGCAATTGAGGCCAAAGTTGATTTCAGTAGGAACTTGTTTGTATCTATAAGTAGAATTATTAGTATTTTTTTTTCCCAGAAAGTGTTTGCCTCTCTGAATAGTGACACGGGGGCCATTAGGAAATGCTAATGAATCTCATCAAGGTCACTGCAGATTTTGAGGGGAATCATTTTTGGAGAGCAGATGACTTTTGTAGACTATATGAAAGATCAAACCTATGGAAATAGTTAGCAGAGTGAAGTAGATCCTATAGCATCTGTTAGAATAACTGCAGGATGATAGTGTTTCATTTGATTTCCAGTGCTTTAACAGTGATGTAAGCATCCAAATTCTGTCTTTGTGTTCTTAGGTATCTTATGATTACCTTCTCGGTAGATTAGGATTTGATCCCCTTAGAGTTCACATTCCAAAAAAATTTTAATTGATGCTTGACCCACTGCAGAGCCAATATGACCACTACAGGAATGATCTCATTCTTTTGTCCATGCAGAAACTGTCCTCGGAGAGACCGAGTTCAGATGGGGAAGGAGGTGCAGAAAATGGAATTACCATGTGCAATGGAAAAGAACAAGGTGAGTCTTAAGGATGGTCCTCCATTGTTAAAATATGATCAAAAGTCTGATTGATCTGAAGGCCAATTTGATCACTAACTTAAGTGATGTGGAAGCTAGGAAAATTGAGTTCCAATCAGTAAAATGAGAGAGTTGAGCTAACTGAGCTTGAAAATCTTCCAGGAGTTTTATGGTATCAGGAACTTTTCATTGGTTTCCCATCCTGTAACCAGCCACGCAGAAATGCATCTTTGATAACATTACCAAGGTCTGGTAGTCCATGATACTTCTAATTTAGTGATAATTTCTGTACATACACAAACACACACAAATGAATGTGTATGTCATAAAATTTTGAGATTGTTATTGCAAAGTATTTTTTTTAATGTAACTCAGACAAATTAAATGATAACCTCTCCCTTATCTCTTTATTCCTCTTATCACTGTATGGAACTCATTTATAAAAACAAAAAAGTTCTTTATCTTCCACATGCTCTGTATATATTTGTATGATCAGAAATAGAGAAATAGGAAGATAAACCTTCATCATGCCCTTAGTATATGCTAGACACCACGCTAATTCTGGGGATACAAATAAAAGCAAAATTTACCTTCAAAGAGCTTTTATTGTAATGGTTGAATTCAGCATGTAAAAAGGAAATGAAGAGGGTAGTGGGGTACAAGCTTGAGTGGGATAGGGGCAGTCATAGACTGTGGCAGATTTGAAATGAGCATTTCTGGTTAGGGAACTTCCTCAAATTGGGATTTGTGGATGAACTTACTATTCAGAGGAAAAGTCTATAATCAGAAGTACTCAGTATCTTGAAAAGACCACTGGAACAAAGTCGGGAGCTAAGAAGTAGTCAGGGGTATCATGACTAAACAGGTATGCACTTTGTCTCTCCCCTAAAAATGAGAGTTCCTTGAAAATAAGAATTGTGTTTTTTGCCTTTCTTTGCACCCCCAATGCATGGAGTAGTTTTTCTTTGTGTGACATTGCATAAGCAATGTCTATGTTAATGCTTCATGAAAACAGAATTCATTGATTCTGAGAAGGCAATCAGGATTTATTGGTTCTAAGAAGACATAGGTAGGAAATCACTCAGCTGGTTTGAGATTTCCAGGAGACCCACCTGCTAAACAGTGGCTGTACGAATAGCTGGAATGACTTGGAAGCTGACAATGGGAGCATTATTGCTTCTACCACTGGCCAAAGCAATCCATAATATTCCGGGGAATTAGCAGAAGAAACACCATTGGTGCACCATCAGTCAGAGTACTGTAGGAGAAGTTCAGAGTTCTGAAAAGAGGGGTTCTTGGTAGTGTCTATTTTGTTAGAGTCTCTTAGGTCTGCCTTCATTGTAGTTTATTATACAGAGGACAATGGAAAGAGTATAACAATAAAACTGAATTTCAGATCATGTCATTTTGTCTTGGATGGAGTTTATTCCCTAACTAGGGAAAGGGTGCCTGGTGCAACAGATACAAAGACATGAGCTTGAGGACCTTTGTCTTATTAATGCAATTCTAATCAACTGAGATAATCACCATTTCATTTCAACAAACATTTGTTAAGCTCCTTCCAAGTACACAGCACAAGCTTAATCCTGAGATGCTGGCTTTGCTCTCATAAACTTTACATTCTAGCATGAGACAGATGAAATGTAATGGAAAATTTAAAAATGACAAATGACTTATAATGTAAGGTAAAAGGTTATTGCTGGCTTGAGGATCAGAAGGAGGACTTCTTGGAGAGAGTGGTATGTACCATAGACAATGGAACCAATGGGAAGTATAAAAAGTCATACCTGACTTGCCTCTTATTTGTTTCTTCTCATTTTCTTCCTTAAATCATATTTCTTCATCATATTCACTTTTTCCTCCCCACTATACTTCCCAGATGGGATATATAGTTTTAAGTCACTCTGTTTTCCACTGTTGTGCCCTTAAACAACAAATATAATGTTTCACATATAGTAGGTGCTTAATAAAAATGCATTTTATGGAATGAAATGGAATGGAATGCAACTGAAGTCAGGATGACCCAAATGGAAATCCTCTTCATTCCTAAAAATCCTAATCTGAGAGGCCCACAATATGTGGATTGAGTTACTTGTCTGGCCAGTTTATGGTGGAGAGTGCCCTGGTGAAGGGCACAACCTCTGCTTTGATCTCAAGTGACTTTCCCCCTCCTCCCCAGGGAATAAATGATAGTTTTTCTCTTTAGGAAGTTATTCATGGAAAAGTGTTATCTATGTCTTCCTCAGAGCATGTCATATATGATTAAAAACAGGAAAGCTATCTTTAAGTTTGACTCTGACAGGAAATAGACTGCAATCTCCATGTAGTGTTTAAAAATGGGAGTTTTCTACTCTGAGTGTTTTGTTTCTCTTTGTTTGTTCCTCTTTCTGCAAGTTTGGATATTTGGAAGTAAGTTCTACCTCCGGACATTTTGATGAATTAAAAACAACTCTTTTGCTCTGGTGCTCTTGTCCATACTCCCACTTTATACAATGGTATAAATAAAAGTGCATTGAAACCTCATGGATCATTTCACAGTTTTTAAAAGAAAGTCAACAGATAGAGGGCTGTTTTGGAGTCAGAAGAGATGTGTATTTGAATCCCCTTTTAAACTTTATAACAGTATATTTCTGGGAAAGTCAGTTCATCTTGTGGAGTCCCTTAATTTTCTTATTTGTAAAAAGAGAATAGTTAATGAATACATAACCTGTTTCATAAAACTTTTGTGGGGAAGGTACTATGTGAACTTAAAGGTACTTTAGAAATATGTATTCTTGTTTATTATTTGGGGCAAGTAAGGTTTCTTAGAGGTTTAGTTTTTCAGTGTAGTGTAAAGAGAGCTAATTTGGGTTAAGCAATGTTTTATTTTATTAATTTTATTAGATTAAATTTAAATTTAAAAAAGATTAAATATTATTAGTATTTACTAAATAGTCATTAAATTATGTTTTATTGTTATGTATCATGTTTTTATCATTTATATCATATTTTTATCATTTCTATATCATTTTATATTGTTACATTATATTATGTCATGCTATGTTATGTTTTATTATGTTGTGTTACATTATGTTACATTATCTCATCTCATCTCATCTCATCTCATCTCATCTCATCTCATCTCATCTCATCTCATCTCATCTCATCTCATCTCATCTCATCTCATCTCATCTCTTCTCATCTCATCTCATCTCATCTCATCTACCAGGCACTGGGAGATTCAAATATAAGCCAAAAGAAAAACAGTTCCTGCCTTCTGGGGAACTTACATTCTAAAAGAAAAAGAAAACATAGAATGGGGCTGACAGACAGTGGGGGTGGAAGAAAGGGTCTGGGCCCTTGTACAAAATGGAAGTTCAAGGAAGAGCTCAAAAATTTAGGAAATGGGCTGTAGGAGTATAGTCAAGAGATAGCTGAGGAGCTACAGAAGGCTCACATTATTCATTCTGTGGTCAGTGTGGTATAGTGCAAAGAATGCTGCGTTTGGAGACAGGACAGTGGTTGACCTGGTCTTGCCATTTGATTATTATTGATCAGGTCACTTAATCTCTCTAAGTCTCAGTTTCCTAATCTATAAAAATAGTGACCACTAAGTCTTTTATTGTTCTAAGTCTAAATGCCTATGATATTTGTACAGAAGTGTGAAGGCAAAGTCTAGATGTGGCCACTGGTCTTTGTTGAAAAGATTTCTGAATTGGATGGGAAGTAGTCCCTCAAGTTCATTCTAATTCTATTAGAGTCTGTGATTCTATGAGAAGTCCTTTTTTTCTCTGAGCCTCAATTTCTCCATCTGGTAATGGAGAGAGTTAGACTCCATGTTCTCTTAAGTCACTTTTTGCTATTATGTGCTCTGATTCTGTGGTACAAGTTCTCCACGTTGTATATGGCCTTGTTCTTTTAGGCTCCTTCTGGCTTTAATTCAGAACCCATATTTTACAAGTTGTAAGGTTCTAGACAAATCTATCTCTATTAGCACCACAACATGGACTTATTTCACTGCTTTCTGGAACTCATCCTGAAATCCAATTGCTCCTCCTGGTTTAGTACATTCCAGTACACATCTGTCCAAAGCCACAATGACTTGCTTTCCCTGAAGAATTCCCCTTTTTTCCCCCTCTTTTTCTTTCAAGGGTGATGGATCCATCCCTTAAGTTTTGGCAAAGTAAACCACATAATGCAAAAATAATGAGCCTGGGTGTGCATCTCATTAAAATGACTGTCTATGTAAAAAGAGACAGGACTGGACGTGTCCACACCCACCACTTCACAGATCTATTATAAGCTAGTTTAGGCAGGGAACTATTGGCAAAAGCATTGAATAAATACTTTGGTGATAATAACTCACCCCCCACCCATCCTGATAAAATGATTTGTAGAGTTTAAAGGCATGTATTTAGATTGTTCACATTTTCCTGCTTAGGTTGTAGGCTGGATGCACCAATGTCAAATGTATAGATTGCATAAAGATTTAAAATGTGTTTTGTTCTTCCATTTGCTTTTCAGTAACCCACTCAACCTAGATTGCCTGTGTCTACCATTTGAAAACTCACTGTATTTTCTACTATTGACTGTGGAATAGACTAAGAATTCTTTGCACTTTTTTTTTTTTAATAAGTGTTTTCTTATCTATAAAATGAGTGCCTTGAGCTACAGGATTCCCATGGTCCCTTCTAGCTCTAACATTCTAGGTAATTTTTCCTAAAGTACTTTATACCACCTGATTTTGTGGATTTATTTATCCCCCACCCCCAAATCCATGATTTCATTAAGTTAAGGAACACTAGGTTAGAAGACTCCCTCTAACAATACAGATGTGGATCTATGTTGTAGAAATAAGATATTTGCTTAGGATCACATAGTTATACATTTCATTGATGAGACCTCAAAGACCCAGTTCTTCCTGGCTTTGAGGTCATCTCTCAATCTACTATACTTCTCATGAATTAATTTATATGGGCTAACTTGTTTAAGAAATACAATTTTACAATATCATTTGTTTTAAACTAGATGTGTAACTTCACTGCCTCTGAGATCAGGCAACTTTTGGGTGCTGAGAAGAGGTGATTTACTCCGAGTTGGACTTTGCCTAGACCTCTGAAAGAACTATATTTAAAGTCTCTGTCCATTATACCACATTACCTCTATTTCTATGATACCTTGGAAGTATGTTCTGATTTTTCTTCCAGTCCCTGGTGACTTATTGGGGACTGAACAAAATCTGAGATTTCTCAGGTCCCCGTCCCTCAATAGTTGTTTCTTCCTGAATTGCTGGGGATAAAAATAAAAGGTCACATAGTGTCCAACCCTCTGATGATGAACTACTTTGTAATTCAGAGTAACAGGACCTCTGTTGTTCGTATCACCATGTGCCACCAAATCTCATCTGTCTCTCTGTCTCTATCTCTCTTTATCTCTGTCTCTCTCTTTTTCTCTCTCCCTGTCTTTTCTTCCTCTCCTCTTCGCTCTCCGTCCTGTTTTTTCTGGATCTTATAATTCCCTTGACCTAAAAACTGTAGGAGTTCTTCTTCACACTTAGCTTAAGTCTGGTATGAAGTTATTCTCTTGATATTCAAATGAAATCTCAGTTTAGGAAAGGTTCTGAGGAAGGACATCCACTGTTTCTTTGGAGTGTCATAGCTTAGGCTGAACATTCAGGATACAAGTTACCCTACCATTAGACAGATATGTCAAATGATAATTGTAGTACAGATGAACCTTTAGATAAAGCATCATAAATAGATTTGGGTGTTTATTTTTGAAAAGGGGTCCTTTGTTTTACTGTGTATGACTCCAATGTCCAAATTTTTAGTATTATCATGCAGGCCTTTGATCTATTTGTTTGTTTGTTTTGAGAAAACAGTATAGGTCTTACTTATTTTGAATTGTGGTCTGCCTTCTCTGCTTTGTACAAGAAGCCAACAAAAGAATAACAACCACTCAATAACAAAGCACTTCACTTTCTTCATGGAGAAAGCATAAGCTAGTGGAAACTGAGACCAGAAAGACAGAGATGACAAAAGGTTGAAAGAAACAAAGAGACAAAGATAGAGATAGAGACAGAGAGACACATATAGAGATAGATGGATAGACTCAAAGAGAGAAGGAAGGAAATAGAGAGACAGAGATACAAAGAAAAAGAGAGAGAGAGAATAAATAAAAGTTTATGCAATCCAAGAATGATAATGAACTGGGGCCAGAAATGAAGAGGAGAGAAGGGGGCGGGCTTGCCTTTGGGAAATTATGTAGTGCTTATAATGAATGACCTCTAGCTTCTTCCTGAAACAAAGGCTCATCTTTTTAGCTTCAGAATTCTTCTGGTGGTGCTCTGTGACTGTGAGTCATGGAATACCATAGCCTCTGTAGGATTAAAAGCTGAGGGTCACCCAGAGGACAATGGAGAGGCATATGGCGGGTGTGGGTTGGTTACCACATATTATCAAGAAGGAATTGTTTGGGAGAAATTACAGAAAGGATGCCATCAGTCACACATGTGGCAGAAAAAGGAGGTGGGTGGATCCTATAGGAAGAGCCAGAGATGATTGATGGATGGCGTCACATGCTTCCTTGGTATCAACACAGTGTCAAGAAATTTAAAAGAAGTAATCTAGCATATTAGGAAGGCATTGTGTAGCAGAAACAGCCTTGGGTTATAATCAGAGGAACTGGTTTCATATGTCCCTTTCCACTTAATAACCTCTATGTTATAGGCACTATGTTAAGCCTTAGGGATACAAAGAAAGACCAAAAAAAAAAAAAATGATCCTAACCTTCAAGGAATATACATTCTAAAGGGGGATGGAGGATGAGGAGATAATGTGCAAACAATCAAAACACTTGGATCAAAGATCTTCCTTTATGGAAGAGACCATGAAGGCTACTTAATTGATTCCTTGAATCTTTTCAAAAGTGTCTTCTTTCTCCCAAAAGCCTGGTATAATGTTTTTCATGATCTTTGTAATATAGTGGAAGGAGAATTGCATACAAACATAAGCAAATGATTTTGCTCCTGCCTCCTTCAAAGTTACCATGTGTAAAGAGTTTTGTAAACCATAAAACATAATGTAAATGCTATTTTCTAATAGTATTATAATCATTTTAAGATTGGATTTGACCTTTCTATCCATTCTTGATAGTTTGATATATTTTAAGGAAGGGAGCATAGTTCAGGAAGTTGATGGCATTGGTGATGACCCTGGACTCAAGGAATCTTGGTTCATATCCTCCCTCTGACACTAAATGTTTGACCTAAGGAGGTGTTTTAATCCCTCTGAGCTTTCTTGTCTTCATTTGTAAAGTGAAGGGATTCACTTGAATGGTCTTTAAGACAGAAGGACTTAATCCTTTTGTGAGATGGGTAACCAGCCTTTGGTTGTCTGGTAAAGTCAGAAAGTGGGTTGAGTTGTTCTTTTTTTTTTTTTTTTTTCAACTCATACTCAAATGAGATTTTAAATTTGTATTAGAGGTTAGTGAAAATAGAGATGTAATTATTTTCTCAACTAAGGATCCCCTTTAATTTGTTCATATACCTTGTAGAGCCCAGAATCATAAGGTTTCTTTTATCTCTAGACATAAGATCCAATTGCTTTGATTTTTTTTCCCAGTTGACTGTTTCTACAACATACTTATGGATTTTTTCCCCCTTTTTTATAGTTAAAAGGAAAAAAAGTTCAAAGTCAGAAGCCAAGGGGACAGTGACAAAAGTCACTGGGAAAAAGATTACCAAGATCATTGGTTTAGGAAAGAAAAAACCGTCAACAGATGAACAGACCTCGTCAGCTGAGGAAGATGTGCCCACCTGTGGTAAGAGGGTGTTTTGGGAAACTTTAGATGGGGGGTTATTTTCTCTCTTCTTTGGGAGTACAGAATTTTACCTCCATACCAGCATTTCTGTTAAGGTCTCACCTCATTTGTAATTTTAATTATGACTGAACAAATTTGACCTTTGCACTCACTATCAGTAAGACTTCTTCCAAGAGAGAGGGAAGAAAGGAATACATTCTTTGCATGGAGGATTGCCAATGTAGAGACACCAGGTGGGAGACGAAGTGAGAACAGTTTTAGGGAAAGAGGTCATCAGTGATGTTGAAAGCTCTTGAGGTCAAAGGAGGAGATAAGACAGTAGATTTGGCAAATAAGAGATCTTTGGTACTAAGTTTTGTTAGAATGGTGGTTGTACAAACTGGAATGCAAGATATTAAATGGTAATGCTTAGAGAGGCAAGTGGAGGAAGTTTTGAGAATTTTTGTGACAAGAAGAAGCAGAGGAGAGGATTTCGGGGAGGTGATAGTAACTGGCAGAATTGTTTTTATAATAAATGAATTCCTTTTATAAAGTATTAGAATGAAAGGATCTTAGGAAATTTTGAGATGATAATGGATGGTTAGAAAGAAGCCCTGGGTTTGAATCCTGGCCCCGTTATTTGCTAAACATGTATTATTGGGTAAATCCTGGGCTTTCTCTTCTGTAAAGTCACTGAAAATTATTAGATTTTTTTCTCTCTCTTTACATTTGAAATCTTATGATTTTGCAGTTCAGATATTGTCCCAGGTCCCTTCTCACTCTAACATCCTATGATTGTCTTATCTTCCAAGGATTTTTAATGAATCCAGTTGGTAGGATACTAAAACTTGGGATTTCAAGAAGGGAACACAGATGGTGGAATTGCCCAATTTAGGGAATGGTGTGACAGACTTAGGGAGAGATCAGAACAGGAGGGAAGTTGAGATGGGAAGGCCCCATAGTCTGCATGGGAGAGTCAGGGAATAGAAGTCTCATGTATTTGGAAGACTTGGCAATTAACCTTACTTAGTTAATTCTAATTCGACAAGGCTAGGTTTCTATTTGTGAGCATATAGTCAAATAAATGGTTTTGCAGAGTGTCTGTCAGAGGCATATCCAATCACTGTAAATCAGTAGCCCTATAATTACCCTTGTGTGTTCCTTTTGAAATGCATCATCAACTTTTTTTCAGATTTTGGTTCTCTGCAAGGAATAGCTTTCTTGCACAAAATTTTTAAAATGTCACTTAATTTTGCATTCAGAGGGTGAGGGAGTAGGGATCAGACAAATGCTTTCTTTTGGATGTCAGTAAAAAAGAAAAAAAAATTTGAAAAGACCTATTTCCAGCTGTAAGCCCAGCTGTGAAATATCAAGCAAAAGGGTGACCTCAGTAGAGGCCCAGCAGACAAATCCTGCCAGACTGAGCCTGCTGCAGCTGCTGATCTGCTTCCCCACAGAGAGGAAATTCTGAACTAGTTGGGCTGATAGAAGACAGCCATGGCAGGAATGAGGTGCTGTGAGTTCGAAACTCAACTCTTCCATGAAATACAGTGGGAACAGCTGGATCTCTGTAGATTTTCACTGATAAAATGGATTTAAGAAAAATAGACCTCCCACTTGGAAGGCAAATCAGTGGGCACGATTCCTAAAAAGTGGGATTGTTATGTGCTTTTAACTACAATTTTGCAGTCAGAGAATCACAAAAAGGCACAGCTAAAAGGGATCTTAGAATAAAGAAAATAAAAAATGGCAGAGCCAGATGGGACTCAACAATAGGAGGAATGATGGATGCATAGCAAGCATTCTGTTGAAGAATGTCAGAGATGAAAAAGACTTTAAAACCTAGAATGTCAGAATTAGAAAGGACCTGAGAGCACAGAATATTAGAACATAGAACCTGGAATGTTAGAGTGGATGGTGATCTAAGAACATAAGAAAGAGCTAGAAATGACTTTAGAACATGGAATGATGGAATTAAAAAGACTTTCCAGACAACCTAGCCCAACCTAAATATTTAACTTCTCAGAAAACACCACAGGACTAAGAAGCACTTCTGGTCAGATGGCAGACAAATACTGCTTTTTAGGATTACTTAGAATGATCAGCACTGGTCCCAGATGGAAATGACCGTAGTGAATACCCAAAGCATGTGATTTGAGGATTTCAGAAGATCAAAAATATACTCTCAACTGACTTGCCTCAATGACTGAAGTTCTTTAAGGAACTTGCCACCAATAGAGGAGCAATTTGAGATGTTCTCAGTAATCAATAAGGACAATTCTTTAATAGATAGATCCAGACTTACTCTTTCAGATAATTTTAAGCATCTCCAAAATAGTTCACATGGGGGGAATGGAGTAGAGGAAGCTACATTTATTCCTATCATGCTTTCATTCATCAAAACTATTTTGAAATGCCTTTTGGGAAGTTATCATCTGACCACAGTTAACAATTGCACCAGAAAATACATCTTGACATTTTATAGCTACACCCAAAATAAGATTCCCCAGTTTTATTATTTACCAGATCTGCCCTTTTGGCAGCTTTCAAAAGTCAATTACTTCAAAGAAAATTAAAAGAACTCAGTGCCTTCATTGCACATAGCATAGGGACAGGGACTATAATTTTTTTGAGTGAAGGAATTAACATAATTTCACACATGGAGGGAATTCCCTTTACCTCCTTTACCATTGTTAGGTTTGCCCATGATAGATGTTTTTTTTTTTTTTTTTTTTTATAATAAATTTTATTTTTATTTAATAATAACTTCGCATTGACAGAATCCATGCCAGGATAATTTCTACACGACATTATCCCTTGCAATCACTTATGTTTCGTTTTTTCCCCCTCCCTCCCTCCTCCCGCCCCCAGGATGGCAAGCAGTCCTATATATGCTAAACATGTTGCAGTATATCCTAGATACAATACATATTTGCAGAACCAAACAGTTCTCTTGTTGCACAGGGAGAATTGGATTCAGAAGGTAAAAATAACTCGGGAAGAAAATCAAAAATGCAAATAGTTCACATTCATTTCCCAGTATTCCTTCTTTGGGTGTAGCTGTTTCTGTCCATCATTTCTCCAATGAAACTCAGTTAAGTCTCTTTGTCAGAGAAATCCACTTCCATCAGAATACATCCTCATACAATATCGTTGTCGAAGTGTATAATGATCTCCTGGTTCTGCTCATCTCACTTAGCATCAGTCCATGTAGGTCTCTCCAAGCCTCTCTGTATTCATCCTGCTGGTCATTCCTTACAGAGCAATAATATTCCATAACATTCATATACCACAATTTACCCAGCCATTCTCCAATTGATGGGCATCCATTCATTTTCCAGTTTCTAGCCACTACAAACAGGGCTGCTACAAACATTTTGGCACATACAGGTCCCCTTCCCTTTTTTAGTATCTCTTTGGGGTATAAGCCCAATAGAAACACTGTTGGATCAAAGGGTATGCACAGTTTGATAACTTTTTGGGCATAATTCCAGATCGCTCTCCAGAATGGCTGGATTCGTTCACAACTCCACCAACAATGCATCAATGTCCCCGTTTTCCCGCATCCCCTCCAACATTCACCATGATAGATGTTTAACAGAGATTTATTGAATTTATTTTTAATTCAAGTTCATTCTCTTAACTAATGTTAATAAGTGACTATTATGTGCTAGGCACTGTAATGTTCAACATATTTGTGTTCAATGTCCATCCTCGTACGGATTCTCTGATGGAAATAACCACCACATTTAAGTGGGAGATGGAGCTACAGAGAAACACTATGTTCTTAGGGTCAGAAAGCCCTAAGTTCAGTGCCTACTTCTGACACCTGTGTGACCACGCACAAGTTGCTAATTTCCTTGAGCCTCATTTTCCTCATTTGTAAATAGTAGATAAAAATACCAGTTCTTCCTGATAGGATTGTTGTGAGGATTAAATTAGATAATATATGCATGAAAGACAAGTTGGTTTATGTATGTACTTGTATCTGAAATATTGATCATTGTGTCTGGCACAGAGTAAGTATTTAATAAATGCTTTTTGATTAATTGAGGTAGAAGAGACAATATGATGAGAGGGCAAGAAATCTCATAGGGGAGCATCTCAGTTTGTGTCTGTTGTCCGAATAATCATCAGTATATCATTTAATCACCCTCTGAGATATAACATGGGAATGTGCTATTCAGACTGATCTGGATTGTTCTATACAGTTGGGGACACCTCTTTTTGGGAAATATGTCAGAAATTGTGGAGTGCATCCAATTTAGGGTTCTTAGTGTGATGAATGACCTAGCCAGATGGATTTAGTAGATAGAGTGCTGAGCCTGGAGTCAAGAAGTTACCCCACAGCTCAAGAGCTCAATTTTTGTATCTGTAACATGAAAAGGGTTGGATTAGATAATTTTTAAGGTTCTACCCACCTGTGATACTATTTGATCATAGGGATACACATGGACCTTCTCACACTTAGCAGTTCTCTACCTCAAGTAGCTCTGCCTAGTCAATTCTTTTGTCTCCCAAAAAAAGAACTTGAGAAAGGGCTGGCACTTTTTTCAAATGGAAATACTAAGTTAATATGTTTTATTTCCTAATATAATAAAGGGAAGTCATTATAGTTATCCTGGAAACCATATTGGGTGAAGTTAGGAATTCAGAACCAGTCTCAGACACTAGCTATGTAACCCTGGGCAAGTCACTTAACCTTGTTTGCCTCAGTTTCCTCCTCTATAAAATGACCTGGAGAAGGAAATGGCAAACCTCTTCAGTATCTTTGCCAAGAAAATCTCAAATGAGCACAAAGAGTTGGACACGACTGAAATGACTGAACAACAAGAAGTGTGATGAAAAGAGTGGAGAGATCTAATCCCACATGGGGGCTGTCTGTAGAGATTGAAAGTCTAACATAAAGAAAAAAAAGACTTGGGGAAGCTGGGAGGGAGGGAAAGGGCCAGCTGATTGAATCAATAATCATTGTCCCAGATATGTAAAGAATTGTCATTTGGAAGAGGGATGATTAGCATTATTTTACTTGGTCCCAGAGGATACAGTCAGAGCCAAAGATAGGAAATTACAGGGCAGGAAGTTTGTGCTCAGGAAAATATAAAAGCTTTTCCACAACTGAAGCAATCTAAAAATGGACTGGACTGGCTCATCGGGATAATGAGTTCCCTGTCTCTGGAAATATTCCAGCAGAGGTTGACTAAACAACTGTTGAGGATGTTAAACAGGACTTTTATTTACTGAATAGAGTTTATTATAAAGTGTCACCTAAAATTTGCTTATTATGTCCTACCCTATCATCTTACAGATGAGGAAGCTGAGGCATTTGTCCAGTATTAAGGTTAACAAGAAGCTGAGAGACATGATGTAAGGCAGCTATCAGACTACTGCCCACTATATTCTTGAGTTGGTAGAAACATCCCAGATTAAAATGTAATGGGGAAACAGCAAAATAAAAATGCAATAAAACATAGATATTATTAATTTGGAATTTTCTAAATTAATGTGTGCCCAATAGGAATCATTATCTCCTTGTTAGTACCTGTTTTTGTTTGTCTTTAAAACCAATGGTGTACTGGGCTTGGAGTCAGAGTGATGTGAGTTCAAATTCTGCCTCACACATTAACTGTGTTAGAATCCTCTCTGTGCATTAATTATTTCATCTATAACCCATCTTCATGGGTTCATGACCCTAAATAGGTCTTGTACCTGAATGAGAAGGCTGTGAAATTATGATTTATTATTAGTAAAGATTTGATTTGTATACCTATTTTATATACCTATATATCTAGGTCATGTAAAAATTCCTCAGGTGAAAAGGGGTTAGAGTTGGAAAAAGTGTAATCCTGGTCTATAAAATGAGTGCATTGACTCTGATATCTCTCCCTGGTATCTTTCAGTTCTGGATTTGTTATCTTAAGTGGATCTAGAGCTCAGGCCTTCAGAAGAGGTCTTTTTGGGAAACAAAAGATCTTCTAAGACTGCTTTCAGTTCTAAAATAGTGGAATTCTAAACTTTGCTCAAGCATAGCTGATTGACTCAATAAATCATGCCCTTTTTGGAATATTTGAATTTTGACAAGAAATTTTTTAAGTCAAAAAAAGGTCACATACTTAACCCAATATATTTTCCAAAACAGCTACAATATCTTCCCTTTCTTCTATTAGGAAATGAAAAACACTGACTTGGCATTTCCATTGGGAAAAGTGTCAGCTCCTGCTTTGGTTCATCTTTTGGGAGATTTCTGAAGGAGTGAAAGATTTTACCCAGGCAGAGATATTGAATGTGCGCAAGGGTCCATGTCTATCCCTAGATCAAAGAATATCAGAGTTGGGTGGAACCTTAGAAATGAAGCCAACCCCTTCATTTTACAGTAAAGACTTTTGTCTTTGTGGAGTGTCTTGGTCATGGGAATAGGTTGTTTTCTAAGAGGCCTAACCGTGTTTCAAATCTAAATCTCCTCTCTACAAATCCCTTTCTCTTCTCCTGGCATTTGGATTTCCCATTTTGAGGAAGCTGTGAGGTGCTCAGGATCTTTGATGTATTATTTTGATTTAAGTTCTGAAGGTATAACTCCAGAATCAGAGGCAATATCCAAAAAACTTAAAACAAGAAATGATAGTATTGTTCAAAACATTAAAAAAAAAAAACTGGGATTGTTGACTAGTGTAATTTATTACTTTCTCCTTTGAGGACTGAATAGAAATCCGAGGAAGAAGATAAAGGGCCAGTCATTTCATAAAAATTTCAGGTTTAAGTAAAATGTCATTTAATCTCCTATTTGTATTAATTCTACTTGAAATAGAAACATGCTAAATATAAATTGGACAGCTTCTGGAAAGCCAGAGACTAAATCCAGGAATCCTTTTCTTCCCCCCAATATACTAACAATGCCTGCTGTGTCTAGTACATCATTTTCCAGAGGAGTCATGGTGTTTCGATGACATTTGGCCAAATGCAGTCTTGGGAATAAATTATATCCTGTGTGGAAATTAAATCGCTTTGGATCAAACATTAATCCTTTTGGACCAGTGAGTTAGTATCTAGAACATGCTCATCCCACAGCTAAAACACGATCCATTTCAATTCAAGAAACATTTGTTAAAGCAATTACAATATACTAGGTGCTGGGTATAGAAAAAACAAAAACAAGAACCATTTTGTCCTCAAGAAATTGACATTCTAATTCTAATAAGTGAAGGCAGAGAATATGCATTTAGAAGAGCAAAGGTAATATGATTTATAAGTGCTGAGATAATCAATAGGTCCTATATAGGTGTCTATAATTCAATGCCAGCTAGTGCAGTGGATAGAACGCCAAGCCTGAAGTCAGAAAGGCTTATCTTCCTCAGTTCAAATCTGATCTCAAACACTTACTGGAGAAGTTACTTCACCTTGTTTGCCTCAGTTTCCTCATCTGTAAAATGAATAAGAGAAAGAAATGGCAAACTACTCTAGTATCTTTGCTGAGAAAACTCTAAATAGGGTCATGAAGAGTTGGACATAAATGACTGAAAACAACAACAACCAAAAAAAATTACTTAACAGAGCTGGAGCTCAGCCAACATAGCTTTTGAGATCCCAAAGCCACAGTGAGGTGAGGGAAGAGGCATAATAATATTAATAATATGTCACCACTACCACCACCATCACTACTACCCCTGCTACTATTACCATCCCCACCACTACTATTACTACTACTACTATTACCACTGCTACCATTATTACTACTACTTCTATAACTACCACCACTGTTCTTATTATATTATTACTATTATTATCACCATTATTACTATTACCACTGCTACTGTTACTATTACTACTATCACCATTAGTATTGCTACTATTACTATTACTGCTGCTATTATTACCACCACCACCACTGCTGCTATTATATTACTACTGCTACTATTACCATCATTACTACTACTACTATTACCATTATTACTACCACTGCTACTAGTACTATTACTATTATCATACTACTACCTGCTACTATGTTACTATTACCACTATTACCATCATTACTCCTACCATTGCTACTATTACTATTACCATATTACCACCTGCTACTATGTTACTACTACTACTATTACCATTATTACTACTACCACTGCTACTATTACTATTATCATATCACCACCACTGCTGCTACTATATTACTACTACTACAATTACCATCATTACTACTACCACTGCTGTTATTACTATTACCACCACCACCACGACTCCTACCATAATACTACTACTACCATTGCCATCACTACTACTACCAATATTACTATTACCATCACCACTACTGATTATATTATACTACTACCATTACTATTACTACTATTACCACCACCACTGTTTCTATTACTACTACTATTACCACCACCGCTGCTACCATACTTCCATTACTACTACTACTACCACCATCACTATACTATTACCACTTACCACTACTGCTACTGTGCTACTACTATTACTATTACTACCATTGCTAATACACCACCACCACTGCTACTATTATTATTACCACCATCATCACCATTACTGCTACTCTTCTTCCTAGTACTCCTCCTCCTCCTCCTCCTATTACTACATCTTGGTAAAACTTGGCCCATAATCTGATCTTGACAAATGTCCATGATTGATTTAAATTTGACAACTACTATTACCACTGCTACCATTATTACTACTACTTCTATAACTACCACCACTGTTCTTACTATATTATTACTATTATTATTACCATCATTACTATTACCACTGCTACTGTTACTATTACTACTATCACCATTAGTATTGCTACTATTACTATTACTGCTGCTATTATTACCACCACCACCACTGCTGCTATTATATTACTACTGCTATTATTACCATCATTACTACTACTACTATTACCATTATTACTACCACTGCTACTAGTACTATTACTATTATCATACTACTACCTGCTGTTTGAAGAAGAAGCAGTCTTTGAAATGAGAAAACCAAGTTTGGCACCCAACCTAACTAACTTAGGCAGATCATACAAAGAGCACTTAATTATGAAACAGAAAGGATGATGAAGAGGTCTGAAATGAATTGGGGTGTGTTTACATGGGGGGGATGATGCTCATTGAGATTAGGGACTATCTGTCTTCTGTTTGTATTTTGTAGCCTATGACATGCACTTAAAAAAAAATGATTAACTAGTAATGTTATAGAAAAATCTGTGCAAATGGCTTTGACCTCCCAAGTCTTCCTTTGGGACTTTTTTTTCTGTTGAAACAGTCCAAAAACTCTCCATGTACAGATGGGAAAAGTATGATGGGAAAACCTAACTTGTGTTTATGAGGATCCATTTCATTGAGAGCACTATCACTTGCTATCTTTACTTCGACTAGAGAAACAATCCTGACTGTGTTACAAATGTGTCAGGGGATTTTGGATAAGTCACTTCCACTCTTTTCTCTCTTTCGGTTTCTTACCCTGTATTTTGTCTTTGAGTATGTTATTTTGATAAGTAGTTTAAAAGTCAACTGAAGCATAGGATCTTGTGTTTTGTAAACACAAAAAGACCACAGAGTCTCACTTGAGTAAATCTGTTTCTTGCCTTTGTTAATATCTAAGAAAAAGGCTTGTGACCTGAAGTAAAGTTTTTTTAGTTCTAGAATCATACTTCATAAGATTTGGAGCTGGAAGAGATTATCTCTTTTGCTGCTTCATATTTCCAAGGGAAGACATTGAGACCTGGATAGATTAGTTCTTATTTGTATATATAATTGAGAAAACTTATAATAATCAAAGAACTGTAATTCATTTGAATTTTGAAAAAGTTTTTCCTATGCCACAAATTGAAAAAATGTTATCATCCCTTCATTCAGCTCAACAATTTAGTTCAATCAAGGTAGACTAGTATTAAAAGATCTGGAATTTACATCAGAGGACGTGGGTTTGAATCCTGTTTTTATGACCTTAGACAGGGTGGGAGTGGGATTGGAGGTGAGCAGGGAGAAAATTGGATCTCTAAATTCCCTTTCAGAGCTAAACCCTGTGATCCAATTCATCAACTGTCTAGTCAGACCACACTATGAAATATGAACGTTCATCCCAACATGCCAACAATTATAAACATAAAACATTTATATCATATTTTTCAGAAAAAAACCTTAGAAAGTAGATAATTGTAAATGTTTTTATCCCTCCCCCCCCTTTTTTTTTTCAGAGAAGGAAAGCAATGATAAGAGGAAAAGTGACTGCAAGGTCATACGGTTTGAGATTATTGAGGCCTAATTCAAACACAGCTCTCCTTACTCTAAATAAGACCAAAGTTCCATTAAAAGAGGATGAGTTTATTTTTGACTTGGTCATTTTGGGGTTCCAACTTGGGCAAGCATCTAGAAATATTCACAAGACTGTTGAAACAAGACTGGAGCTTGAGAGTCAAAGTGGCACAGGAGATAAAAGTTTGGGAATCTATGTTGATCATTGTTGAAGCAGTGGGAATCATTGTGAATCATTCAGTTCAATACAATAAACATTTTAAAAGTAAATGGTATGGACAATTGCCTCAACTAGAATACTTCAAGTAACGAGGAACTCACCCCTTCTTAAAATATTTAGTTTTAATTGTTAGGATATTCTTAATTATGATGTGAAATCTGCATCCCTTCCTTTATTTTGGAAGGGAATAATAATTTTCATATGGGAAGGATATAATGAATTTTCCTCTCCCTCCATTTCAGCAGAACTTTGTAGCCCAGAACAGCGTCTGCATGAACTAGGTAGTGAAAAGATGTACTTTCATTCATTTCTTCCATGTCCTCTTTGACACACTGTTTCTTAATCTGCAAACAGTTTGTTGTCTTCACAGGTTGCTAGAAATAATAATGAGATGCAGTGGTTCTCAAAGTATGGTCTAGAGAATCCTGAGGATCTCTGAAACCCTTTTAGAGGGTCTACAAATTCAAAAAAATATGGCAAATGTCTATAAATATAACCCAGATAAATAAAAACGCTTTGGAGAGATCCTCAATAATTTTTAATAGGATAAAGATACTGAAAACAAAAGTTTGAGAACTACTGAATTGAGAGAATGTGTATAACCTAATCCTATTATTGTTCATGCTTAGGTTGTGTTACCACTGATTTGAGCAGTGATCTGGAGCCCAGCACTTCCCCATTTATAAAATCAAGATCATGATTTTAGGATTCTCAGATGAATCAATAAAATGTCCTAAAAATACAGTCCTGTTGTATTATGAATGGACTACTGTTAGTTGGAGTTGAGTTAAAAAAAACAAGTTTAGCTTTTTATTTTCTTCTTATCCTGACATTCTATGATTATCAGCTTCCATTTATTTATTCATTCAATAAATATTAAGTACCTATTGTGTGCCAGCTTCACAGTTCATAGAATTACTTAGAAAGAGACCTTTGACTCAGAATTTGATCTTAGTTTAATTACCAAACCAATGTTTGAGTACCCTTAAACTCATGATGGAAAAATGCACTCCACATCCAAACAGAGAAATGATGAATTCAGAGTGCAGAGTGAACCATATTTTTTCTCTTTATTTTTCTTGCTTTTGGGAGGTGGGGAGTGGGGGGAATATGGCTAATGCAGAAAAATGTTTTGCATGACTTCATCTGTATAATGGATATCATATTTCTTGCTTTCTCAATGGGTGGAGGAAGGCTTGTAGAGAGGGAGAGAATGTGAAACTGAAAATAAAAAGATAATTGAATTTTTAAAAAACAGAATAGCCTACCCACATCTCTGACAAGTAGTTATCTAGGCTGCTAATTAAATACTTTCAGTAATGTGGAACTTGCTACCGCAAGACAGTATATTTCATTGTTTGAAATCTTTAGTTTTAAAATGGTCTTCCATTTATGAAGCTGAAATCTCTCTGTGTGTAATTAATACCTCTTGGGGTTCTTTGGAGGGCTTTTCTTTTGCCCTCTGTAACCTCTATTCTTAATTCTCTTGCATTTGAAGATAGCTACTCTTTATTTATTAATCATAACAACAGCTTATTAGTAAAGTACTTTACATACATTATATGTAAAATTTATTTCAATTAAAAATTCATTTTCTTACCCTTCTACTTTCCCCTATGAGACAGAGACAGAGAAAGACAGAAGCGAGACAGAGATACACACACAGAGAAAAAGAGACAGAGAGACAGAAAGAGACAGAGACAAAGAAGACAGAGAGAGACACAGAGAGACAGAAAAAGAAGAAAGAGAAGAAAAGATTTGGAAACTTTTTCACATGCCTTGAGTGAAAAACAAACAAAATTATTTTCCCATTTCCCCTCGCCGACATAGGATATTTTAAATATTTTGTTTCAAATCATATGTTACAATTCATGCCAAGCATTTTATTTTCTATCATTGTTTTGGACCATGATATAAATGATTCCCCTAAAGTCTAGCACCGAAGTTGTGGTACCTAGAACAAAAACAGACTTTGGGAGCACAATTCACTTCTAATCTGATCTTAAGTGCAAAGAATATATGGAATACTCTGAGTTCTTGGGGAACTTTTTTCTCTCTTTCTCCATTTACAATTTTATAGTATTGTGGAATGGATTTATTTGACAAGTATTAGCTTCTTTGAATCCCATCCCCATTCCTCCCCTGACCTCTTCCTTGAAAAAGAGGCTAGAGAAAGCTACCATCATTCCAATCAAGCCCCCTCTTTTCTGGGACAGATAAAGTGTCTTAACATTTGTTTTTACTGCAGGCTATCTAAACGTGCTCTCGAATAACCGCTGGCGGGAACGTTGGTGCAGAGTGAAAGATAATAAGCTCATTTTCCACAAGGACAGGACAGATCTGAAGACCCATATTGTTTCCATCCCTCTCCGCGGCTGTGAAGTGATTCCAGGCTTGGATTCCAAACACCCCTTGACATTCCGTTTGCTTCGAAATGGGCAGGAAGTCGCTGTACTAGAGGTGCGGTATGTGTGAGGGGCCGGGCTTCCCAGGGCTGCACACCAGATAGTATTTTCCTGCTGAGAGATGGGCTCAGACTCTGCTGTTGATCCAGATTCTTCACATTCTGTCCTACTCTCATTTTTGTTCTGTTTATCTGCCTTTTTGCCTTGGCCTTTTCACTCTGATGTGGATGCTGTATTCTATCTACCTCTGCTACAACTGATCCACTTTTGAAAGATCATGGCTTGAAGTCAAATGTGGCTTCAAACACTTTACTAGGTATTGGCAAGCCACTTAACCCTGATTGCCAGGAAGGAAGGAAGGAAAATAGGAAGGAAAAGGAAAGAGAAAGAAGGAAGGAAGAAAGGAAAGAACAAAGGAAGGAAAGAGAGAGAAGGAAATAGGAAGAAGAGAAGGAAGGAAGAAAGGAAAGAACAAAGGAAGGAAAGAGAGAGAAGGAAATAGGAAGGAGAGAAGGAAGGAAGAAAAGTGAAGGAAAACAGGGAAGAAAGAAGGAAAAGGTAAGAGAGAAGAAAAAAAGGAGAAAGAAAGAGAGAAAGAAAGAAAGAAGGGAGAGAGGAAGGAAGAAAGCAGGAAACATATTTTAAACCTATTCATTCAAATCCATTCATTCAAAAATCCTTATGAAACCAAGCAATGACTTGGTTCTGTGTTCATTGACTGGTGGGGGGGACACAATTCTGTTCTTTGTGTTTGTTCCGCCAAATCCCATTCACTTAGTCATTCACCAACAAATTCTGTCAACAAATATTTAATAAGTACTCACTCTATCCAAAACACTTTACTAGTAGTTGGATGTACAATGGCAAATATTAATCCAACCCCTATCTTTAAGGATATGAAGCTAGGTGTCACTGGACTTAAATTTAAGAGGACTCCTCTTTCTGAATTAAATTTTAGCCTCAGACATTATATGAGGTATGTGACCCTGGGCAAGTCACTTAACCCAAACAACCTCGGTTTCTTCATCTGTTAAATGAGCTGGAGAAGGAAATGTCCAACTAATGTAATATCTTTGCCAAAAAAAAGTCCAAATGGACTCACAGAGTTGGACATGACTGAAATAATCAAATAATAATCTTCAAGGAGGTCCTTTTATTTACCATCTATTATGAGTAATGCTATGTGAGAAGCAGATCAAATGGCAATCTGTTCACCAAATCTGAAGATCAGTATTTGAACCCAAACCTTTCATTTTACAGAAGAGGAAACAGACCCAGAAAGTTTTAAATGGCTTACCAATTATTGCACAAGGAAATGAGGCAGGATTTGAATGGAGTACCTCTGACTCTAATCCATCATTCTTTCCATTATACTCCCTGAAAAATTCTTGCTTTTGTATTTCTATAAAAAATTTAGGCAGATAATGCTATCTGAAAGAGTGTTAAATAAAAGAACCTGTTCTTCATGATCCCAAAAGACAGAACCAGAAACAATAATGGAGGAAGTAATAGAGACCCAGGTTTAGGCTCAACATAAGGAAAAGCTTCCTGACAATTAGAGTTGGCCAACAATGGATATTGGGGTACCTCATGTGCTAAGTGAGTTTTCCATCACTGAAGCATTCAAGAAGATGGTCTAGAACTACTTCTCAGAGACGTTGTGAAGAGAATTTTTCTTTAGTTTTGAGTTTGACTAGATTCAGTCTATATCAGAGAGAACAATCATGCTACTGAAATCACAGTTCCTTAAGCGTGTCTCCAAGAACTATAGAGATAGCTATTGCCTAAGGAGAAGGGATTAACATTTTTTAAACTTTTGGGTCCTTTCTAGCTCTTTAATTTTATGATCCTGAGATTTTAGAATCTGAATTAGAGGTGAGAAAAAGAAGGCATCAAAACCCATACTTTGTTGTGACAGTGGATTTGACAAGACTAAGCCATATCCAACCTACAATTGAGACTCTCTCAGAATTAAACAAAGAGCAGACATCTGAGTATGGAAGCAAAGCCAAAAACTGGTTAGGGCTCCCTCTTACCTCTGAATGCAAGTCATTAATCCATGGGGAAAAAAGTACAGGCAGATCATGATGATAATGGCAAAAGGGTGAAACATGGGAAGTATTTATTTAGTGAAGCTCTCAGTAGTAGGCAGTTCAGACAGGTGAGAAGTTAAGCATCAAGGAGGTCTGTCAGTAGGTACAAAAATCCCCAGTCAGGAGGTGGCTGAGGTTTAGGAGCAGAAATTCATCTCTCTTTCTTTATCTCTCCTCTCTTTCTCTCTCACTTTCTTTATCTTTTCCTTCCTTCCTTCCTTCCTTCCTTCCTTCCTTCCTTCCTTCCTTCCTTCCTTCCTTCCTTCCATCCATCCATCCATCTATCCATTATCTCATGCAGATTGATTTATTTCTCAAGAAATCTGTTTCTTTATTTGTACTATGAGCCTGAAGTCACAATTTTGAGGCTATACTAATTTAGATGGCAGTGAAGTCAAAAAGCAGTTAAGAACTTTGAAGGTGGAGATATAAAGGAAATCAGAAGATCTCAGAGAGGTTGTTTGTGTAGATAGAATAGGTATTGGAAATGTTCTGAATAGAAGGTAGCCGGGGGTGGCAAGGGACAGTGAGAAGGAATGGTTAGTATTACCACAAGACTTTGTCTGGCGAGATATGCAGGTCATGAAAGGAATAGTCACAAAAATCATAAGTAAACTGAATTGAAGTTTTTTTTTAATCTAAATTTCTGTTTGTTAGGTTAAGCTTTAGGTGAATATCAGTTTTATGATTTTCCTCATTCAGTGCCATTTCATATGGTAGTTGCTTCGGTATATGACAAGTCCTTGAAAAGTAGCATTTTTATAACCACTTCTAGAAATAAAGGTCCAGTTTCAGAACATTCAGATGAATGGATGTACTTCTCAGGTCTTGAGTGGTTGATCCAACATCTTGAATGATGGCAAGAGTTTAAAAATTTGATCCATATCTCCAATGACTAAAAGCAAGTGGTTTTTTTTTTTTTTTCTTTTGTCAGAGATCCTCAGGATTAAAGTAAGCAGACTTTCTTAAAGTAGTTGTTTTATTGTTTTTTCTAGTTCTAAAAAGTATACTAAACCAACAACTTTCTCCCAAACATAGATACTATCTGTGCAAAGCCTAGAGTGTTATTTTGTTACGTCCATTCTTAAAACTTTCCCAATGTTGGTAGGAGCAAAAATTCTGGATTTAGAGCTAGGAAACCCAGCTTTGGGTTTTATAAACTCTTTGTTCTTGAGTAAGTCACTTTTCCTTGGATGTCAGTTTCCTTATCTATGTGATAGGGATAATCATAATATTAATGCTCTGAGTATAGTAACAGGAAAAATGAACATTTATTAAGCACCTACTTATGTGCCAGGCACCTCTACTAAGATACAAAAAGAAGCAGAAAATTATCCTTGTCTTAAAGGAGCTTAGAAGTCTAATGGATAGACTATCTTTTTTTCATCAATACTTTGTAAATTATATAAAACTTATAGTGAGTCATTCATACATTGTTGAAATTTTTGGCTATAGTCTTTGAAAGATTGTGTCTGTTAAGGCACAAAGATTGTTATCTGCCTCAGTTAAAGCAGTATTTTAACCAACGAAATCACAAATCCATGAAGTATTGAATTAAGTTAATACAGAGAAATGAGATAACTACATTGATTATAGATTCAGAACTCTAAGGCAATGGTGCTAGACTCAAATGGAAGGCTTTTGGGCTCCGTATTGACTTGAAACATCATAAATCAACATAATCTATTTTATTTTATTTTAACTATTTCCCCAATTGCATTTTAATCTACTTTGAGCTGGAATGGGAATATTGTGGGCAGCATCCTTTATGCTTCTTCTTTAACTTGGAGGTTATCAGACCCAACCCCTATGTTTTGTAGGTGAGGAAACTGAGGTAATGAACTATGATGCCTGAAATCTCATCGTTCCCTCCCCCTCCATTTTATTGTCATTTTATTGGCTTAGGGAATTTTTGATGAAGGAACTCCCTCTACTGATGGAGATTCGAAAGTGCTCTGTGGTTTATAATTGTAGAGAGCTGTTTGGACACTGAACTTGTAGACTAGGGTTTCACAGCCAGTATGTGTCAGAGGTTGAGCTCTTGTTGACTCTGAAATCAGTAATGTCCCCCCACCCCCACCCCATGCTATGGTTTTAATGGTACTGATAATAGCCTCTTGAGTACTTTAAAAATATTTTAATCTTTTAAAAAAATATTATGTTTGGGAAGGTTATTTTATGCCTAACACATGGAAACAAACCGATAGAAAAACATTTAGTAATCACTTACCATATGCAAAGATCTGTGTTAAGCACTGGGGGTATAAATAGAAAAGCAAGATAATCCCTCCCTCCATTATAGTAGAGAACACATATAATAAGTAACAGTTGAAAAGCAGAAGGAAAGGCCCCATAGTCCTTTTAATGGTAAAGTGGATGCTAATTAGCTGCTAGAATCATAACCATTTCTGATGTCAAACCATTTGACTTTCTAAGAATTTGAGGATGAGAACTTTCTTTTTTGTATTTTTAGTAGCTGTGGCTACTGAGGCAGGGGCTGAAGGTTTGCAGAGGCAGTTGTTGGGAGAATCCAACTCTCCACAAAGATTTATTCCCTAGATCATGGATGTGGGAGCTAAGTTGGAAGCAGGGTTAATGATCTGGGGATTTGGGGAGAGAATAACACTATTCTTGGAGATGTTAGGCTTGGAAGCCTAGGTTGCCTCTAAATGGGTATATAGGAAGTGGTGTTTGGAGCTATCAAAAAATGAGTCATTTGTAAAAGTATAAATCTTTATTGGATACAAAAGAATTTTTTTAAAGAGTATAATAAATTCAATATAATAGTTTTGAAAATACTGTGTTTCTGCCTCCTGAAGTTCCTCAAGTTAACTTTTCTGTACATTAAAAAAATCTAGAACAACTTTCTTTTCTACTTTTTTGAGTACTCATTCCTAGAAAAGTCAGGGATCCTCAAATTTGGAATGTTTTTTAGGAACATGCAAGTGCCTTCCAAAATGTTTCTGATGAGTTGAATGGTCATCCATTTACTTCCATTCCCTTTTGAGGTCCTTCTCTTAGTTCTAAAGTACTTCCTCCTATGGAGGTGAAATCTCTACTTTTTAGCCTTTGTTCCTCTTAATCATAGAAGAAAGGACAAGTCTCAATTGTCAATGCTTCTAAGGCTATTCTTCTTCAGGCTATATATCCCAATATTTAAAAAAAAAATTACTATTTGGTGTGGTTTCCAGTCCTCTTGCCATCTTGTTCCCTTTCTCAGTATATACCATGGCTTGTTAAGAAGCACAGATCAGAATACAATATTCCAAATGGGTTCTGAGCAAAGGTCAAAGATAGCATCAGAATTTAGATAACGTATATACCTTTGTTATTGCAATTCAAAATTACAGTCTTATTTATTTTTAGCAGTATCATCATGCCTTAATTCACATTCAGCCTATGAGCACTAAAACTCATGAGTCTTTTTTTTTTTTTATGTGAGCTGTTCTTTTTTGTATTTCTACAAAAACAGCTTCTTAGCTCTGCCTGCCTTATCCTATACTTTTGTGGTTAATTTTTTTTAACCTTTACATAGGCACTTTATTAAATTTCATCTTTTAAAACTCATGATGAAATTTAATAGGAATATATTTAAATCTCATAAATGTCTTCACAGGAGGGCCAGCTGGTATTGTTTTGCTCCAATTTAGGTGGGTAGATTATTGTGACATTTCCAAGATTTTTTAATTGCATTTTTAAGAAACATTAATAAACATTCAAAAGAGTCAGGTTTCCTTTCATTGTTTAAAAATTATAGCTGTACTCTGTAATAACACTTTTCATTCTAAAAGAGAGTTGGAATCAGGATCTTGAACCTTATCAAAGTTGAATTAGTTACTGAATTACCAAAGGGACCTTTTTATAAGGAGAGGCAAATTTGGAACAGTATTCAGATAATCCTTCACTACATTCCTAATCTAATACATCATTGTGGTGATTCAAAGGGTCTGTCAGGTCCTGCCAAATGTCACTAAGTGACAAAGTATGTGTTTGTTGTTTGGGATAAATAGATTCAGAGAAGTTCAGCTGATGTGACTGATTTCAAGTGATTTTTTCAGCCATGTCAACTCTTGAAGACCATATGTTGTTATATAGGGGCTGCAATTACTTTGATGAGGGCGGTTTCCATGCCAGTGAAATTGCAGATCTTTTTGGTTTTGAAATATTAGGGGAAATTATAATTTCACCTTACAATTAAATCTATTTAATAATGGGATGAGCTTGCATAGGGCGTAATGAGTACCCCATGCATGGAAGTATTCAAGTAGAGCTTGAAAGACCAACTTGAAAGTAATGCTGTAGAGCAGAAGTATCTGCAGGCCACAAGTGGCTGGCAATATTTTTAAGTAAAGTCTGAACCAGATTAAAATGTAAGTGGGAAATATTTAACAAAATAACTAAAATTATAATAATACATTGATATTATATTTGAAAACTAAGTGAATTTATGGCTCTTTTTATGTATGGATTGATGGCCCTGGACTCTATGTGAGTTTGATACCACTGTTGTAGAGTACCCACATGCTGAGGAAAAATTGGACAACGTGACTTATGATTTATGTGTCTCTCTAAGTTTGATTTCTAATGTGCCATTAGAAAATTTTCTGTTACTTCTAATGTGGCTCATCATTGATGAGCCTAAGAGTGGGTTTCCTGTTGTAGGTCTTACATGTGTGTTTACAAAAGTTCACTCAAATGTCATCCACTGCTTTGGTGGCCTAGTTGGCCCTGAGCCTTGTGGTGATGGTTTTCATAGAATATTGCTCAATCCCATCAAGCCCACACAGTGGGTGTGGGTAGCTTCCTGTGGAGATGGCCTCTTGCCCTCCTTTTGCCCCCTTCGAAGCCTAGATTTTTGAGTCATCAGTGCCCACTTTTTGTGTGTCCAGATGTGCCAAGTGTGGAAGAGGCAGTTATTTTTCTGGCATTGACATTTCCAGCTCCATCTGTATTTTATCAAAAATTTTAGAGGATGTATTTACAGGCCTATGCTAACTGATTTTAAAATTTATTTCTGCTGGGATGAAACAGACCCGTTTTTAATGTGATGGAGCACACGGGAGTACAATATTTTAAAATTTAGGCAAAGCATTTCTAGGGGAACATTAGTGAAATAAATTTCCAGATTGGGCAGCCAAGGAGAAGTGATAGGCTAGATCATAGATCTATCATAGATCACTTTGCTAGAAGTGATTATGGAGAATATCTCATTGAACTCCCTAATTTTGCAAAAGAAAAAACAGGTCTAGGTCACACAGGAAGGCAACTGCTTTGAGAAGATTGAGCCCAAGCCATCTAACTCTAAATATTGTATTTATTTTTTTTTTCTATTATATAAATCTATGTGACTAGATGACGGAACTGGGCATGTTTTGGGCATGGGCCATATAGCCGACCTTCATTCCTCTCCTGGCTGTGCTTCTGACTTTCAGATTTCATCTCCTGCCCTGTTTTCAGCTTCCTTCTTCATGTTGTCTTTTCCCATTAAAATGTAAGCTCTTCTGAGTAAGGACCATCCTTCTTTTGTAGGTTTAATTATTCCTAGTGCTTAGCACAGTGCCTGGTACATATTAAGTTCTTGATAAATGCTTGTTGCCTGATTCTTCCCTATATTTAGATTAGAAAAGAGAAGTTTAGAAGAAGTTAGAAGAGAGTAGATTTGTTTAATGTGATATCAATGGGACCTAGAAACCTTAGGAACTGTGGATACAAGTTAAATGGAGCAGAGTTTTGTCTCAATGTTATGAAAACCTTCTGGACAATTAGAGCTGTCCAACATCTCATGGTGTCCATGATCATTTGATGAATGAAAGAACAAATGAATAATTATTATTCCTAGTGCTTAGAACAGTACCTGGTACATATTAAGTGCTTAATAAATGCTTGATTGTTCCCTATATTTAGACTGGAAATAGAAAAGAGAGGTTTTAATTTAGAGGTTCATGATACTGTTTTCTAAGTTGTCATGTAGAAGAGAATAGATTTGTTCAATGTGATGTCAGTGGAACCTAGAAACCTTTGTGACCTGTGGATACAAGTTAAATGAAGCAGAGATTTGTCTCAATATTATGAAAACCTTCTGGACAATTAGAGCTGTCCAACATCTCATAGTGTCCATAATCATTTGATGAATGAAAGAACAAATGCATGTTGCAGATCACTAGTCTATTTCCTCATTTCATTCCATAGCAGGCTCTGTAGCCCACAATTCCCGTGGTTCCCACAGGGATGATACTCATGTTACATCAGACTCATTGGTATTTCTTATTCACCCCTTTGGTCATATGGTGATTTGGGAGATTAAGATGAGAATCAAATGAGATCATATATTTCAAGGATGCTGGAACCATAAAGTGCTATAAAAATTATCATTTGCTCTTGAGGGTCATTTCACTACATTTAAAAACTCTAGATTCTCTCATATTGTTATCATTGATAAACTCCCAAGGTTCCTAATTAGTATTATTTTGGTAATAATAATGATAATTAATGGGAAGACCAAATGAGTTAACTTGTGTGAAACATTTTGTATTAAATTTTAATGTTAACTATCACCAATATCATCTTCTTCTTCATTAGGATACATGTTGAGATGAAGGCATTATGGTCAGGGAGTGGAATACTGCAGATTAAAAACTAGGAATCACAGGCCATCTCTAATAGACTTGTGATGGAGAGAGCCATTTGCATCCAAAAAGAGGGCTAAGGGGACTGGATGTGGATCACAACATAGTAATTTCACCTTTGTTGTTGTTTACTTACTTTTTTTTCTTTATGATCTCATTTTTCTTGTACAGCATGATGAATATGGAAATATGTTTAGAAGAATTGCACATGTTTAACAAATCCAAATATTGGATTATTTGCTGTCTAGGCGAGGTTGTGGGAGAAGAAAGGGAGAAAAATTTGGAACACAAGGTTTTGCAAGGGTGAATATTGAAAACTATCTTTGCATATATTTTGAAAATATAAGAAAAGACCTATTCAGTAGACTCATCTAGCTGTAGTAGAGGATTTATATTGAGAACAGTAGTAATTGTTATTTTTAACAGATTCTATCAATAATTTCTAAGTTGACCACCAAGTTAACTCTTCATTTCTGCCTCCTGGTTTCCTTGACTTCTTTTAGGTCTACAATAAAAATCCCATATTCTGAAAGAAGCTTTTCTCAGTCCTTCCCTCTTATTACCAGTGGCTTCCGTCTATTGATTACAACTAATTTATCCAGCATGTATCTTATTTCTTCATAGTTGTCTTCATGTTATCACTCCCAATAGATTGAGAGCTCCTTGAGAGCAGAGAATGAATTTTACCTTTCTTTGTATTTCCAGGACTTAGCATTGTGCCTGCTGTAGACAATAAATATATTTTGACTGATTACATTAATAACTTCATACTTGAACCATCAGACAATTGATTTTGTCACGTATTTCCAGTAGTAGACCTATTTGGACTTTCCCAAAGTCCTATATTATTCCTATTTCCCTTCTACTTTGTTGGGAGGGTCAATTGTAGAATTGTGAGCAGACTTAATGGTCTTTAGTGAGCATTGTAAATATCAAAGCCTTTCAGGAAGTTGATGCAGGGGACCTAGATACATACACAATGACATGACTGGTGGTTTGAATATAGTGCCTTCCATCTAATGGCCAAATCATGGTACTTTTTAATTATTTAAGTGACAGTCTATTTTTTTGTAGCTCATGGAAGTAGAATAAGAACTAAATGTGAGCTACTGTTGCTTATGGGAGCACTTGAAAGGGCCCGTCTGGGACTAGTTATGAAAACCATAAATAGAGCAGGGAGGAAAAGCTAAGAATCTCATCAACCTTAATATCACTGGCTGCTGAGTATCAGATATCATGGCAGCTGCTGGTCCAGCTGCTTATGCTTGCTGGTCTGTCTTATTTCAGTAGTCTTGATATCATTTCCACTCCTAGCTCTGTTTCAGCTCTGTCTTTATTTTTGTTTTTTGCAATAATCCCATGAGGTAGATAGGAAAGGAATTATTTTCCTTATTTGACAGAGGAAGAAATTGAGACTCAGTTTCTTTAAGTGACTCCCCCAGGATGATGTAATCACTAAGTGGCAGAGTTGGGACTCAAATCCATGTTAGTCCGTAGTTCTTTCCATGATGATTTAATATGCATATTAAAACTTATTCTCAAGTGAATGTGGAGCCAGAGATAAAAAAAAAAAAGAAAGACAATGGGGTCTAAAGAAAGTTGCTTTAGACGTAACCCAATATTAATGGGTATTTTTCACATTGCTTTTATAGCACAGCAGAATACTTTGCTGAAATCTGAATAATTTTGTTATTTGTAGGTATATTTGTGTTGTAAATTTAGTTTTGGTTATTGGAAAAAAAGGATGATTTACACTTTTTTATAGCACTTTAAGGTTGACAGGATACATTTCTCATGAAAACCTTTTAAGGGATACAGCACAGGTGTTGTCACTCTCATTCTACAAATTAGGACATTGAGGTTCAAACAAGTTAAATAACTTGTGTGTAAACACACAGCTCATATGTATACTCATGTAGTACTTTATGATAAAATTTAGGTCAGTGACCTTAAGGGCAATGCATGGTGGATATCAGTGGGCTGGCTTTTGTTTTTACAAAATTAATAATGATTTTTAACTAGAACTAATAGATAGATGGGCGGATGGATAGATGGTCAAAGAGAAAAGGAAAAGGACCGGCTTGCAGTGAGACTGGAGAATAATGGGGAGACAGTTTGAAAGCTACATTGCTATCTTTAGAATGTTAAAAGCAATTGAGAATGCAATTCATTGCATTAGGTGGATTCTGTATGGAGAATTTATGAAAAACACAAGCAAAAATCACACAGGATAAGAAGTTATAATCTATGCCAGGAGAAAAAGTATTGATCCTAGTGATACCAGGAATTGTCAACATAACACAAATGAAGAACTGGTTATAGAATACCTCTCTTATGCTCATTACCTTCAAGGGAGCCAGATGGTACAGTGGATACAGAGCTGGGCCCAGAATTTGGAAGATTTGAATTCAAATCTAGCCTTAGATACTTACTAGTGTAATCCTGGACAAGTCACTTAACTGCTATCCACCTCAATTTCCTCAACTTTAAAAATGAGGATAATAGTAACATCTACTTCCCAGGAAGTTGTTAGGAGGATTAATGTATTAGTGAAATACTTAGTCCAGTACCTGGCACTTAATAGTGCTTCATAAATGCTTATTCCCTTCCCCAATTTTCTTTACTTCAGCATACTCTATCAGCAAATTCTTTTTTTTTAAAGAGTATTTTTTGTTTTCCCAAATACATGCAAAGATAGTTTTCAACATTCATCTTTGCAAAAACCTTGTGTTCCAGATTTTTCTCTTTTTCCCTCTACCTTCTCAAGACAACAAGCAGTTCTTCTAAACTTATTTCTATTTTTATCATACTGTACAAAAAAAATCAGATCAAAAGGGGAAAAACATGATAAAGAAAGAAAAAGCAAGCAAGCAAACAATTGTAATAACAAAAAAAGAGGGAGACACTATGCTATGCTTTGACCCACATTAATTTCCATAGTTCTCTCTCTGGAAGAAAATGACACTTTCCATCCCAACTCCTTTGGAATTACCTCAAATCACCTTATTTTTGAAAAGAGACAATTCCATCACAGTTGATTATCACATAATCTTGTTACTATGTACAATATTCTCTTGTTTCTGCTCACTTCACTTAGCATCGGTTCATGTAAGAATTTCCAGGCTTTTTTGATATCATATCAGCAAATTCCTAATGAGACATATCTGCATATCTCAATCAACAATGTCATAGACAGATTATAGGCCATAATAAGTGGGTACTTATTAATATTTGTGGCTTCATCATTAATTATTATCCCAGTATTCACAGGGACTATGTTCTGTAAGATGGTATTGTAAAACTGAAAAGAAATATTCAGATGACCCTAGAATGGAACTGAATATTTGTTCTTTGCCTCTTCCTCAACAGGCTTCATCATCAGAAGAGATGGGCCGATGGATTGGAATATTATTGGCAGAAACAGGGTCATCCACTGATCCCGGCGCACTACATTATGATTATATTGATGTGGAAATGACTGCAAATGTCATCCAAACAGCCAAACAGACATTCTGGTAAGATGCCGATCAGTGAGTTAAATATTGCTGAGGTTCCCGTAGTGAAGTAATTTTCAGTTATGTGTTCAAAAAACAGTTTTCTCTTAAACATCAAAAAAGTAGTTCAAATTGGATTTAGTGTATTTAATATATATTCCATCTACCTCCACCTTTAAAATATTAGAGAATTTGTGTCCCATCCTCAGTGCCAAAATTTGGAAAAGATCTGGACAAGCTAAAGTTGTGACCAGAGAAAAGGGATCAAACTGGCCAAGGCTTCGGAAACGTTGGTGTTCAGCTATCTCTGTGCTCTCACCCAGCGAGATGATTCTCTTATTAACTTTGATTTGCACGAATGTTATCAATCTTTACTCCTTTTCAAAGCACACTGCTACAGAGAAAGCTAAAGATGGGCAATGTTGGACCACATTAGTCTTGACTTTATTAAAATATTTTGGGCATTTCAATCCTGCCTGCCTTTTCTAATAAACAAGTAGTTTGATGAAGGTGACTCTGACTCTTGTGAAGATGAAGCCTAAATTTTTAGGGCCTTTATTGAATGTACTTATTGAATTTATATGCAAAGTCGCTAAAAATTGTTTTAAAAAAATCTTTTCACCTAGAAACATTTCTTTGACAAAATAGCTATAAAGAAGCTTCAAGGTCTGGGAATGGAAATGATGAAAAGAGCAGAAGCGGGAGAAGCCAGAAGAAGAGGCATGTGGAAGGGAAAGAGGAATTAGGAATAAAAACTGCTCATATTTGTTTTGTTCAGTTCAGGTTACCAAACGCTTTTTACCTTATTATTATAACCTATTATTGGTAGTTTGAATAGATCATCCTGATTTTACAGATGAGGAAACTATAGCTCAGAAAAAGTTAAGAATCTTCTTTTAAAATCAAATAGCAACTTATATGATTTTTACAATAATCGTAAGAGGTTGTGTGAAAAGTCACATTATTACAGATGTCAAAATTAGGGCTAAGAAATACAACTAGTATTTGCTTTACTAGAGTTTGCTTTACTGTATTTAAAACATCTACCACCTATTGTACCTTAAAAAAAACTGTGTGGGGTACATTGGGGAGAGTTGGATCAGCCCCCTTTATCTTGACTAATATTAAGCAATTAAGTACTTGATGAAAACTTGAACAGTGAAATCTGTAGTTAGAAAAATCATTTTCCATTTTCCTTAAGCAGAGTTAACTGGGGATTTAAATTGGAATTTAAACTGTAATAGATTTTCAGATTCTTTAAGTCTTTTGCTTTTTTTTTCCCCCTAAATCTCACACTGCTTTCCATTCATCACAATAAAGATGGAAGCCTCAAGCTCTGGGGATTTTTGGTATAGATCTTGCAGCAGATCTAGCTAAGGGAGTCACCAGCAAGTATTTTTTAAGTTCCTGCTATTAGCCAGGCGTGATGCTAAGTATTAGGAATACAAAGAAAGGCAAAAGGTAGTCCCTAATCTCAGGGAACTCACAGTTCAATGAGATAAACGATATACCAATAAAATGCAAACAATTTTATAATAAAGGA